>NC_143526.1:4881358-6081358 GCF_031878675.1 Megascapheus bottae
GTCTGGACATTTTGTCCTTATACCTTGCCCAGGGCTGCTGTTCGCTAAGAGATTTCAGGTTTCTGAGGTGATTAAGTTTCTTATTTTCACCTCTCCTTATGCCAAGAGGCTTTGGGGTCCCTAGGCAACAGACCTTTGACACTTATTCCTTCTGACCACTCAATCCTCCTTCTGTCACTCCTTGATTTTTTTCCCCCCTTTCTCCAGCAAATTCTGCCCAGAGGGCCCATTTGCTTGCTCTCCTCTGTGTGCTATACCACGTATGTTTTTAGACCTGTGACCCTAAGATTCTGTGTCTGTCTCCTGAAGACACCTAGCATAGTCCACTGTTTCCTGGAACAGCCAGCTCTTTCCCTTGGAAGGCTGAATGAGAAGCTCTTATTTCTTTTCTTCTCAGAGTCATAACTGAGAAATCAGGAATTTTCTAGATGGAAATTCCTTCCTCATGTGCATCTGGAAAATGGGGTCGCTTTCTTCACATTCTCAACTTTTTTTTTTTTGGTCCATCCTGAGACCTGAACTCAAGGACACTTCCAGTTGTCTGATGGTTAATTGGAGATAAGAGTCTCATGGACTTTTTCCTGCCTAGACTGGCTTCCAAGCACAACCGTCTGATCTCAGCTTCCTGAGTATAGGCACGAGCCACTGGCACCTAGCTTTCCAACCTTTCACCACTATGGAATCCAAAATTTCTCACATACCACCTGGCCCCAACCAATGACTTAAAATGGCCAATTTGCACCATAGATTTCCAAATCCTTTGGGATCTAAGTAACCAGAGAACTGGCCGGTGTCTAAGGTTCTATAGTTCCAAGCTTTCTTCCAACAGACCCATCCCTCCTGGCTTTCTTCAACCACTTTGGACTGACTTTTACCCTCCCTCTCCTTCCAATTACCAATCTCTCTCCCCTACCCGTCTCACATGCATCTCAAAGTCTTTACTCCTCCTTACCTTCCTCCCCAGCCCCAAATGTGTTGTGCCTGTAAAATTTTCACTTCACTCAGTCCTAGGATTCACCAAACATTACATGCTATGCCTTTCTCCTTCACTACAATTATAACTCGTTTAACATACCTATTTCTATGGGAAGAAGAATGTTCCTTCCTACCTCATTTTGGGTTGAGGACATACCTGTTTGCTCTGCAAGCACTTTTGTCTGCTAGGATTCTGCGTAGCTTCAATTCCTCAACCAATATTATGTTGGGGGAACTCATGTAGCTATGAGTTTCCTTTAAAATTGTGTTCTAGGGGCCAGGAACGTAACCTAGGGGTAGCATGCTTGCCTAGCATGCACAAAGCCCTGGGTTCAATTCCTCAGTATCACATACACAGAAAAAGCCAGAAGTGGTGCCTTTAAGTTGTGAGTAACATCATATATGTGATCCATCTAGGAGTACTTGTAAACCTGCGGTCACAAACTTGCTGGAAAAGACAGAATGTAGCCATCTTTGCCATGATGGTGTTAGGAGAATAAACAATTTGTGCCATCTTGTCCCTTCTCCCCCTAGGGAAAATGAGAATCAATCTATGGTTTAAAAGCTCTATTCATGGCTGAGAACATGGCCTAGTGGTAGAGTGCTTGCTACCTTAAATGGAAACTCCCTTGTATAGCTACTTAAAGATAATAAAAAATAACTTTATAAGGTAATTGGTGTAAGAGTTGAAAATAAATAAATAAATATTAATATTTATAAGGTAATACAAGTCGTTCTAACTTCTAGAGACAAAAAATTTACCGTGTGATCTTTAAATAGCACCTAGAAATCAACATTTCATCTTCATAAAGTTGATTTCATATAAACATTCTCTTTTTTTTTTTTTGCCAATCCTGGGCTTGAGCTCAGGGCCTGAGCACTGTCCTTGGACTTTTTCAAGGCTAGAGCTCTACCACTTGAGCCTCAGCACCACTTCTGGCTTTTTTCTATGTATGTGGTACCGAGGAATCGAACCTGGGTCTTCATGCATGCTAGGCAAACACTTAAACCACTAGGCCAAACTCCCAGCCCCATCATATAAACATTTTCTAGAACTATATTTGATAAGAAATTTCATTAGGGAGAACAAAATATTCTAAAGTATAAAATTATCGCTAAAATTGCTATTTATAGGTACTGCGTAGGATATAAAAACAAATTTCAATGAATAAGAATAATCTAATTTATTGAAAGCTCATATGTTTATGTCAAAATTCTTTAGATGAACACCTTTTAACTAAGTGTATAAAAGTATAATACTGATTGTTATTTGTCTTGTATGCTTGATGCACCTGTTCCCCAAGTACAAGCTGAAGAAGGCACAAGCAAGTACTTGCTAAATAAATATTACCACAAGAAGCAGGCTTTTATCCCTGAGTTCCTAATTGGAATAAGAAGATAATGGCACCTACAATGTCACCAATGTTAACTAGTATCCAAAAATTCTATATGCTGTGGAAATAACTCAACTATTTGTTCTGTTACTGTTTCAAGCTTTCAATATGACTACTTTTAAGCCTTTTGTCATTGTGGATTTGATCTTATGGAACATTTGTGATCAGGCCCACAGAGGAATGCTTCTTCTTATTAGTTGTCAAACTTACGGTTTCTTGGTAAACCCTGATTGGAAACTTTATTGACTTCTCTGTTGCTTAAATTTAAGCAAAATTGGATTTCATTGGCACAAACTTCCACCTGACCTATCAGTCATTCCTTTTTATTATGGGATCAAATCACTTAGGATGTCCCATCCCAGCAAAGAGCAAAAATGCCACCTGGGACATTTTCCCAGCAAAAAAAGAGAGAACTACAAAGCTTATACTGACAATGGACCCCACAGAGACAATTAGAAAAACATTGCTCAGAGAAACACTGTCAGATTCCAAATGTGTTTTCCTTTCAAAAGTAACTAAAGCTGAAATATTTCTTTAAAAAATGGTTCTTAAAGGGCCAGGAGTTTGGCCTAGTGGTTAAAGTGCTTGCCTAGCATGCACGAAGACCCAGGTTCAATTCCTTGGTACCACATGCATACAAAAAAGCCAGAAGTGGTGCTGAGGCTCAAGTGGTAGAGCTCTAGCCTTGAGAAAGTCCAAGGACAGTGCTCAGGCCCTGAGCTCAAGCCCAGGACTGGCATAAAAAATGGTTCTTAAATATGGTTCCCTGATGCCTATGATGTTTACCTTTCAACTCATTCACCCATGTCTTATAAGTAGAGGAAAAGCTTAGAGGCACCATACTTTTGCTCAGAAGTAACCTATTCACACTGCCTTAAAGATATCCTTGATCTGATGGCTATCTTTAAGGTAGTACCAATTAGGGAAAATGAGGCGTGACAAACAGCAACCAGGAATTCAGAAAATAAACTGCATTTTCTTAGCAGTATCTTCTTTGCTTTAAACCTTTGTATTTCCCCTAGTTTCTGTTTTGGAGAAATGAGGTTTACAATGTCCATGCAAAGACTGAGTTTATTTTCATAAAGCAGATGGCCAAGGATGGCCTGTGCTAGTTGCAGTAAAGTTTCATTTCCCTCCTCTTTTTCCTCCTTCAGTTACCTGAAACCTAAATTCACAGATAGCTGATGCTTGAAGAAGGGATGTCTTATATTTTCATGATCCTTAATGGCTGTCTCCTTCACCAAGGTTTGAGGGAAAATGGAGAGAAGCTGCAAAGCAGGTTTTCCAGGCTACAGAAATGTGTTTTGCTCCCGGCAATGTCTGCACAATGACTGCACAATGGTGTATCCCTGGGTCAGATGGCTTCCGCCAGAGAAGTGCCCTCGAGGTTTCCTGTAACTGACAGCTGCAATTGATTCCAAATATATCTCCCACGACAAATAGACAGCAATCGAATGTCTCCCAGGGAACACTGGAGAGAAAGCCAGAGCACATGCTGTCTCCAGCCATGGAGGCTGTAACATACCCTCTGTGTTCTATATTGTGTGTTGGATATGCAGGGGTAGCACAGAATTGGAGTCAAGTCACACTGTGTCTGTCCCCTAGCTTTATCTGTCCCTTTTTATTTCCTCCAAGTGGCTGAGAGGTATATTTAAGTCCTAAAAAATGGAAAGCAGGGACTATACAACACAGTGTGCCACTTACTTTGTGCTCTTGAGTGATTCAGGGCTCTGAGCTGTCTCCATTGTAAACCAAGAGGTTTTGCTTAGATGTTCTAAGATGCTCTTTAGCACCTTTTCTTCTTGGGATTCTGTGTTATTAAATCTATGTGTTCCTCTTACTTATGAGGAAATTACATTTTCTGCATAGGAAACTATTATGTCTTAGCCTCCGTGGCTCCTAACTCTAATCCCAGCTACTAAGAAGGCTAACATCTGAAAACTGTGGCTCAAAACCAGCCTGGTCAGATGAATCCTTTGTACTCTTCATCTTCAACTAACCAGCAAACATCTGGGAGAGTATCCGTGTGGCTCCTGTGGTATTGTGTTGTCTTTGAAGCAAATAATCCAAATGAGAAGATGAGGGCCTGGGTTCAAGCCAGGGCCTGGGTTCTTTTCTGTCAGCACAGAAAAGAAAAGAAAATATTGTCATTGGCAACAGTAATGAAGAAAAATGCATAACACATAGTTCTTAAAGACTAAATTAAACTTAAGGAGCAGTGAACCTAACAATTTATGAGAGGAAACATAACATATATTAAGGTGCTGCTTCAGGTCTCCATTGGAACATGATGGTTGATAGGACAATCTCGCATGGGAAAGAAAATCAAGAATTCTACTGATTTATTTATTTGTTTAGGTGCCAATCTTGAGGCCTGAATCTAGACTGTAGGTGATATTCCTGGACTTTTTTTCTTTTGAATATTTTGTATTTAATTTTATTTTCAGGGTGATATACAGAGAGGTTGCAGGTACATACATAATGTAGTGAGCACATTTCTTGTTGGACATTGTTACCCACCCATGTTTGAATCTCACTTTCTCTCCCCCACCCTCTCCTGTGTTAGAAATGTAGAATTCATTCCTAACACAGTGTCTCGTGTGTTTTCTTTGTCTCACCATTTTCTTGTTCTGCTTCCCTTCTCTAATTCAAACACATACATACACAATACGCCAGGTACCAAAATCAGGTGCAACAGGGAATAAACCATAGTGGGCAAAAAGAAAAAAGAAATAACTTCACAAAGTACATTAAAAACAACAACCACAAAGAAAACCCCTTGTTTGCATATTCTGGTGCTCATTTCACTTGACATCATTTTTTCTTTTTCTTTTCTTACTTTTTTTTGCCAGTCCTGGGGATTGAATTCAGGGTCTGAACACCATCCTTCAGCTTTCTCAAGGCTAGCGCTCTACCACTTGAGCCACAGCATCACTTCCAGCTTTTTTTCTATGTATATGGTACTGAGAAATTGAACCTGGGTCTTCATGCATGCTAGGCAAGCACTCTACCACTAGGCAAAACTTCTGGCCCCTCACGTAGCATCATTTTGCATGGTCATATGTACACAGCTACTGAGCAATTGTGGTACTCTTCTGGGAAAATCCTAGACATATACTAAATATTAGAAATGAGGGAAACAATGGAGTCTATGATTCTTTGGTTCTGGCTTACTTCACTTGCCACATTTGTAAGAAAATGGAAAGACTTGTTTTTGGTTTTGTTTTTGTTTTGTTTTGGGGGGTCTTTTGTTGTTATTGATGATGGTGGTGGTGGTGGTGGTGGGGTGTGTGTATGTATGTGTATGCTGGTCTTGGAACTTGAACTCAGGGCCTGGGCCCTATCCTTGAGCTTTTTTGTTTAAGGCTAGTGCTTTACCACTTGAGCAACAGCTCCAGTTTTTGGCGTTTGTAGGTTAATTGGAGATAGAAATCTCATAGACTTTTCTGGCTGGGGCTGGCTTCAAAGTGTTATCTTCAGCTCTCAACCTTTAGAGTAGCTAGGGTTATAGACCTGAGCATTCAACACAGGCCCTGGGATTGATTCATTTTTGCTCAAGTATAGTAGTCTACCACGTAAGCCACAACCCTACTTCTGGCTTTTTGGGGGGAGAGGAATGGTTTATTTGAGATAGCATCTCATGGAATTTCCTACCTTGGCTGGCTTCAAAACATAGTCTTCAGCTCTCAGCCTCTTGGGTAGCTAGGACTACAGGCATGAGCCATTAGTACTCAGCCAACTCTGCTTTCTTACCATGAAAACTCCATCAAGTTACTGGACCTCTCTAAGTCTGCATTCCTCATCTACAAGTAGAAGTGAGAATGTAGTTCACAGGATCATTGGTGGTTTAAATGAAAGAAAACACACATGGAAACTAAGAATTATTCAGTGATTACTAACTGTCAATAGGAGCATCACTCTCATTGTAAAAGCTGTATTACCACCAGCAGTAATGTCCTAGGAGAATCTTGGCCCAGATATATTTTTTTGTGGGGGTGGGTGGGAAATGAGGCAGCAACTCAGATTTCTGTTCTGTTCTGTTCTGTTCTCAATTATCATCTTCTACAGATTCTGCCTAGTTATTCTCACCAAAACCCATACACCAACTATGGTCTCTTCCTTAGGGACTCCCACATTTTTATATCCAGTTCCAAATATTCTCTTAATGTCCAGACTATATAAAACTACACTTGATGACATCATGCATGCCTCTCAAAGTCATTGTATTCTAAAACTGGCCTCGTTGTTTCCCTGAATCAATGCTTTGCTGTTTTCTATTTTATTGGCTCACCTTCAACCCCAAAACATCAAAAGTCACTCCTACTTCTTGATCTCTCTCACCCTTCCTACATCATCTTTAGTCAAATCTGTGTCCCTTTTTTCCTTCCTTCCTTCCTTCCTTCTCTTTCTTTCTTTCTTTCTTTGTTTCTTTGTTTCTTTCTTTCTTTCTTTCCTTCTTTCTTTCTCTCTTTCCTCTGTTCCTTTCCTTCCTTTCTTCACCTTCTCCTCTCTCTCCTCTCTTTGCCTCCCTTACTGTCTTTCTGTTTCTCTGTTTCTCTGTGCCTCTATCTCCTCCCCCCCCTCAGGTGTAAGAAAAATAGATCTTTCTATCAAAGAGATTTCACCATCATCTTAGGTATTTTTAGTTCTGGGTTCTTATTCTGGACTCTTGCTAAGCCCCTCCTCCCTCTGTCCGTTAAAGTTGCTCACTAAAACTTAAAGACCCACCTGAACTTGTAGATGAGGAATGCAGTCTTAGAGAGGTCCAGTAACTTAATGGCATTTACATGGTTAGAAAGCATGGCTGGAGGAGTGGAAGTGTGGCCTAATGGTGGAATACCTGTCTAGCATGCAAGAATCCCTGGGTTCAATTCCTCAACACCACATATGCAGAAAAAGCTGGGAGTGGTGCTGTGGCTCAAATGGCAGAGCATTATTCTTGAGAAAGCCAAGGACAATACCCAGGCCCTGAGTTCAAACCCCAGGACTGGCAAGGAGGAGGAGGAGGAGGAGGAGGAGGAGGAGGAGGAAGAGGAGGCGGCGGCAGCATGGCTGGGTTCTAGTGGCTCATGACGCTCATCAAGATGCACATGTTAGTTCCCTCCCTTGTACCAGCATCAAATTTTAACCAATTGGGAATAGATTATAAACCTGTACAGAGGGGCAGATCCCAGTACTCTTGGGGATAAAGCTTGGGTAACTACCAACCCATCATACTTGCTTCCTTAGATTCTTGCCAGTAGCACACCCTTCTGTAGAAGTAAAATTTGCTTTGCTGGGTTTCTTTTGAGTTGGTATCCTTATTCCTATGAGACACCCCAATATTACTAGGCATTTCTAACACTTTACTCCCCTCTCTTTTTCCTCAGTCCTTCTTAATGTACTTTTCTAATTCTAAGCTTTCTTCTATGAGAAAGTAACAGTGATGTCTGTAAAATGTATGCAGTAATCTATATTACTTATGCTGAGAATTGGTTGATGGTCACCCATTGCTCTTGGAGTAAAACCGAAGTTCAACTTGGCTTTCACAATGATTCTACTTGGACTGACTTCTTTCTCAATTTTCTCAATTTTCTCTGGCTTCAAAAAAGCCCCAGCTGCTCTCTTGCTTACAAACTATGTGTAGACTGCTTATGCTGAGCAAAAGTCTCCCTCTCTCTCTCTCTCTCTCTCTCTCTCTCTCTCTCTCTCTCTCTCTCTCTCTCTCTCTCTCTCTCTCTCTCTCTCTCTCCTCTCTCTCTCTCTCTTTCATTCTCCCTCCCTCTTTCTCCTATCAAATCTAAAAGAACTTCCTTGAGTTCCCATAGCACACTGCCAAAGCACAAAACCCACAAGTCTGTCTACTTAAATGCTTGTGTTCTTGGCCTAAGTGAGAGAGTGCTTGCCTAGCAGGCACAAAGACCTGGGTTCATTTCTTGGTACCACATATATAGAAAAAGCCAGAAGTGATGCTGTGGTTCAAGTGGCAGAGCTCTAGTCTTGAGAAAGTCCAAGGACAGTGCTCAGGCCCTGGGTTCAAGTCCCAGGACAAGAATGAAAGAAAGAAAGAAAGAAAGAAAGAAAGAAAGAAAGAAAGAAAGAAAGAAAGAAAGAAAGAAAGAAAGAAACCTTCTATGAGGTAGAGCTCAAGCCTGCCTTCTCTAGCTTTGAGAGCTCAGGGCTTAGAATAACATCTGATGCTAAGTAAATATTTTCAAGTTGAAGGGACATAATAAACATCCCTAGTTCTCTCAGGAGAACTGGAGGACAAGTGGGCAGAATCCATATTTTCCTTTCAATCTCAGAAAAGCTGTATGGCTGCTGTAGTCAAATATTTACCTCAACATTCCACAGAAAAGCAAAAAGCCTGTGTTCCAGACAGAGGCCCACCCTAATGGAACAGCCCTTGTATCTCATCTCCAAGTCTGGAGATCTCAGGCCAGATCTCAGATCTGACTGAGTAGAGCTGAGCTGTTACCTCAAAGTTATGAGCACAGGTAATACAAGTACGAAATGGGGAGAGTTCTTTGTGGAAGGATCAAAGATGATGTAGAATTACCGCAGCAGGACAAATAAATGCAGAGAACAAATAGATACGGAGCCAGGGAAATTCTATTACTTTTGATAACTACAAGGACCGGATCCAGAAGTTGGAGCCCAGAAGCAACTGACAGTTAAACTTTCCTCCATTTAAATGCTAAGTTAAAAGGCCTGGGAAGTTTAAGTGGAGCTAACAATCTAAAACTCCCCTCCTCCTCCATTGAAATACTAAAACCTTGGCAACTCTGTGATGACGCTGATGGTTTTCTGGGTAAGAGGCTGATCTGATGAGAGGAAGCACTAATACTCATGGGGTGCCTCTATTTTGGGAGGCTCAGAGACATCTTCCTATTTTAAAATCTAAGTAACATCCATCTTGTCCACAAAGAAGGATTGCCTAAGGATTGGAGAGAGGAGTGCTGGATGTTATAGTCAAGTTTATTCTCTAAACCCAGAAAGAATAAAGGTCTTATAATGATACAAGTTATACTAAAACCACCTCTTGATTAAACTTGCACCTTTTGAGACTCTCCTTTTCGGGAGATACCTTGAAATGTTTTGCTCCCATGAATAAAGAGGTTCCTAAGATTTCCATGTAGAAAATGGGAAGCTAAGGGAACCCCTCAGCCATTGTCTGATGACATTTCTAGAGTTAGGGGACTCAATGGTTCTTTGGGGAATTTGGAGTCCTGCAGCAGATTTTTTTGGCGGGGGGAGGTGGGTCATGGGGCTTGAACTCTGGACCTAGGCATTGTTTCTGAGCTTTTCAGCTCAAGGCTACTGCCCTATCCCTGGGCCTGGGCATTGGCCCTGAGCTCTTCCACTCCAGGCTACCACTGTACCCCTTGAGCCACAGCCCCACTTCCCCTTTTCTGGTGATTAACTGAAGATAAGAGTCTCATGGTCTTTAGTGCCCAGGCTGGCTTTGAACCATAAGCCTCAGATCTCAGCCTCCTGAGTAGTTAGGGTTACAATCATGAGCTCCCAGCACCCTGCGTTTGCTGCTTTTGTTGGCTGTTTTCTCACAATCTTCATGCCAGGCTCCCTGGAGGTAGATGATGACCCTCCTGGCCAGCTGTGACAAGGGAAGTGCTTCTAAAGAAGCATTTGGAGACTAGTAGACTGAGAGAACAGGACTTGAGATGGAGGAACTGAGACAAAAATGGGGTTTCAGGAGACAATTTTCCTGGTCCACAAGGGTTCTAGATGGTCATTTATACCCTAGTGTTGATCCTACCTTGAACTGATAGAATGTGTCTTTTAGAGTCTGTACTGGTCAGTCATCATTGGCTTCTCTGGGTGGAGAGAGAGGAAAAGACATAAGGCAGTCAGTAATCTTGGAACCAGCAGATCTAAGTGTCCCCAAATAGTGATCTGGAGAAGATTTAGACTGTAAGGTATAGACTATAAGCAGTGTCACCGTGGCGGTTGGGAAATAAAGACAGCTGTGTGAGGCTCTAGAGCTTCCTATTTTGTTGATAGCTAGGATATTTTTCATCAACTGGAAGGCTAAAAGGAGTAGGTTGTTTCTAGAAGGTTAGGGAAACTCAGCAACCTTTCCTCCTTCACATTCTACTTTTACATCATGAGTTCTGATGCTCTAGGCTTTTCTGAATGATTAATGACTCAACCAGGATTCCTCTCAGAGGTGAACTAGGGGAAACATCAAGCTGCAATCGTTAGCCATCCTACCTGGAGCCACAAAGGCCAGACATTGCTAGGTAATTGCATTGCTCAGAGAGCCACATGTGACAGTAGTACAAAAGACACTCTGTGTGTGTGTGTGTGTTGGGGGGGGGGCGGGGAGGTTCAAATTAAGGACCTGAGGCTTTTATTTGACTTTTTCCATTCCAAGCTGGCACTCTATCACTTGAAATACACATCCATTTTCTGAATTTTTTTACTAGTTAACTAGAGGTAAGTAAGAATCCTACAGATTTTTCTGCCCAGGCTGGCTTTGAACTAAGATCCTTGGATCTCAGCCTCCTGCATAGCTCAGATTACAAGCATGAGCTATTAGTGTTTTGCAGCAATTTCTTTTTAATTCCAATCTTAGTCTTTAATATGAATCCTCATATCACACAGAATTCAATTATTAGGGTTACACATTAGCTAGAAAAAAAGAGTTAAAGGGACTGCTAATATTTAAGGGGCCTTGCCTTGGGTAAGAACAGAGAATGGTTACTAATAAAGTCACTGCAGGTGGTCAGATAAGATATGGAGTCACCAGAACAATCCCTAACTGGTGAGTCCCAGTAGTATCAAAATCCACAGTTTCTTTGGGGCATGATACTGACTGAAAAAGCCCAGAACTGTTTTCAAGCAGACTTGAGTCCAGGTGCAGAGCTGGTTCTTTGGCTTTCTGAATCCTGTTGCAATCTGATTGAGTCACACCAAGCAGGGAATTAGGCTGAGGTGAAGTCCAAGGGACAGAGTTGGAGTTCCTGTTGCTGCTCCTTCCTTAATACATGTACCATAAAGGGTCCACTTGGGTCTGTGTCCCAGTGCTAGGTACTTTTCCTTTTTATGACATTCAGATGAGAGAACTGTTCCAATGACAGGTTCTGGTGTGTCCACTGAATTCCTGCCTCGTGTTTCTGATATGCTTTGACATGTTTGCAGATATAATGTTTATTGACACAAATAAAATATTTATCAGATTGTTCCTGCAGATGAGATGACAGATGGTAGTTGTTTACATCCATACACCAGATGTAAAGCAATTCTGTTCTGGAATTCATACTTAAGACGTAGAATACTTACAGTAAAACTATTGCTTTATAAAATGGAGTGGGTCAAAATTAAGCATAACCTATAAGCAAGCTTCTGATTTCTCCATCCCAGAGTAATCCATAGCAGGCCCAACTTGGTTGCCCCAACCAACTTAGTTGGATTATAATGTTTTAGAGCAAAAAAGAAAATATCATAAAACCATAGAAAGAACCATGCAACCTAGGTTATTATTGATCAGTCTTTGAGCATCTATTATTTCAGACTGAGGAAGAGATACTTTTACTGTAGAGATCAGATAATGAACGTGAATGGCAGTCTTCACTCATCTCCATAGCACTAAGGATAGTGATGATGGTACGTACCTAGTATTTGAGCATCCAACCACACAGCTCCCTCCAGAAAAGGTTGATATCGAGTGGAGTATTCACAGATCACTTTAGCCCTTCATGGAGCCTCACCAGTGCTGCCCCTTTTCTAAAATCTAGATGATGTCCCTGCCTAACCCCCAGAATTCAAGGACATGCAGCTGTTGCTCTCTCTGTCATCAGAAAAATGAGAGATGTTTAGTTCATATTTCTCTACAAATGACCTCGGGCCTTCCTCATTCTTCTTGTGGTAGGTCCTCCTTCCCTCAATGACTTTTCTTGTGGCTCATTTGGAGATTGAGACTTAAGTCACATATAGGCCAAATTTCAAGGCTTACTGGGCAGTGAGTTTGTCTTTTTCCACTATATATACTGAAGTGCTTTGATTTCCTGTTATTCTATTTCCTAAGGAGCTAAGACTCTGACTTGTACAGGCAAACCTAGGCCATAACCTCTTGACTCAGAAATTATCAATCATAAGATGCTGTCAATAGAAGATCATCTAAGTGAATACTGAATCATTTTGATACAAATAAACAGAAAAACAGGCAGTCAGGAAATTGCAGCTTTTGCAACTTGCAGGTGGCAGGCTAAGGTGATAAACTAAAACTTTGTTGATAAGGAAATGAAGGTAGGGAGCACAAATGTATGAGGAAGTATGAAGAACAAAAGAATGAGGAAATAAGAATAATAAAGTCTTTGGCACCCAGGACCTTATAGGAAACAGAAAGAAAACATACTGGGGCCAGAAGTATGGTCTAGTGGTAGAGTGTCTGTCTAGGATGGACAACACCCTGAGTTTGATTCCTAGGTACCACATGCACAGACAAAGCCAGGAAGTGGTACTGTGGCTCAAGTGGTAGAGTACTAACCTTGAGAAAGTCCAAGGATAAC
The DNA here is from genome assembly GCF_031878675.1 of Megascapheus bottae. NCBI lineage: Eukaryota > Metazoa > Chordata > Mammalia > Rodentia > Geomyidae > Megascapheus > Megascapheus bottae. Next base: position 4,894,239 of record NC_143526.1, read on the forward strand.
GCCCAGGGCCTGAGTTCAAATTCCAGGACAGGCCAGAAAGAAAAAGGAAAGAAAGAAAACAAATCAATCAGGAGGCAATCTTCAAAGACTTCTATTTAATCCATGGAAAATCTCTGTAACCAGGAACATGGTGCAATATGTCCGGCTAGCCTGAAGCGCTGTCTTCCTAGGCTATCATCCCCTTGACTCTTGAAATGTCGGTCAGAATGTGAGCTGCCGTCAATCAGAAAACCATCTAAGTGGATGCTCACTCATTTTGATTCAAGTAAATATTCCCCATGCTATCTTTCTCTGCCATATTTCTTTGCAAGAAAAATTTTCTAACACTTTACTATGTTCACATTTTTCCCCAAACTTCCTTTGCTGTCCTTTCTCCTACTGCCTCTGGGTAACCTCGATCAGTCCATCATTCCATATCCACTGGCTGCTCATTTGAGTTCAGCCCAATGGGAGCAGAAGGCGAATCCTGTCTTGTGCCTACCTGGCTTCCTCCATTGCAGATGAACACAGCTCTAGCAAAGGTCAGATTCTGGGTTTTGGTTTTTGTTTGTTTGTTTGTTTGTTTTGCCAGTCCTGGGCTTGAGCTCATGGCCTGAGCACTGTCCTTGGGCTTTCTCAAGGCTAGAACTTTACCACTTGCGCCACAACACCACTTCCAGCTTTTTTCTATGTATGTGGTACCAAGGAATTGAACCCAGGTCTTTGTGCATGCTAGGCAAGCACTCTACCACTAGGCCAAACTCCCAGCCCCAAAGGTCAGATTCTGATCTGGCACTATGCTCTCCTATAAACCCCACCCAGATCTTGCAATGGGTCTCTTCCTTCAGCCCTTGGGTCCTTCACACTGGAGCATGGAGATTGGTAGGGCTTCCTGAATGTTCCCCGCTGCTTCCCTTACACCAAAATAATTCATTTTCCAATTCAGTAAATAGTCCTTTTTAGGGAACTGTATTGAATTATACCACTTGAATGTGCCACCTGTTTCCTGCCAGGAACTTTGGTTGATTTAATATACTTTTCCTTGAATAACTTTAAAACCACGTGATATCAAGTTGTTATTGTCTGCATCACCAAAACAAAAGCACCACTTTAACTCCACTGCATGAAAATTAGGCACCGAGTTCTGGTTGCTAGATCCTTTCTCCCACTGTCAGTTTCAAGCCTGTGCACATTCAACTGCAGGACCTGAAAACTTAGAATTTCCCACACGCTCCCGAGCTTCCTTATACCACCCTTTGCCACCTTCTGTCATGTGTATTTCCAAAGCAAAAGTGATGCAAAATCACTTAACCAGAGTCAGGAAAAAAGTGTTTTTTTTTACTAAAATAACTTACTCTGATGTTTACAAAATTTAGAAGCTAAATACAGACATAATAATCAATGCATACATGTAAAAATAGAATTATGTCATTTGGGGAGGTGAAACAGATGGGGGAAAATGATAGATGGGGTAACATTGACCAAGATATATGACATTCATACACTGACAAGTTCAACTCAGCATGTCAGCGTGTATGTATACTACAACTACTTGAAGATAATATAAAAATAAATAAAAATGGAAACAGCACCATTTCCAAGAAAATTCTTGTCCTGATTCTCTATTGCCATACTATAAGTTCAATTTTCTCTTTGGGAAATTCAGAACTGCTGGAGAGCGGGAAAATCAAACTCCAAGATGACCTGGGATCTACTTTGCCCTTCATCTGCATCTACTTTCTTCCTGGCCTCTAGCCTTGTGCCTCTGACAGTTGTAGCACTACAAACCCCTAAGTATTGAAGCAGGGCACCAGTGGCTCACTTCAGGCTGGAACCTGAGCCTGACTGGTTCCAAGTCAGTGGTGGTATCATGGATGTCTGCGAGACACTCATCTCCAATTAACCACTAAAAAGCCAGAAGCAGAATTGTGGCTCGTGTGGTAGAATGCCAGCCTTGAGCAAAAAAGTCAAGCAAGAGCATTAATGCCCTGAGTTGAAGTCCCAGTACTGAGAACACACACACACACACACACACACACACACACACACACACACACACACACACACTGCAAGTCTAATCCTGTGATGAATGGATGTATGTGTGTGTGTGTGTGTGTGTGTGTGTGTGTGTGTGCAAATGAGCGTGAGTCTGCTCACATCAGGACTGATTGATCTAATAGCTTTTTCCTCACTTGGTCTTTTTGCCTAAGGCTGGTGCTTAGTCACTTGAGTCATATTTCAACTTCCAACATTGGGTGGTTAATTAAAGGTAATCTCAAGGGCTTTCCTGCCTGGGTTGATTTCCAACTGTAATCTGAAGATTTCAGCTTTCTTTGTAGGTAGATTACAGGTGTGAGATACCAGCACAATCCTGTGGTATTTATTGTTCAGTGCAATGTCCTTCTCCCCACTCACACCTGTCTGTACCCAGGCTCCCTCTCCTTCAGCCGATTCCTCATTATTCTTTGAGATCTGCTCAAATTGCCTCTCTTCTCAGCCTCTCCTAGGAATCCAACACTTTTTCTCATCACCTCTGCAGGTCTCTGGCAGCACATTGCACACTGGTCCACAGCCATTATTTGGTATTCCACTTTACCACTAGATTATAAGTATTTCAAGGGCAAAGATCATTTCTTTTTCATCTTTTGCCTCTCTGGCTTGATGAACTCAATTATTTCCAGTTCTTTGCAACACAGCCTTTCTGAAAGTTATAACACAAGCAGCTAAAGTCATTCCTCAAAAATATATGAAACTGTCAAAAAGCTGTTAGCATTCTTCCATATTTTTCCCATAGCCAGTACAGATGTTGATACATATGAACATCCATTCCCCGGGTTTTCCTAAGGCTGTCTCTAACAGAAAATATGCTGGGTTTTTGCAAGCCTAGGTTTAGATCTCACTTCAAAGTTTTCTCCAGGCTCATCAACATTGCCTTTTTCTTTTGGCAATTCTTCAACCCTTTTTCTTTTGGAAATTCTTCAACTCACCTCTCTGACAGTTGATTTGAATGAACTAGTCTAGTAGAACTACAAAAGTATGGTAAATTATCTGGAGACAAGGAATCCCCATAGATATAATTACTTTATTATTAAAATATGCATACCACATCACATATATCAAGTCAATAATTTTATAGTCATTATTGCTTAGGAGGAAACTTAAATGAAAAAGGGAATCTGTGTAATTATGCAGAAATAAGAATATCGGAGCCAACAGCCAATGGCTCATAACTATGATCCTTGCTCCTCAGGAGACTGAGATCTGATGCCTGAAGTTCGAAGCCTTCTAATGCCATGAGATCCTTCTATACTATTAACCACTAAAAAAACCTAACGTGTGGCTCAAATAATAGAGTGCAAGCTTTGAACAAAAATGCCAAGGAATAGTGTCCAGGCCTGGAGTTCAAGCCCTATTACTGACACTTACACACACACACACACACACACACACACACACACACACACACACACACACACACACGAAAATAGGTACATTTAAAGTCTATCTGTAACAAAGAAGGGAGATCTTCAAATATAATAATTAGTTCTATATAGCAAGTTTTCAAGGGGTGCCAATCATTATGCAATCAAGTACCAATCTAAATGTTGCTGTGGAAGCATTTTGTAGCTATGATGATCATCTAGACTCTATTAAATTCTCTCAACTGGTTGGTTCTAATTCAGTCAGCTGTAAGACCTTAGTAGTACATGTGATATTTTCCTGATTATGAAGAAATTCTTCCTATAGAAGACAGAGTTGGCTTCTGTCTAAGAGATCTTAAACTGTTTTTCCTGGTTGTTAAGTGCAGACAAGCCAAGCCCACTTTCTTGATTGCACTAGATGGTTCCTTACATAGAATGATATTTAGATGATAGATAGATAGATAGATAGATAGATAGATAGATAGATAGATAGATATAAAATCTATTGAATCTATTCCCTAATAGAACACAAAACCACCAGAGTATGGAAACAAAAGTTTTATCCTTGTGTGTTCTTAAGCTACTATGTGAAGTTTTATTTCTTTTTGTTCTCTATTTTTCTCCTTCCTTATGTTTTATCTCACATTGTTACTATATATGATTTTGGTACCTGATATATTGTATATAAGGTTGTTTACCTGAAATAGGGAAGGGAAGGGGAAAGCAAGATGATTGGGAGGGAATGGGGGAAAGAAATTGGGAGAAAAACATGGTGAAGAGTATCAATATTCAAGAAATAATGTACCCACTACCTACCAAATGTAACTATAACTCCTCTGTACATCATCCTGACAATAAAATACAATTTAAACAAAAAAGAACACAAAACCATAGCTTAAATAACTGAAGTTTTGTTTGAGGTTTTCATGAATTGAGGTAACTGTAATAACCCTAATTTGAAAGTTAATCAAATCTGAACATTGTTCTGAAACAATACTAATAATCAGAACTTGTCTTTATTGTTTTACTTTTTAAGTTGGGGTATTAATATTTGCACATTGAAAAGATGGTCTTATTTCTTTCTTGCTTTTCCCATTTTTATTTGCATTGGCTGGTGAATGCGCCCTCTCTGCCAAGAGTGTCAGCTGGGATAGCTATAGTAATTTATTTCAGCTGACATGTGTGACCTGACTCAGGAAAATGGCACTGATATGTGTTACCCACATGTGCTGCCAAAATAGAGGTGCTGCTTAGAATCTTGAGACTGTAGACTGTTTGAGCTGCACAGCCATGGTATCAGAACCACCTGGAGTCTGATGGAAAATGGAGTGTCCCAGGCTGCCCAACTCAATTTTACTACAATGTGATGGGTTCTGAATTTTTATGAGTTCCCTTCCGGATGCCTCATCAAACTAAACTTGAAAGAATGTTTTAGGAGTTCCCTATAAATCTAAAGAGTGGTTTTATTTTGTTTTCCTCTGTGTGCTGGGAGGAATAATATATTCTCTTGCACTTGAGAACTCTGCCTTACAGATATAAGAACCTAAACATTTAGAATCCACTAAACAGTTTGCGGTAGATTAGAATTTTTAAACCAATTCTTTTGCGTGTGTTTGTGTATACATATTGGACTTGAACTTGGGGCTTTTGTCCTACAGGGGACTGATCCTGAAGGTCAGTCATATGACTTGTTTTAGTCAACGACAATAGTGTACAACTACCTACCAATGACCTGTAGACTTCAATGTAAAACAAGGCAAAGCTACCCCAGTTCCAGTGGCTTGACACGATGTCAAGCAACAATCTCCCGAGAACAAAGGACTGTGCTTGTAAGTTCTTGAATTTGACGAATGGTATATGGCATGATATTTATTATGGTGATTATTAAATAATATGCAAATGAATCTTCTAATTTTATGCATGAAAAAGATTGAAGATCTAAGAACCACCGTTATTTTTCTAAGGATTTAACAAAAAATAAATAACTCAAAATGTCAGGACTTATTTATCACAAACCATAAGAAGAAATTGATCGGGAAGTTTCTAACATTGTTCCTTTCACCATACAAAGTAGGAATCTGCACCATAGCATGTTCATCCATGGAAACAATGGAAGGACCAGCTCACACTCCACAAAGTAGATACTGTCTTTCTGCCTTGCCCACCTTCTGCTGAGTCACTTTCAAACAGTCACCCACTAGCTGTTGGACTAGAAAACAAATGCTACCATGTCCTATTGCTTTAAGCATACATATTTTTATGTCAAACCTTAAGATCTATATCCAGTAGTTTGGGGGTATGTGCCAGTATTAGGATTTGAACTCAGGGTGTGACACTGTTCTTTTGCTTTTCCATTCAAGTCTAGTGCTCTTCCTCTTGAGCCACTTCCAGCTTTTTGCCGGTTAATTGGAAAAAAGAGTCTCATGGACTTTCCTTCCTAGGTTGGCTTCAAACCTCAATTTTCAGATCTGTCTCCTACATAGCTATGATTACAAAAATTATCCATTAGCCAAATATAATTTTTTTGCATCATTCCAAGAGATCTCCTTGCTTACCAGACAGTCATTATCATAGCTAATTGGAAGGTGAGAAAAGAACTGTTTGTTACATTAGAGTCCAATTAGCATTCTGATTTGAAATTATTCTCATGTTGGCTGCTGGTGGCTTATGCCTATAATCTTAACTATTCAGGAGGCTGAGATCTGAGAACTGTAGTTTGAAACCAGGCAGGAAAGTCTAAGAGACTCATTTTCAAATAACCAGAGGGGCGGGGGGGGGAACCTTATGAATGGAGGTGTGGCTTAAGCAGTAGAGAATCATTTTTGAGTGAAAACCCTAAAGAACAGCACCAAGATCCCAGTACCAGAACACACACACAGAAAAAGAAGAGGAAATAGAGAGAGAGGGGGGAGGGGGAAAGGTGAGAGAAGAGGTATAAAAAAGTATAAGAGAGAGGAAAGAAGAGAGAAGATGAATGAAGGAAGGGAGGGAAGGGGGAAGGGAGACAGGAAGGAAGAGAAGGAGGGAGGAAGAAAAGAATGAAGGAAGGGAGGAGGAAAGGGAGGGAGGGAGGGAGGGAGGGAGGGAGGAAGGAAGGAAGGAAGGAAGGAAGGAAGGAAGGAAGGAAGGAAGGAAGGAAGGAAGGAAGAAGTAGCCAGAACTGGTTGATTGATCCTATGCTGTGGACTATACTATGAAAAAAATCTGCATCACTCCCACAAATAAAATGACACATTCTTACACCTATACCTGGTACTCAGACTGAAGTTTTGGATTTCTAGTTTTTCTGAGAAACTTTGTTTTGCCAGCTGTCTTGAATTCAGGTCCAAGCATTTCCAACCACAGGGAGTTAGTGTTAAAAGCAGATTAGCATTGCAGTTTAGCCGTACAAGGCTCAGAGTATGCTTTGTTTAAAAGAAAGAAAGAAAGAAAGAAAAGTAGAAGTGAAAAGATAAGCAGGATTCTCAGCACATTCCATGTCTCATCTCCACATCCCGTTTTGGTGATCCATCAAGGCTTTTAAATAGTCTACACTCCTTTTCAGTCCTATAAAATTGGCTGTTCTGGAAAGTTGGCAGGTACCATTGTTTAAACAAAGCTCCCAAGTTTTCTGTTGGCAGAGGATTTTTGCCAATATACATAGCAACAGAGTAAAAAAAAATAATGTTTCCCTTTGACACTGTGGAGACACTGAAAAGCCTTAGATATTCAGCACAGGGGCTTATTTTGGCTCCCAGTCAAGAAATCAACAATAATAAAACCCAAAATCATTCTGTCCAGAACGTTCATGGGCTTCGCAGTGGAATAGGCTTGCTTATCAAATTGGCAGCACGTCCTTCCTGTACAGTTTGACCCAGTTCAATTGGTTCTGCCTTCTTCGTCAGCTCCACAGGACCCCAAATGCCCATTCTCAACTTAATTCTACTTGAAATTGAGACTAGAGTTGGTAGAAATGGAATATGATGTGGGCAGAGCAGGTACAGCTTTACTCCACCTCCATTAGCCTTAGGCATTCATTTTAGTTATTCTTAAATGCAGCTTTCTGAAATTGAAACCTAGGACTGCTCTAGAAGCACATGGCTAGTTTGATAATCTGCTCCTTGGCAGCTGGCTTCATTCGTAGTTGTCAACCATCAGATACATTCCCTTAGCTATTCCATTAAACTTGACATTGGTGCTGGAACCTCACAAAAGAGAAGCAATCCCTTCTCTCTCACCCTGAACGAAACGAAACGAAATAGAAGATTAAGAGAAAGAAAAGGAGGGGAAATAGAAGCCTAATAGGGGAAAGTTACAGGGACAAGTTTTTAAATCTCAAAGTAAGTTAAAGTATTTCTGGCTTAGCAGGTACTCAATGGTCTTTAGGTTGTAGCTCAGGGGAAATGGTATGTGTTGAGATATAACTATAAAAATATAGCATATTAGGCACTGCTAAATAGTGATTTGAAGTCTTTTCTTCTTGAGTTACTTGCTTGTGGATAATTGGTTGAATTTCAGTCATCCTTCACTGAATTGGCTGCAGTTTTAAGTTCATTCTTCACCTCGCTCTTCCTGCCACCCTCATTTATGGTGTCATTTAGTGTCTTTGGAAGCTTTCTTATGAATTTCCAAACAAGGATGCCCTCTCTTTGAGGTCAGGTGGTGCTTTGAGTGAAGAAAGACTAAGAATTTGATTATGATGTCAGTCGGTATTGAGTCTTGATCTCAAGGGCTTGTTCTCTCCCTTTGCTTTTTCATTCATGGTTAGTGTACTACCAGTTGAACCACAGTTTCATTTCTGGCTTTTTGCTGGTTAATTGGAGGAAAAAGTTTCATGGAGAATTTCATGTTTCTTTTTCTATTCTTTTCTTTCCTCCTCCATGCCCCCTCCTCCTCCACCCTCTTCTCCTCCTTTCCTCCTCGTCCTTTCCTCCTCCTCCTCCTTCTTTTCTTCTGCCTCATCAGGAGATCCTTAAATCTCAGGATCCTAAGTAGCTAAGCTTGACATACCAATGACCAGCTAAAACTAAGTATTTTATTTCATGAATTCCATATAATAAACAGAGAAATAACTAACAATTCAGTTGTTAAGAGAAACTATAAAACTTTAAAAAAATAAATTTAACTGTGTCTTCCCAAAAGCAATCACCCCGGTCAGGCTCAATTTTCACTTTAGGAAGATGTCTGAGGAAATTAGAAGAATAGATTTTGATGAGACAACCCTGAGTTCAATTAAATGCTTTACTACTTGCTACACTTAAGATATTTATGTCTGGTCACCAGTGGCTCACACCTGTAATCCTGACTACTCAGAAGGCTGAGATCTGAAGACCAAGTTTCCCAGGCTGGGGTGGGAGGAAGATCCATTAGACTCATCTCCAATTAATCACCCAAAAGATAGAAGTGGAACATTAGCTCAATAGCAGAACAGAAAAAGCTTAGGGATAATACCCAGACCCTGAGTTCAAGTTCCATGACTGGTATGTGTGTGTGTATGTGTGTGTGTGCTCGCGTGCACACACACACACATACACACACACACACACACACACACACACACACACAAACAACTACCACCACCACCAAAAAAAAATTAAGGCTCTCAATTTAATAATAGTTAAATGCTGGCATTGCCTCTTCCAAGTTTGATTTGACAAAAATCTCTGAAATTTGACTCTTCAGTGGCAAAACGGAAACATGAGTTGATATGATTTCGAGAATTAAATAAGGTCATGTCAATCCAGAGCACAGTCAATAAAATCTGGATGGCAATGGCTTATCCCTATAATATTAGTTACCAAGGAGGCTTAGATTTGAGGATTATAGTTCAAAGCCAGTCCAGGCAAAAAAGTCCATGAGACTCTTATCTTCACTTAACCAGCAAAATGACAGAAGTGGAGGCATGGTCAATTGGTAGAATGCCAGCATTCAGTGGAAAAGCTAAGAGGCAGACACTTGAGTCCAAACGCCAACTACCAATACTAGCACACAGACATAAGGCATACACATACAGGAACACACACACACACACACACACACACACACACACACACACACACATACACACTAAAACCTTGATGTTTCCATGCTTAATAACATTCATGGGTTTCATTTCATGAGTACCACATATTTCTTGCAGGAAAAGCAGAAAATATGTATAAATAAAAACAATGAAAATTATAAAATCCCTTGGGGAAATCACTTCCCAGAAATAATTTTTATGGAAAATTTAATTAAATCCTTTCATGCTGAATCATGAAATATCAAGATGCCATTAGATTGTTTGCATGCTTCATTTCCACCTTTAAGAGCATCTATCTGCTCTTCCACGAAAGTGAGAAAAGAAGCTATGAGAAATTGATTTCTAGGATATAAATCAGAAGAAAGAATCCTGAGAAGAGCTGGGAGGAAATGAACTTTTTGTTTGTTTTCATGAGTGAAGAAATGTGAATTCTGGGCAGGATATTGTTTTCTGCCATATTCTTTTTTTTTTAAGAAGCAATTCTGTTAAATCAGTTTCTTCTAGAACTATAACAGTTTTTCCACTGGGTGAGTTTCAATAAATAGGATGAATCAATACTCTTTTATTGCTAACTCCCAATAACTGAATCAGAAATAATTGATAAAGTAATAACTTGTTATATGTTGCCTCCATTTTCCCTTTCCTTAGCTTACTTCTGAAATGCTTTTGTCTGTTTCTTATAGAGAGAGCAGAAGAATTAGCTCTAATTAATAACAAATCAGATCCAATATAGATCAGAATGATTATTTTTGAAATTTCTCCTAAAAGCCCATTTAATTGTAAAGTCTGAATATAATATCTAACATTTGCTTCACTCTACTTGTAATATTATTAATGGCAAGTCTATCTTTCTGTGAGTGCTGTAGTTATATAGGAATCCTCCAAACCATTCTCATTATAACAGAACTGAAGGTTAGAGAGATTCAGTAACCTGCCTAAGATCAGATTGTCTGGCTCTTAAATTCCAGTCAGTCTACATAGTCACTATGACAGTTGTATCTTATTGTATGTAAACACAGTAAATCTTGAAAACCCCCACAGCACTTACCCAAAATCAATCGTAGTAAGGAATGATATGAATAACTGTATACGTCTCTATGTAAGAATAAGTGTTGTGTGGGATTTATTTGGGACAGAAAACTCTATCCCAAAAGTCATAATTCCATTTAGAACTTCACTGTTTATTTGTGTACCACAGCTAACAATCGTTGTTGTTATTGGTTTTATTTTTTTTTTGCCAGTCCTAGGGCTCGAATTTCAGGGACTGGGCACTGTTCCTGAGCTTTCTCAAGGCTAGCACTCTACCACTTGAGCCACAGCACTGCTGTATATATGGTACCAAGCACTCCAACCTAGGTCTTTGTACATGTTAGACAAGCATTATACCACTAGACCATACTCCTAGCCCAACAGCTAACAATTTTAACATAATAATAAAATCCATTCATTATAGAAGGCCCTTCCATATATACATATATATATATATAAACATATTTACATAACCCAGAAAATATGAGACAGACCATGAGCATAAATAGGCTCTGAGAGACTTCCCAGAGGATCTGTAGTCCTATGGACTGACAAGACATCCCAACAAAAGCCCATGGCAACCTGACAGCACAGTGCCTAGATGGAGAGTGAGGAAGAAGGAAGATATAATTAAAGCAAGACACCAAATTATTTGCAATGACCAGAAATCAAGTTTTTCTCTTTTCTTTCTACTTTGAAGATACTTTAATCCTTAAGGGGGAAAAAGAACCTAATAACGTGTCAAAAAGAAACTTTTATAACCTCATGAAGTTTATTTCTCCTTATCTATATGTCCTGTCTCCATTGAATAACTGTTAGCTCACAATGGAGTAGAAGCTTGATTAACACAGGGGGTGGAGGTAGGAAAGAGGAACTAATTCGTATTAAGTACTAAGGACTGGGCACTCATCTAGATGTTTTGCATATCATCCCTTATTGATAGACCAGTAAGGCTGGTATTATTGTCCCCACTTTCCATTTAAAGATACACAGATGAGCCAAACTAACTATTAAATATAAGATATAAGATACCATATTGGCCGAGAGTTTGGCCTAGTGGTTAAAGTGCTTGCCTAGCATGCATGAAGACCCGTGTTCGATTCCTCGGTACCACATACATAGAAAAAAGCCGGAAGTGGTGCTGAGGCTCAAGTGGTAGAGCTCTAGCCTTGAGAAAGTCCAAGGACAGTGCTCAGGCCCTGAGCTCAAGCCCAGGACTGGCAAAAAAAAAAAAAAAAGATACCATATCAATTCCAAAATTGTGAATAAGTTCTGAACTTCCCCAGTTTTATAATCATGGTTTGTTTGTTTTTTGTTTTTGTTTTTCTGGTCCTGGGGCTTAAACTTTGGGCCTGGGTGCTGTCCCTGTGCCTCTTTGTGTTCAAGACTACTGCTCTACCACTAGAGCCACTGAACCACAGTTTTTATGGGATTGTTGCTGTTGTTGTTTTTGATTGTCATGGGTCTTGAACTCAAGGCCTGGGCACTGGCACTGAGCTCTCCTGCTCAAGGCTAACACTTTAGCACTTTAAGCCACAGTGATATTTACAATTTCCTGGTGGTTAATTGAAAATGAATGTCTCACAGACTTTACTGCCCAGGTTGGCTTTGAACCTTGAGCCTCAGATCTCAGCCTCCTAAGTAGCTAAGATTACAGATGTGAGCCACCACCCCCAGCTATGTGTGTATTTTTCATCTCTGTGCTTTCATTCTCACTGTGATGGTGTCTTTGGCTCTCTGTGATACCCTTATCTCCACTGATCACTTAGCACTCAGTCATTGCTATGTCTTCTGATGCTGTCAATTCTAATACTGCAGACAGAACAAAACCCCAAAGCCTAGAGAAACAAGCACTAGAAAAAGAGACAAAATAGGCTGGGAGTTTGGTCTAGTGGTTGAGTGCTTTCTTAGCATGCACGAAGACCCTGGTTTGATTCCTCGGTACCACATACATAGAAAAAGCTGCAATTGGTGCCATAGCTCAAGTGGCAGATCGGTAGCCTGGAGCAAAAACTGTCCAAGGAAAGTGCCCAGGCCCTGAGTTCAAGCCCAGGACTGGCAAAAAAAAAAAAGAGACAGAGAGAGACAGAGAGAGAGAGAGACAGAGAAAATATGCATTACTCATTTGTTTATATTGTACATCTATAGGACCTAGCTTAGAGTTCCATCACAAGTACTGTATTTCAGAAGGTGTTTTTGTCTTTGCTTATGATAAGATTTGTGTGTGTATTTGTGTGTGTGTGCTCTTCCACACATACTAGGTCTTCAGCAGAGGCCTTTAGGATATATATTAGCTTTTTCAATCAAACCTAATACTCTACCCCTTCAGCTATAGCTCACATCTGAGGCTTTGTGTGTGTGTATGGCGGAGGAGAGGGGTAAGGGGAGGGAGACAGATTAATTAGAGATGAAAGGTTTACAAACTTTCCTCAGATTTCAGCCACCCAAGTAGCTAGGATTACAGGTGTAAGTCTCTCATCCATTCTTCTTCTTCTATGCTATTTTTAAGGATATTTGCTTTGTTATTTATTTTTCTGGAGATAGGCTCTCAATACATAGCTCAGAACAACCTCAAATTTGTAATCTTCCTATCTCACCATTCTGAGAGCTAGAACTTCGGGCTACCACCTTATTTTTCCTCTCTGCCACACCATGCCTACCATTTATTCTTCTAAAGATTGGCTCCAGATAAGAATCATGTCATATCTGGATCCTCGCTGAGTTTATGTGACCCAAAAAATTTATGTTACTTCTATGGTCATAAACTTTTTTGGTGATTAAGGTCCCAAAAGGCATTTGGGTGTCCTGAGTCCACACTGAGCAAAACAAATTCATTTTGTTTATTCATGTATTCATTCAGCAGATATGTGTTGATACTTATGCAGGACACGGTACGTTTTGAATTGGACACTATTGGTCTTGCAATATTGTTTATGATATTAATTCAGTGCTAAGAACTTTGTAAGCAGAGGGAGACGGCGGAAGATGGTGGCGGTTCAGTTTGAATCTTTCTGAGCTCTCACCAAGATAGCAGTTTTGGCAGTGTAGGGGACAGCACGTACCTCAAATCGATCCTAAGTAAGCTCTAGCGAGATACAGAGAACTCAGTCACAGAGGAAAAAGGCAGAAATCCGGCACGAAGAAGACAGCGGGGACCGGTTCCAGGCACTCGGAGCGGCCATGGAGACAAAGCAGCTCTTCTGAATCTGAGCAGCAGTGCCTCTTGGCACCACAACCTGACAGCTGCACACAGAGCCACACAGAGCCTGCGCAAGCCCAGAGCCGACACCCAGGCATGCACGGACCTGCCAGCTCCAGGGAACCGGAGAATCCAGCAATGCGTGAGTACCTCCGAGGAGAAGTTTCCACTTCTGCTCGCCGATCGGCATTGGGAGGGAGCCCCTTCCCCACAAGCTGACAACAGCGCCATCTTGACTGCTGGCAAGGACCCGACCAAAGCAATCGGAGCCTGAGAGGTGTTGCTGACAGCGCCATCTTTCTAAATGGCAAAGGATTTCCCAGAGATCCCTTAGCCTGAAATCTGTCCCCAGTGCTGCTGAAGTCCAGACCCTGCCCTAGCCACAGACCTGGTAAACAAAGCCGCCTGCGGATCTTTCAGCTTCATTTTCCCAAACAAGCAATCAGATCCAAAAAAACTCATAGCCAAATCACAAGAGAAAAAGACTTTCTGAAGTGTTCAGGTCCCGAATTTAGTGGAGACTGCCTGACCCGCCCCTCCAAAAAAAAAATATCCTGAAGAATACCCTTTTTTAAATTTTTTCTTTAATTTTTTTGTTCTTTTTCTTTGTTTTGGGTTTTTTCTTTTTTTTTCTTCCACTCCTTTTTTTATTTGCATTTTTAGGTATTCTTATTTTCTCTTTTCCATCCTATCTACACCGTTTTTTTCTCTCTTTCTTCTCCCTCATCCCTCTGTCACTGTGGTTGTTCCTGGAAACACAGTGACAGCTCTGGGTACAGTCACCTGAATAAAAACGATATCTATATTGATACAGTCGCCTGCTTTTTAATCTGCTGGTCTCAAACCTAGTATTTCTTAAGTAAGAGCTCATAATAGTGAGGAATCTCCCCCCATCTTTTTCTTTTTCTTTTCTTTTTTTTATTTTTTTTGTTTTTCTGTTGTTCTTGTTTTTGCTTTTTTGTTTTTGTTTTTTCTTTCTCTATTTTTCGTTCTGTATGGTTGTTTGTGTGTGTGTGTGCTTGTTGTTGTTTTTGTCTTACTTTGCTTTTTTTCTTTCTTTCTTTTTAAAATTTTTCATCATTGAAATCTCCTATATCTACCTCCCTCTTTTCTCGATATATTCTTCTTATTACCCTTCTTACTTTCATAAGTTTTATCTAATCCTTTCCAAACTTTGTACTCAAATATGCTACCTGCTTATCAACTTAGGTCAGTTATCCTTATGCTATACCTTTCCTTCATTACAATAATAATCTTACACTCCTACGTTATTCCTCTCATACCTCCCCTGTTCTCTCTCATATTATTTTTCTATCTCTGGTCCTCTGTTCATCTTTCAACCCTTATAATGCATGGATCTACACTTGATGGTTGTTGAGCGATACTGTGTATCTAGGTGTTCAATTATACTCTAGGTCCAGAGGGACTTAAATACAATAGAGATTGGATTGAGAGGCTTATTGTTTTGGTCATAAATCGGTTATCAGTGGCTATATTAGACTGATCTGTAAGTGCACATAAAGAAAGAGTGATAATACCAATCAAAAATTGTGAACATCTAGTGTCTGCCAGCTAAAGAGGTCTAGGTTGGTTATATCTGGAAAATTATAATCTTGTTTAGTATTAATCTTGCTCCCATTTTCAAAGGGGCAGAATAAGAAACTCAAGAAAAATATCAAATCAAGGAATAACATCCCCCACCCAATATAAACAGACAATGGAACAGTCACTGGCAAACCTAGAGGAGAGCCTTCCAAGTGCTATACAAATGCAATTGATAAACATCATTAATGAAAAATGTGAACATATAAAGAAGAGATAAGGGAGGAAGCCATAGCTAAATAAGAGGAAACTATAAACAAGGTGATAAATGAAAAAGGAGAAGCCATAAAGGAGGCCATGATAAAGGTTTTTCAAAGAAAAATGGATGAATTCATGGAATCCACAAACAAAAAGGTGACCAAATCTCAGCAAATGTCCAAAGAGAATAAAGCTACTGAGCTAACCACTCCAATGGAAATCAAGGAGCAAAAGAAATCCTTACATGATCTAAAAGAAGAGATGCAAGGCATCAAAAATGAGCAATTAGAAGCAAGGGAGATGAAGAATAAAGTAGATAGCTTTGATAGCAGGTTAGACAATGCAGAAGAGAGAGTCTCCGGGGTTGAAGATAATCTAGTTGTTATAGAGAAAGAACAGAAAATGGGTCAATCCAAATCTAGGAAATATGAGAGAGTGCTTCAGGAGGTCCAAGATACAATTAGGAACCCTCATTTAAGGCTAATTGGTATTGAGGAGGGCGTGGAGAAAGAGGTCAATGGTATTGGAAATAGACTTCAGGGAATCATATCAAAGAATTTCCCAAATATCCAGAAGGACAGGCCCATCCAGATCCAAGAAGCTTTTAGAACCCCAAACAGACCTGATCAGAAAAGAACATCACACTTCTACATTATAATATGAACTGGAACAATAGAGACCAAAGAAAGGATCCTAAAGGCAGCCAGGGAGAAGGGATCAATCACGTATAAAGGCAAACCAATCAGAATAACCCCAGATTACTCAGGAGAGACCATGCAAGCAAGAAGACACTGGAAGCATATATGTCATGCCCTTAAGTCAAATAAGTATCAACCAAGAATACTGTACCCAGCTAAGCTCTCATTCATAACTGAGGGAACAATAAAAAGATTCCATTCCAGGGAAAAGCTGCAAAATTATGTAGCAACCAAATCAACACTACAGAAAATTCTCAAAGATGTTCTACACGTAGTAAACCAACATAAATGCAATACAAAAAAGAAATGGCACCTAAACATCATACCCATCTAAGTACCACAAGAACTGTCAAGACACAGGCCCTAATGAAAGCTTTTAAAAATGGCAGGAAGTTGGGACCGGAAGTTTGGCCTAGTGGTTAAAGTGCTTGCCTAGCATGCACGAAGACCCAGGTTCGATTCCCCGGTACCACATACATAGAAAAAAGCCAGAAGTGGTGCTGAGGCTCAAGTGGTAGAGCTCTAGCCTTGAGAAAGTCCAAGGACAGTGCTCATGCCCTGAGCTCAAGCCCAGGACTGGCAAAAAAAAAAAAAAGAAAAAAAAATGGCAGGAAGTAATAAATATCTCTCAATCCTAACTCTCAATATCAATGGACTTAACTCTCCAATTAAATGGCATAGACTGTCTAGTTGGATCAAAAAGCAAGATCCATCGTTCTGCTGTCTTCAAGAGACACATCTTACCCAAGAAAACAAACATTTTTTGAAAGTGAGAAGTTGGAATAAACTCTATCAAGCTAACGACCCCCATAAACAGGCTGGAGTTGCCATCCTCATACCAGATTAAATAGACTTCAAACTAAAATTACTGAGCAAAGACAAAGAAGGTTACTACATACTACTAAAGGGGTCTTTCCTCCAGGAAGACATAATGTTCCTAAATATCTACACATCTAATCCCGGAGCTCCAAACTTCACCGAGCAAACTTTACTTTCACTGAAACTATACACAGATCGAAACACAGTGATTATTGGTGACTTTAACACACCACTCTCACCAATGGACAAATTAACAAGGCAAAAACTCAACAGAGAAAACTTAGAATTGAACAACTATATAGACCAACTAGATCTAATGGACATCTGCAGAATATTCCACACAGCAACAACACAATATACATTTTTTTCAGCAGCCCATAGAACATTTTCCAAAACTGACCACATCTTAGGCCATAAAACAAACCTGGACAGATTCAGAAACACTGAAATTATTCCATGCACACTCTCAGACCACAAAGGCATCAAATTGAAACTGAACACACATCTCCACCAACAAAAACCCTGTAACTCATGGAGATTAAACAACACATTGTTGAATCACCAATGGGTCATCGAAGAGATCAGAACAGAAATCCAACAGTTTATGAAATTTAACAATAAGGAGCACATAAAATACCAGCTCCTTTGGGACATGGCAAAGGCAGTACTCAGAGGAAAATTTATAGCTCTGAGTGCCTACAACAACAAGGTGGAAAAATCACAAACCAACAAGTTAATGTGTCACCTTAAGCTCCTGGAAAAAGAGCAACAAACCAACCCTAATCCCAGTAGAAGGAAGCAAATTATTAAAATCAAAGCAGAATTAAATGATTTGGAATCCAAAAAAACTATAGAAAGAATCAACAAAACAAGGAGTTGGTTCTTTGAAAGAATTAACAAAATTGACAAACCCTTAGCAAAATTACCAAAAAAAAGAAGAGAGCATACCGAAATAAACAAAATCGCAGACAAAAATGTTAATATCACAACAGAAATTACCAAGATCCAGAATATCATGAGGGAATACCTGTCAAACCTTTACACCAACAAATTTGAGAATCTAGAAGAAATGGATGAATTCCTAGCCAATATTAACATACCCACACTGAACCAAGAAGAACTGACCCAGCTAAACAGGTCTATTTCAAGCACTGAAATAGAAATGGCAATAAGAGACCTTCCACCTAAGAAAAGCCCATGGCCAGATGGATTCACAGCTGAATTCTATAAATTCTTCAAAGCAGAGCTCACACCAATACTCCTTAAGCTCTTCAACAAAATTGAAAATGAAGGTTCTTTACCAAACTCATTCTATGAAGCCAGTATAACCCTCATTGCCAAACCAGACAGAGATTCATCAAAGAAAGAGAACTATAGACCTATTTCTTTGATGAACATCGATGCAAAACTTCTCAACAAAATACTGCCCAACCGTCTACAACAACTCATCAAAAAAATTATACACTATGATCAAACTGGATTCATCACAGGGAGGCAAAGCTGGTTCAACATATGCAAATCAATTAATATAATTCAACACATTAACAGGAGCAAGGACAAAAATCACATGAGTCTCAATAGATGCGGAAAAGGCATTTGACAAGATCCAATACCCCTTTATGTTAAAAGCTCTGGAGAAACTAGGAATCCATGGAACATTCCTCAATATAATAAAGGCTGTGTATGACAAAACCACAGCTAGTATTACACTTAATTTCGAAAAGCTAAAGCCATTCCCTCTAAAATCAGGAACGAGACAAGGATGCCCACTCTCTCCACTCCTCTTTAACATAGTATTAGAATTCATAGCCAGAGCAATAAAGCAAGAAGCAAGCATAAAGGGGATCCAAATAGGGAAAGAGGAAGTAAAACTTTCCCTCTTTGCAGATGACATGATTCTGTATTTAAAGAATCCTATAGACTCTACTCCCACGCTCCTCGAGCTGATTCAAAACTTTGGAAGGGTAGCAGGCTATAAAATTAATCCTCAAAAATCAACTGCCTTCCTCTACGCCAACAGTGAGAGGAATGAGGCAACAATCAGGAAAGCAACTCCTTTTGCAATAGCCTCAAAGAAAATAAAGTACCTAGGAATTAGCTTAACTAAGAATGTAAAGGACCTTTTTGATGAAAACTTTAAAACCCTGAAAAAGGAAATTAAAGCAGAACTAAGGAAATGGAAAAACCTCCCATGCTCCTGGATTGGAAGAATCAACATCGTGAAAATGACAATCTTGCCAAGGGCTATCTACAAACTCAACCAATACCCATCAATATCCCAATGTCATTGTTTAAAGAAATAGAAGAGGCAATCCAAAATTTCATATGGAATAATAAAAGACCCCGTATAGCAAAAACACTTCTTAGCAGAAATAACAGCGCAGGAGGAATTTCAATACCAAACTTTAGACTCTATTACAGAGCTATAATTCTCAAAACAGCTTGGTACTGGCACAAGAACAGGCCTGAAGACCAATGGAATAGAACTGAGGACCCAGATATTAAATCACAGACCTATGGCCACCTAATCTTTGACAAGGGAGCCAAAAAATAGAATGGAAGAAAGATAGCCTCTTCAACAAGTGGTGCTGGCAGAACTGGTTAAGCACCTGCAGAAAACTAAAGTTGAATGCCTCTTTGTCACCCTGCACTAGAATTAAGTCCAAATGGATCAGACCTGGTGGTAAAAGCAGACACACTGAAAACTTTACAAGAAGGAATAGGATATACACTAAGCCTCCTTGGCACAGGTCGAAACTTTCTTAATAAGGACCAAGAATTACAACAAATCAGAGAAAGGCTGGATAAGTGGGACTGCAGTAAACTGCAGAGCTTTTGTATGGCAAAGGACATAGTTAGTAAATTAATTAGGGAACCTACAGAGTGGGAGAAGATCTTCACCAACCATACAACGGACAAAGGCCTCATATCAAAAATATAGCAACAGCTCAAAAAATTGAATCAATCCAAAACTAATCTCCAAAGTAACAACCATCCCATTAACAGGTGGGCCAAAGACTTAAAGAGAGTGTTCTCTGAAGAAGAAACAAAAATGGCCTATAGACACATGAAGAAATGCTCAACATCTCTGGTCATAAAAGAAATGCAAATCAAAACAACTCTAAGATTCCACCTCACTCCAGTTAGAATGGCCAGGATCAGAAAAACGAATAACAACAGATGCTGGAGGGGATGTGGCCAGGAGGGATCACTACTACACTGTTGGTGGGAGTGCAAACTCGTTCAACCACTATGGAAAGCAGTGTGGCAGTGCCTCAAAAGGCTAAACATAGAACTCCCCTATGACCCAACAATTCCACTACTTGGCATTTACCCAACCATCCAGAAACAAAGACATTCTAAATCCACTAGCACAACAATATTCATTGCCACACTATTCACCATAGCAAAGATATGGAACCAACTTAGATGTCCCTCAGTTGATGAATGGATCAACAATATACGGTATTTATATACAATGGAATTCTATGCTGCTGTCAGAAAGAACTACATCGCCCCATTTGTTAGGAAATGGAAAGTCTTAGAAAAAATCATATTAAGTGAAGTAAGCCAGACTCAAAGGAACATAGGCTCAATGGTTTCCCTCATTTGTCATAATCAGTAGAAACCTTGGGTCTCTACTAGCAGAGATTTGCAATAGAGCAAAACCTTGATACATAAGGCCATATAGTATGAAGCTAATTGAAAGGACCTCCAGGATATTGAAACAAAAGCCATATAATGAGTGATTGTTATCCTTAATGTACTATGTTATCTCTCATCTCTATTGCTGTCCCTTGGTTATCTCATATTGTTACAGTATCTCACTTTGTTATCTGATATATTGGATATATTTGTATTTGGTTATTTGAAATTGGATAGGGAAGGGGGGAAAACCAAGATGTGGGGGTGGGGGGAGGGTAATGGGGACCAAGATTGTGAAAGGGTATCAATGTATGTGAATTAATGCACCTTCTATCTGGCAAATATCATGTAACCCTTTTACTAATTACAATAAAAAAAAGAACTTTGTAAGGTGAAACTCAAATTCCAGTGGAACTTCACAGATGAATTTCTAGCTGGGAACATCTTCTCAGGATGCACTGACTTCCAAGCTAGAAGAAGTTAGCCAAACCATAGAGAAGGCTGGCTTGAGGAAAAAGGACTATGAAAGCTCAGGAAGCCAGACTTTTCTGACTAAGTTAACCAAGGAGAAAACAATTGAACTCCATGCTTTCCCACCAGCAAGCTTATGTTTTGCCTGGACCAGCACCTGAATGTATCCAAATCGAATTACAAGAAAAACAAATATCCAATTTCTCTTTCTTAATAATAATATGGAACAACTCCATAACAAAGAGGATTTCATGTAAATTTATTAGTATAAGGGAGAAGACAATAGTTTAGTTATGGGAAAGGTAGGAATGGAAAGTTGATTGAGACTTTAAATTAGAAAAAAAGCTAAACATTATATGAATGTGTCGACATCTTATGTGCCTTGAGTTTATATAAACTAAAGAGTACTCTTTAAGAAAAGGAATGCAAATAAAATCTCTTAATTTGGAAATACTTGAGACATGTACCTGTAAGCACAGAATGATGTGGAAAAGTAAAACTTTGAATTTTGACACCAAATTCAAAATTTTTACACAAAGTTTAATGAAATCATAGTAAATATCATTTTGTAATACTATTCCAGAGACAGTACTATCAACAATTTTTTAAAGGCTTCCTCTAACCAGGCATTAAAGGCACTGCAGCTCATTGCTTTTTGTGTGCATGTGTGCATGCATGTGGTGTGTGTGTGTTTGTGTGTGGAGGGTGGTGTGGGTGTGTGTGTGTATTGGGACTGAAGCTTGAATTCAGAGCCTGGGCTCTATCCCTTAGTTTTTACACTCAAGGCTGTAGCTCTACCATTTGAGTTGCAGCTTTACTTCTGGCTTTCTAGCATTGATTAATTAGAAATAAGAGCCTCACAGACTTTCCTGCCTGGCTGGCTTTGAATTGCCATCCTAGGAGTAGCTAAGATTGCACACATAAGTCTTGGGTGCTTGGTCCTTTTTGCTTCCTTCACCTCAAAACAACTCTTAGGGGATTGTCTAGGATTTTGGAGATGGGAAATGGAGTACAGGTTTTTTGTTTTGTCTTTTTTTGTGTATGAATGAATGTTGACATGTGATTATTTATAACTATTGTCCATGAAGAGGAATTTTTCACGGACATTTATGATTGGCTCTGTTGTAGGCGATTTCAACACCTCTTTGGCAAACAGTGGCCACATAAACCTGCAATGAATAGCTAGGGAGGATGTGGTCTTTTATCACCTCTATCTGAAACACAGAGCAGAAGAACTTTCTGGATTAAAGGAACAAATAATTCCTGTGTGCCAACAAAATTTTTCTAAGCTGATTTTATGTGAAACAAAACTATGTTGCATGGACTTGGAAAAGTCAAGAAGCATGGCCTTGGAGTTTAGCCTAGTGGTAAAGTGCTTGCCTAGCATGCATGAAGACCTGGTTTTGATTCCTCGGTACCACATACATAGAAAAAAGCCAGAAGTGTTGCTGAGGCACAAGTGGTAGAGCTCTAGCCTTGAGAAAGTCCAAAAAAGGCAGAGGATCAGCAAAGTGGTGGTGTTAATTCTCCAGGAGAAAAAGAAAAGGTTTGGTGTAAATATTCTCAAAATGGTGGCTCTTGATCTATTACTATCTGATAGGAACTGAGTCCCCCCCAGTTCTTGCAGGCCAGTGAGACACACTTAGAAGACAGAACTTTGCATATGACCCATTGTTGGTCTAGTAGATGCTTTTGTATACAGACCAGAACTAACTTTCTGTTTAAAATGCTTTTCAGGTGTGAAAAGCAAGTGTTTTTCTCTTCTAGCACACATGTAACAATATGAACATCGTGTATGTTAGATCCCACAGGTTGTTGAGTTCATTTTAATGGATGAAAAGGTATTCAGACCACTGAATATCTGGCCAGGGTTTTGTGAACTCCAGATTGGATCGCTGGCATCCTGCTCTTCAACTTTGATCCAAGCAGCCGAGGCTTTTGGATGATTGATAAAGGCTTCAAGTTTAAACCAAAGCAGAGAAAGGACAAGAATAAGGTACTTTTTTAAAAATCAAAAGCTCATTAAAGTGTGGAATATTGGTGGTGAAATGCAATTAAACATGTTCCTAGTGCAAAATTCAGTTGGCTAGTAGGTAGACATTGTCTATTTATATATTAATGGCACATCCAAGTTGTCACGTGCATTTTAAATAAATTGATAAACACAGTCCGTTTTTCATTCTTTCCCACCTTCTTGCTCTGCTTTTCTTCTCTCTTCTTCACCTACTTTCCCCCTTTTCTTCTTGCCTTCTATCTTCATTCTTTTCTATCTTCTTTCCTTTCCCCCTTCCTTCCTTTCTTCTTCCTTTCTTTCCTTAGCACTGAATAATCACAAAATTTCAAGCATGAAACTTCATGTTTCAGGCTAGACATCAGAGAAAACCTAACACGGAGTGCAAAGCTTGTCATTCAAGTGAGCTCACGATCAAGGAAAAAAACACTGATATAATTACTTCAGTTAATGTTTTAGAGGCTGAAACAGGAGGCTAACCTGGATGTAGCCAAAACATGAAAGATGGAAATGTTAATTCTTGCTGGTTGGAAGACCAGAAAGGGAAATAAAGGCAGCGTTTGGATAGTCATCTATAAGAACTTATAAAATGCGATTCCTGATACCCATGATTTCTCAAGTCCAAGAAGGCACAGGGGGACCCTGTTAATTAGTCAACCTTGCTCAAGGAGTTTAGGCTGCCTGGAAATTTGGGAACTAGAACTTGGGAGTGGCAAGTGAGGGGAGGGAATCTATGTTATGAAAATGCTAGAAGTCTGATTAAGGGAGACCTTGAAAAACAGCAAGGCTTAAAGTTATCTGCTACTATTGAAAAGTCATATGTGAGTTTACTGGGAAGTGAAATGATTTCTGGTACATTTTCTTTCTTTTGTTTTATTTTTAAGGATCACTCTAAGAGACTAGCATGTTGGAAAATAAAAAGGATTAGATGGAAGTCAGGAGAGATATAACAATGAGCTATGACATGAGAATACTACTATAGGGTACTAACAGAGCTAAGGGGAAGGAACTCAAGAAGTTTAATGTCCAGATTCTGTCACATTTTGATAAAGGATGAAGGAATGGCTTAATTTGGCTTGTGTTTAGGCATTATGTTGGAGATGAAGCCTTAGAGAAGGGTCTTGCTGAACAAAGACACAAGAGGGATCACCAGTGAAAGGTCAAAGTTGCAGAAAGTCTAGTGAACAAAGTACAAGAAGGATTACTCTATAAAATACCTGGTATTAGAAGTATGATTTTAAAATAGCATCTAGTCTTACAGTTATGTTTCATGTATAAAATACCAGAAACAGTAGCTCACTGTGGTTTTTGACTTTGCACCCACTATGTGAGAGAAGAAGAGGAAGCATAATAAACCCAGGGCTAGAAAATACAGTAAATGAAACTGGGTGACTGAAAGGCCTGGTTTCTACCACACAGCTGAGCAAAAATGGAGCACAGGGCAGTATTCCAGTTTTTCTGTGAAGTCACACAAATGAATACCTGAAGGGTTTCTGTGTGTGTGTGTGTGTGTGTGTGTGTGTGTGTGTGTGTGTGTGTGTGTGTGTGCGCGCGCGCGCGTGTGTGTGTGTGTTGCTGCTGAGTCCCTCATACTCTTGCTTAGCTTTCTCATCCAAACCTCATCAGCATCAGTCTATTTGGATTTTCCTGCCTAGGCTGGATTCAAACTGTGATCCTCAGATCTTAGCCTCCTGATTGGCTAGGATGACAGATATGAGCCATTAGAACTGAGCCCTGATGGACTTATCTGAGTTGCTCAAAATAATATCCAGATTATCAAGGGCATGATACACTCAGAGCTGGGATACCCCACCACTTTGGAAGGTTCTGGATTACTGGCTCTTTGCTGTCCCCATGGCCTAAAACTAATTGATGAGGAAGAGGCAAATGCTTTGTCATCTTTTCCCTCTGTTAAAACAGAAAGGAAAATAGGGAAAATGTATCATTTTCCCTCAAATCAAGTGATAAGTTAACCCTTGACATTCCACTGAGAACATTCCAAAGTCAACACTAAATTATGCCAAGTTGAAGGAAAGAAGTCAACTTAGGAATGTTAAACCCTTTGCCCAGGAAAGAGCAATTTTTCCTATTATTCTTATGTAACAGAGCACTGCGGTAAAAAAAGAAAAAACCCTATTGAATGTTGAATTTAAACTGAAATAATAAAGAGTACAATGTACATTTCAGCTTCCAGATGATCTGAGAAGATAAAAAGATTGTATTGGAAAATGGGTTGAAATGTTACCTTAGCTTTTCTAAACTCTACCCAGCAGTGTTAACATGTTCTTTGCATTCTTGTTACAACTTGAAGAAATGTGTTCCCATATTATTAAAACTTTGGGGTATAAATAGATCATGCTTCCTGGAAAAAAGAAATATACTCTCATATCTGCATGGCTGAACTTGGCCCTGGAAATAGAGATCATTTTTATTCTTTTTTCTGGTTACTGGGGCTAGAACTCCAGGGGTGCTGTCCCTTAGGTTTTATACCAAAGACTGTCACTTGAGCCGCAGCTTTCCACTTCCAGGCTTTTGTTGGTTAATTACAGATAAGAGTCTCATGGATTTGTCTGTCTGGACTGGTTTCAAATTGCAGTTCTCAGATTTCAGCTTCTTGAGTAGCTAGGATTATAGGCATGAGCCACTGGCGCCTGGCTGATACATCTTTCATTTCAAACTGCAACGAGAGTGATGAAGTTGGCACAACTGACAGCAAGATTTAACACCTCTCATTCCACTCCTTGCTTGTGTGTGCTTTCCATTCTTTGGTGACCAGAACCCCCTACTCCATTGCCCTTCTGTTTTTCAGGGTACATCTCCTCGAACATTTTTATTGGGTCTTTCTCTTCCTGATATCTCAAAACTCACTCTTTCTATTCTCTTATACACCATAACAATTTATCTAATTCATGCTTAATTGTCCTATGCTGCAACACTTGAACCAGGTCCTCTGTCTTCATGGTTTCAAAGAATGAATTTGAAGACATGGGAGTAGAAGTGAAATAGCAAAGATTTATTGCAGAAGAGGATAAGCAAGCAGAGCTCCCATTAGGCAAGGGAGGGAAGCACCGAGGTTGCATGATGCAGGGATTAATAAGTTGCCTCTAGGAGACAGCTGCATGACTCTCAAGATTACTGGACATCTCATGGTTTACACTGGTCTGCAGACCCACAATCAGAGGCTCCTACAAGCTCTCCTTGTGTCATTTAGCAACTCTGACTGCATGTCTGTGTCTTTGAGAGCTCATCAACCCCACTTCAGATGTAAACTTCCCAGGATCCATCAGCTCTGATGTGATGTCCAGGGCTGTACACAAGTGACTGTTCAAGGCCATGGTGCAGGATGTAGACCTTCTGTGGAAAGACCCTAGGCCATGCTTGCATAGCCAGGCGTTCTTTTCTGTTCTCAACACCACTGACCTATCGATTCTGTAAAACTCATGTTGGTATTATCTCCAAACTAACTTGATATCCAAAAGGTATATATAATGTACAACATGCCCAGTTGTTTTTTCTTGAGTATGCCTCTTGATTCTCTTTTTCTCCCAACTGTACTCCACCTCTCATCACCCCATCTCAGCAAAAGGCATCCCCAGCCTTCCTATTGTCCCAGAAAACATCCAAGGAGTCAACCCTGGTCCATCCATTTCCTGATATTTCATTCCCAAACTCCTTCTTTATATCCTCAACTCATTCCAAACTAATTGGTTGACATTAGCTTGATTATTCTTCACGTGATTTGTTGCAATCACCTATCTCTCTATACTTCTACTCTTGTCTCCTCTTATCAATTCTCAGTAAACAAAATTAACTTCTTTCATTTTTAAAAGCCAAGAACTTATTTTAAAGTAAATACTGAAGATCCTCCATTATCCACCACCCGAAATGTTCAACAGACCACCCATTTTATTAAGTTATAAAACCTACAGAACATAACAAAATGAAATATAGAAACATCCAGTGACCTAATGACAAATATATATCAGATCATGTGATGCTTCTTAGAATAAAATCCAAACACCATATCATGCCCTGTAAAGTTCTACACAACCTAATTCCTGTCTTCTTCTCTGGTGTCATCTCCTAATACTCTCTACCTTATTTCTCTTACTATTAACACTCCTCTTTTTTCTTTATGGTGGTTTTTTTTTTCTTCTTCTTCTTCTTGAGTTCCTTGAACTCCCAACCACTTACTGCCTAAGGATCTTTGCACATTCTACTTATGTATTGGAAATGCTACTTCTTTTTTGTGTGTCAGTCATGGGGTTTGAGCTCAGAGCCTGGGCACTGTCCCTGAGCCCAGGGACAGTGCCCCTTTCAGTTTGATGGTGAGTCATTGTAGATGAGATTTCACAGACTTTCCTGCCCAGGCTGGCTTTGAATTGTGATCCCAAGATCTTAGACTCTTGAGTAGTTAGGATTACAGGTATGAGGCTGCACCTAGCTGAAAATGACACTTCTATAACTTACTATAAAGTTCAAATCTTCTCATCTTTCAAGTGTTAAGATAAAGGTTCACTTTGTTATGAAAGGTCTTTTTCCAAAACATTCAAGAAAGTAATTGAAAATGACACTGGAAGCTGGAACAGCTCATAGACATGGACTGCTAGAATTAATGCTGTAAAAAATGGCTATAGTTCTGGAAGCTATTCACAGTTTCATTGCAATCCCATCAAAAATCTCAATGCCATTCTCCACAGAAATTGAAAAAATAATACAAAATTTCATATGGAAGCATTTAAAGCCAAAGCAATACTGAACAAAAACAAATAACTAAGTCAAGCAATGCTGGAAGATCATCAGTCCTGATTTAAATTATAATTCAAAGCCATGGAAGCAAAAACAATAGGCACAGAAACAGACACAAAGACCAATGAAATAGAAGATCCAGAAGTAAATCCATGCAAGACAACCATCTGATTATTGACAAAGGACCCCAAAACATATGTTGGACAGAACATAGCCACTTTAATAAATACTGCTGGGAAAACTGGTTATCTACATAAAAATAAAACAAGATAAAATAAAACTAGAGTCCTATCTCATTCTGTGTAAGAATCTTTTCAAAACTGATAAAAGATCTTAATGGTAAGATATGAAACGTTGAAAACACTATTTGGAAATATAGACAAAAGCACTTAAAGATATAGACATAGGCAATTAGTCTGAATAGGACTCCAATTTCCCAAGAAATAAAAACAAGAATTGACAAATGGTATCGCATCAAAATAAAAAGCTTCTGCAGTCAAAGGAAGCAATTACTAGAATAAAGAGAACACCTACAGAATGGGGGGGGGATGTAATTGCAAAGTATTTGTTAGACAAATGATTCATAACAGGAGTATTTTAAAGCTTAAGAAAACTAAACACCAAAGGAACAAATATGTTAATTAACAAATAAATGAATTATACAGACAATTCTCAAAAGAAGAAATACAAATGACCAATAACTAGATGGAGATATGCTTAGTCTCTTTAGAAACAAACTCAAAAGTATACTATGGCATTATACACTGCTATCTCAATCCTGTAATCCTAACTAGTCAGGAGGCTAAGATCTGTGGATAGCAATTCAAAGCTAGCTGGGGCAGGAGAGTCTTATATCCAATGAACCACCAAAAACAAATGGAACTATTGCTATGACTCAAAGTAGAAGAGGGATAGAGGACGAGCCTTGAGGAAAATAGCTCAGGGACAGTATCTAGGCCCTGAATTCAAGCCACTTGACAGACAACAAGAAAGGTGGGGGGGGGGGGGAAAGAAAAGAAAAACTAAAGAAATTATTTACTATGATTCCATTTCACTCCAGAGAATAGCTATCATTAAGAAAACAAACAATAACCCATGCTGGCAAAATACATGGAAGTAAAGGAATGCTTACACTGTTGGTAGAAATGTAAATTATGGAAAGCCTAATAGAAATTTTTCAAGAAACTAAAAATAGTGCCATAGTGCCATATCACTGCTGGATACATACTCAAATGTATGTAAGTCAATACATAACAGAGATATCTGCACACTCAAGTGTATGACAGCATTATTTAAAATTTCTAAGTTATGGAATCAGCCTAAGTGCCAACAATTGATTATTAATTAAAGAAAATATGGTACATATGTATAATGGGGTATGATGCAAATGCCAGTATCATTTGTAGCAAAAGGGATTGAACTAGATATCATTATAGTGATATAGAAAGGTAACCATTGTATTTTTCACTCATAAATGGAAAATAAACCAAAATGAAAATAATAATAGGACATGATTATAAAAAGGGGACTGTTTAGGAAAGGGAAAGGATGAATATGATAGAGTATATATACAATATATGTAATGTATAATACATTACACATCATAGCATAATAAAACCCATGTAAGTCTGTTGAAAAGTGGTTTAAGAGAGTAATATAGATTTTTATGCATCTATGCAACTATCACAGTGAAAACTTTTTGTGTAATTTATGGTAATATTTTAAAATGCTTTCTTCACTACTCTATTCCTTTTGCTTCCATAACTTACTGGAAAATTTTTAAAGTTCTATAGCTTAATAATGTTATATATATTCCTTTTGGTTAGTTTCTTTTGCTTTTTTTTCTGTTTCTCACATTGCAATAATCTAGCTTAGTTGTGCTTTTATGTATGTGTCTGACACATAGTAGGTACTTAATAATGCATTGATGGATGAGTGAACAAATGCATGCATCTATGAAATTCACTCTCCCAAATCTTTAACGGTCCAACTTACACCAGTAAGTTGTCTGTCATGTTTTAGTGTGTTTGTGAGTGTTCTTCCTAAAGTTCAAAAACTATTACTCCCAACATTACAGGAACCTGAGACCTACCATGACAGCCTGGAGAAAATTCTTCCATGCGTTGCTGAATGGCATTATCAGCCTGCATGTACTGCTGTCAGTATCAGCAAGCAAAGTGTGAATTGACTTTCTCCAGAAAGTTCTGATAGTGCAGTTACTTACATTACCTGACAAGCTTATGGTATGTTCTTTATTCTCTCACTCACTTCATGGCTGGTACAAGGACACATGGTTGCAGAGACATTTATTCCATTTATTTATGTGTTTATTCATCTGGGGGTTGAATTCAGAGCGTTACCTATTGCTTAGCTTGCTCAGCGTTGGTGCTCTGCTGTGTGAGCCATGCCTCCACTTCTGTCTTCATATTGGTTAATTACACATACCACCTTTCAGATTTGTCTGTTTGGGTGAGCTTTGGACCAGGATTCTCAGATCTCAGCCTCTTAAGTAGCTAGAATTATAGGCAAAAGTCATTAGCTATAGGATAAAGAGAGCCAGAATATTGCCCTATTGCCAGTAACAAAGTATTATTTATCATGAAAACAAAAAACTGTTTGACCCACAGAATATTAGAGAAAACCATGATACCTTTACAGACAGAAAAATTCAGTTTATAGAGATCACATATCCAACTCCTAACAGTATAGGCCTTGAACATCCATCTTCTATTAATTATTTTCTTGTTTTCCTTACCACAGTGCACATCCTGGTTTTCCCAGGGCAGTGCTAATCTATCCCTGCTGTTACTAAAAACTCTCCTCTCATTCCTGTGAGTAACATGGTGTTTGTATGGAATCAGAACTCGTGATGCTTGAAGGGCTACCATTCCTACTTCTGTACCAGAAAATCAGTAGTGCGATCTTAGTGAACATTGCCATGCAAGTGGTCATTTAATTCAATTTCTAACTGTTTAGACAGAGAATCAAGAGACTGCTGAAAAGAAATTCTTTGCCCTATAAAATGTTAATTGAATGGCTCCAAGCAGGAGAGCCACATAGAGAAGCAGACGTAGACATCAGACAATCACTCAGGAATTACTGAATATGGCAAAAGCAACAAGAAACAGGCTGCAATGGAAAACTTCTCAATTGGACACAAAGACGAGACTTAGCTGGGCACCAGTGGTTCATGCCTGTAATCTCAGTGAATTAAGGGGCTGAGATCTGAGACTGATGGTTTGGAACCCGCCTGGACAGAAAGGTCTGTGAGACTTTCAGCTCCAGTTAATCACCAAAAAGCCAGAAGTAAACTGTGGCTCAAGTGGTAGAGCTGGAGCAGAAACTCTAGGGGCAATGCCTAGGCCAAAGTACCAGTACTGGAAGAAAGAAAGAGAAAGAGAAATAGAGAGATAGAGAAAGACAGAGAAAGAGAGAGGAAGGAAGGAAGGAAGGAAGGAAGGAAGGAAGGAAGGAAGGAAGGAAGGAAGGAAGGAAGGAAGGAAGGAAGGAAAGAAGGAAGGAAGGAAGGAAAGAAAGAAAGTGCAATATGTACATGTGATACTCCTTCTAGGTCTGGACACACAACATTCCAATCTTCAGGACACATTGCTCCATACTCACACAACAGTTTTTATGGCATGGCCTTGACTGGGATAGTTTACACAGGACAATATCCACTTGGGCCTATTTAATCCTCACACCATTCCAAGAGGGTCCTGAGCCTGGACACTGCTGGGCTGGAAGAGTGCAGTACCCTGCACTGAAACTACTCACAGATCTCTGCCACGCACACCAGTTGCTAAGAAACAACCTTTTCCTCAGGGAACACAAAACTGCTCCAAGCCAGGCATTCTTTATTGCTCACAGCAGCGGTGCAAGGAGTCTGTAGCAGCAATTGTTTAGGAATGTTGGCTGCAGAGCAACTGAAAAGCTTCCAGACAATAGGCATTCTATTTCACCCAGGCAATAGGGAAATTCCAGGTCCCATGGGAATCCCATCACCGCTTTTTATCTCTCCCTGTGGGGAAAAAGGAGTGGTGCAAGCAGCAAAATCATTGTCCAGCTGATGCACAGCAGTCTTCCATGGAGGCACACGTGGCTCATTGCAATGGACTTGACATATGCGTCACTTGATTTCCTAAATGAACTAAGCTCAGAATGGTCACGTTCCATTCAATAGACAGACTATCAACAAGTATTTATGAGACAGATGTTATTCACATTGTTCTTAAGGGACCATCATAAGCACCTTCACTCCTTCGAGAAAAAGGCATTCTAAGCATGGAAGAATATCATTGGCATAGTAGATATGACATACTAAAGAAATGACATACTTAATAGAAAATCTTTCTTCTTTATAATTTTGGCCTAACATTTTATTGCTACAAATTCAAGGCTTTGGGTTTAAGTTTCCTGAACTGTCAAGTGAATTTATGAATCAAAACACGGATAATCCTAGTTATAGAGGAAGCTGAGATCTTAGCATCACAGCTTGAATCCAGTTCAGGTAGGAAAGTCTGAAACTCTTCTCACCAATTAACCACCAACAAGCCAGAAGGAGAACTGTGGCTCAAGGGGTAGAGAGCTAGACTTGAGCAAAAATTACTCAGAAGACAAGCTCTAAATTCAAATCCCAAGACTAGAATTGAAAACAAATAAAATAACTAAATGTAATTAAAGTTATGATTATGTTTTTTAACTAGCTTAATATTCTAACGTAACCTTATAATGTTTTTTTACAGTTTACCTCAGTTTCTTCCTCAGTTTACCCATACTAATATACTTTTAAAATAATGGTTATGGGTCCTCAAAAAATTAACACAGATATATCATCTAAGTCCACTCCTAGATATATACTTATAAGACTGCTTTGAGGGCTGGGAGTTTGGCCTAGTGGTAGAGTGCTTGCTTAGCATGCATGAAGACCCAGGTTCGATTCCTTGGTACCACATATACATAGAAAAAGCTAGAAATGGTGCTGCGGTTCAAATGGTTGAGCCCTAGCCTTGAGAAAGTCCAAGGACTGTGCTCAGGCCCTAAGTTCAAGGCCCAGGACTGGCAAAAAAAAAAAAAAAGATTGCTTTGATTCCTCCAATAAACTAAAAGCAAATAAGTTTGAATTAATGTCCTATTCCATCCTATCCAAAGCCAAACAGTACCTTTCAAATATACAGATGCCTGTTTGATGCCATGAAAAGCCCTAATGAGTTTAACTGTCAGGGGCTTTTCAGATTCTGGAAGTCCCTCAGACTGTGGTTTTCATAGAGCTCAGATGCTAAGTGAGATGGGAAAGCAGAAACATTTCTCTGAAACAGCCAAAGTGCTTTTGGGTTCTTCAAAGTTAAACAGGGTTATTGTCAAGTCATTGCAAGGACATCATACAAAGAGTACCAGAAAGCCAAAACTGGGCAAGACAATACAAGTGAAAGAAGGACAATAAAAGACTTTCCATTAGCTTCTTTTTAAAAATAAATCCAAAGCCATACCCTGGATCCTCAGAGTTGACAACGATTTAAAATATTATTAAAAGTTTCATTTGAGATCCAAGAATGGAGAGGTGAAATTGGATGTGAAATTGTTGTAGGTTGTCAGAGGTTAAGAGTGGGAAGAGGAAAGGCTGAAATTTTACAAGGGCACCATTATTGGGAAAGAGAGAAGTAGAAGATGAGTATTTGTCATTTTCATTTGGATTATACCATAACCACAGCAACTCTTGGAGCTTCTACTATGGCAATTATTAGGGGAAAAAAGGAAGAAAAGTAAATATTCAAACAAAACTTAAACACAAATGTTCATGGCATCCCTATGTAGGAAAGAAAACGTGGCTATTAGCTGCTGAAGGTTCACCGACTGGTGAAAGGATAAGCACAATGTGGTCTGACTATGTAAGAGAATATTATCCATACAACAATGAACCATTGATATATGCTGAACAGTCCTGAACCTCAGTCACATTATAAGGCCAACTCATCATCCGATGAGTTCAGACAGCTAGAGCTATGACAGAGACAGACAGACAGGAAGAAAGGGGAGGAGAAGAAAGAAAGAAAGAGAGAGAGAAAGGGAGAGAGAGGAAGAAAGAAGAAAGGAAGAAAGGAAGGAAGGAAGAAAGGAAGGAAGGGAGGGAGGCAGGCAGGGAGGGAGGGAGGGAGGGAGGGAGTGGGAGAAGGAGGGAGGAAGGAAGGAAAGAAAACAACATTCTCTTAAGAAATTAAGTTCAGGAAAATAAGGTCAAACGCTATATTACATATGTTATATGCTTCTATTTATATGAAATATCCAGAAAGTATGCATTAAAAACAGATAAACAGTTCTAAGGGACTTGGAGGAAGGACAATTGGTTGTACAATGCTAAAAACCATTGAAGCATTTACTTCCAAATGGTTAACTGTGTGTTCTGTAACTTTTATCTCGATAGAAAGGGAAAAGGAGGGCTTTATAATGAATATGTAATGTAAGAATTCACAATTCACATTAGCATTTTGAACAGTGGGAGTTCCTACAGCACTTCTGATTTGTTTCCTCAGAACTTACAAAGTATTAGATGGAACAAACCCCAGTGGCCCATACATGGCTGACTGTTTCTCATTCCTCACAGGAAAAGATAAGACAGAAAAAAGTAAGTGGTTCAGACCTTCTCCCTCTACTCCCGCTGGCACTGGGAGACTGGCTGCCTCACTGCCTTGGGTAAGAAGGACAATGAATGTAGAACAATTCATCAAAAAGCCATCAGAAAAGGCACCCTCCTCCCCCAGGACAGCTGAATCAAAGTCCTGTAGTGGCCAGGAACTGGTAGCTCATGTCTGAATCCCTTGAGATCTGAGAATCAAGGTTCAAAACTAGCCTGGGCAGGAAGATCCCTGTGAGACTATTATCTCCAATTAACCACCAAAAAACTGGGAGTGGCACTGTGGCTCAAAATGGTAGAGTGCTAGCCTCAAGCAAAAATGTTCAGAGACAGTACCCAAGCCCTAAGTTCAAGCCCTACAACCAGAAAAAAAAAAAATGCTTTTAAGTCCTGAAGTGGGAATATGCTATACTCTTTTGAAAAGTAGCCCAAAACTATTTCACAAAAGTACATGAAATCTCTTCCCACATAACCCATGACCCACATATCTAAGGATTATCACCTTAGGAAACTGTACTCACCAATAAGATGTAGCATCCATCCATTATTTAATACAACAACCATTTTTACTTTATAGAAAAGCAAAAATGACTCAGTGGCTGGTATTAGCATTATTTCAGAAGAGTTGCTATGGATCAATAGTCTTTAACTGGAAAGATTCTTCTCTCCTTTCCTTCTTTCCTTCCTCCCTCTTTCCTTTCCTTCCTTTTCCTCTTTCTTTCTCTTCCTCTGCGTGTGCACGCGCATGCGTGTGTGCGTGTGTGCCCGTGCGCGTGTGCACACACACGCGCATGTGATTGAACTGAGAGTTTCACACTCTCAAATGGCTTTTTGCCAAAGGTTGGCACTCTTCCATTAGAACCACACTTCTACCTCTGGCTTTTTATTGGTTAACCGAAACCAAGAGTCTCTAGGATTTATCTCCCCAGGTTGGCTTCAAACCATGATCTTTGGATCTCACGTTTCTGAGTAGCAAGGATTACACTGATAGGCAGTTTGAAAGGATCGTTTCTGACTGGCATCCCTAGAAATATTTCATTCATCATTCCAGGTACTCCAGATTCACTCCAAAGTAGAACATCGATATTTTCAGTTGGTCTTGCAACTGGTACAGATGTTGGAGAATTACCATTACACATTCTTTAATCTACCTTTGTTTGAGCCAGATGAGCAGGAAGCATGGGCTTCTAACCATTTGCACCAGCTTTCATAGCTCTTCATTTTTATTTAGATTGCCTTGGCCAGATTCCAATTGCTAATACTCAGGTATTTTGTGCAAACTGCTCTGGTACAATTTGCATCTGGGTTTATTGTTGAGATGTTTATGACAACATAGGGTCTCTTCTCTGTGTAGACTCAAGAGAAAATTATGATCTTATACTCAGATGGAATTATTTGTCTCTCAAACAGTAAGATAGTTTTAGCATGACAGTATTATGAATCACCCATTTTTAGAGTTTCCTGTTTCTCACTAACTAGTAGAAACAGAGTTTGTTTTTGGCACACCTCTAGCAAATATGCATGACTTCATTGTGTAGATTTTTGTGTTCTGACACACCTTTATACTTTCACTGAGCTTTCCTCTCATTTATTTTATATTTTAATAAAATGCTTTAAATCTCACCTAGAGCAAGACTAGGAACAAATAGGCATTGTGTTCCAGTAAACAAATGCCAACCTTTGTCAATTTCCATATATCAATGAAATACCTTAACAACATAGAAGTGGCTTGTGCCAGAGTGCTTTTTGATTAGAACTGTGTGCAATTAATATTAATGATGTAAGCAATCAATTAGGTAGCATCTCAACTTTTGATACCAGAACTGATCCAACAACATTCCATAACTTAGCATTTGACATGGGAGAAAACATTAGGCCTGTGCATTTTTCCAAAGAATTGAGATGGCAAGAATTCAGGAAATGACCCACAGGAAAAGTTTAAGGTGTTGGAGGTGTTGGTGGTATGTGTATGTGTTTGTGTCTCTCCCAGTACTGGGGCTTGAACTCAGGGCCTGAGCATATTTTAGCTTTTTCATGGAAGATTAGCACCCTATCAATAGAGCCACAACTCCCTCTTCCAGAGTTTTAGTAGTTAACTGGAAATAAGTATCTTATGGACTTTCCTGTCCAGGCTGGCTTTGAACCACAATGCTCAGATCCAATCTTCAGATTATCTAAGACTATAGACATGAGCCACCAGTGTCCAGGAGACCCACAATTTTAATTCTCATTTCTTTGCTTTATTCTTGCTTCTTTGTGCACATTTCAGCATAAAAATAATGTAAAGGTTACAAAACTCCAAGATTTTATTTAAGTCTGTCTGGCCTTTTGGACATTTACATAAAACAAATTCTCTTTTGACCCAATTGAAATTCATATGTTTCTCTTTGCCATGGGATGAGAAAAATCCTAATAAATGTCATCAGGATTTATTTCACCTTGGAAAAATGAGGTTAAAGCTGAAAATATCTAACAATTTGGAGTCTTTCCCTTATAGATGATTATGTGCTTCCTAGTTTGCATTAACTATAAGCACATATGAGAATAAGTGGTAGATTTTCCTTCAGTTATATATGGTATCTGAGTCATCCAGAAATGAGCTAATGCTTCTAATGACCTGGCAATAAAGGAATGAATCATAAAACAGCATGCCCCCCCAACCCACACCTCCTGTTTACTGAAATAATCATGGGAAAGATAGAAACAGAAACAGTGCAGGCTTCTGCTTTTGACAATAGATACCCAAAAGAAAAGTGGATTCCTGAGAAATATTTGCTGCTGGTGGATTTCTGCAGTAGCAAAGGGTCCAGTTAGCAGACTAGTCCATGAGACCCTGGCACAAGATTGTTTGAGTGTAAAGTCTAGTCCCAATTCTTGGGACAACACCATGGAATTTAACTAAGTCTCTCTAAGCTTCATTCTCTCTGCAAAGTGGGAACAATGTCAAAATGTATCTCATAAAATTATTTTGATGATTAAATGATCTATTGAAAGCTCTTGGGCCCAGAAAGTAGTAAATGTTAATGAATGCTAGCCTGGTTTTAATTTCTCTGGATGATGACATAGAGACATAGATTTACCTGTAATTCTTAGGGAATCGACAAGAAATTCAGCCTGAGAAAAGCCATGGAAACCATCATTTCCATTTGCTCCATTCAGAATGGAGGACATCATCACATGAAAGTCAAGGGCACAATGTGCAATCCCTGCTAAGGTGTTCAAATTTTATTCTCACAATAAAGTAGGTTGGCTGTAAAGGGAAGAATTCCATGATTAGATTTGATATTTAGGAGTATTCTGCTTTGAGGAGAAAATTGTGGAGATATATAGAATAAAAAGCACAAAAATGACATATACAAGATAGAAGTTTGCATGTTGGTATTGTCACTGTTTAGTTTCAAAGTGTACAGGTATTGGCTTTGTAAATGAAAATTGTTTGTATCTAGTCCTGGTTTGGTAACGTCAAACTTGCTAGCAAGATTGCCAGGTGACATCTGAGGATCACCATTCAAAGCCAGCCTGGGCAAGAAAGTCTGAGATTCTTTATCTCTAATTAATCATCAAAACGTCAGAAGTGGAGCTGTGGCTGAAGTGATAAAATGCTAGCCTTGAGTGAAAAAAACGTATGGACAATGAGCAAGCCTAATACTAGTTCAAGCCCTAAGTCAGCACCAAAAAGAAAAAATTTTAAAAATAAAGTGAGCAACTTTTCTTTCTTTAAGGACTCTTCCTTGTAAGAGCTCAGTCATATAGTTTCCCATGTATGCAAAGTAAATTTCAAAAAAAAAAAAATGGGCCAGGAGTTTGGCCTTGTGGTAGAATGCTTGCTTAGCTTGAACGAATACCTGGGTGAGCTTCTTCAGTACCACATACATTAAAAAAAAAAATGGAAGTGGTGCTGAGGCTCAAGTGGTAGAACTCTAGCCTTGAGAAAGTCCAAGGACAGTGCTCAGGCTCTGAGCTCAAGACCGGGACTGGCAAAAAAAAAAAAAATCATTATTTCAAGTGAAAAAATAATGAAAAATATCCAATTACTTGGAAAAATAGGGAAACCCTATCAGAGTTTCAAAGTTATTGGAGATGGCAGAAAACTCCAATTTGAAGGAATGGGTTACTAATTTCCAGAAAATGTCATGGAGGCAAGAGCCA
This sequence comes from Megascapheus bottae, assembly GCF_031878675.1. Classification (NCBI taxonomy): domain Eukaryota; kingdom Metazoa; phylum Chordata; class Mammalia; order Rodentia; family Geomyidae; genus Megascapheus; species Megascapheus bottae. The sequence continues at coordinate 4,932,839 of NC_143526.1, forward strand.
GAGAGGTTGCCACCACAGGAGTGGAGGCTGTAGGCCAGCCTCCACTGGAAGGATATTTTATGACTATCCTTAGAATATGCAATCCTGTGGCATCCTTACTAATTTGGCAGTGGCTTGTTCATCACCTTTCCCCAAGGAGGAGGGAACTTGAGATGGAAAGTATTGCTTTGTAATTGCTGTCACAACAGATACTGTGTGATCCAACCATTCTTAGGTACAAAGCTAGAGTCCTAGATACTGTAATCACTCAGGTAAACAACATAAGGCTTTTCACCAGAACAGGGCTTATGTCTTTCTCTTTCTCCAGTCCTTCTATCCCATCAGAGATGGGGAATTTGATCCAACTCTAACCTACCACATTATGAGACAATGAATGAGGACACTATGATGCAGCAGGATGATAAGATTCACTTGAAAATCGTAGAGACACATATGAACAAGAACAATGTTATTACTGTGAGCTCCCTCGGGAATGATTATTTGGGACTTTGGAGCTGAGCCTGGGAGTCTCCTACATTGATTGGTCCTGATTGAGAAAATGTGACTTTCATACCTGCGACCTTGTCCAGAGGCTCAACATGGACTTTTCAGGGACACATAACAAGTCCCTGGATCCCAAAAGACATTTGGCATTTCTTCCAGCTGAAGCTACTTTGACTGTATGTTCTAATCATAAAAGATCTCTTAGTCTCAAGAGGAAAAACAAAAAATCATGGAGGATCTGAGGATGTAGCTCAGTGATGGAGTCCCTGTCTTGTATCACAAAACCCTGTCTGTTTCATCCTCAACACTGTACTGTACAAGAAATAAAGAAATAGCATTGTGGTTTTGGTAGAATGATACAGATGGTTTTAGTGGCCAACATAAGGATAAAATGATTTGTAGAGAGGACAACCGATTCATTTTTTTTCCCCAAAGACATTTGTGAAACAACCAGGTGGAAAACACATCCACGCAGTTGTACTGAAATTTGAGAAATCCAGGAAATAAATTCCAGGTGAAATACAGTTTTCTTGAGAATCATCAGTAGAACTGAGAATGAGCTAGCTCCAGCTGCACAGTTTCCCCTTATCTTTTTATGCCATCGATGAGCAAGTGGCTTGAGGTTAAATCTCAGGGACTCTGGTTAGAGCTGACCCCAAGCTACCACTCTGAGGCATGAGGCAGAGGTAATTTTTTTTTTTTACAGCTTAGGAAGAACTCCTATGGACACAGGAAGCACGGTGAAGAGAGATAAGTGGGAAAGGAATTTTATGGAAGTTCTGTACACAGACAGGAATTTGTTTACAATAGAATGAGGGTCTATAAGTCACAGCACAAAGCATGGAGGTCAGGAAGGTAGAAGGGAAGCTGGGAACAGAATTTGAAAGAAAAGCTGGTCAGAGACGCCGAAGTTACTATGGGGAGTACAAACAAACAGGAATATCAAGCTGGCCACAACACAACCATATTCTGAATATCCTGGTGAATATAGAATGGAAGAATCTTATCAACTACTTGATGTATTCTTTTCCCTTCGGTAAAAGGTTTTCTCAAACTACACATTCTTAGTTGAAATGCAAATTTTAATGCTAGAATTTGTAGTTCCTGTACCACACATTTTTCTGGGCTCATGCTCAGAGCTATGAGAACCAGAGCCAAGAGAAGTGCCATAACTTCTCAAGATGTGGAACTAGAGATCTATGCAAAAGTGCCTTCTTCCTGCCCAGATGATAAGGGGAGATGTTTGAATTGATCCATTGGCAGTGGTCTTTTAGTGGTGGATATTTATTCATCAGTTTTTCAGGAAGACTAATTCTACTTACGATCCAAAGATCCAAAGCAGGTTCTAGGACTGTCTTTGTTTAAAACAACAACAACAAAAAATCTCACTGAAGCATATCCACAAACTGTCCTTCAGCTTGTTTCTAGCTGCTTCCATGCCTCAGTGGAAGAGTTAAGCAGTTGGGTAAACAGGACATGGCATCCAGATGTAGAACACTTACTATCTGAGAGAAACAAACTTGCTAATCCTTAATTGAAGGGATATTTAGAAAATGCTTAACATAACACTGACTGCATGGTGTTAAATGATTTATACACTGATTTATTTTTATTTTCAGAGTCAGATCTTTGTTATTGACAGTTATTGTTGAGAATCAGTCCATATTTGCTAATTTATACATTTGCAAGGCTGAAATTTTCACATCTCTTTACTTCATCTAAGGTCTTGAACAAATAATGTCAGCTATATGGGTTTTTAGGCATGGAGCTCATGCCTAATTCAACCATATGGAAATTATTTTAACTGAAAAGCATTTAAAGCCAACAGATGATTTCATCTCTTATATATGCAATTATTATGAGAGCCAAAATGGCCTATTTTTGGATGCCAGGACATATTAATTTAAAAAGGATTTTTAAAATCACTCTTATTGAGCATAAAAAGGGAAGTAAAAGTGAGATTTAATTAAATGGAATATTAATGGCTGTCATATATGAAAAATAAGAATGTGTTAGAATAGCAAAACCAAACAAGCCTCATAGATCTTGTGATCCATTTTCCATTCACTTGAAGTACATGATTAAACTATTTCAGCATTAGTACTAAAATCATGTAATATGCTAATATGATAAATGTTAAGTCAAACGATGTTCACAGTTTATTAGAAAGAAATTTCTAACGGAAAATACAGATAAAAATACCAATTAAATGTGCTTACTTAAATCAGTGGAGACCTGATGTTGAATTTAAAATTAGAATAGGGAGATTTGAGCTAGGTGCGGCTGGCTCAAGCCTCTAATCCTACTTACTCTGAGATCTGAGGATTGGGAGATGAAGCCAGCCTGGGCAGACAAATCCTCTCCAAGTAAGCACCAAAAAGTGAAAAGGGAGACTCGGCTTAAGTGATAGAGTGCCAACCTTGAGCAAATGCCAAGTGGCAGTGCAACACTCAAGAGTTTAAGCTCTGTTACTGGCACAAAATCAACAACTACAAAAATCAATAGATGAATTGAGTTGACTATTTCAGTAAATAAAAGAGACTAATTAAATACAAGATGGCAGTAGGCACAGCCCCATGGAAAGGAGGGTTCAGTGTGGAGCTCAGCTTTGATGGAGAGGGAAATGACTAATTTGGGGAAATCTGGTTGTATTGTACTCAATTCTTAGCTTCCTCTCTGGGGCCCAACAGATTCCTGTTTGAGGCCTCTGCTGAAATCAAATCTGAAGAGGTCATGGCTTATTTACTATGTTTGGCCACCTCCTCACAGCAAGGTGGCTTGGAAGTGCTGTAGAGGGGGACTTCTGGGCATTGTTACTCTGACATCAAAGTGAAAGGGAAGAGCTTCTTATGCAGGTAATTGTGTGTAGAAAGAGGAGGTGGCCAAGCATAGTAAATGAGCCATGATCTCTTCAGAATGTGTAGCACATAAGAATGTGCTACAGAGCATGGGACTGTAGCTACTGCAGGAAAGGAACCCAAGTTTTCATTTTGCATAGTTTTAGTTAATTGAAATTTAACTTGGTACATACACTAGTATCTTCCCTATAGCATATCTAAACTGAATTGGTTTTAGAATATCTTTAGAGAAAAGGCAAAGCCTGGAGATATTTTTATCTATGAATGACACTGTTGCTTGAAGGTGTTTCCCGACTCTCTAGGTTAACAGGTTTGCCCCTGGACACTCTGGACCTTTCACTCCTCTCCTATTCTTTACATTATATACATCCTGTGTTCCATTCCAACAAATTCTGACAAATAAAAGACATTCAATAAGAACAGAAAATGCCCAATGACTCTATCCTCCTCACCAGCTTTGTAATGATATTTTGATAAACATAGTTTGTAAGAAAAAAAATACTCCAAGACAGGTGGGGAGTGTGGGGGGGGAGGGAAATGGGTACCAAGACATGTGAAAGGGTATCAATGTATGTGAATTAATGCACCTTCTATCTGGCAAATATCATGTAACCCTTTTATTAATTACAATAAAAAATAAGATATAAAAAAATTTAAAAAAGAAAAAAATACTTCTGGAAAGCAGGAAAACATGGGGAAACTTTGTCTCTTCTTCCAAAAGTTTATTAAAACCTGAAGCTACTCTCATAAAAAAGTGCCTTACCTTACATGGTGACTTATACCTACAATCCTAGCTATTCAGGAAGTTGAAATCAGAGGATCCCAGTGTGAACTGAACCTGGGCAGAAAAATCTGTGAGACTCTTACATCAATTAACCAGCGAAAAACTGTGAAAAGGTGAAGTGTGAGTCAAGTGATAGAGTGAAGTATCTAAGGGATAATGGGAGACCCCGAGTTCAAGACACAGTACTGACAGATACATACAAAATTGCCTTGTAAAGGTAAATTAATTAATTAGTCATGTTAGGGTTGAAAAACTCACTTAGAAAATGAGAGAATTTCAAGCAGGGTGCCAGTGGCTCATGCCTGTAATCCTAGCTACTCAGAAGGCTGAGATCTGAGGATCGAGGTTCAAAGCTAGCTCAGGTACAGAAGTCCATGAGATTCTTACTTCCACCAGAAAACTAGAAGTGGCACTGTAGCTCAAAGTGGCAGAGCATTAGCCTTCAGCTAAAAAGCAAAGGGACAGAGCCCAGATCCAGAGTTAAAGTCCCTACAACCAACAGGAAAAAAAAAAGAAAAGAAATTCTTTTTTTTTCTATTTTATTTTATTGTTGGGGTGATTACAAAAGGATTACACTTATATTCATCAGATAATAGGTACATTACTTCTTGAACATTGTTGCCCCTTCCCATCTCCCACTTTCCCTCCCTAACCCCTTTCCACTCACCTTTTTCCCGTACCTTCCCATTTTCAAATACACAAATAAACATATATACAATATACCAGGTACCAAAGTCAGATTCCGTAACAACATGAGATAAACCTTAAGAGAAAAAGAAGAAAAAAAAAGAAATAGCTTCACATAGTACCTTAAGAACAACAATCACAAAGATAAATCTCGTGTTTCCGTATCCTGGAGTTCATTTTGCTTAGCCTCATCCTAAATGGATGTAGGTACATAGTTTTTGAGCTATAATGATCCTGTTAGAATGAGAGAAATTCTTACAGTGTAGTATTTGCAGGAACAAATTAGGCAGTAAAATACCAATTGTATATATGTATGTGTAAAATTCTTAGGTATCCAAGTTTTTTTGATTACAATGAGAGTATAAAAGTAGATAAGACAATGACAGAACAAAACTGATCTTCTAATTAAGAAAATATATAAATTGGGAGGAAGATTTAGTTTCTGTTCAGCGGTTTATGTAGTAATAGACAAGAAAGTTGTATCAACTCCATCTGTGACTAGAGTAGGTATATTTGCTGCAAAAAGAGGCTCTCCATAGAGCTCACTGACAAACAGATGAAGAAATTATTTTCTTTTTCTCTGAGTTTTACTTCTTAATTTAAATGGAGATCACTTGAGTAACTTAGAACAGACAGGGACACAATGCCAGCCTTAAGCAGGTAATTATGAACCGGGGGTTACTTTATTTTTAAAAGTTGGATCAACAAGTTGTGGTATTTGTACACAATGGAATTCTATGCTGCTGTCAGAAAGAATGGCATCGCCCCATTTGTTAGGAAATGGAAAGACTTAGAAAAAATCATATTAAGTGAAGTAAGCCAGACTCAAAGGAACTTAGGCTCAATGGTTTCCCTCATTCGTCATAATCAGTAGAAACCTTGGGCTCTACTAGCAGAGATCTGCAATGAGCAAAATCTTGATACATAAGGCCATATAGTATGAAGCTAATTGAAAGGACCTCCAGGATATCGAAACAAAAGCCATATAACAAATGATTGTTGTCCTTAATGTAGTATGTTGTCTCTCATCTCCTTTGCTGTCCCTTGGTTATCTCATATTGTTATAGTATCTCACTTTGTTATCTGATATATTGAATTTATTTGTATTTGGTTATTTGGAATTTGATAGGGAAGGGGGGAAAACCAAGACAGGTGGGGGGTGTGGGGGGGGGAGGGAAATGGGTACCAAGACATGTGAAAGGGTATCAATGTATGTGAATTAATGCACCTTCTATCTGGCAAATATCATGTAACCCTTTTACTATTTACAATAAAAAATGCAAAAAAAAGAGTTTTAAAACTAGAATATGGCACTTACCATGTAGTATTGTGTGTGTGTGTGTGTGTGTGTGTGTGTGTGTGTGTGTGTGTGTACGCGTGCGCGTGCTCCTTCAGGGACTTGAACTTAGGGCCTGTTCAAAAGCTTCTTTTACTAGGGCTTTACCACTTGAGCCACAGCTACATTTCCAACCTTGTCTGAGTAGTTTTTTAGAGATAAGAGTCTCACAGACTTTCTGTCCCAGCTGGCTTGCAACAGTGATATTCAGACCTTAGCCACCTGATTAGCTAGGATTATTTATAGGCATGAGCTGCCGGCACCCAGTAAATGTTTAATCCCAGCATCATATCTCTATGTTAGAGAGAGAATGCCATAATTAAAAAATTAATTGTAAACTGGTTCATATTCCTCTATTCACCATTTTTTTGGCTTAAAAGTTAATCCCCAGGGAACCACCTGAGAAGGCAGAAAGTGTCTTCTCAGTTAAGAAACCTTCCTTGGGAAAGAGAAAGCCTGATTTCAGGACAAAAAAAAGGGGGACTGATTGCTTTTCTTCTCTTTTTTAAGTCCCCAGTAATCACTTTATCTCTACTATATGTTGTTATTCACTTGTTGCTGTGTGTTATACTTGCAGTTTCCATATGCTAGGTTGTTTCTGGTTTGTATACTTTAAATACAATTCATATTGAAGACAGCAAAACTGCAAGTTGATGTGTCCATATGGAAGTTGTATTTTAAATCTTTTTTCAACATTTTTTCAGCATTTCACATTCACCAATCGTGGTAATTATGATGAAGTTAAGTTTTGATGAACTAGTATTACCTGTGAAACATTTTGACCAAGAGAGATGCCATAATAAGAGTTTGTACTCTTAAGATCTTCAATAACCATACAATAGACAAAGGCCTCATATCTAAAATATATCAACAGCTCAAAAAATTGAATCAATCCAAAACTAATCTCCAAAGAAACAACCATCCCATTAAAAGATGGGCCAAAGACTTAAAGAGAGTCTTCTCTGAAGAAGAAACAAAAATGGCCTATAGACACAAGAAGAAATGCTCAACATCTCTGGTCATAAAAGAAATGCAAATCAAAACAACTCTAAGATTCCACTTCACTCCAGTTAGAATGGCCAGGATCAAGAAATCTAATAACAACAGATGCTGGAGGGGATGTGGCCAGGAGGGATCACTACTACACTGTTGGTGGGAGTGCAAACTCTTTCAACCACTATGGAAAGCAGTGTGGCAGTGCCTCAAAAGGCTAAACATAGAGCTCCCCTATGACCCAGCAATTCCACTACTTGGCATTTACCCAACCATCCAGAAACAAGGACATACTAAATCCACTAGCACAACCATGTTCATTGCAGCACTATTTACCATAGCAAAGATATGGAACCAATCCAGATGCTCTTCAGTTGATGAGTGGATCAACTAGATGTGCTATTTATACACAATGGTATTCTATGCTGCTGTCAGAAAGAACAACATTCCCCTATTTATAAGGAAATAGAAAGACTTAGAAAAAATTATATTAAGTGAAATAAGCCAGACTCAAAGGAACATAGGCTCAGTGGTTTCCCTCATTTGTTATCATCAGTAGAAACGTTGGGCTCAAAACCAAGATACTTAAGGCCATATAGTATAACACTAAATGAAAGGACCTCCAGGATAAGGAAACAAACGCCATATAATGAGTGATTGTTGTCCTTAATGTACTATGTTATCGCTCATCTCTTTTGCTGTCCCTTGGTTAGCTGATATTGTTACTGTATTTTCCTTGGCATCTGATATATTGTATGTATGCTTATTTGGTTATTTGAAATAGGATAGGGAAGGGCGAAAACAAGATAGGGGTGAGGCTGGGGGGAGGGAAATGGTGACCAAGACACGAGAAAGGGTATCAATGTTTGTGAATTAATGCACCTTTATCTGGTGAATATAATGTAACCCTTCTATTAATTACAATAAAAAATCTATGAAAAAAAGAGTTTGTGCTCTTTCAAAACACCCTCTGAGGTGGCATGATGAGAAATAAGAGACGGTGACTGAAAGTCATTTTCTGTGATTGTACTGGGATGGCTTCCTGGAGAAACCACCTTCATACAAGTGCAATTAAGCTTTTGTTTTTAATTGGTAGTAAAATACAGATTTAATAAGGAGAAAGTTACAAAGAGAAGAAGTACAGAGGCAAGAATTGTGTCAAAGAAAGTGAAGTCAAATTGAGCAGGACTGCGCCGATGTAGTCATTTTTCCATATTCAAAGTGTTTCTTCTCATGAGCCTCTGGCAGAATCTGTTACCTCTCCACTCCATCCTGAAGAAGCCAGGAAAAGCCAGTTCAGCACCATGAGCTTGAGGAAAAAAAAAAAGATCCCTGGACATCCACATTGATGCTCAAAAGGCTGTCATCCTCTGTGCTGTCCACAGCAAAGATAAGATCTGGGCACTTTTTGGAATGGTATTTGTTCAATCATGAATCAAATAGAGAATCTACTAGTAAGAAGGAACAAAAGCATTGTTATGAGTTGAAATATGTTTAATATGTTTACCATTCCCCTCTCCAAAAAAAAAGTTCATATGTTGACACCATAGTTCCTAAGGTTTCCGAGTGAGCCTTTACTTAGAGATCACACCTTATTCCTTTTTTCCTAGGATAAAGAATAGTTCGAGAAAAATATGGTGGATCTTAAGCTGATATTACCGGCAATCTTTGACAAGATAAGATGAGGGCACAAACCCATGGAGAGCAAAGACCAAGAGAAGACCACAAAAGATAAGCTTCTAAGGCCAAGGAGAAAAACCATAGAAAGACCTGGCATTGTCAACACTGTGACCTTTGACCTCCAGGTTTCAAATGATGAGAAAATAGATTTTGCCCCATTTGAGCTGCCCATTCTATGGTTCTTCATTACAGAAGCCTTGGCAAACTACCACAGTCACCTTCCCCCTCAATCTCTAAACCCTACTGTTTCCTAGACCAGTGTCCTATAGATGAAGAATTGAAATGGGCCCTCATTAACAGAAGAAATTAACAGAGCATATGCCAACCTTCCACATGTATTTGTCACAAGAATTTTCACTCTACTTTTACATGGATTTTTCCCAAGCCAGATCTGAGTCTGTCTGCTTTACTAGTCTCCTTTGAAAAGGCTAAAGTTGTGGAACTGCTAAGTAATTAATAACATCTGGAAAGCAGCAGAAATGGAACACACAAAGAGCTGTCGCCCTTGGCACAGGCTTTTCCCCAGCTGGTGTCCCACAGAAAAGCCACCAGGGAAAGAGATAATGAGAATGCCACATGAGAATGAGAAGCACAGGAGAATGCCAGTTCTGGGGACTGTCTCTCACTTCCCGACACTGTGTCATTGTCCAGCAACAGGAACAACCAGAACAGCCCTAGAGGAGTAGAACAATGACCTATTGATGCTGATATCCTGTCCCCTCCTAAGCCCCATGCCAGGTTCTTTTGAGGACAGGCTGAATACTACATCAGCGCCCTATTGTGTGCCACTTGTTGCAGTGTTAATGTTGGGGGGCATTGGCAGATGGGAGTAGGGTGGGTTTCTTCCTGAAACAGGATATGTACATAATATCCACACACTTGTCCCCTTAATTTGAATTTCTGGAGACCTTCATTAGCAGTATTTCTGAACAGCAGAGAGTGCACTAGAAATGGTAGTAACGACATATATACCCACACCACAGTATATTTGGTTATTTTAGGCACCTGTAGTTTCTGCCTTTTGGATTCGGGACCTGGGCACTGACCCTAAGCTCATTTAGCTCAAGGCTAGTGCTCTACCACTTTGTACCACAGCTCCACATCCTGCTTTTGGGTGGGTAATTGGAGGTAAGAGTCTCACGAACTTTCCTGCCTAGGGTGAGGATGAATCACAGTCCTCAGGTTTCAGCCTGCTGAGTAGCTAGGATGACAGTTGTGAGCCATCAGCACACAGCTGTGTCTGTATCTTTGACTTTACTTACACCTTCCATCCTCCATGCTACTGCCTTTCTTTTCTTCTGTCCTTTTTTTTCTTTTTCACCAGTCCTGCGGCTTGAACTTGAGCCACACCACTTCTGGCTTTTTTCTAAATAGTTTGTTGGAGATCAGAATCTCTTGGATTTTTTCTGCTCTTGCTAGCTTCCAACCAACGACCTCAGATCTCAGTATCCTGAGTAGCCAGGATTACAGAGATGAACCTCCAGCACCCAGCTTTCCTAACCATTTTATCTCAACTTTTTCTGACTTCTGGGTAAAATAGAGCCCTCTGGGTAAATTTCAACTTTGAGAAACTCCCCCATATTCCATTTTCCACAGAGGGGATACTAAATATTGTTAGTTATTGTGTAAAAGCATCTCTTCCAGAAGTCCCTACAGAATGGCCTTAGTTCACCTAACCTTAAAGAAAGAAGGAGAGGCAGTCGGAGCAATCAACCTGGGTTCTGCTTGCTCATCATCTCAGAACTGGTCAAGAGGGCCTTGTCACAATCGAATAAATTATTGCTGCTTGGAGACAGGGGAATAATCAACTCTTGTCACAAGATGTTTATTCATCAGAACTGTAGTTCTACAATTCAATGCGAAATGTGGAAGAGGATGGCTCCGATCAAAAGAGAAAGATTCAAAATGGAGTCAGGAGGCCAAGCTTCTCTCCTACTTCTAGTAACTTGTAATAGTCCATTGTGGTTTTATTATGGGTTTTTCATTATTATTATTATTATTATTATTATTATTATATTTATTTATTTTTGTTGGTCAGGGGAATTAAACTCTGGGCCTTCCGCTCAAGGCCACCACTCTACCACTTGAGCCACAGAATCTCTTCTGGTTTTCTGGTAGTTAATTGGAGATAAGAGTCTCACAGACTGTCGACTGTCATACCTGGTCTGGCTTCAAACCATGATCCTTAGAGCTCAGCCTCCTAAGTAGGTAGGATTACAGGTATGAGCCACCAGCACGTGGCCTTTCTTTTGGGGGTGGTCATGGGGCTTGAGTTCAGACTGGGCACTTGAGCTCTTCAGCTCAAGGCTACCACCTTACCCTTGAGCCAAGCCTCACTTACCATTTTCTAGAGGTTAATTGGAGATAAGAGTCTCAGGTCCTTTTGTGCCTGGGTTGGCTTTGAACCTTGATCCTCAGATCTCAGCCTCCTGAATAGCTAGAATTACAGGTATAAGCCACCTTGCCAGGCTGTTTTTTTCTTTTTTACTATTAGTAAGAAAGCGTTTTTTTGTGCTGAATCCTAGTGCTCTACACTTGAGCCATAGCACCAGTTCTGACTTTTTCTGTGTAGATAGTACCAAGGAATCAAACCCAAAGCTTTGTGCATGCTAGATAGGCACTGTATCACTAGACCATACTCCCAGCCACAAGAAGCCATTTCTGTGTGGTTGTTTTTATACACATCATTTTTTACCAGAAACTGTATTATACTCTCAAACCAGGTACCAGTTGCTCCTGCCTGTAATCCTAGCTACTCAGGAGGAGGACATCTTAGCTTACAGCCTGATGCCATCTCAGGCAGACAAATCCATCTGAGAGGCTATCTATCTCTAACCCCCAAAATGCTGCAAATGAAGCTGTGGCTCAAGTGACAAAGCATGTGAGTGTAAAAGCCAATAAGAGCACAAGGCCTTTAGTACCAGCACACACACACACACACACACACACACACACACACACACACACACACGCACACACTACATATATGTATGTTCTCTGATTTTAGGTAGAGCATCCAGAATATTTCAGTTTGGGCATTTTTGTTTGTTGGCTTGCTTGTTTTGTTTTAGAATCTACACGCTATATATTTTTCACACAGCTATATTAAAAAAACAAGACAGATCAACCGAAACGATTTCCACTATGGAATGCTTTGAAAGCCTCAAATACATTCTTGTTTTTTTTGTTTGGTTTTGTTTTATTGCCAGTCCTGAGGCTTGAACTCAGGGCCTGAGCACTATCCTTGAGCTTTCTCAAGGCTAGAGCTCTACCACTTGAACCACAGCACCACTTCTGGCTTTTTCTATGTATGTGGTACTGAGGAATCGAACCCAGGTCTTCATGCATGGTAGGCAAGCATTCTACCACTAGGCCAAACTCCCAGCCCCTCAAATACATTCTTATATTTCCTACCACTGGTATTATTAGATAGTTAATATTGGCCCATTAAATATGAGCTTTTCCTATGTATGTATACCTAGTTATTACATTTCAAAATGTGCCAGCAATTTTAATTTCTTCATTGTGTGGCTGTTGATAGGAGTGGTCTCTTCATGTCATGAATGTGTGGTCCATCTGTCTGTCTGTTTCCCTCTCCTTAATCTCTCTTTTGTTGTGGGGTGTACAGTTAAAAATAGTGAGAGGTCTGAGCACTAGTGACTCACCCTTGTAATCCTAGCTACTCAGGAGGATGAGATCTGAGGATTGAGGTTCAAAGCTAACCTGGGCAGAAAAGTTACAGAAATGGAAGCGTGGTTCAAATAGTAGAATATCTACCTTGAGCAAAAATTCAATCAAGAGCTCAAGGTCTTAAGTTCTAGCTCTGGTAACTGCCACCAAAAAAAATGGTGAAAGATATATACTATATATAAAACAAGTACTTAGAAACTGTTGGGGATTTTTTTATCCTTTTCAAAACATAAAACCTTCTGGTTTGAATCAATAGGTAATTAAAATATAAGTTGGGGACCTGGATGGTGGCCTAGTGGTAGGATGCTTGCCTAGCAGACACAAAACCCTGGATTCAATTCCTTGGTACCACATACACACAAAAAAAGTGGAAGTGGTACTGTGGTAGGTTACTAAAAGCTGGAACCTGTGTTGTTGTCAGGAGGGGTTAGGTCAAAGGAAGGGAGGAAAGACAAATGGAGAGAAGAAAGGTGAGCAGATACCATCATAATATTCAGCATAAACGTGTGAACTAGGCAACTTGCATAGATGGGTGGGATTGGGAGAGATGGAGAATGAGGGAAGGGATGACATTGGTCAAGATTAATTATACTGAAAACTGATGTGTTAATTTGAAACCTTTTTGTACAAATACTTAAAAACAATAGAAAAGCAGATCAATAAAAATAAAATGTGGAAAATAAATCAATAAGCAAATAAATGTCCTGAATCGGGAACTTCAATGTTACTGTTCTTTCAATAAGCCATGTCTTTATGATCATGCCTTTTAAAATTATTTGCCACTCTTACTTCCTAGTCTGCCTGTCAAAAATGCTACTCATTTTTTGAAAGTAAATTTGAAAATTGCTTCCTTTATGAAACTATCACCTTTTGCCTCATTCTCCCCAAATGCAAAATAATTCACCCACCTTATATGATAATATAGCCCGTGGTTTGGAATTGTAGTCATCCAACTGTCTTTAGGTCTAATTAACTATGTATATGTCTATCTCCTTGCTAGACTATAAGTGCAGGACCATATCTTGCTTATTTTTCTCAACTAATAAAAGTACATTGCATTCTTGATGGTGTTTAAGTACATATTACAATAAAAAATAAACTGATTTTGTTTTGGCACTGATTTGTCCTTCAGGTTTTATAAGGTGCCACTTCAAAAAAAAAAAAAAAACCTCACTCATACCATTATGTGCCAAAATTCAGTGCCCTACAGGGATGTGAGAAGCATATGTGGCAGACTCTTGGCAGGAAACCGTGATCACAGCCCACACTTTGTATTTTAACAAGCTGATATACCACCCACTGTTTAATAACTAACTCTAATTTTCTGATGCTCTGTAACTCATAATGAGAAATTCTAAGCCTGTAAGCATGTTGGACTTTATTAGAAAAAGACTAATTGCAAGGTATTTCTCAAACTCATTTAACTAAATGCCATGCCCTCCACCGTGTTCTCCATAATATTTAATGGCACAATGGAAGAGGAGACAGAGGAAATAAGAGCCACTGGAGCTGAGGAGTTGTATGGGGGTGTGTGAGGGGGGAAGAGGGGTGTGGAGTGGCCTGGGTGTTGTTTCTTCTCCTTTTCACTTAATGCTAAGCGATTTACCACGTGAGCCACACAGTTCCGCTTCCAACTTTTTTTTCTGGATAATTCGAGATAAGAATATCACAGGGTTGGACCGGGAGTTTGGCCTAGTGGTTAAAGTGCTTGCCTAGCATGCATGAAGACCCGGGTTCGATTCCTCGGTACCACATACATAGAAAAAAGCCGGAAGTGGTGCTGAGGCTCAAGTGGTAGAACTCTAGCCTTGAGAAAGTCCAAGGACAGTGCTCAGGCCCTGAGCTCAAGCCCAGGACTGGCAAAAAAAAAAAAAAAAAAAAGAATATCACAGGGTTTTCTTTCTGTGCTGGCTGAGAACTATGCTCCTCAGAGCTCAGTCTCTTGCAAAGTTAGGATTAAAATCGTGAACCACCAGCACTTGCCATCCCTGACTTTTTAGTTGGTGATGGATATATGGACATTCACTGCACAGTTTCCTCTAGTGTTTTGTATGTTTAAATTGTCTCAATCAAAATGAGCAGGGATTCAGCTAAAAATTAAACTATTTGGAATTTTGCTTTTGATTTCAGGAAATGTATTTTCCTTTAAAGGCCAGTGCATAAAGAAGAGGTAGTGAGATGATAGATAATATGTAGATGATGATTGATCATAGAAAATAGATAAACAGATGAAACGTTTTTTCTTACAATCATTTTTCCAACTTTCATTTATCTTGCCATAATACTTTCTGTACATTCATCCATTTGAATTGGCTTTATTCTTCCATTTTTGCTAATTTTCTAATTGTGCACAAAAATCCCAAAGCAGAATACCGTGAAATAAAAGAGCAGAAGAAGATCCAGCCAACTGAAGCTAGTTATTATTTAGAGTATTCTACAGAACAAATTCCAAGCTATTTTTTTATATACCTGATTATAACATCCATTGAAATAGATCCTACTAATTACCTTATCTTAGAGATTTATAAGTTGGCCAAGAACCACACAGCTTGCTAATGGAGTAGCTGGAATTAGAATCCCATGCCTGCCTTCAGCCCAACTTAAAAGTATTCTGCCACATGACATAAAAGAAAACATTCAGTAGAATTTAAAGAATTCAACAAAATCCTGCTTCATCCATCCAAGTAGCCTGAAGCTACTTGACAGCTCCTCATCAGAATTTTCTCTATATTTTGGTTTATAATCTTTTTGCAATTGGCTATGTAGATTGTTTTTCTTTTGTGAGGGGTAGGGACTTGAACTCAGGGAATGGTCCTGTCCTTTACCATTTTCACTCAAGCCTGGTGCTCTATCTCTTGAGCCACAGCTCCGTTCCAGCCTTTTTGATTGTTAACTGGTCATAAGAATTTTTCAGACTTTTTGCCTGTGCTGACTTTGAACCTGTATCCTCAGTGCTCAGTTTCCTGAGTAACTAAGATTACAGGCATGAGCTAAAGGTGCCCAACTGTGTTTTTTGTTCACTGGGTTCCGATTTTCTTGAAATAATACAAACTCTAAATTCTTACTTTCTTGAATTTCAAGCCAAACAACAAAGGTTTATTTTCCAGAGATTGTGTTTCAGCTGTGAGTTTACCATAGCTAGGTTATAGATCTATTCTACCTTTCCTATTTCAGCTACCTAGACAGATGAAAAAGCTACACTACACATAAGAGCAAGCACTCTGATGGGAATTTGTGACACTTCTGAAAGTCTCTCTGAGAGATTTTCATTTTATTGGACAACACCTACCATAGGGTCAAACCCCAAGTCAATGGACAATGTTTTCTCTTAGACCGCTCATCAAGGCAAATGGAGTCAGCAGAGGTAGGTATTCTCTTACTAGGAAAAGCAGAGTAAATTATCATGAAAATATCTGGTCTCTCATCATTTCCCTAATATTTTTCTAGTTCTCATGATATTTGGTCTACAAACACTCGTTGGTCAGTAGATACAAATTTAGCTGATTTCCAGATTCTATCATTACCCATGCCCAGGGTCAGAGTGTAACTTGAATTATACAAATCAGAGCCTTTAGGGTGCTTGAGTTCAACCCTCTTTGGGACAATAGAACTTTTTGTTCATTCCTGGTATGAGAATGCAGGTCTCCTGCTCTCTCATCCAGGCTGACACCTAAGGATGATATAATGAAAGTCCTCTCTTCTCCAGACTTTGGCGACCAAGTGAATCCTTTAAGATTTAAAACAAAGAATGTAAGCCTCACTAAAAGGCCTTAATTGACCACCATCTGCTTAATTCTGCTAATTTATCATTGGTCAAAATTGGGTCACTGATGTGTCTTTATTTCCAAAGAAGTCTGGAGCAGATACTTTTATTATGTTTAAGCTTTAATAGGGAAATACAGAAATTGCAAAAAGTTTATGTCGATAATATTCCGTTCCCTCTTTATTGTACTGTATTCAATTATCTGGTAGAACTGTATGCTATCAAAATTCAGACATCTACAGGAAGATTATTATGAAAGAATAATATAGTTGGAGTAAATGTAACCAAAGTATACTACAACCATGCTGTAAATAGCACAGGGAAATTTCTTTGAGTGATTAATATATGTTAATAAAAATTAAGAAATTTACATTAATAGATTACAGTTAGATAGATTGAACTCAAGCTCCTACTCATATTTTACCACTTTTTTCATGCATTCAATTTTCAGCTTTATGTCTGTGTGCCTAGATAGGTCTGTGATATTTTCCCCTCTGAAGAGTCGTATAACTATAGCTTAATCAAGATATAGAACTGTTCTGCTGTCACAAAGGAACTCCAGGAGAGGAGTCTTTGTTACTGCATGCATTGCAGCCCTGAACAATATCAGAAATCCTGCTAGGAAGGAAGGAGAAGAAATGGATTTGGAGGTAGGTACACGCAATATGTGCCACAGAGAGGAGCTATTTTTAAGAGAGGGCATTTTGCCATGACTTTGGATGTATGAATAGATTTCCTCCACCCCCTTTCTTCCCTCTGACATACATACTCCTTTTTCTTCTTTAGAAGTCTCTCAAACAAATGCCATACAATTTATCTCCTGCTGGATGGAGGTAATGAGCCCAATGAGAGGTGGAATTCATGATTTCAAGGAACACCAAATATATGTCTGAGTTCAATACCATTAACACCACCCAAGAGACCACGGAAAGAACAAAGGGGTTTTAGTATTATTGTTCCACTAAGAATAGTTCCTTAACACAGGATCAAAAGGCAACAACTATAGAGAAATGAGAAACTCCTAAAATTGTATGGTCTTTAGAGGATTTGGAATAATAGCAACCTCTTAACTGGATTTGTTATTTGCAGTCCAATCCCAGAATTGTCTCAATGATATTCAGTGGCTTGCTTACTATGAGACCCTAGAAAAGTTCCATGCTCCTGCCCAACATAAAAATCCATAGTGTCAATAATGAAGATAAATTAATACAAAATGGAAAAACAGGTCTCCTAAAAAGTGAAAATGTTTTAAAACAAGACCACCTACTGAGTGTACTTTGTTCACATGTAGTTGTTCTCTCAGGACAGGGACAATCTGATGCATTGTTCTTGCAAACTTACAGTTATGTTGCAGCCTCTTTATATGACTACTGAAGGATATTTTTTTAAGGAAAATAGATCAATAAATGGTGCCTTTTCTATAGTTTTTTTTAGATGGTCTCCTGTGTGGTGATGATGAAGAGAAATATGACGCTAAAATAAAATGTGTGGAAATATTGGTGAGCCTCTTCAACATTGGACTGAAATCCCAGTGTTAAAACTATGTGACAGTCTACAAAAGTGACCGGAGGACAGTACCATGACTATGTATCAGCTTCGCACAGTGATGCAAGCACTGCTCAACTTTCTCCAACAGTTTTTGCCCTAGCTCTAGAGTGATTCATATGTGTATGCATTCATTTTCTTTCACTGTGTGAGGTTGGTTTCTAAACCCAAAACATTTTTAAGAGCAGAAGGAAGTCACACAAGCAAATAGTGATTGCCAGGGCTCCAGGTGCTAGGCGAAAATTCCTAACAATGCAGGTTAGTATGGATACTAGAAAGAGGTAGGGACGGACCATGGTTATGCATCTTAGAAGCCTTAAATAAACACATTCAAATGTACAGTAAAAAGTTAATGAAGAGGGGCCGGGAGTTTGGCCTAGTGGTTAAAGTGCTTGCCTAGCATGCATGAAGACCCGGGTTCGATTCCATGGTACCACATACATAGATAAAAGCCGGAAGTGGTGCTGAGGCTCAAGTGGTAGAGCTCTAGCCTTGAGAAAGTCCAAGGACAGTGCTCAGGCCCTGAGCTCAAGCCCAGGACTGGCAAAAAAAAAGTTAACAAAGAAAGCAGTGAGACAAACCAGAAGAAGATGCTTGATAAGTAGGTTAAAGACCATTTCAAACTGGGAAGACTAAAAGACATCTGCAATATAAGAAACAAATATAAAACCCAGTTGCAGTCTTCAAAATTTTCCCAGTTTTCCTTGGTAACATAGAAGACATCCAATTTTCTGCCTTTCTCCTGTGGTTCCTTTCTTCTTGTACACATTTTTACAGCGGACTCAGTCCTGACATTTTATTTTCAGTCTCTAATGGAAGATACTCAATTTTCAGACGATCTGTGAAACCTGAAAGTCAATCCATTGATTAATTTTGCAATTTGGATTCTGAGCTAAGATCATTGGCATTGTCAGTTTATATAGGTGACAGATACCTAAACAGATTCCCAAGTTCTGAGGGCTTAGTCCTTTAAGACTAATTCACAGAAGATATATAAAAAATCACTGATCTTAGAAATCCTACATATGTTTCACAGTAGTCAGCAGATTCTATGGATACTAAAAAAAAATCCTCTTAAATGCGTTAACATCTTAGTGCTTTCTATGACCACTTTTCCTTATACGATATGTTTTCCTAAAAGTTTAAAAATTATGTTCATATTTATATCACTGGTGATATAAATATGTTTAGTCAAACCTATTTGACTAAATAAAGATTTTATTCTGGGGTAGCTCACCTTATAGGTTGGATCTAGAGGGAGTACTTGAGAAGGGATACTAAAACTGATTATGAATTCTCCTTTCTCATTCCATTAGGATGTGAATCTAATTCCCTTCTTCTTGAATTTACACAGTCCTGGCTGGGGCAAGAGTGCAGTGGAAAGACTATCTTAGACCTCTCAAGGTTTGGTCTTGCCATGCTTTGCTACTTCATATGCAGGTCTCTTAGAAGCAATCTATAAGAACTTCCCAAAGAGTTGAAATGCTGCCATCTTTATCCCATTACTAGCACGAGGCACTTCACCTTTCAGTTTGGGCCATTCTCCTCTACAGTGGCTCTCCCCAGGTGCAGGGCCTGTGAATGCATGGGTCCTGGACCCTTCAGACCAGATCAGTCAAGCTACAGGCTTATCACTGCCAATGGCTAACCCTTTGTGCTGCCTTGAGCAGAAGGCATTGACACAGGAAGCCTAGCGAGGTCTTGCACTATACAATTGTGAGATATATAATAAAACACTTTTCAAAGTAATTAATTTGGGATTGAATGATATAGATCTTTACATATAAATATATATATATATATGTTCTTTTCAAAGCAAATAAATAGATATATTGGTTCATTTCAAAGCCTATAGGGGAGCAAGAATGAGCATGCACAGAACACTTACTATGAGTGTGACACTGTCCTAAGTCATATATGAACTCCTTAAAAATCTTCTTTAAGTACCATTGGCCCTAGCAGGAAACTGAAGCACAAGATTATGTGACTTGTCCATGGTCATTTAGATAAGAAGATGAAAAATTAGGACCAGAACTAGGCAATCTGCTTCAGGGTCTATGTTCTTAACAGTTAAAATTATTGCCCATATTTTTGGTTAGTTGTGGGGCTTGAACTCAGCCTGGGGCGCTGTCCCTGAGCTCTTCAGCTCAAAGTTACCACTCTATCTTTGAGCCAAGCCTCACTTCCTGTTTTTCTGGAGGTTAATTGGAGATAAAAGTCTCAGGTCCTTTTGTGCCTGGGCTTGCTTTGAACCTTGATCCTCAGATCTCAGTCTGAGTAGCTAGGATTATAGATGTGAGCCACCGTACCCGGCAGAACTGTTATTCTGAACAAAAGCCGAGCACGGTGGCTCAAGCCTGTAATCCTAGCTACTCTGGCTGAGATCTGAGGATCAAGGTTCAAATCCAGCCCAAGCACTAAAAAGTCCGTTAGATACTTACGCCAATTCATCACCAGAAAAATGGGAAATGGGGCTGTGACTCAAGGGGTAGGGTGGTAGCCTTTAGCTGAAGAGCTCAGGGACAACACCCAGACCCAGAATTCAAGTCCCACAACAGACAAAAAATAAATAAAATCTAAAAAATAAAACACCTTTCAGCAGTGCATCAGTCATTCACACTTATCATACTACCTACTCTAGAGGCCCATGAGCTGCAGGATGGACATTTAAAGCCAATCCAGGAAGAAATGAAGCTCCATCTCCAATTAAACAGTAAAATGCTAGATTAAAGGCATGACTCAAGTAGAAGCGTGCCAACCACGAGCAAAGAAAGGTAAGCAAGAATTGGAAGCTCTGAATTCAAGCCTCAGTACCAGCACACACACACACACACACACACACACACACACACACACACACACCACAAATACTGGTAGGAGTCTCACAAAAGTTTGTGTCATCAGGTTTTATGGAGGAATGTAGAAGTTGGCTGGTAGTTAACAGTTCCGGTGTGCAAATCTTCAGAGTGACTCTGCATGTCTCCATCACAGCAGTTGTGTGTTCTCCACATATGCTGAGTTAAGAGCATAGAGCTGCTAGCAAATGTCTGACAAAGACATTTGTTGCCTTGCCTGCAGGATTTCCCAGAGTGCCATCCAAATCTCTCCAAAATCCCCTAGAATCCAGTGCCTAGATACATTTCCTGGACCCCCAAAAGTAGATATTGTGGTTCCTATACTTGTAGAAGGACCCAAGTTAAAAGTTCTTTTATAACTCATCCTGCCATTTGAAAGATATAGCTTTCAGTAATGAGGTACGCAGACAAAGATCCCAATACATGGATGATTACCCCTGGATTTCTTTAATTATGTCTTATTTTTCTCCTTCTTTCCTAAGTCTTTATGCTTCACATTTGCCCCTGAAAATTTCATACAGAGTCTGAAAATTGTATTTCTGCCTTCTCTTGGTAGGGTATGTATACAGGGGCCAGATGTGTTATGTATACTTTTTTTTTTTTGTGGGTCGTGGGGTTTGAACTTGGCCTGGGTGCTGTCCCTAAGCTCTTCAGCTCATGGCTACTGCCCTACCCCTGGAGCCATAGCCCCATTTCCCATTTTCTAGAGGTTAATTGGGGATAAGAGTCTCAGATCATTTTGTCCCCGGGCTGGCTTTAAACAAGTTATGTATATCTTAATTCTTGACCACTGCCAGGAAAGTTTTCTTTCTTTCAACAATGATGGACTGTTGCATAATAAATGTTTGAAATGCCTAATATAGGGGCCCTATACTTAAACAGAAATTAACAAAAACAGATAAACAAAAATGTAAGAATTTTGAAAACAGGTGAGATTCAGGTATTCCTTTTTTGGTACCAGTATAGGAGCTTAAACTCAGAGTCTCGGGACTGTCTAGCTTATTCACTCAGGCCTGGCATGCTACCTCTTGAGCCATAGTTCCTCTTCCAGCTTTTTTTTTTTATTATTATTTTTGCCAGTACTGGGGCTTGAACTCGGGGCATGAGCACTGTCCTTGGGTTTTCTTCTCAAGACTAGCACTCTGCCACTTGAGCCACAATGCCATTTCTGGATTTTTTCTATGTATATGGTACTGAGGAATCAAACCCAGATTTCATGCATGCTAGGCAAGCACTCTACCACTAGGTCAAACTCCTGACCCTCTCTTTGGCTTTTTGATGGTTAATTGGAGCTAAGTGACTTATGGATTTTTCTGTCTGGGCTGCCTTTGAACTGTGATCCTCAGATCTCAACACCTGATTATCATCATGAATATCCCACAATTTATTAGACCATGGCACTATGAAGCATATTGAGTTTCAAACATGGCAAACATTCAGCACTATTTTTATAGTGGTACGGCATCTAAGAGCATTCTTCTGCACTAGTAATTGCCCTCTCAATTAATGCAACTTGTCTTAGAAATTCAACAAGATAGCCCTGAATAAATCACAGTCGCCACTCATATATCATCATCACTATAACAAACTATAAATTAAAGACCCTTACATTTGTTCTTCAATGAATTCAATTCAGAGTTAAAAGTTATCCTCTCTCAGTCAAAAGCTTGATAAAAGGTTGTTTGTGATCCTCTGAAAAGTTTAATTTATAAATCAGTGTATCTCTCCTCTAATTAAGTGTTCTTAACAAATGAAGCAAGTGTCTGAGTTATGCTTCAAAGCTTCCTTTTATGACATGGAAAATTGGGGATGAGAGGATTCTCATACACTGACTTTGTGGTATGTTTTTATTTCTCAGGAAATCGTGTTATATATGAGGAAGTACTCTCTCCCTTTACAATGGCACACAGAACAAAGGAACAAAGCATAGATTCCTTTTATAGTGGAAGCCCACCAGGACCCAGCACAATAATTCCTAGCAAAGCTTTTGGCTAATGTCTAAAAACGGAAAATAATTCTATTCCAGCATTCTTGTCCCAGACCTGGGCCTCTCCTGCCTGCCTGCTTCCTTTCTCTCCTTCTTAATCCAATTACTTTTCATTGCTTTGTTAATACTTAATAGCTTTTCGTAGGCTTTCCATAAAATAATATTTTGTATGTTTTAGAAAAATACCAAGGCAACAGGAAGAACTGAAATAGACAGTGAATTCATATCATTACCAAGACCAAAAAGAAAAAAAAAAGAAATCTTGATTAACTAATCAAGCCAATGAACCTGGAAATGTCACCACCAAAATATACATAAAAAGCAAACAATAAAGATAATTCTTATATTTGTTCATTATTCTAAAAGAGGTCCATGCACATTTAAGGATTCTGCATTTTTATTTTGTCCCTTCAGTATGGAAATTTCTATTTATTTCATATCCATTTGCATTCATATTTTAACAGAGAAAGTCAACCTAATCTCAAACAGACCTGAAAGTGATGATGTGGAATGGATACCACTGACTAAACATAATCCCCCTTTTCTCCCAGCCTCGAGGATGAGGTCTGAGTGGATTAAGCAGATTTAGACCAAACCAACAATGGTTTAGGAAAGGCCAAGCTGTGACTTGGCATCAGAACAGAACGCCCTTTTGGAAGTCCTACCCAAGGCAGAGAGTCAAGCTTCCTTTTTACTAGCAGGTTAGAATCACTAAGGAAACACAAAGAGTAGAAAGTTCACCAAGTTTGCAGACCATAAACTGGCCTGTGGATTGCCATTTGGCTCGTGTGTGTGTGTGTGTGTGTGTGTGTGTGCACGCACATGCACATGCCAATACTGGAGTTTGAACTCAAGGCTAGGGCACTGCACCCTGGCATTTTTGTTCATTTGGCATTCCACCACTTAAGCCACAGCTCCACTTCTGACTTTTTGGTGGTTAGTTGGAAATAAGAGTCTCATGATCTTTCTTGCCCAAGCTGGCTTTGGCCAGCCTCCTGAGTAACAAGGATTACAGGCATGAGCCACTAGCAGCGAGAACAGTTTTAATTTTTTTTAATTCATTCCTACCATCCCAAAACCATGAGAAATTAACAATAAAGATTGACATTTGAAGCTGGGCATAGTGGCTCATGCCTGGAATGCTAGCTACTTCTAGCCTCTCAGGAGGCTGAGATCTGAGGACTGCAGTTCAAAGCCAGCCCCAGCACTAAAGTTCGTGAGACTCTTATCTCCAATTAACCACTAGAAAACCAGAAGTGGTGCTGTGGCTCAAGGGATAGGACAGCACCCTTGAGCTCAAGAGCTCAGGCACAGCGCCCAGGCCCCCAGGCCCAGAGTCCAAGTCCCACAACCAAAAAAAAAAAAAAAAAAAAGATTGCCATTGCTAGAGAAATGAAAGCATTGTAAATACTAGGGCTAAATTTGTTGGTATGTCCCCTTATTTCTAGGCTCTCAAGTTCAACACTTTCCCTTACCCTCTTCTCTTACAATTACTACCATCCTGGCCGCTGTTGGCAACTGTGTGTCTCCTGATGCAGGATAACAGGATTTCCAGTGCATGATTAGACAAGATTTATCTCTAGTGAAACAACTTTTGAGAAGAACTCTTTATGTTCTTCATGGTTTCAGAAGGTTCATTCCATGGTTGCTTGGTCCTTTGACAGGTTGGAAGCAGAATACAGAAAGGGGCCAGAGTAAGATATCGCACCAAAGGATACTCTACCAGTGACTTACTTCCCCGAGGCCCAGCCCTTACCTTTCATTACTTCTCAGTAATGGCATCTCATACTGAATCCATCAGGGAGTTTCATTCGTTGGTTTCGTCAGAACCCATAGAAACTACATCATTTCTACAAATGCCATTATAATCACTGTCAGAGATTTCTTTTTGGCCAGTCCTGGGGCTTGAACTCAGGGCCTGAACACTGTCCCTAAGCTTCTTTTGCTCAAGGCTAGCACTTTACCACTTGAGCCAAAGCACTTACAGCTTATTCTGTTCATATAGTACTGAGGAATCGAACCCAGGGCTTCATGTGTGCTAGGCAACCAATCTACCACTAAGCTACCTTCCCAGCCCTATCATATATATATATATATATATATATATATATATTTTTTTTTTACTAAGCCACTAGATGTTTATCAATCTGGTTAAGTAGACAAAATTAACTATCACAGGCCACCTCTTCTCAACTTGACATCCAACTGCGTGACTTTAAACAATAGTAGCATGGATACTGTCGTCCCATGAGAGACAAGCAAAGAGAGAGTGAAATAGTAAAGTGTCTGAACTCTGTCTTCTACAGGGAACTCACATTCAGGGTAATGAATCCACACCTGCAATCTCTCTGCTATAATGACATAGATTTAACCACTTTCCCTATGTGGTTTCATCATTTTTCACTAGACCTCATTTTGCAACACCATTGTAATGGTGACTAGATTTCCAGTACAAATTTTGTGAAAGGATATATTCAAGCCATAGCAATATATAAGAAGCAAGTTAAAAGTCTTTATTCCTTCACCTTGATTAAATTTTGTATTCTTCACAAAACTGAAGAAATCTCCAGTTCACCTGACCCAGAACACCTCTATAAACAGAATAGCTATATAAACTCACTGTTAAAAGAAGTCTGTAACAGTTCAAAATCCTTTGGGCTTGCTTCAGGATAAATGCCTATTTCTATTCCACACCTTACTACAGATTCCTGTGTTTAAATAGTAGCTTTAAAATAATCAATGACAGGACTGTGATTACAAAGACAAGAAGCAGACCTTGGATGGTTTAACTTTTGCAATCTGCCTTTTCATTTTTTATTATAGTTCTTCAGCTACAGAAACATTGAAAGCCTCTATAATCAACCACACTATCTTGAAGAAATAAGGGCATGGACTGTTGGATTTCTTAGGTGTTATAAAATAGAATTATTATAATCCCTGCCAAATTTAACTTTTTTCATAATTATCTCCATGGCTTCATGTGAAACCTTTCATAATTAAAACTAATAAAGCTTACTCTTTAATCAACTAGAAGTGAAATAGGTTGAAAAAAGCTAATCATGCTATCATTTATTCAAGAATGTGCAAAGATTAACATTTTATGAAGTCATTCACAATTTGGCAGAAAACAAACTGATACTATTATTCATCGCTATGATTACCCAGTATGATGTGGAATTCCTTTTTGTTCAAAGAAGAATGTAAGTAAAATATTAATCTATTGTTATTTGTATGGCCATTTTTTAATTTTATTTTTTAAATTATCAGTTAGTAATTGTACAAAGGGGTTTCAATTCAACCTGTTAATTACCATTCTTATTTTTAATTATTTAACTTTCAGATTACTATTCAAACTAATTTTACCTTATAAATGAAACAAATATTAAGAGCAGGCCTGAGTGTCAATTATGCTGAATTATCAAGGTACTGCCTGACTTTCAAATTATATTCATTTACTTTAGCAGTCATAGACAGTAGGTTTTTCTCTTTCCTTGCTAGGGATTGAACTTGACTCTTGCTCATTTTAGGCAAGCACTCTACCACTGAAATACACTTTCGCCCCACCTAGTAGGTTTTCAGTTGCCTAGCATCTGCCTGATTTTCATGCCGCCTGGGCATTTCTGACAGAATTCTTTATACTGGGAAGAGGAGGATAGAGGTCCCACATGTGGAGATCTAGGACATGTCTCTCCGTGGTTGGTCCTACAACACGTCCACAAATAACTATCATAAGTAAATATTTAGATGGCCATCTACTTCTAGAATATCGGTTCCTAGAGTACAGGGACTGTGCATTAACGCATTCATTTCTACTACACAATTTTGTGAATGGCTGAATGAATATAAGATTTGCTTCCATGAACCTTAGGATGTTATGAAATTAAGAACATTATTTATTTCAAGGTTCCAAGTAACTACATTTGCAAGGACTGACACTTGCTTTTCTTTTAGAATATACTCTACTCATAGTATCATTGCTACCACTCTAAAACCAAATCTCAACTGTATTATCAGTAAATCCAAACAATTATTTGGAAATCCCCTAAGAACCAATTAATAATAGAAAGAGAGCCTACTTTGGTGTGGATTCTCAAGTTAAAACATTTTACATCACCTCATTCTTTTATTTATCTAATGATTATTTGGTAAATATTTTTCTTCAACTTTACTCACTTAGAAAAAAACAAGTACATTGCTCCTGTTATAACAAATAATGTCTATTAATTTTTTTATTTATGTGCCTATTAGATTCTTTTCTAATACACACAGATATAACCATATTAAACATTGAAACATAGCATGTTGATTTCTAGGCAAGCACTCTACCACTAGGCTATGCTCCAGGCCCTAGCATGTTGATTTCTAGACTGTCTGAAATCACCTGAGTATAGCATGGGAAATTGTGGCACAATGGTGCAAAGGTCAACTGAAGATGAACTAATGTTGAAGCTGGAACTTCCCAGCTTTCAAGGTAACTTATCCATGTCATACAGAACCAGGGTTCTAGTGGCTCTCATTTTTAATGCTAGTTACTCAGGGAGCTGAGTTCTGAGGATCACAGGTCAAAGCCACACTGGACACACAAATCCTCGAGACTCTTATCTCCAATCAAATAGCAAAATAAAGAAGTAGAGGTATGGCTCATGTGATCAAACACCAGCCTTGAGTGAAAAATCTAAATGACTCCAAAATCACACCCCAGTACTGGCACGGAAAATATATACATTCATAAATATATACTTCCATATACATATGCATACATACAGAGTTCTTAGATTGAATTCAAAATGACATTTTTGCGAGGATTAAATAATAACATGTGTACATTCCTAATAGGAATCCAGCATCATTCGATTGCTTGATAAACTAACTATATCTGATAAAATGAAAACAATGTTTCACACATTTTTCGACTACATTGCATTTCCCTTGGTCCATTTCTCATTCTCGAAACAGTTGTTTTGCTTTGTTTTGGTGATTGCTGTTGCTGCTGATCACAGTGCTAGGGAATTAAACTTGGGAATTGAACTAGTACATAGTAGGCAGTTGTACCACTGAGCTGCATTCTCAATCCTCTTTCTCTCTCTAATAGCCTGATGGGCATGCACAAAAATAAAGCACTCCAACTGGATACTAATCACACCTATAATTCTAGCTACTCAAGAGGCTGAGATCTGAGGAATTAGTCTGAAGCCAGCCACAGCCACAAAGTCTGTAGACCTATTTTTTTGGGGGGGGGGTCAATATGGGGCTTGAACTCAGGGACTGGGCACTGTGCCTGAGTTTTATCCACTCAAGGCTAGTGTTCCACCACTTTGAGCCAAAGTACAACTTCTGGTGTTCTGGTTGCTAATCAGAAATAAGAGTCTCACAGACTTTCCTGCCCCAGCTGACTTCAAATTATGATCCTCAGATCTCAGCCTCCTGCGTAGGAGCCACCAGCACCTAATCTGTAAGATTCTTGACTCCCATTAACCAGCGAAGAGCCAGAACAGAGATGCGGCTTACGTGATCACGGGCCAGCAAAAGAACTAAGAAACAGCACTCAGCCCCTGAGTTCAGGCCGTAGTACTAATGTACATGTGCATGTACACATCAGGGCATGAGTGTGCATGCACATGCGTGAACACACACACATGAGCGCGTATGCGCACACACACACACACACACACACACACACAGGTCCAATCCTATGCAAAGGAATCATAAGCACGGGTCATAGCAATTGCATGGGAGTATGGACAATATAGTATGGGAATAGAAGACATACTGAAAGCTTCTTCCCTGACAGTGCTTCTGTCAGTTAGCTGTCACCCAAAGGTCTCA
Source organism: Megascapheus bottae (assembly GCF_031878675.1). Taxonomy (NCBI): domain Eukaryota; kingdom Metazoa; phylum Chordata; class Mammalia; order Rodentia; family Geomyidae; genus Megascapheus; species Megascapheus bottae. The sequence goes on from NC_143526.1 coordinate 4,961,326, forward strand.
GTCTCTGAACTTAGTACAACTGAAGGAGTCAGTTAGCTTTCTTTCAATGCACTAGTTGACGCAACGTGTCACGGCTTAAAACACTATGCCCGTGCTTTCTTGTTTTCTCTTAGATTTTCCTTTTCTTATTCTTAACTATGTGAGTATATGCAAGGCAAGGTTAACTGTGAAAATGAAAAGACATTTCTACTGAGACTTAAGAAAAGCTTTTTCAAGTTCAAACCAGGTTTAGCAGAAGGTCGCTTAACCTTTCTCCTATCGACCCAGCAGCTCACTCCTTACAAGGGTGGTTTTCTAATCACTCCTCCATCTTTCACCCAGATGGCACACACTTTTATGTATTCATTCTCTCCTATGGGGACTTTCAATCTCAGAAAGAAAAAAAGAAAAACAGAAGTAGAAATCAATCATTGTATCCACAACAGTGGACAAGAATGTTAGTTTACTTTCTTTTTTTCTCCAGAGAAAGAAAAGAACTTAAGAGTTTTGATTGCATGGTAAGAGACCTCTAAAAAGCATCTAATTAAGATGTCTGAGGTAGATAATAACTAATGTGAACGGCTCCTTGATCATCTGGCAGACATCCTTCCAGACACACACACACACACACACACACACACACACACACACACACACACACACACACACACTGAAGGAGAAATATGTTCTTATTTTAATGTGTGTGCACATACAAGTGCACATACACACAAGCTGGTTCTGCAGCTTGAACTCAGGGCCTGGTTGTTGCTGTCTGTTAGACTAGCATTCTACCACCTGAACTGGAGCTCCAGTCTGGCTTTTATTTTGTTTGTTTTGCTTCATTTGGGTTTGTTTGTTTTGTTTTTTTTTTTGCCAGTCCTTGGCTTAAGCTCAGGGCCTGAGCACTGTCCTTGGATTTTTCTCAAGGCTAGAGCTCTACCACTTGAGCCTTACTACCATGTCTGGCTCTTTTTTTCTATGTATGTGGTACAGAGGAATCAAATCTGGGTCTTCGTGCATGCTAGGCAAGCACTCTACCACTAGGCCAAACTCCCCACCCCTGGGTTTTTTTTTTTTTTTTGGTTGGTCATGGGGCTTGAACTCTGGACCTGTGCACTGCCCCTGAGCCTCTTTGTTCTCAAGGCTAGCACTCAACCACTTGAGACACGGTGCCACTTGCAGCTTTTTCTGAGTAAGTTTGTTGAAGATAGTCTCACAGACTTTCCTGCCTGGGCTGGCTCTAAACCATGATCCTCAGATCTCAGCCTCGCTAGGACAGCAGGCTTGAGCCGCAGGTACCAAGCACTTCAGGCTTTTTGTTGATTAATTGGAGATAAGAGTTTCAGGACTTCCTGCCTTGGCTGACTGTGAACCTCCATCCTCAGATGTCAGCCTCCTTAGTAGTTAGGATTACAGACTCAGGAGCCATGGGTATCCAGGTCCACCAGCCTCCTCACACTGTGAATTGCACAGACTGGTCCATAATGAACAGATCTCGTGCAGTCAGCCACTTGGTTGGAACAGTGTAGCTTTTGTCTGCATTCACATTGACCTGCTTGCAAGGATTCTCAGATTCATGGAATATCACTGGAATTCCAGAAACATGATAAATCAACCTGTTCCACATGAATTTCCTGTTGTGAAATACCTTAACAAATAAACACATAGCTATCTAAAGTACTCCATTGATTAACTCCTTATATCACAATACCCTTCCTTATACAGGAGAAATCTTTTCCCTTATTTTGAAGAAAGAGTAATTCAGAAGGTTCAAATATGTCCCAACACCACTTAGTAAGTAATGTATCTAAGAGCAAATTTGGGATACGTGTGTGTGTATATAGATATACATAGATGTATATCTATATACATCTATGTATATGTGTATATACATATATATGGATATATATGTATATGCATATTTCAGTGTTGCAATCTGATTCCATTTGTAAAGTGAATGAGGAATGAACATTCAGATAGATAAGTATGCAGTTCTTACAGTCACACTGGTGGCACATATCTGAAATTTTAGCTGAGGCTGAGATCTGAGGAAAAACCTGTGAGAATATTATTTTCAATAAACCGCCAAAAAAAATCTGGGTATGCAATTGTAATTCAAGTGGCATAGCACCGGCCTTGAGAGAAAAAGCTAAAGAGAACTCATAGGCCCTGAGTTCAAGCCCCAGTGCTGGCACATACAAAGAAAAAATAGTAAGTATGCACTTCCTAATATTAGGGAATTTTTAATTGACTATTTCAGCTCATTAACTGTAGTACTATGTATGGGTAAATCTGCTTATGTTTATGTGGGATTTTTTTGTGCCAGTCTTGGGCTTGAGCTCAGGGCCTGGGCACTGTCCTTGGACTTTCTCAAGGTTAGAGCTCTACCACTGGATCCTCAGCACCACTTCCAGCTTTTTTCTATGTATGTGGTACCAAGGAATCGTGCATGTTAGGCAAGCACTCTACCACTTGGCCAAACTCCCAGCCCCATTTTTGTGGGATTTTTTAATAACAGAAAAATAATCTCACATCTCACATTTACACAATGTGACAATATATCCTACAAAATAATTTGCATGGCTAATTTTTTTACCTTTTAATTAGAGAAAATCTCAACTCCTTTCTAGAGATCATTAACACCTATTTATATTTTGACAATCAAACTCAGTTTCTTGGGCTCTCTCTCTCTCATCATGAGCTGTATACATCAAAGCTGATACCTCATTGTGTATTTTTCTTCTTCAGTGAGAACTGAACAGAGATCAAGGTGTGGGACAGACTGCTCTGAATTTGATCCCATTCTCCTCATTGAAGAATGACTCACTTCTGCGATCATGTGTCCCCATTTTGGCAAATAAAGAACAAGATGAGTGTTAGGATCTTTACTCATTTGAGAGACTCACAGGAATTCTAATAAAGTGACTTTCAGTGAATCTGAGTAAAAAAATCAGGTTTTCCAAGTATTACTGGCACCCTTCAGAGAAGAAAGGTTACAGATTAAAAACAGAGAAAGTCATGACTAAGAGAAGCCAAAGAAGAAATTAGCTGCAAAGGATAGTGTGGATGCCCTGTCCTGATCTTTTCCACACTAACACATTTCACTCTTAGGAATTCTGGCTACAGACAGCCAAACACCATCCTTTCCTCCTGAAAATTGCTTCCCTTCCCTCCACCAGAAATTATTTAGTCATTTTTCCCTAGAATATGAATATGACATACTGCCACTGTCCCAGAACATGACATGCTGCCACTGGGATTCAAAAGACTCCCTTCCTATCTCAAGGTACAAGTAGATTTGTGATTCAATTCCCTCTCACAAACACCCAATGACATCAGGCAAAAGCTAACTCCACATAATACCACATCTCAAGCTCTACATTTTGCCCATCCTGTTCTCCTAACTTACTTTTACCTCAATGTTCTTTGTCCAATAAATCAGATGGTCCCAGATTTCTGCCTCAGGATTTCCTCCTTTGAGTCCAACCTAAAACTGCCCAAAAGCATAATTAAGTCACACATGAGACCTTCCAGATCTCATTTCTTCAAGGTAAATGCTTATGTTTGAGGGCAGTGCAAACCAGATTCTTCAGTTCCTTATAATCTGAGAAATCATATAGAAGCTAAAGAATTATGGCTGGGAAAAGTCATTTAACAATAGCTATGCCAGCATTAGTTATTAGCAGACTCCTGTGCTAGTATAACACAAGGTAAAGGTATCTTAACAGTGGGTTAAACCTTATAGAGGGCTTGCTGAATATGTTTCCCTAGTCTTATTTACATATACACCTGAGGAACTTGAGGAATTAAGCCCAATTAACAGGATTCATGCCCGTCAAGGAAAGTCTGAGACCACTGTGTATAAAGTGAAAGGACTTTATTCACAGTTTGGGAGGGTTCAGTCCACGACAGGTTGGCCTGGTTGTTTTGGGCCTAGACAAAGCAACACATCATGGTGGGAATACATGGCAGAGTGATGGCACACAACTTCTGGCCAGGAAGCAAAGAAGAGGCAGGCTCCCACAGTCCCTTTCAATCATACCCCTCCCTCCAGTCACTTAAAACCTCTATGCAGGCCCCTTTAAGGTCTTACCACCCTCAATTGCACCAATTGAGGTCATCCTTTTAACACACAATCAAAATTTAGACCCTGCACTAAAGTTCCCTCAAAAAAAAAGTTTTTGCAATCATGCCTTAGACATAACTCTGGTCTCATTTCCTGTTGGCCTCCTTTCCATCCTTGTTTCACCATTTCCTTTTGAAGACAAACCTTCTTTACTGAAAGGGCAAAGTCAGGTGGAAGAATCAGAGATAAAAGCAGATCAAAGTAGATCAGAAGCAACAGAGTCATTAAGATATTGCTTCTGAACAAGACTATGTAGTCATTTTACTGCCTAGTGGTGAGGCTTTGATTGAGAAAGGCTGTAAAATTCTCCTAAGAGTCCAGCCAGTTTTTTTTGTAAAGAAACATGGAAAGCTGGGTGCTAGTGGCTCACACCTATAATCCTATCCACTCAGGAGGCTGAGTTCTGAAGAATGAGCTTCAAAGTCAACGTGAAAAGGAAAAAGTATGACTTTTTTTTTTTAACCACTCCTGGTTGCTTGAATTCAGGGCCTGAGCACTGTCCTTAGGCATTTTTCTCAAGGCTGGAGCTCTACCACTTGAGCCAGAGCACCACTTTTGGCTCTTTTTTATTTATTTATTTTTTTAAATGTGGTACCAAGGAATCAAACCTGGGTCTTTATGCATGTGAGGCAAGCACTCTTACCCCTAGGCCAAATTCCAAGCCCAAGCCTAAAACTCTTATCTCTATTCAACCACTAAGAGCCAGAAGTGAAGCTGTGGTTTGAGTGGTAGAACACTGGCCTTGAATGAAATGTCTTGAAAAGTGCCCAGGCCCTGAGAGCAAGCCCCAATATCAAAAAACAACACAAAAAGACATGTAGAAGAACCCATTGGTACCATAAGCATATTTTCATGAATATTGAACCTACTTTCAGATGACAGTCAGAGACACTTTTTGTCAATTATATCTCTCTATGATGTTCTTTGAACTTCATATGTGGTGTATAGGCTTCTGTTTCTCAACCAGAATGAAGTTACATCTCTGTTTCTTCATTTCAACAAAATACTTGACATTTTTTATAATTTCCAAACAGAATAAATCTAAGGCTTTATCTCTCTGTTTTGTTTTAATTGTACCTTTACTATTTTAAAACAATTGTATAAAGAGCTACTATTCAATACGTCATTTTATAAGTACAATGGATCATAGTTAATATCACCCTTTACCTTTACCTGATATATCATTACTCCCCCATAAGGCTTTTTTATGATCTCTGAAATTTTTTATAATCTCTGAAATCTTTCCTATGTTCATTCATTTATTCATTCATTCACTAAAATATCAATAGTGTATATGTTCAAACTTCTGCCTTCATGAACAAACTTACACAAATATACACGCACGTTGTGTGTGTGTGTGTGTGTGCACGTGTGTGTTTGTGTGTATGTGTTGGTATGAAGACTTTTACTTAGGGCCCTTCATTGTTCCTGAGGTTTTTCACTGAAGTCTATATCATGGAAGCCATGACTCCACTTCTGGCTTTTTGATAATTAAAAGTCTCTCAGACTTTCATGTCCAGACTAGTTTTGAACTGAGATCCTCAGATCTTAGTTTCCTGAATAGCTAGAATTGCAGGCATAAGTAACCAGCACTGAGCTGAAGCCTTATAATTTAATATGCATATATAAATAAATATTATTGTATTTTTTTAAGAAAACTTAGATCCAAGGTTTCTATGATTTAAGTTTTGACCATGGATAAAACAATTACAATTCATGAGTTTTAGCTTTAGTTTCAATGGTCTCGCTAGTTTCAGTGGAGAATTTTAATTTATGACTGATCATTATTTGAGTAATTACAAAAGGTAAATTAATTATATATAGACAAAATTTCCACATTCTCTTTTTCTTTTCCACAATTCTGACTAGGTTAGGTTCTGACACTGGCATCTTTGGTTTTGTTGTTCTCAGAATTTTTTTCCACTTTTTGACTCTATAGCTACAGATCTTTTACAGTTAATTATTTCTTGAAGCACTTTCTCATCCTGTGGCTGTTTCTGCCTCCAGGGCTATGATTTGGATTCCTAGATGTGCTGATGTTATTTTTCACAGATAGCCAGACATCCAGGTTCTGTTTTATTGTTGTTTTGTTTTACTGCATGTTCTACTAATATTGAGTATGAATTTAAAAAAATTCCTTTACTTTTTTTAATTTTCTGTTGTTTGATTTTGTTTGTCTTTTTTACTAGTTCTTCCAACTTGCTGTCTTCTTTAGTCTTAAATCTGGACTGAATGAAAGACGCAGGAAGCCCAGAGAAGCCACTATTAGGCGAATTCCCGGATCCAGAGGTTTCAAAGTGATCTACCCGCATGAATTCATCAGTTTTTATGTAATGTCTGATGTTTTAGTCATACATATCAGAAATAGTAATAATGAAGACATCTCTCCCGGCTTTCTGGAAATAGAGGTCTGGTATGACTGTAGGTTTGATTTTAAGTTGGGCTCTGAGATTTTAGATGAATTGTTTGACTTTGCTTAGTCAGAAGGTAGAAAACCACAAAGCATTTACAAATGATCCCTCTGGAAAGAAATATCCTGAGTTCAGTTCCCAAATCTGTTATTTTCCCTAAGTATTATTGGTAAGGTTCTTTTGAAGACACAGTTCGCTTGGAAAATAGGATAAAAGCTACATTTATTTCTTTTGACAATTATTCTTATGTAAATATGTTAAAATTTCACACATAGTTTTAGGTAAATTCCATGATTCTAAACTAGGATAGCCTTTTTTAAAGAAAGAAACATACTGTAGGCCTATGTTGAGTAAAGAGAAGGCACATGTTTAAGAATGTTGCAATCACATTTCAAAAGGTCATTTGCTGGTTCAAGAGTGGATTTCAGTGTCAAGAGACCCTGAGGCCACTTATGTGGAGAAAACAGCCATTTGGAACCTGTAAATCTAGATGGTAAGACTACTAACTAGCAGTTAGATTACAAGACTTGCCACTCTTGGCCTCTGTAATTGCCTTTGTTTCTCTACCCCCACCCCCCTCTCACATCCACCTAGGAGGGTAGGTAGGGCCCCACCCACAACTCCTTCCTGGAATGGGCCAAGAATCCCAGCTGGCTGCTCTGTGTCTGAGGATGCTGCTTGCTGGCCAGTGAATACCATGCTAGAGGGCCAATAGCGAGGTCTTCAGTGCCTCCGCTGCAGAGCACATCCAGATCACATTGGACCAGGCTCTAAGGCGTGTTTGGACTTCAGGAATGGACTTAAGCATGCCAAAATTCCCCTGGCTGGTGACAGAGTTAAAGCCTAACCTGAAGTTAGAAATATGTAAAAGACCATGAGGAACAGAGCAAAGGGCAGCCAAGTAACTGTAGCCTAAGGAAAGACATCAGGGACTTGGAATATCATTTTCTTCATAGGAAATATGGATTACCTCCATCTCATCCAGCCATTATGTCAATTATACATGTACATTCCTAATGCCTTATAGTATGTGGTTTTTCAGCAAGAGTGACTCAGATTGTGTATGTAGAGACTTTGTGAATTAGAAAGCACTACATGGCCTGGACATTTGTGGCCCATGCCTAAAATGCTAATTAGGAGGCTAAGGTCTGAGGATCAAGGTACAAAGCTAATCTGGGCAGACAAATCTAAGGGACTTGTGTCCAATTGATTATCACAAAGCCAGAAGAAGTGTGGCTTAACGGATATAACATTATCTTTGAATGAAAAGACTAAGCAAGAATGTAAAACCCTGAGTTTAAGCCTCAGTACCAGTATAGGAAGGAAGGAAGGAAAGAAGGAAGGAAGGAAGGAAGGAAGGAAGGAAGGAAGGAAGGAAGGAAGGAAGGAAGGAAAGAGGGAGGGAAGGAGGGAGGGAGGGAGAGAAGGAGGGAGGGAAGGAAGGGAGGGAAGGAAGGGAGGGAGGGAGAGAAGGAGGGAGGGAAGGAAGGGAGGGAAGGAAGGGAGGGAGGGAGAGAAGGAGGGAGGGAAGGGAGGGAAAATGCTGCTCCAATATTATTTTAAGTCTAAATAGAAATTCATTTTATAATAGAACATAATCTGCTTAGTTATTGTGGTTCAGGAGATGGTTATGCAAATGAACTTATATGAAAATATATCTAAGTACCTCTACTGAGAGGAAAGTGTCTTTCCAGAAAAGGAATAAACATATTTTATTGAAGCAGATGGTTAAAGGGGGGGGGTGGGGGAGAATGAAGTAAAAGTTTTCTATAAAACCAATGAAATAAAGGATTAAGTGTGCAGTGAAAGTAGCCTAAAGTTTTAATTGCCTTTCAGGACATTACTTCCTGGGTGGAGACAAAAAGATAAGGGTATATTTCAAAGGCAGCTTCTGAACCACTTCCTCTCCACTCTTGAAGAACTATGAGCTTCTGAGAGCCCTGGGTGAGAAATAATTAAATAGTGCCACTCCTAAACAATAACCAATGAGTTCATTGTCAATTTCGGGAAGGAGCTCACTCTTTGAAATGCCTGCAGGTCCAAATGGCGCATGGCTTCCCAGTAATTTCACTGGTTAATAATTAATATTTTCTTGAGACTTGTGCAAGAAGTGATATTGCGAGAGCACATATTACAGTGTGTATTCTTCACTTCTGCAACACTAAAGTCAAATACCTTTTGCCAAGTGTCCTTGGGCAGTAACATTTTTGCAATTAGAGTACTAACTCCAGCCAGCCAGAGTCGATTTGTCACTGAAACATTTGGTTAAGTTTGGTAGATGAGAGAAATTTTTAGAAAGATATCTGTATGAGATCTCCTCCCCTTGCAACCAGATAACATTGAATAATGGAATTGATCTGTGACATGTGTACAGATGTTTTACTAACAACACCATCCTCTTCTGTACACCAAGTAAATGGCACAGTTCTTGGTCATTCTTCATGTTTGACAGGAAATGGTCTTTCTAGGAAAATGTGGAAATTTCTAACCGTGGAATACAGTTAGTCTGATATTCATGTCAGAATACTTCAAAGGTGGTTGAACACAAGACTAGATACTTAGGCCTAGTATAGGAAAATATCTAGGGACCTTATGCAGGGACCTAGTAAGAATTCCATCTTCTCCTCAGGCCCTAGCATGGACTCTTGTATATCTTTAACCCCACCCACATAATCTGAGTACCAGTCACTGCAAAGACAACTCATTTTTCACCTCCAGTATGACAATTAACAACAGAGTGAATTGAAAATAACACTGATTGAAGATAACATTTGTTGAGGAACAGCAAAGTTGTTTGAGGGTACAGCCCTTTATTACGGGCTACATTTACCATTAATGGGGTGCTTATTAGGACCCCACTTCATGTGTGACTATGTGCACCCAGTTTTTGGCCGGTAAATTGGAGGTGAGAATCTCTAGGATTTTTCTACTTGGGACCGCTTCTAACTGTGATCCTCATATCTCAGCCCGCATGCATCTAGATTGACAGCCATGAGCCATAAGTGCTTGGCTGAGGACACAAAGTCTTTATCAGAAAATGTCATATATTCATTGAATCCAATTAGCATATATGCATTTTACAGGTTGCACATGGAAATATTTTACAGGTTGTAGGTGTAAAGTTTGAAGTACATTTAAAATACAGGGCTTAAAATTGTCATCAGCATCATGTATCTGACATTAACTAAATAAATCTACCTTGAGAGATATTTCAATGTCAATGCACTTGTATTTTTTAAGTGATTGTAATTTTGTCAAATGAACAATTCAAATCATTCGTTGTAATTTATGCAATAACTCACATTTGATTAAATGTCTAACTTCCAAGATTTATGGTATAATTTGACTAACAACTACTCACAAAACTGAAAGTTTGTGACACTTAAAAAATAATGTCCAAGCTGGGTGCCAGTGGCTCACCCCTGTAATCAAAGAAAAAAGAACTGTTACATGTTCAATGTAAAGGTTTCTGCCCAAGAGCTCCCTAAAAAGGGGAAAAGATTTTGGTCAAAGAAACAGCTGAGTTGCCTGGAACTGGTAGCTCATATCTATAATCCTAGCTACTCAAGAGGCTGAGATCTGAGGATGACATTTCAAAGTCAGCCTGGGAACAAAAGGCCATGGGACTCTTATCTCCAATTAACCACCAGAAAACCGGAAGTGGTGCTGCAACACTAGCTATGAGCTGAAGAGCTCAGGGACAGCACCCAGGTGAGAGTTCAAGCCCCAGGACTGACAAAAGAAAAAAAAAAAAGTCCAAATAGAATGAAGGCTATAATTTCCAAGGAAGCAACTATTTTAATGTTTTGTTATAATTTTCTTGAGGTGTATGTTTTTACAGAATGAAGTTAATTACTATACCTCTCAGGGACGCGAATGTTCTCTCTAGAAAAGCAATCTACCGGTACTTGTTGCCCATTCTCACTTATAGGAAATTTTTTTCCGTAGATTTTTCAGGATAAGCATTGCCAAGATCATTTTGCAGCCAAGTATGTGGACAAAGCAGGTTTTATTACTCAAATTCACAACCTTCAGATTCCTCATTCTCGAATATTAGCAGTTGTGTAATTTACTCATTGAATTAGCTTCTAGTGCCATTAATAAAGCAGTAATATGGATCCAGCACAAAGCCTAAAGATGTGAAAGACATAGTCATTAGCAAATCATATTTGAGTGGGAAAGACCAAGATATGGCCTGTGATGACATCAGGGGACAGAGTGGCCCAGAGCTCTTCAGCCCATCTAGCCAAGCCAAAACTCTGGCTGTCTCACCACTCAACTTCCTATGGCTCAAATCCCCAGCTTCAAAATGAGTATAAAAATCCCACAAAGGACTGTTGTGGAGTCTAAACAGATTATTCATAAAATTCTGAGAGGCAGGACACTGATGGCTTATACTTTAATCCTCGCTGCTCAGGAGTCTGAGGTCTAAGGTTCATATTTCAAAGCTATCCCTGGGTAGATAAATCCTGGAGCCAGCAAAAAGTTGTAAATTGAGGTATGGTTCAAGTGTTATAGTACCTGCCTTGAGCAAATAGTCAAGCAAGAGTGTGAAATTCTGAGTTCATGCCCAAGTACTGGAACACAGACACAACTACTGAGAACAGTATGTGGCAGATAATAATAAATGTGCTGAATATTGGTGTTCATACTGTCAGTTTTAGGTTGTTTCTGGAGCTGCCTTCTGTGAAAACACTGTGTCAAGCAAGAATGACACCAAATCCTATCCATCTAATCTTGATCTCCTGATTTCTTTCTATGGCAATTGGGAGATCTATTGACTTCCCTCTATTTTCACAATGTAGTTTTTGTTCACATTTTGTTATTTCAATTTAATTTTCTAATATTACCTTATGCTTTCCGTTGCATCTCCTAGAATGTCTAGTCACTGACTTGGAAAGCTTACTGGTCTCTAATCATTATATTCTCCTTATTAAAACCATTTTCAGTGACTTTTTGTGCTCACATGCACTTGTTAAAAACAAATCTCAAGTTATCCCTGAACATTCTTGAGTATTAACATTTCTTATAGTGTTCTTAGGTGCCTGTGGCTCACATCTATAATCCTAGCTATTCAAGTGGTTGAAATATGAGAATTGAGTTATTTAGCCTGGGTAGACAAATCTAAGAGACTTGTATCTAATTAAACAGCAAAAATCCAGAAGTAGAGTTGTGGCTCAGTTGATAGAATAAAAGCTATGAATAAAAATGGTATATGAAAATGTAAGGACCTCAGTTCAAGATCCAGTATAAAAAAATAAGTATATTGTAGAAAAATGAGACAAGATAGAATGATACTAAATGAAAGGACCTCCAGGATATAGAAACAAAAGCCATATAATGAGTGATTGTTGTTTTTAATGTACTATGTTATCTTTGTTTCTTGGTTATCTCATATTGTTACAATATTTCACCTGGTTATCTGATATATTAAATATATGCACATTTGGTTATTTGAAGTTGGATAGGGAAGGGAGGAAAACAAGATGAGGGGCGGGGGTGGGGGGAGGGAAATGGGGGTCAAGACATGAGAAAGGGTATCAATGTATGTAAGTAATGCACCTTCTATCTGGTGAATATAGTATAACCCTTCAATTAATTACAATAAAACATATATGAGAAAAAAAAGAAAAAATGAGACAAGGCTAAAATAAACTCACCAAACTTAAGACACTTACAGGCTTACAACATGGAACATTTTAAAACTTGATATTGTAAAGGTGATGTGCAGAGGAGTTACCGTTAATGAATACATTGCTTTTTGAACTATGTCACCTTTGCCCGTGTTTCCTGCCAGTTATATGATTTTATTTTCAACACAGTGTCTAGTAAGTTCCACTGCTGTATTAGTTCACCCTTTTTTTTACCCTTTGTGTCCTCCCACTTATCCTGCCTAAATCAGATATACTTATATACAAAACAGAAATACAGAAATTAAAAAAAAACACTTTGAATACATAGAAATGCAAAAGTGCGTACAGTTGTATAATTCACAAGATTTAATTGGCAAAACCATTTGGTTCTTAATTTCTAAACGATGTGACTGTGTTTGGCCTACAGTGACTGGCATGCCACATTCACTTTTATCAGTGGATTTCTCTGTGTCTGGTAGAAATGAATTAGGATGGAAATAACAGCTTATTCGATATGAATTAGTTATTTCTCATATTTCTGCAATCTGAATGGGGATCGCCTTGCCATTTCTGCTCCTTCTGGTATTTGCTGGAGTTGGAATATTCGAGAGGATAGCCTCACTCACCTGTCTAGAGCTTGGATAGAAACATGGAATCACTGCTGGCTGGGTCAGCATTCTGACCTCTCCATGACTGGCATGGCTTTCCTCAAGTGGTGATCTTAGGCATTTGGAATTCTTTCTCGGTCATTGGTTTCTGAGAAAAGAAATCTCTCTTTCAGGCCAGTGGCATGATAACATGTCTGCTATATTCTGTTGACAGTAGCAAGTTACAATGCACATATGAAAGAGAAAGACCAAAAACCAAGCTCCATCCCATGCACAGAATTAACACCAACCTATAAACATGTGCAGGAAGAAACAATGGCCAACAATGGCCAACTCACAAACTCACAAATTGTGATATAATGCTGGTAAGAAGTTGTTCTATGCTGAGACACGAGACTTTCCTTTTTATTGTTGAAGAGTTATTTCCACATCTTCAATCATTTTATACACACACAATATTATGTTTAAAGGCAAGCAATAGGAAGAGTGAGAAGCCGGTGGCGCTTTTTGGTTTTGGTTGGTTGGTGTGAGTTTTAATGCAAGGTCTCATTATGTAACCCAGGCTGGCCTCAAACTTGTGATCCTCTTACGTCCACTCCAAGGTGTGTGTCAGTTACTGCACCTGACTAGAATGGTTCTTCTTAAGCACTTTATTTCGTATTAGGTAGAAGAAATCCTTTTCCTACCAGTGCTACCAGATTTCTTTTAACACCTTGGTGACCAAATGTTGAGAACATATGTAACCTTGGATAAAGATGAGCTTTTCTTTATGATGTACCCAGCCAGGTTCTAAGGATGTTTACCTCAATGTCTTACTTAGCCTTACTTACCCATAATTCCTCACTCTTCACACCTCTGTTTCTTAGACATTGCCTTTTAAAAATTCTGGTGGACAAACCACCCCAGAACTAAGTGATTTAAACTATATTTATTGTTTCTTACATATTTATGGATCACTGGTCTTGACTTTGGATTGGCTGATGGACGTTTGAGGGGTATTCCTACTGCCTCTCATCTCCCTTGGACAAACAAGCTAACAAGGCCTGTTTTATTCATTGTCAAATTTGAACAGCTCGTGGGCAAGCCCATCCCTGTAAAAGCACCATTCCCTAACTTTCTTCATGTTGCCAACACTACTGAGCAAACCTGAAGTGGAAAGGTCAAGAAATGTCCTTGGCCTCTAGTGGAAGTAACTGCATAGTCACATAGTCACAAGGCAAGGAACATGGATTCAGAGTGAGAGAATCGGGACAATAATTCAACCAAAATCCTTTTGAATCTCTATTCCAAGCACTCTGACATCTCTAACTTCCTTACCTATTCCAACTCTGCCCATCTTGTATTCACTTGAGGAGAGTATGTCTCCTCTGGCTTTTACCTGGGCAGTCCCTTTGATGCATGCCTTCCCCTGGGCCTTCTCTTTCTCATAACAACAATAGCAGCATCGCAGCATCATATTTATCAAAATGAGTTGTTGATCTACGTCTCACTTCAGACCACAAAGGTAACCTGATGCCCTTGAATTAAGAAAGGATTTCTATTTTCTGATACCTTATGTCTTCAGCATTTAACAGTTGGGGGATAATAACAGGGAATCAAATATTGGATAAAGAAAAATGTGGATAAATAGCAGATAGATTTTTATCCTGAACTTGATGGGAACTCATAAAGCAATTTTAGAAATTACGATTCTTATGTCCTTGGCAAGGGAATGGATGGTATAAGAGAATAAGGTAAGTCCAGAGATTCAAAAGACAAGGAAACAGAACTAGATGGACCAAAGAAAATGTCAGCACTTGAAGTGACAAAAGAGCAGATTCAAGAAATACTTAGAAAGTAAGTAAGCCAGAAACCTGTGGCTCATGCCTATAATTCTAGCTACTCTGGAGATTGAGATCTGAGGATCATGAGTCAAAGCCAGACAAGGCAGAAGAGTCTGTGGCACTTTTAATTAGCTACTAAAAAGCTAGAAGTGAAGGTGTGGCTCAACTGGTAGAATACTAGCCTTGAAGGAAAAGAAAAAGAAAAAGGTTAGCAACAATCCTTCAGCCTTGAACTCATGCCTCAGGACCAGCATAAGAAAAGAAAAATGAAAACAACTAGATAAAATCCAATACCTGGCTAGTTCTACAGGGTAAGATAGAGAATAACTGTGGCTAATTTTTCTATAATAATATGTGATATGAATGTCACATGTATGAAGACAATCAAGTAGGCAACTGAATTAGTCATAGCTTACAACAGAAATCAAAGGTTGTTCATTTGATTTGGAAATTATCATATATTTGAAAAGAAATGCACCCAGAAAAGGGTGCATGCTCCTGGAGAAGTTAGAGAAAGGGTAAAGAATCCAATTGCTATTTTGAATCAGCATTTACCAGTAAGAGGAGAGTAACAAGTCTGTAGAGATATTAAGAAGGAGCAAATGCATAAACAGGTCTGAAATGGGATGTATTTGTCCTATAACAAACTACCCAGGCTGAGTACATTAAATATGACAAATTTATTTTCTCACAGTCCTGAGTTCTGAAAGTCCAAGATTAAGACATAGCTAAAGTTTTCTTCTCTGTAATGCTACCCCTCCACTTGAATCTTCTTTAATGACAGTATAGGACTTGAACTCGGGATCTATTGTTGGCTTTTCTACTCCAGCTTGGCACTCTACCACTTGAACCACAGCTCTACTTCTGGGTTTTTGCTAGCTCAATGGTGATAAGAGTCTCAGACTTTTCTGCCCAGGATGGCTTATAACTGTGTTCATCAGACCTCAGGTTCCTAAGTAGCTAGAAGTAACAACATGAGCCACCAGTGCCCAGAACATCTATTTCTTCATGAGGACTTTTTCCAGTGCCCAAGTATCTTAGGATATCAGTCTCATTGGATTAAAAGGCCTCACTTAAAGCCTCACTTAACCTTATTTCTATTTTTAAAGATCCAAATGGCCAGCTTATTCCAGTGGCTCACACCTGTAATCCTAGCTACTCAGGAGGCTGAGCTTTCTCACATGAAAGCCCAAAGAGACTCTTCTCTTGTTAACTACCAAAGGGAAAGTAGAGCTGTGGCTTAACTGGTCGAGCACTAGCCTTGAGTGAGAAGCTAAGGGACAGGGTCCAGGCACAAGAGTTCAATCCTCAATATGTACACAAATGAAGGAAAGAAAAAGGTGAAGGAAGGAACGAAGGAGAGAAGGAAGGAACGAAGGAGGGAGAGAGAAAGGAGAGAAGGAGAGGAATGGAAAGGAAAGAAGAGGAAAGATCCAAAGGGACAAGTATGGTCCCACTGAGGGTTAGACCATAGGAGTTTGACAACAGGAATCTGGTAGCTGCCTCAAAGTCAAAAAAGAGAGACTATCAGATGATCTAGGCCTTAAGCGGATAGAGAAGCCAGATGAGCTCCTGCGTAGAAAATACCAAAGGTTGAGCTCATCAAAGACTAAGCATGAGCTAACAAAAGAACTTTCCAGTGAAGAGGTGTATGCAATGGTTTGATGACTGACTAAGTGGTGAGGAAGTAGCAATAACTGAGGGGGAGGCTTTGATCATGTCAATGTCACTCCAGAATACTGAACTTACTAGGCCAGTGTATAGGAGGGGAGACTCCTTATACCCTCTGAGAATGTGATCTAGTAATCAGGTTTGAGCTCAAGACCTGAGCATGCTCCTTTAGTTTTGTCCATTCAAGGCTAGCATTCTACCCATCGAGACACAGATCCACTCTGGGCTTTTTGGTGATTGATGGACCTTCCTACCCAGGCTGCCTTTGAACCATGATCCTCAGATCTCATTCTCCTAAGTAGCTAGGATTACAATCATGAGCCACTGACACCTGGCTAGCACTTGGCTTTTTGCCATGGACTCTCTTAGACCCCCATCCTTCTTGTCATCTCTCCCCACTATGCCTAACCAATAATCACTGTACTTTGGCTTCAAGGTTAAAGATCCCTTTACATTTTTGCCTTTGATTTATCTATATTTCATATCTGTTTCTACCTATGATTCATACATGTATCTTATATTTTTAAGTTGTTTTCAAAATCGATTAACTTTTATAAACATGTAGTTTAATTGCAGATTCTGTTGCTATGCAGGAACGATTCCAAATAGAGGATTAGATTAGCAAATCAGATATTTTCATTTTTTCCATAGAAGAGAAACAACATACCCTGGGTGTATAGTATCTACAGGGCACAGTAGGCACCTAAGTTGGAAAGGAGATGTCCTGTGATTTTAAGGACTTTACAATGAGTGGAGTAGAATTCTGAAGACCACATGAATAACCTCAAATGCTTCCTGTCAAAATGAGTCAAACAGCACTGCAGCTCTGCTCAGTGCCCCCTGATCCCTGGGGGAGGAGAGAGCACAGTGTACTGGAGAAGCCAACATTGGTGATAGCTCCATCCCCAAGGAAGGAAGCTCACAGATCAACTATGGTCTCACGGATTATTCCTTTGCTGCCCAACAGAAGGAAAGTTGACCAAGGGACAAGAGCTGAGAATTCAGTTTCCTGAGTAAAAAATTCTAGTGCTTTAATGGCCAGTATCCTCCACAGTAGCATGTTTTAAAAAGTTAAGGAAAATCAGGCTGTGGTGTCACATGCCTGTAAACCTAGCTACTTAGGAAGCTGAAGCCGAAGATTACTTCTCAAAGAAAAACAGGTCAGAAAAGTCTATGAGATTCTTATTTCCAGTTCATCATCAGAAAGTAGAAAGTGGAGCCGTGGTAGAGTGCCAATCATGAATGAAAAAAAAATCTAAAAGACATTTGGCCGGGCTTTGAATTCAAGACACTACTGGCATTAAAAGAATAAAAAATACTATGTTGTCTCTCATCTCCTTTGCTGTCCCTTGGTTATCTCATATTGGTATAGTATCTCACTTTGTTATCTGATATATTGAATTTATTTGTATTTGGTTATTTGAAATTTGATAAGGAAGGGGGGAAAACCAAGACGGATGGGGGGTGTGGGGGGGGAGGGTAATGGGTACCAAGACATGTGAAAGGGTATCAATGTATGTGAATTAATGCACCTTCTATCTGGCAAATATCATGTAACCCTTTTACTAATTACAATAAAAAAAAGAATAAAAAAAAGTTGAGTGGAGCAAATTGCTTGGCCCTCATAGTGAAAATTGTAGGCTTTAAATCACTAATACTTTGATTCAGTTGAATTCTGTGTGTATGTAGAAATTGTAAAACCTCCAAAATAAAAATGGTCAAATTGTTTACCTTTGTTTGATTTTTGTTTTTTAACGTGATGAAGTTTAATACGTTACCTTCCTGTCTGTAAATAGTTAAAATAAGCTTTTACACTTGCTTATATTTTGTAAGTGTTTCCATGTGTGCATATGTTTATTGTCATGTGAGTATACTGGCAATTAACCAAATATACAATGATATGTAAAAATAATGTCTTCACCCAACTTATCAGACTAACTGTTCCCTTCTTTCCTTCCAAAGAAGGGAAAACTTTATTTTAAATTTAAAGTAAATGTTGACAAATCTTATGATGTTTATTTTGTAATATTCTTCAGTTTATATCTCTGTGATTTCTTCTGATGATATTTGAAAGGCTCAATTGCATTTAACAATGTTTAACTAAGACCTTCAGTCTCACAGCTAAGGATTAAACCAGAAAAGTGGATGAGAAACAAAATTAAAATTTGTAATATGGAAGATGATAAAAAGACCACCAATTAAATCTTTTACTATGGAATCAAATGTCTTTAACAATGTGAAGCATGCTTTTACTATAACTACTGTCTTTGGAATTGTCTAGATTTTATTTGCCTCTAGTGTTAAGGGGAGGAAGAAAGTCCATCTATCTTGTCTAGAGGAACTTGGGTAAATTTGGGGGACAGGAGCAAGAAAAGAGGAAGAAAGCCATTTATAGGAAAAGGAAGTGTTGACATCATCTGCTAAAATCTAATCTGTTCTTGTCTCTGGCATTTGGGTATTATCTCTTCCATTCATTGGTTCATCATAACTTACTAAACACCTTTGCCTGATACGCTAGACACTGGGATTTATAAACAAAAATCCAGGGAAACCAGAATGCAATGCGTTAAGGAAATTTAGAGCTGAATGGGAGCTAAGAAGAAAAATGAAATAACTGTAGAGCTGCCATGTGTATGTTTCTGCTCAGGAAGGTCAGGGAAGCATGGAGATGGGAGTCAGAAAGCACAGAAAAGGAAGAGGACACAGCAGGATGGTGTGTGCTGGAGGTACGCCATGTGTGTATGGGATGAGCAAAAGGTTCAGGCAGGCGGGGTACAGCTAATAAAGGTGGAGATTCAGGCATGTGCAAAGATTTGCTTCCTGTCTTCTCTTCATCTCTGGAAGAGTAGGAAGCCATTATGTGATTTGAATCAGATGGCTGGTGTCCCAGCAGAGTTTGCATTTTGCAAAAGGGACTCAGAAGAGCCTTCATGGAAGAAGTTATGCGTCTTAGCAAGAAATGATTAAGAAATAGCAGTGTCAAAGGTAGAAGGGCAGGAGGTGTATGTGGGACAGGGGGGAGGCGCCTGTGCATGTGTGCATGCTGGCCTACCAGTGATGGAGCTGGGGCTTCAACTTAGAACCTGATACTGTCTCTTAGCCTTTTCCATTCAAAGTTAGCGCTGTACCATGTGAGCCACAGCTCTACTTTTGGCTATTTGGTGATAAGTTAATAGGAGACAGGAATCTTACAGGCTTTCTTGACTGAGCTTGCTTTGAACTGTGATCCTCAGATCTCAGCCTCTCAAGTAGTTAGGATTACTGGCACAAAGTACTGGCACCCAGCTTGAGAAGAGGATTTTGAATTCAGATGTCTTCCTCACTAAAGTGGCTGCAGCTATAATGAGGTTATTGTTGGGCACCAAAGAAGGCCAACCTTCCAAATGTCCCTTTCATTTCCTGCATCCTAAGCAGGGAGATGTGGCTGTTTCTCATGACATATCCAGAGGTGGTCTTTGGTGCTAGTTGGATCAAGACTTAGAGTTCCAAGAGCAAGGAAATGAAGTCTTAGATTGCCAGGAAGATAAGAACAGTAGGGACTGGAGAAACCGTGTGTGTCTTTATTTCCCCCTGCTCCTTGATCCCAGCCTGAACCTACTTGGCCTTAGGTAGAGAAATCCATTGTGTGAAGAAACTTCTGGAAGCTCTTGGACCAGAGGGTTAGGCACAGTGGGCATCTTAGAGAGCTAGAAGTAATTCATTATCCAATCCACATAGATACACTAGGTTTATCTTGGGCAAACTTAGCTGCTCAAGCGAACAGGGAAATTTGAATGCTTGTAGTGAACCTGTTTCTAAAGCTGTCAAAGAGGCTACACATTCTTTTTTCTCATCTGCATTATTGGAATGCAATGCAAGCATTTAGCGGGCTCCAAAGATACTTTTATTTTGACAATCTCTACTTTACACGGTATATTATGAAAGTAACACCCATCCCACTCAGGCTATGTTGGCTGCTTATTTCACTCCCAGGCAGAAGCAGTTCTAGTGGGAGGCACTACATAGCTGCCACTCCCATGTACGGATCCCAGCATTTTAATAAAAATCCTAGGGGATAGGAATGCCTCATAAAATCCAAGAAAAAAAAAATCTCTGCTCTTGGACCTACAGTCAGAAAACCATTTTTACAATGTAACCAAGTCTGCAGCTACTCTGAACTGAAACAAAAGTTTAATGAAACTGTACTTAACAACAAAAAAAAGGAAACAAAAAAACCCAGACAACAACAACAAAAACAAATGCTCACGACTCACTAAATTTCAGGATCCACTCCTGGGTCTCAACTTGTGGCATCAAAGTATCTAGAGATGACCTAAAGAAGGTGTGGTGGGAGGAGATGCACCCTGGAGTGCTGTAGAAAGTGAAGACTTTTGCGTGTCAGTTCCTTGTAGAAAGGCAAGCACGCATGCATTCAACTCTTTGGGAAGTATTTGGAGCGAAGGAAAAGTTTTGAGTGGCGTGGGAGGGCAGGGAGTGTGGCCCAGAGCTTGCACAGCCCTGGGGAAGGGCTGGTCTAGGGGACGTGATTGGCAGCTGGGAGAGGCGGAGGGCTGGAAGCCTTGCAGCTAGAAGTTCTGCCCAGCTGTTGGCGAGGAGTTTCCTGTCTCCCCCCCTCCACCCCTCCTCACCACCACCACCACCAACCACTCCCCTCCGCCTCAGAGCTGGGTGAAGTTGAGTGAGTCACTCGCGCGCCGGGACCGACGACACCCCCGCGCGTGCACACGCTCGGGACGCCGCCAGCCTCCAGAGCAGCTCCCCTTTGGCCGCCGGGGGCCGGGGCGGGGAGAGGGGAGCCTCTGCCGGCCTCCAGGCCCCCCTCGTCACCAGGCCAGAGGGAGCCACATCTGGCCCGCACCGCTGGCTGGCGCGCTAAGCGCTGGGGGTCCCAAGAGGGCGCGGCGCAGAGAGCCAGGCTGGTCTATGCCTCACAGCGGGAGCTGCCATGGGTCGGGGGCTGCTCCGGGGCCTGTGGCCACTGCACCTCGTCCTGTGGACGCGTATCGCCAGCACCATCCCACCCCACATTCCGAAACCGGGTGAGTGTGTGTGTCTCGGGCCGGGCTGGGCGGACGCAGAAGGAGTACGGTGGGTCCCTGCCCGGACTGCGCGGCTTGACAGTCGGCCCCGGGGAGTGGACGCGGGCTGGGACGAGAAAGTGTCTCGGTTGTCCCAGGGCACCCAGAACTGGGGCGGCCCGGAGGGAAGTTTTTCTTGAAAAGGAGAAGGTTCCCTTGCTGGGGGCTTGGGGCGCCTCTGGGCCCCTTTGTGCGAGCAGGAAAGGCGGGTGTCGGCCGCAGCCCGGAAAGGGAAGTTTGAGAAGTTGGCCATCCGAAGGCAGCCGTCCCCCCTCCCCCCCTCCCCAGCTGCGCCCCAGCCGTGCACACCTGGGGCCCCAGGCGCCCCTGGCGACAGGGCCAATCTGCCTCTGCTCTCCCGTTTTTCCAGCCACAGACCCATCATCACCCAGCCCTGAGCGCACGTTCCTCTAGGCCGGATTGTCGGCCTGCCTGGGTTGACTGGAAACGAGTTTCAAGGAAAAAGCCTAGAGGAGATTGGCCAAGTATAGTGGTGACCTTTCTGTCGCGTGGCCTGCGTGCGTGCGGGGATGAGGGAGGGGGCCCGGAGCCATGAGATGTCTTTAGCCAGTGCCTCATTTGCTGGGACCCTGGAGATGTCCCCTGCAGCCTGGCAGCCACTGTCTTCAGTAGTTTGCAGTTTCTCTGTCATTGTCGATGGGGAGAAACTAAAGGGTTAAAAATCTTCACTGAGCTGCCCACCTGATCCTAGCCCCCAAGGGTTTTAAGGGGGGTGGGGGGGGAGGGAGGTACTGAGTTCTTAACGACTTTTCCGAAAGCTTAGAAGTTCTGCAGCTGGAGTGCACATCTCTTGAGTATCTGCAGCTGGGGTCTGGGCTATGGGAGATTTGGACAAGTTCCAAGTTGCAACACTTTTGGGGTGGGAGGCTCAGTTTCCTCATCTGTGAAATGATATGGTTCGGAGAAGTTGGTGATTCTATTCAGACCCCTCCTTGCCTTTTTTTTTTTTTTCTGGTCACTTGCAGATGTCCTGTGTCAAAATTGGGGAGCTGAGTCTTGACAATCGGGCACTGGAGGGTTTCCATAATACCACAGAACATACGAGGTGCATTGGATACTTAGTAAAACATTGCTCATGACATTAAAAGTGGCGTAGAAATGGTGGTCTTCAGTGGGGTGAGGAAAAACTCTGCCAAACTCCTGACCTGGTTTTTGAGATCTAGAAGTTAAGAAAGTCTCCGTGTTTCATTCTTTACTGTTTTTCCTACTTTGCAGAACTGGAATGTCCAGCCTTCTCTGCTTTTACTCTCTCTTCAATACTGGTTTCTTTACAAAAAAAAACCTAATAAATATTGAATGTCATATGACACCCTTGATTTTCTGTGTACATAAAACTTTTGGTTCATATTGGACAATGGAAGAAACACTATTTCTGCTATAAAGTGTCAAGAACTTGACAAAAAAACTTGGTTCAGATCAAGAAAGAAAGAAATTCACAGGCCCTGGTTTTGTTAGTGAAGTGCTTACAGTGGTCAGATTTATGATTTGCAAATTTCAGACTCAGTAGTCTATGAATCATCTCTACATATGCTTTTAAGCAATTAGGTTAAAAGTGTGGAGGTTTTTAATTTGGATTTTAGTTTTGTAAGACTAACAGATTTCATATTTTTATGGAGTTGAAGTTTTTCAAAATAGTCGAACTAAAGAATCAGTTTGGAATATTTACTTGATTGGGGTTAAGATTTCAACAACGATTAAAGGAGGAAAACAGCAACAATAAAGATTAACAATCCAATTCCACGTGCATTTTAATGTTCTATGTAAATAAATAGTACCAGAATTGCTCTAATATAATTGGTAGATTATGAAAACAGTTTTCTAAATACTTTACTGCAAAATGAGATATGAAGGAATAAAACTATTTATTTTAACCTAAGTCATTAAAAAATAAAAATCAGAAGCCTTACTTCTCTCTAAAAGCTTGGCAGATGTACAAAGAATATTGGTATAAGAATAAAAGTCACAAAGGAATATATTTTAAACATTTAATAATTTTGACTTTGCCCCAGAATGCTCAAAATTAAGAATTAATTCTTTTGGGGGAAAAAGCATTGAAAAATACAGATACATATGAATGATTCTTGTTGAGGACTAAACACTGGTAACAATGTCATACAGATTAAAGATTTAAAAAATAATCACTTGAAGGAGGACATGTTTTCTTTGTCTCTATCAGGGTCTCAGAATCAAAAGTCCTACTAGCTTTTCCCCTCACCCCAGCCCCTTACATAGGATACATTTTTACCTCCAGACCAGTGCTCTTGAACTTTTGAACCTCCTGTTTCAGCTTCCCAACTGCTGGGATTATAGATCTGTACCATCATCCCTAGCAAATTATGTACTTCTTTTTGTTGTTGTTTGTTTGTTTCAGTGCTATGGATGGAGCCTTGAAGTCTTAATCATGTGAAGCAAGAATTGTATTTCAGGGATACATTGCCAACCCTTACATTTTTCTTTAAGTTTAGATTAAACTCTATGTTTCCTTTTTTTTTTTTTTTTGAAAACAGGGGTAGACTCTTGCTAATGCCAGTATAGAAGGCCCCCATTCTTATCCTTCCTTCTCCATATATTATTTTGTTTCAAGTAGAATGCTAAGGCCCAGAGACACCACCCAAACAAGTATGACAGATCTGCTCCTGACCTTCCTTAAATTCAGCACATGGAAGTGCCTTACAGGCAAAGAAAAGAGTACATGCTTTAATGCTTGCACTTGGAATATTATTGAATAGCTTGGCTTCTTGTTGTTGGTTTTTTCCTCCCATGTTCCCAAGCTCATTTCTGTTATACATCTCAAATATTTCCTTCTCAGTACCTATTTCATTCTTAGTATGCCTGAGTATATTTTGCATGGAGTAATTCGTACTTTTCTTTTTTAATTCTTTCTTTTCTACCTCTGCCAAACAATTGCCTTTGAGCTTCTTCACACTGTAACTATATTGGTAAACTTAAGGCTCCAATCAATCATTACTGTGGCCATAGGTTAAAGGTAGAAGAACCTAGGGTACAAGACCTAAGATTTGAATATGGGGGCTTCCACTTCTCACTTACTGCCTATGTTATTTCTTTTCTTTCTACCTCAAAAATGGGGGTTTATGCCAAGGGTTAAAAGGGTTCTTTTCGGGTGTTTTACATAGTATATACAATTATTATTAAGTACTCAATCATTACAGCTTTGGTTATTAGTATTTATTAAGTCAAGCCTAAAGTAGTCTCAGTGCCTGGTTTCCACTGCACATCCCTTCAAGGCCTGCCTGCCCCAAGTCCTTTCTCATGCCTTGTGTAAACAAGCTGTGAGCAGTGTGCTTGTTCTTTTCTTAGCTCCTGCTACTTGATGTTTCCTTTGCTCATCTTTGATGACCTAACGTGTGCGCTTTCATTTTTATACTTTGTTTTTCAGTTTCATTGTGTGTGTGTGTGTGTGTGTGTGTTGGTACTAGCACTTATACCCAGGGCCTCATACTCTTGCTTGGTTTTATCACTCAAAACTAGTCTTTTACCACTTAATGCACAGCTTCCCTTCTGGTTTTTTGTTGGTTAATTTGAGATAAGAATCTTCCTTTCTGGGCTTGATCTTCCTTTCTGAGTTGGATTAGAACCTCAAACCTCAGAGTTCAGCC
Organism: Megascapheus bottae; assembly: GCF_031878675.1. Lineage (NCBI taxonomy): Eukaryota > Metazoa > Chordata > Mammalia > Rodentia > Geomyidae > Megascapheus > Megascapheus bottae. Next base: position 4,986,293 of record NC_143526.1, read on the forward strand.
TCCTCAGTAGTTAGGAATATAGGCATGAGCCACCACTACCTAATCACTAGATTTTTTTTATTATTATGTAAGTGGGTTTCATTGGAATGGGCTACATACACACATAATGTAATTTGATTGAAGTATTAAAGATGACCCTGGTTGGGAAATCTCTTTGAAACCCTTGGTTGAGCTATAAGGGTCCTCTCTTGAGTACAGTTCTCTTTGGGCTCAACAAGTACAAAGTGATCTTTTTATATGGCACCCTTCCCACTAGACCCTGAAGCTTTTCAAAGCTAGGAAAGTGTGCTAATCAGTGCCCTGACCCAGGATCTCCCTCATGGTGCCATTTTATATCTCAACCGGCAAATTCTGGCCTGGGCCTCCACTTCCTCCTACTCGATCTGTGAGAGCTGGGTGCAGGGTCAAACTAGCAAACTATCACTGGTCATTGGATGTTTGGCTGAGTGGCAAAATCTTGCAGTTAGAATAGTTTTACTTCGAATCAAATGTAAGAATTTGATGGATTTTTTTGCTAATTGTTTCTTGTGCTCTTATGATAAACAGAAAAAAAAATTGTGATTTCTTATAAGCAGCTAATAAGTTTTAAAAGAGTAGGTCCTGTTATCTCATGTCTGTAATTGTGGCTGCTCAGGAGGCTTGGATCTTAGAATTTAGATTCTAAGCTAGCCTTGGCAGGAAAGTCTCTAGTTAACCACACACACACACACACACACACACACACACACACATTCACACATGCGCGTGCATGCATGCACGCATGCATGCACACAAGCTAAAATGGAGCTGTGACTTGTAGCAGAGCACAAGCCTTGAGTGAGAAAGCTAAGCAACAGCACCTAGGCCCTAAATTCAAGCCCCAGTACTCTCTTTCTCCCCCCCCCTCTCTCTCTCCTCTCTCTACTTCACACACACATACACACACACACACACACACACACACACACAAATAAATACATTTTTGTTATTGTTTTTGTTGTTGTTGGGGTAACGTATAGAGAGGTTACAGTTGCATTTGTCAGGTAGTGGATACATTACTTTTCACACATTGATATCCCTTCTCATGTTTTTGTCCCCATTTACCACCCTCGCGCCCTCCCAATCATCTTGTTTTCTCCCCTTCGCCACAAATATAATTTAAATTAGTATTTCGAAGCCAATACAAAATATTTTTACAAGTTTTTAACCAAGATACTGACCCAGTAAATAAGGAGTTCTCTTTTTCTTTTTTTGAGAAGATTATGAAAGGACGACTTTCATTAAATGATCCTAAATTTAGGATTTTAGTTTCTGTTTTTGAGTTGTGTAGTACAGTTAGCCTAAAAGAAGTGTTGTCCCATAGCAGCCAATGTCTGCTGCATTGCAATTTGAATCTAGTACAAGCCACCAAAAGTTTTAAAATCAGAGACAGGAAAGCATACTTCCTGGCTGTGGCATGACACAGCAAGCCAAGTTCCAGATAAATGGGTAATTCTACCACTTTGTTAGTGTGGGCCACATAGCTACCTCTCTGAATCTGCTTTAGGATTCAGCTCTGACTTTCAAGAGAAATGTCCTACAAGCTCAAATGCTCACAGTGCAATTCTGCATGAGCTTCCCTCCCCACCCACTTTCTCAGTTCCCCAGCTATCTGTTGCTTCTGACTAGGGCTAGAGAGCCTTAACTTCTTGGTGGTATATGTGGAGAGAAGGTTTAGAAGGCAACAAGACTTGAGGGTTCACCTCAAGGAGTTGAGAGGGGAAAAAAAGAGAATCACTTGATTTAACCATCAGAAAAAACCTAGAAGATATGTCTTGATCTTTAATTTCCAAATGAGGAAATGAAATCTACTTCCAGAACCAACTCTGGTCAGTTGAGATGTGTGTGTGTGTGTGTGTGTGTGTGTGTGTGTGTGTGTGTGTGTGTCCTTTCTAGTCTTGACCTAGCATTTGGCTGAACTCATATTTCAATTCGGAGTTCCATATGACTGGATTTTCTTTGCTTTGTGATTCGCCTCTTCCAGATAATCTTTGTAGCACAGAAAATTAAGATAGGACAGAGTTTTTTCACAGGACTCTGCATTTCCCTGTCTGGTAGTAGCATTGTGGTGGTAGGAGCCATGACAGTATTGAATAGGCATCATCTTCAAAGTATATTATAAACCTCCAGGTCAGAAGCTTGTGGGACAAGCAGTATATACACTGGGCTTAAATATTTACTGGTAGGAACAAGAATAAAGATATGATCCATTGCCTTAAAGGAGACAGTTTGGAGAGAGAGACAGAGACAGAGGAGACAGAGACAGGAGTGGAGGGAGAGGGAGAGGAAGAAGGAATCTGAGTCTTATGGCCCAGCCGTTTTGCACCATGTGAGTGAGGAGGGTTCTATTTCCCTTTTCATCATGAATGTGCCCATCTATTCCTGGTCACCATCATCTTGGTACCCACTTGGGGCAACTGTGCCCTCGGTCTCATAGTTTCCAGCCTTAGATCTTACAGGTGCCTAGTGTTTCTGTGTGTGCTTCGTTCTAGGGTTGAAACTGTAAGATTAGTAAAATGGAATTGGCTGCAGGACAAGTGACTGCTCCTGGAGAGATCCTGTCTAGAGAAGGTCAAGGTTTGGAGCTCTACTCCTCTTTCTTTCCTTCTTGTTTTTCTTTTTTTTAAAAAAAATCATTGCTAGCTTGAACTCAGGGCCTAGGCCCTGTTTTTAGCTTTTCTCCCCACTCAGACATGGTGCCCTGTTACTTAAGTCACAGCTCCACGCTGTTTTTATTGTTGTTAATAAGAGTCTCAAGGATTTGTCTGGACTGGCTGTATTTGAACAGAGATCCTCATATCTCAGCTCCTTGAGTAGCTAGGATTAGAGAGCAACCAGCACCTGGTCTTTCTCTCTTTTTTTTCTGATGGAATATTTTCCTCCAAATATTTTCATCTCTATAACAGGTTTATGGGCAAAAAGAGCTTCTGTTTGTGGCCTCTGTGGGTACTCTGCTGTGGCAATAACTCTGCAGTAAAAGCATTTCTAGAACCCCTAAGTCTCTTGTCTGCTTTTCTAAAGCATTTGTTGGTTTCTGGAAACACAAACTTTCCTACAGTCTACTAGGATACACAGATCTACTCAGGGCCTTGAGTTGATACCTTCTCCCTGATGAGTGGCCAGAGGACTGCTCTGTGTGTGTGTGTGTGTGTGTGTGTGTGTGTGTGTGTGTGTGTGAATGTGTAAATGAGAGTGTATGTGTGTGTTAGAGAGAGAGTATATGTGAGAGTATTTGTATGTGTGTATGTGAGTGTGTATGTGTGTATATGTGTGTATGTGTATGTGTGTCAGAGAGAATGTGTGCGTATATGTATGTGTGTGTTAGAGAGAGTATGTGTGAAAGTATATGTATGTGTGTGTGTATGTGTGTGTGTGTGAGAGAGAGAAGAGGAGACCATTTGCGAATGTCTTTACATCTCCACCTTGGTGTTTCTGATGCAGATTGGAAATGGAAAAGTCAGCTGTGGCTCAGATACATAGACCACCCCACCCAACCATTTCTAAGAGCAGGCTTAGAATGCCATCAGAATTCTAAAATTCAATTATGTCACCCAAAAAGTAGGAATTGGTATTTGTCAGTAAGATTGAAGGAAGAATACTTTTTAATTGAGCAGTTCATAAGCTTCGTTTTGTAGTTTGCATTCTTCAGTTTGTTCATCAAGTCTACATTTTTTTCTTGGCCTGAGCCTTCCAAAGTTAGGAGTGCTTTAACATCATGTTAGCTGGGGAAGAGCTAAGTAGAACCCTAGCTTCTGGTGATTGTGCTATATTTCCCGTGGAGTAAAGAACACAGTAATCAGGGAGATGGTTTGGACAATTCAGTGTTTAATAACTGGTACTTTCTTGGGGGGATTTACAGCGCTATCCATTGGGCTTAAGAATTAAGTTTCACTTAGACAGATTTTAGATTTCTCAGTGAATAGTTTCATTTCTTCTGTGTATGGAGACCACTGGGGCAAGGTGAAGCTGATCTGAATGTTTGTTTTCACTACTATAAATATTTTGTTCAAGCAGTCCATGACCTTCTCAAGCCTCTTTTAAGAAGCAGGGATGTTAGGACAGTTTAGAGTAGTAAAAGACCTTCCCATGCCATACAAGGCCTGAGACTGTAGAAGCTATGCATTTTGGAGAGCTATGCATTTGGCTGAACACACAGTACCTTTGAAGGAAAATAGAGGGCTGGGTGTTCATTCTCTGCGTAAACTATACCAGCTGTTTATCTATTAAAGAAGTGAATCATTACAGAGGACTTACTGACTTTGGGGGAGGTGGGGAAGGGCTCATTGCTGCTTTGTAGAGGACTAGCCAGCACTCCCAAACTCCACATAGACAAATGGAATTGATCTTAGGCTTTTCCACGTAGAGAAATGCCATTGATCTTAGGTCCTTTAGTTTCACTCAGAGTTCCCAATAGTCACAATGAGATCCTCCTGAGTGAGCTCTTCATGTGTATTATTTAGACAATTTTTCCATGTAGTGGTTTTAATTTATTTTTTTCTTTCTGGGGGAAGGGTTGATCATGTTGGGGTTTTTTTGGTGCTAGTACTGGGGCTTGAACTCAGCACCTCACACTCTTACTTTGTTTGTTTGCTCATGGCTTCATGTTGTGCCACTTGAATCATACTTTCATTTCCAATTTTTGGCTAGGTAATTGGAAATTAGTGCCTCACAGACCTCTCCCCTCACCCCTGGGCTGGCTTTGAACACCAATCTTTACTCAGCAGGCTGAGGAGTTAGGATTAAAGGCAGGAGCCACCAGAGCCCAGACTCCAAGATATTTTTTGTTGTTGTTGATTTTTGTTTTGTTCTTTATGGTTCTTGAACTCAGAGCCTGGGTACTGTCACTGAGAATTTTTGCTCAAGGCTGAGACTGCAGCCCTTTGAGCCAGTTTCACTTTTGTGGGTGATTAGAGATTAAGAATTTCACAGACTTCTACCTGGGCTGGGTTTGAACTGTAATCTTCAGATCTCAGCCTTCTGAATAACTAGGATTACTGGCACCTGGCCGAATGTAGGTTTTCTAAGGCTCAAAATAGATCTTGCAGAGACTTAGAACTTTTTTTCCCCAAGGGAAGGTTTAGTTTTTAAATTTATTTTTATTACAAAGAGATATACAGAGGGGTTACTGTTATATAGGACAAGTAATGAGTACATTTCTTTGTAAAAAGGGTCTCTTCTCTCATGTTCTCCCAGTATTTTCCCTCCCAACCCCCATCTTCCACAAGTTGTATAGTTGACACTGAGGAATTTGTAAATGTGGCTCCTCAGTTAGTAAAAGATGTGGCTTTGATTTGAATCAGGATGGTTTGGCTTAAGGCTCTAAATCTCTAATTGTTATCTCTACTGAGACATAAATCAGTTATTCATTGTGGCATGGTCCTAGAAGACTCTAGATATTAAAAGAAATTATATTATCCAACATTTTTCTCATGCTTTAGATTTTTCCTGTATGGTCCTACTTAACATCCTTGGTGAACTAAAGTACTGTGTGGCTTAATCACCAGGGAGCAAGACATCATGCCTGACTTGGGACCTCCAGGGGAAAAAGAAAAGAGGTGATACAGGGGCCAGGAGTTTGGCCTAGTGGTAGAGTGCTTGCCTAGCATGCACGAAGACCCGGGTTCGATTCCTTGGTACCACATACATAGAAAAAGCCAGAAGTGGTGCTGAGGCTCAAGTGGTAGAGCTCTAGCCTTGAGAAAAATCCAAGGACAGTGCTCAGGCCCTGAGCTTAAGCCCAGGACTGGCAAAAAAAAAAAAAAAAGAGGTGATACATTCCATCTGAATCCTGGAGTAGCTATATCATCAAGGAGGTTCACTAGTTACTCTAGGCACTACATTTGAAAGGAGCTCAAGGACACATCCAGTACATTGGAAATATTCTTGTTGGGCCCAGTTAGATTTACCATGAAGTGTTTAGAACCCATTATTCTCAGCTCTTGCCTTGTATAGACCTATTTCCTGACCCTGTCTTTGTGCTTAACAACTGCCCTCAAATAAATCAAACAATATTTGAACCTTGAAATACACTTAGCCATAAAGCTCATAGATGACTTTGAGGAAGTTTCCTAAATTTGGAAGCAATCCAAAATATTTACATGACATTATCTATAATAAGTATGTAGTAGGAAAGTACGTTGTAACATTATTCAAGGTTAAATTCATAATCTGATTGTTCTAGAATTATTTTTATTTTTCTGGATTATTTTTCTGTTTGGTTTTTTTTTAAACAGAGAATATTACAAACCCATCAGGAAAGGTGGTTTAAAAGCATTCAAACAAAAAAAGAAAATTATTTCAGTGAGGTGTCAAGCAACTAAATGGTAACAATTTTTTCAATTAATTTTATATTTGTGGTATTTGTGACTTTTAAATTTGCTATTAATAGTTGGGTGCTAGTGTTATTGTCTCATGCCTATAATCCTAGCAATTTAGGTAGATGTGATATGGAAGATGGTATTTTGAAGCTTGAGCAGAAAAGTTCAGAGAGATTCCATCTATAAAATAGCCAGCACAAACCAGGGGTGGAGGTATAAGTTAGTGGTAGAATATCAGCTATGCATGCACACTGAGTAAGCATGAGACAGTAAGTTTAAGCCCCAAGACTAGTCAAAATAAAATACAAAATTGTAACTAATATAATGCCACATTCATGTTCTTAACTGAATTGTAACTTTCACACCTAAATTTTTATTCTTTTTTTTTTTTTGCCAGTCCTGGAACTTGAACTCAGGGCTTGGGCACTGTCCTTGGGCTTTCTCAAGGATAGTGCTCTGTCACTTGAGCTACTACTTCCAGCTTTCTCTGTGTATGTAGTCCTGAGGAATTAAACCCAGGGCTTTGTGCATGGTAAACAAGCACGCTACCACTAGGCCATGCTCCCAGCACTAACTTTTTAATTCTTAATTTTGAGTGACCCTGAAATTTACAGGTTTCACCATCCATAAGACTCAAATTTATACCAAATGGTAATGTCTGCTTGCCAGCTTAGGAAATATATTTAACAATTCCTTCTCCTTCTTCCCTCTTTAAAAGACAGACAAATGTCTGCCTCTCCTAGGTTTAGCTAAACCTATCATCATTTTCTTGTGTTGGAACGCCTTGCCAAGTAGAAAATAAAGTTGTAAACATGTAATTATCATATGACCTTGATCTTGAATAAAAGGTAACCCAAGGCTGATCCTTCCTTTGAGATCTGCTCAGGAAACATCAAGAGGAGAATGAATCCCACAGTGCCAAGAAGCAAGGCTTTAGGGGTGAAGTTTGGGCCCCTAAAGATCTTCCTTTCATCATAGTGAAAAAATAGCACAGGATGAGATATTTTTTAACTTCTTATCTGAGACATTTACTGTTCTTTATATTAGTAGAGGAAATCATTGAAGTTGGCATAGGAAATATGTTCATGGTCTGGGAATGTGACTTAGCGGTAGAGTGCTTAGCATGCGTGAAGCCCTGGATTTGATTACTCAGTATCACATAAATAGAAAAAACTGTGACTTAAGTGGTAGAGTGCTAGCCTTAAGCAAAAAAAAAGAAGCTCAGGGACAGTGCCCAGGGCCTGAGTTCAAGCCCACAACTGGCAACAAGCAAGCAAACAAACAAAAAACACCAACCAAACAAAAAGCTAATCAAAACTAACCAAAATCAAAAACTACAAGCCAGCACATATAAATTTCACTAATATTTACTTGGATTTTGGTATCATATTATTTGAACAAAGGAAAAAGAAATGATAGCTATTTTGAAACTGTCCTACTCCAGGTGTCTAAGGAGATAGCCTAACTGGCTTGTTTATGTCAGCTGGAATTTGCTCCCACTGTCTGAAGGAAAGGTCTGTTGGGTTTGGTGGTCATGTCATTTCTCTTTGGGTAATTACAGTGTTTTCATGCTCCTCTACGTCTCAATGGGTAAAAATGTCTGTGAAGATTTTTTTTCTAAGGTAGAAAATTATGAAGGATTTTGCCATGTCTATAAGAAGTCAAACCCATAGGACTTTTTATTTTTGGGGAGGACAAAAAGGAATCTTGTCTGGATATAATTAGTGTTCTGTTGCCATTCAAAGATTTCTCCATGGCTATTAAAATATTCTGAGGAAAGGCAGAATTTGTTACAGATTGGCAGTTTTCAGACTGTGGTTTTGGGCCCAGAAGGCGCTACTAAGGCTCATGAGTGCATTTCAGTGCAGTTTGACGATACTTGTTAGCACAGTGTAGGGATCTTTCAATGTTGGTTTTGAATGGCCACCTTCTTACTATACATTATGTCTATATTTTTGTCCTTAAAATTCACAGTGTGATATTATTTGCCTTTTATAAATACATGAAAAGCAAAACCTATCTTGATACATTTTGTATTTACTATTTGAGATCCCTTTAAATTACATTGTTACTTAATAATTTCTTAACTGTATCCACTTTCCCTGGCCTTTCTGAGTTCATTTATATAGTTGCTATTATTAGAATGAAGTCTCTTATCATCATTTGCATTGTCTTTTTTTTTTTTTTTGCCAGTCCTGGGCTTGAGCTCAGGGCCTGAGCATTGTCCTTGGTCTTTCTTAAGGCTAGAACTCTACCACTCGAGCCTCAGCACCACTTCCGGCTTTTTTTTCTTATGTATGTGGTACCGAGGACTCGAACCCAGGTCTTCATGCATGCTAGGCAAGCACCCTACCACTAGGCCACACTCCCGGCCCCTGCATTGTCTTTTTTTATCTTCGGCTATTTCTTCTCATTGGCCAAGACCAGAAAGCAAAGATGGCAGCATAGGCCTGTGGTCTCACTATTCTCTCTTCTCCTGTAGCCTCTCTCACCCCTGAAGATGATGATTTTCTGTTATCTAATTATACCAACTATGCATCTCTAATACCATCCGTTCTGTGGTCCAGGAGTACTGAGATCCCTGTGAAGTTATTGGAAGTGCAGAATCTTGAGCCATTCCCAGACTTATTGCACAGGAACTAGATCTCCAGGGGATTTTGTACTTGCTGCCACTTGAGAAACATCATGGTAATAGCAGTATAGTAGCAAGGTACCAGTAGCTCATGCCTGTAGCCACTCAGGAGTCCTATTCTCAAGTAGGAGTCGGTAGTGATATATCTGTAGTGAGTGGTCCGTCTCATTAGTCTTGAAGAATTGGTCTAGGGTCAGTTGTACTTTGCTTTTGGTCTTGGTCTCAGGGCTGTGGGCCCTGTCCCTGAGCTTCTTTGTGACTGAGGCTAGTGCTCTACCACTTGAGTCACAATGCCACTTCCAGGTTTTTTTTTTTTTTTTTTTTTTTTTTTCTGTGATGAGTTGGAGAATCCTATTGACTTCCCAAACTGTGATCCTCAGATCTTTAGCCTTCTGAGAACCAGGATTACGGGCATGGGCTGCTGGCTTGCACTTAGCATTTTAAGACTTTTTACTCTTTTATGGTCTTGAGGCCTGTTGTAAGTGCATATGACCTACAAGCTAAGAGTAGAGTTGTTTTTTAACTAAATTGGTTTCTTTAAGGCATCCTACATAGGCTTTTCATCCACTAAATGACTCCATTCCTTGACCATGAACTATAGACCCAAGGATCTATTTCTCTGAAACACAGCATTAATCATGCCTACTCATTAGGCTTTTAATCACAGACTGCTTTGACACATGCAGGCTTTAATTCATTCTGGAGTTATTATACCATGGCATATCTTAAATTCCATTGCTCTCTACAAAGTGTATGCCTAATAAATTCATGAATTAGTGACAGGCTTTTGAGGAAATGGTTCTACTTGTTGATACATTTTTTCTAACCCTCCTCTTTTATCTTGAGAAACTTATTTGGCTGAAACACAGTAAGGATTTTTCTTGAATCCTTGATCATTTTTTGAAATTGCTCAGAGAATGCCACAAGGGGCTTTTGCACTAACTGGTTTTGTATGTACTCAAGGATGAGGCAACTTTTCTTTCTCACAACTTCTTTCTGATTTTTCTAAATTATCATTCTATCCATCTCTGTCTATCTCCCTATCTCTGTCTCTCTGTTTCTCTCTCGGTCTCTCTCTCTGTCGGTCTGTCTCTGTCTGTCTCTGCCCCCCCCCCTTCACTTACTTGGCTTGCTTATTCAGTTGGCATCTACTACTTGAGCCATGCCTCCATTCTGCACTTTCACTGGTTAATTTGAGATATATTGTCACTGCTTGGTCTGGCTTTGAGTCATAATCCTTCAAGTTGTCAACCTCATGAATAAGAAGGGATTACAGATGTGAGCCACTGGTTCTCCCCTCACTTCCATCCTCTCTGACATTTAAACTATGTAGAGATAGCAGAAAGAATTGGTATTTCAATCTCCATCTTACATTGTTTCCTGCTTCATCAAATCTCAACTTATTCATCAGAATAACTAACATTTTAATACAAAGAACCTCTTAATCAGAAATTTATTGACCACAGAAGGGTTGTTTCATGAGCTGCTTAATTAGTTGGTTTCATCTTTACTCTTGAATGATGCTTCTACAATTGAACCTGCACTCTTATTTTCTGTCATTTGTAAGACTCTTCCCATTGGCTCTGCAAATGGTCAACTCCTTGCCCTCTCGTCATCAGCACTCCTGAATGGCATGCCAAGCAAGTGCCCCACCGCTGAAAGAACTTGCCCAGTGCGTATGATCACACTTTGATTCTTCTTCTGCTCACAGGCTCACTTATGCAGCCTGCCCTTCACCAACCTACCCTATGTGTATTTTAACCTCCTTGCTTGAATGAAATCGCTGTGTGGGTAGAACAAGTCTATGATTCTGCTCCAGCGCGTACCACAAGTCCTGGATCATTGTGTTTGTGTATGAGCGGGTGTTCATACTGTTTGGAATTCATCACTTTTAAGGCAAAGGAAGCTGCTTGTAGATCTAACATGAAGAGCTAAGGCTCTGTTTGGACTTCTTACTTTCTCATGCCAGTGAGAACCAGGGACTTTATTGCTGATAGCCACAGAGAACTCTCACAGAGCGATAGGCTTGTGGGAGGCTTGAGTGAGCTGTCTAGCTTTCTGCTCTATGGTGGAGGTTTTCTGTTCATTCTGGGGTACCTCATTGTGTGAGCGTTCAGGAGTGCTGATTTTCCATTCATCACTGCTGCCTTTGATTCATCTGTTCTCTGGCATGTGAATCTTTTGTCCAGGTCCCAAGGAGTCGTGACTGTAGAGGCCAGTAAGAGTCATGTGTAAATCGTCTCTGACTCAGGACAAATCTTTGTCGTTCTTGCCTGTTCTTTCTGAGGAATCCTAGATTATCAGCCTTTGGGATTGTCTGAGAAGAAGGGGGCTTGAGGAAGTAGAGAGGGCCTGAGAGCACATTTCTATCCTCCTGAGAGTAATACAATATTGTGTGTTGTCATGTTATAACCCCTGCATACACGTTTTGGAAAGTTCTGTCAAAATGGCATTTAGGGTGTACTCCTCCACGGATGTCCTGTCTTCTGTCATTTCTATGTGATGCCTGAAACCTGGGTGAAAAAAAAGTGGCCAGGAGTTTGGTCTAGCAAGCATGAAGACCTGGGTTCAATTCCTTAGTACCACATACATAGAAAAAGCTGGAAGTGGTGCTGTGGCTTAAGTGGTAGAGCTCTAGCCTTGAGAATGCCCAAGAACAGTGCTCAGGCCCTGAGTTCAAGCCCTAGGACTGACAAAAAATAAGATACTTGGTACTGGACACTAGTGGTGCATGCCTATAATTCTAGCTACGCATGAGGCCTGAGATCTGAAGATCATTGTTCAAATCCAGTCTCAGCAGGAAAATCCATCAGACTTTTATTTACATTTGACCACCAAAAGACTCAAAGTGGAGCTGGTAAGGGTAGTTAAATACAAAAAATGAGGACTTAATAGGAGTGAGTCCCCCAGAAAGACTTGGAAGGCCTTGGGTTGACCCCTTCACAAGGTCTCCATCGACCCCCTGCATAGTGACTCTGAGCAACCATGCGCTGTAGACACCTGTGATTCTGCATGGTAAAGGTTTTTATTCCATGGAAGCTCTGGAGCTATTACTGAGTGTCCACCATTTTCTAGATGTAGATTAACAAAGCCTTACCTGCTCTTTCAGGGGAAGAGGAGCTGAAATAAGAATTATTAGTACAAGCTGGGCACAGCGGCTTGCATCTGTAATCCTAGCTACTCAAGAGGCTGAGATCTGAGGACCATGGTTCAAAGTCTGTGAGACTTTTATCTCCAGTTAACCACCATTAAAGTGGAGCTGTTGCTCAAGGGGTAGGGCGGTAACCTTGAGCTGAAGAGCTCAGGGACAGCACCCAGGCCCATAGTTCAAGTCTCACAACAGACAAAAAAAAAAAAAAAAAAGGAATTATTACTACAGTGTTGTAGGTTTAAAAAAAAAAACTCTACTAGTTTTCAGAATGGCTGAAACATAATACTTTTTTTTGCCAGTCCTGAGGCTTAAACTCAGGGACTGTCCTTAAGATTTCTCAAAGCTATCACACTACCGCTTGAGCCATAGTACCACTTCCAGCCTTTTCTGTGTATGTGGTATGGAGAAATTGATCCCAGGGCTTTGTGCATGCTAGTTGAGCTAGGCCACACTTCCGGACCAAATATAACATTTTTAATGTACCATCAATTAGGTTTTATAACTGCTGATAACATTTCCTACAGGATGTTACTCATGGTGTTGATGAGGATGTTTGTAGCAATTATATAGTCCCTTTCATTTATTTGTAAATTCTCAAAGCATTTTCAGGAAATCAGTGTTGCCTATTTATTGATGAGATGTCAGGGTGTCTTAAACACCAAGAGAATTGAGTTCCTTCCTTCCTTTCTACCTTCCTTCCTCTCTTTCTCCTATTACTAGGTTCAGATTCAGGCCTACATACATTGTCCTTTAACTTTTCTGCTCAAGGTTCCCACTCTCCCGCTGGATCACAGCTCCACTTCTGGCTTGTTAGTGGTTGGTTGGAGATAAGATTCTAGAGGTTTGTCTGACCAGGCTGGCTTTGAACCATGATCCGGAGATCTCAGCCTCCAGCATAATAACTAGGATCATAGATGTGAGCCAATGCTCCTAGTTTGGAGCTCAGTTTATTAACAGTTCCATTGCAGCTACAATGAACTTTTAACATTTTAGGAGCCAGATCTGTTAGCTTTGCTACTCCCAATGTGCAATGCCTTTCATATTACAAAATATGTATATAGTTGAGGGTTTGGGAGTTTGTCCTAGTGGTAGAGTGCTTGCCTAGCATGCACAAAGACCCAGGTTCGATTCCTCAAAACCATATGCATAGAAAAAGCTGGAAGTAGTGCTGTGGCTCAAGTGGTAGAGCTCTATCCTTGAGAAAGCCCAAGGACAGTGCTCAGGCCCTGAGCTCAAGCCCAGGACTGGCAAAAGTATAAATGGTTGACGAGATAGCAGATGTCTTTGTTAGTTGTATTGAGCCAGCCAAAACAGTTTTTATTCTTCTCTGTGTCCTTTCTGCAGACATTCATCTCTAAGATATTCTGGAAGGGAAGTAGAAAACAATACTTACTGGTGATAGAATGCAATGTGTTCATTATCATCAGTACTTGAATAAAGTTAACTTCAAGACAGTCTTTGCAATGAGCCCTAAAATTGTGTTAAAGTTTGATTGATGTGATGTCACATCTCTTAGATCACCTTTCTATGTGACGCCACCTTAGTACTCTGCTGAATATATATATATATATATATATATATATATATATATATATTTCTGTGTGTGTGTGTGTGTGTGTGTGTGTGTGTGTGTGTGTGTGTGCGTGCATGCATGCTGGTACTTCAATTTGAATACATGGCCTAAGTGCTATCATTTAGCCTTTTGCTTTGGGGCTCAAGGCTGGTACTCTACCACTTAAGCCATAGATCCACTCTGGGTTTTTTGTCTGTAAATTGAAAACAGAAATCTCTGAGATTTGTCTTCCTGAGCTGGATTTGAACAGGAATTCTGAAATTTCAGATTTTGGCTGCCTGGATAGCTTGGGTTATAGTAAAATCCATCAGTGCCCAGCAACTTGAAATATCTTGAAATGATAAGGGCAGGAGAAGCTGTGTCTACAGAGAGAGAGAGAGAGAGAGAGAGAGAGAGAGAGAGAGAGAGAGAGAGAGAGAGAGAGAGAGAGAGAGAGAGAGAGAGAGGGAGAGGGAGAGAGAGAGAGAGAACTCATCTCATCACATACTCTGAACTCCAGTAAGACCTTAAAGTATGATTTGAAAGTGAAAATTCTACAATTCTAAATGCAACTGTTAATTTTCAAAGCAAAAACAAAGTTTTCAATATCAACCTAATGGTCTCTTTGTAGACACAGCTTCTCCTTTAAATGTCGTGTGGCCTGTCTTGAGGTTATTGCATCCTGTCAGTAGATATATGTCGCCACATAAAAAATCGTGCCAGTTTCTAGAGTCTTGTGGTTTTGCCTTTCCCCAGAGTGTCTAAGTGCCCAACTGATCATGATTATTATTATTTTTTTGCCAGTACTGGGGCTTCAGTTGGGAACCTGGAGTTCTTACTTGGCTTTCTCCACTCAAAGCTGCTGCCTGCCCTACCATTTCAGCCACACCACCATTGGTGGCCTTTGGGTGGTCTATTTGGAGTCTCATAGACTTTTCTGTTTTTGCTGGCTTTGAGCTCTGACCCTCAGATCTCAGCCATCTGAGTAGCTGATTACAGTTTTGAGCCACAGGCTCCTGTTGCATATGGACATCTTTACATAGGAGAAATACTTCCTCACCAGGTAGACACAGAGGGCAAGTACCAGTGTTACTTTTCCTTCCCACAACACCTTAAATATCAATGTCTGAAAAAAAATCAAGAAAAGAACAAAATTGTTTTATTGGCAGAACATGAATTACATAATAATATTTACACAAATCGCTTTTATATGAAAAATTACTTGGAGGTGTCATAAAGCCTATCAATGTGACTGTCACATCTTCAAATGACATAGAAATGGGGGAAAAACCCTCAACTAGCAGAAAATGCTTAGTTTAGTAGCACAAAAAGCTCATTTATACCCCTGATTTCCCACAGATTGGGTAAAAAAGGAATTTGAGACATAATATGGTTTTATTTTACTTTGGCTAAAGAATACATTACATTTGGCCCTGTGATTAGGACTTTCTCCTTTTCTTTTCCATTGTAGTTATCAGAATGATAGTCCAGAGACTTGGATGAATCCTTGGATGATAGTCCAGAGACTTGGATGAGCTCCTTCAATGAATCTATTCTCTATTTGTCAGTGTTTTCCCCAAATCATAATAGATTTCAGTTTAGCTCATGTACTTCCTTTGTAAAGGAGATTTTTTAAATTTGTGTCTTCTGCAAAAATGCTGTTTATATACTCTTAAAAATTATGCATTGAATGCTCGTGGCACATTCTAGAAACTTGGGAGTCTAAGACCTAATAGATCAAGGTTCACAACCAGCAGAAATGTCCTTGAAATGCCATCGCTAAACCAGCGAAGAGCTGGGTTGGAGGCATGGTTCAAGTGTCAGAGCATCACTCTTGATAAACACGCAAGCAAGAACAACCACACAAGTGAGTGTAAAGCCCTGGGTTTAAACCTTTGTACTAGTTGTTTTTAAAAAGTAAGCTATTAAAACATTGTCTTTAAGTAGTTGTATCAATAAGTTACCATTCAACAAAAGTTTAGGAAGACAATGAAAATGTAAGTTTTGTATACAATGCTTCTTAAAGCAGATGTGGCAATGAAAGTATCTGATTTTTAACAATTCAGAAATGACTCTTCAGATCTGGACTGTTGACAGTATTCAATATGTATTGTTTAGTGGGATTAGAATACTACAGAGTCCAGGAAAAGGCCAAGTAAGTGACATAAATTTCATAAATACATTAACTTACATTAACTTAACATATGTCTTGTTTGTGTTGTGTCTTTGTGGCATTAAAGGGAAAGCGTATCTATAAATGTAACTCTGATCTGAACTGATCTGATCTTCTTTGCCAGATTATGGGAAAGAAGATGCATTTTTTCCACAATACTTCTGCCCTACTCACAGTTTATGTTGCCCTGCAGTCACAAAACTTTAGAGGTCCAGCTAGCAAAGGAAACCTGCAGCTTGGATCTTTCAAGCAATCTGCCTTGAACTTGGTTGTCTTTTTGAGAATTAGCTGAAGATTTCTACCCTTTTACAAAAAGGAACTTGTAAAATTTATACTTGAGAATTAACCCAGCCAGGTACCAGTGGTTCATGCCTATAATACTAGCTACTCAGGAGGCTGAGATCTGAGGACTACATTCAAAACCAGTCTACAAATGAAAGTATGTGAGACTTTTACCTCCAATTTACAGTCAAGAAGGCAAAAGTGAAGATATGGCTCAAATGGTAGGGCACCAGCTTTCAACAACAACGACAACAAAAAAAGACTAAGAGGACCGAGCCCCAGGCATGAATTCTAGCCCCAGGATAGGCATAAAACAAAACAAACAAAAACTCTTAACTAAAAATAATCTTCCAGAAAGAATCTATAGATTAGTAAATGCCTTGGAGCCAGTTTTGTTTATGTTTCCTGTCTCATCCCCAAAAAATGTTATTAGAGCTTGAGTCACGTAAGAAAATTATTTGGGTTGGGCTCAGTAATAGCTCAATTTGTAATTAGTGCTGGTTGTAGTGTTCTGACCCGCCAGCTTAAGGCAGATTTGAAAGGCACCCATAGTAGGCCTGCTTGTATCTGTCTCTAACTAACAGCTGTGCTCTTTCACACTGAATTCTTCACTCCATGTGGAATAGCTCCTTTCTGAATTTCACTTTCTTACCTTGGTTATGCATCATAATCATCTGAAAGGTTTTAGAACAATTCTAGTACCCTGATTTATTCTGTGTAAGCAAGGCTCTTGAGTCCCTGTTGTCTTAAAGACCCCAGCATGACACTGCCGTTCTAGTGGGAAGTTGGAAACACATGCATGGATAAGGCAGGAGTTAGCAACAGTTGTTCAGTAAAAAGTAATTCTATTAGAAGGGTGTTATATTCCACCTATTATATAATTCCTAGTCACTGACAAATCGTGTGTGTGTGTGTGTGTGTGTGTGTGTGTGTGTGTGCAGGTCCTGGGGCTTGAACCCACAGCCTGAGTACTGTCCTGTCCTTAAGATTTGTTTGCTCATGGCTGATACTCTACCATTTGAGCCACAGCTCTACTTCAATTTTTTTTTTTTGGGGGGGGAGTGCTTAATTGGAGATAAAAGTGCCATGGATTTTCTTGTTCAGGCTAACTGCAAGCCTCAGATCTCAGACTCTTCAGCATCTAGGATTTCAGATACGAAACTATGGTTCCCTTAGCTTTTTAACTCAAGGCTGGCCCCTTGAGCCACAGCTCTACTTCCAGTTTTTTACTGGTTAATCGGAGATAGGATTCTCATGGACTTTTCTGCCCAGGCTGGTTTCGAACTGCTTCCAGATCTGATCTCAATCTCTTAAGTAGATTGCAGGCATGAATCCCTGGAGGTGTATTTTTTACTTCATAATGGCACATAGCCATTTTAGAAAGCAGCATCTCCAAAAAGTTTCGACAGTAATGGAACTATTCTTTCTCTTTGCTCTCTATGCGGTAACCGTTAGCCTGCCAGTGGCATGAAATGTGCATACAAAACTCAGGTATTGAACTTTTGACACTA
This sequence comes from Megascapheus bottae, assembly GCF_031878675.1. Classification (NCBI taxonomy): domain Eukaryota; kingdom Metazoa; phylum Chordata; class Mammalia; order Rodentia; family Geomyidae; genus Megascapheus; species Megascapheus bottae. Next base: position 5,003,929 of record NC_143526.1, read on the forward strand.
TTGTATTTTGATTATATTTAAGTAACCACCTGTGGCTGATGGCTACTAGCATTGACAGGACAGTTATGGAGAATACTTAATAGTCCCATTCATCTGAGGCCTGAAGATGAACATTCAAGTGATTTTTCCACAGTCATAATTGTAGGGGGTCAGATTAGATGACTTGTGCCTCTCCTTCTTTGTGCTCTAGATTGGAAACTTGATCATCTAATGTTCATGGAAATATTCTTCAGCAACACATTCTAATTATCATACTTTATCAAAGGAATATCAAAGGAAGCAACTTATAGGCTGATTTTGCTGGGCCCATGAATTAACTCAAAGCAGGATCAAAGCTGGGTTCTCCTGTTCCCTCCTTTCCAGCAGTTATTTTCTAATCACCTCAGACTGCAAGAAATGTCTTGTGACCAAAAACAAACTGCTGGAGAAGACAGGCAAAGCCATCTTCTTATTTTGTGTTAAAAGGGAGAAACTGCCCCCAACGGAAGACAACAGTCTAACGTTTAAGAGACCTTCAGCCAGACAATTTGTTCCTCTCAAGTGGCAGAGTCCTAACAACTGTGAACAATCCCGGCAGACCACCTAACAGCAGCAGTCTCTGATCCCCTCTCAAGCTGCCTGTGACTTGGGGCTGTTTAAACTACAGTATAACCCTCCCAGCTCCTGTCTTCAATTCACTTTTAAGCAGAGGCTAATGTTTGTACTCCTGAAGATCTTTGAAGATGTGCTGAGCTTTCACTGTGTCTCCTCATTTGGCACTGACGGGCGTGTGGGACTCAGTGTGTTTGAACCTGGAATCTGAAAATAGTTTTCAGGAGGATCCAGCCAGGCTTCTTTAACAAAAAGTTTTTAATTTAATCACCTGTACTGTTAGTTTTCATCTTAAAAAGAATGTAAACACATTAGTGTTAGCCATGCACCAGTGGGTACTCAGGAGGCTGAGACCTGAGGATCATGGTTCAAAGCCAGGGCAGGAAAAACCATGAGACTCTTATCTCCAATTAACCACAAAAAAAAAAGGCAGAAGTGGAGCTGTGGCTTAAAGTGGTAGAGTGCTAACTTTGAGCACAAAAGCTCAGGGTCATTACTCAGGCTCTGAGTTCAAGTCCCAAGAATGGTACACACACACACACACACACACACACACACACACACACACACACACACACACACACACACACACACACATTATTTTCTAGGAGAAAAGAATGTTTATGCTTAAGATCTTTTCTCATAACATGGTAGGGATGATAGACAGCTAGTCTCTAGAGATATTGGATCTGAGAATTCAGGTCAAAATCTTCAAGGAGCAAACTGCTTCACAATGAACACTTTTATGTGGGCTTTGCTTTCCTCAGCCCGGACCATCAGAAATGCTTTCCCTGCAGCTGTGGGACTTTCCCCTGTGAAAAAAAAAAATCCCCCCATGCCACCTTGGGTCACCTCTCTGCAGTGTTGACAAACTCATGCTTCTTTGACATGCTGTGACTGAAACTCTCCAAAAACCTCAAAGAAGAAGAAGAAAAAAAGCCAATGTTTTCTCTGAAATGTGAGTTTCCTTGCTTTAGGCTTCTGTGGGTTTTGACTGGAAACTTAATCCCTGTGCCTCAGCTCTGCATTATGTTTCAGTATTGAAATGGGACATAGTAAGAATTATTTGATACATCATGACTCAGGCAAGCTTGAACTCTTTTTTTAAAGTCTTTTATCTCAAGCCCAGGGATTTGCATTTGAGAGGCTATGCCAGCTGACTTGAGCCCTTGCAGGTTTCAACTGGTGCAAACTTAGTTTAGTCCATTTCTCTCACTTCTAAGACTTTCTGGTACTGCCACTCACAGCCTGTGGGTTTACCATGGAGTTTGTCCTTGCCCACAATTCTCTTCTGTTTCTTAGCAGTGACGCAGTACTTAAAGCGTTTAAGGGCTTTAATTACAAATGTTATCCAGGCTAGGTGCTGGCTAGGCCCTCGTTGTTGCAGGTTAAGGTCTGAGTCCTTTGGATTTCTTTTTCTTTTTTCTTTTTTGTCAGTTGTGGGGCTGAATTCAGGGCCTAGGTACTGTCCCTGAGCTCTTTTCTTTTACTCAAGGATAGCACTCTACCACTTTGAGCCATAGCTCCACTTCCTTTTTTGTTGTTTGTTTGCTTGTTTTTTGAGTGGTTAATTGGAGATAAGAGCCCCAGGGGGGATTTTTCTTCCCTGGCTGCCTTCAAACCCCAATCCTCAGATCTCAGCCACTTGAGTAGCCAGGATGGCAGAGCCACTTGGTGCCCAGTTTGGATTTCTTTAGATCATTGGTGTCTTGGAGAACTTTCTGTAGTGATGAAAATATTTTGTGCCTGGTGCATGGCCATGTGATTGAGCTTACTTGAGAATAGTGAGATGGCTGGGTACTGGTAGCTTACCCTGGTATATTCTTATTCCTTTTCCAAAAATGTGTGTTTAATTTTTCTTTTATATGAATAAGCTGACTTTGTCAGAGGAGTAGAAAGATATTTCTGGAATTTAAGGATGAAATATGGAATTTCATTTCAGAGAAGATAAGGAAACAGACATCGATCAACAAGACTTTTTCAAGAGACAGCCAGGGTACCTCAGCCAGTACCAGAGATCCCTGCAGCATTGCAGAGAATTAAATGATCTAAGTCCACACGTGCAAGTTTACACACAGGAGGAATCCAGCAGCACATCAGTAGATAAGGATGGAGAGAGAAGCAGAGGGCAATACTGAGCGTGATTTTAGAAAGCGTTGTCAAGAAAGATGTTAGGTTGAGATGTATTTGATCAGAGAGTGGCATCAAGTCAAGGATGAGGAAGGAGAAAATCTGTGGTGGACAAACACCGGGGCTGGAAGAAACAGCAAGCATCATGCCCTAAAGCCATAGCCATTACCCCTTCCTTTCCTCACATTCTCCCATGGCTTCTCCCATCTTTGTTTCTTTTTCACCTTCTTTTCTTTTCCTTTTCTTTTTTCTTCCTCCTTCCCTTCCTCCTTTTCTTTCTTTTCCCTCCTTCCCTTCTTTCTTTTTGCATGTATTGATTCTAGGGCTTTAACTCAGAGCCTAGGTAGTATCCTTTAGCTTTTTCACTCAAGACTGGACCTCTATCACTTGAGCCTCGGCTCTACTTTGGCCTTTTGTGACTTGTAGGTCAAACTCTCATGGGCTTTCCTACCAGGGCTGGCTTCCAATGTGATCCTCCGATCTCTGCCTCCTGAGTCACTTGGATTACAGATATGGCCCGTGAGCACCTGGCTTTGCTACTTTTTCGAAGAGTTGAATATGTGGTAATTTTACACAACATTGTGGAACAGTGACTTCTAGAATTCTACACATTTCAGCTTTCCAGCAAGAGGAGGAAGCTTAATGAGTAAGATTAGTTGAGTGTAGAAAATTTAGGATGTCAAAATAAGGCACACAGCAGAACTGGCATAAAAGATCATCTTAAAGCCAGATGCAGTGGCTCACACCTGTAATCCTAGCTACTCAGGAGGCTGAGATCTGGATTGTGGTTCAAAGCCAGCCCCACGAGACTCCTACTTGCAATTAACCACTAGAAAACTGGAAGTGGCCTTGTAGCTCTAGGGGTAGGGCAATCTTGAGCTAAAGAGCATGGGACAGTGCCCAGGCCCAGAGTTAAAGCCCCAGGACAGACATAAAATATGTCATCTTAAGAAGTACAAAGAAACTATGTGAAGTTATTTCTTTCCCCTTTTGTTCCCTCCCCACCCTTAGGGTTTATCCCCTGTTGTTACTGTATCTGACTTTGGTACCTGGTAGATTGTATATGCATTTGTTTATTTGAATTAGAGAAAGGAAGGAGAAAAACAAGATGATGAGACAAAGGACAGAGGATGAACAGTGTAACAGCAATATTAACAAGACAGTAAGTTGGAAATTAACTTTACAACTTGGGAGGGGGTTGGGGGAAGAAAAGTGGAAGAAAAACATGGGAAATGTAATGGTGTTCTAGAAGTAATGCACTCATTACCTTAGGAATGTAACTGTACCCCCTCTATACATGACCATGACAATAAAATACAATTAAAAATAAATTAAAAATAGGAAGTACAAAGTAGCCAGGTTCTAGTGGCTCATGACTGTAATTCTAACTGCTTAGGAGGTTGAGATCAGAAGTGCCCTTTACCAACCAACCTGGACAGGAAAGTTCATGAGCTAAAAAGCGGAAGTAAAGGTATGGCTCAAGCATTAAAGCATCAACCTTGAGAGAAAAATCTAAGAGACAGAACCCAGGCCCTGGATTGAAATCTTCTGGACATGATGGGGGGAAAGTACAAAGACAATTCAAGGAATTTCAAAGTTTGGGTCACTTCCTGTAGCATAACTTTCTGGTACTAAATTATACGTTAGCAGCTACACGTGAAGGAGTGATATATGATATGTTAGAGGGATGTATGAGAAAAGTTTACCTCAAAGGTTACACTTAGTTTTCTCTCATTTTTCACATTTAGATTGCTCCTAGAGTCTATCTGATTTCTTTCACTGACCATCAAATATCAGCAAAATGCAAACACTATTCTTTGTTCTCATCAACTTTGATGGTTTGAATATGTTCCCTCCAAACTTCATGTTGAAACATAATCTTCATTTGGTGAGTTTTAAGAGGTGGACTCCTTTAGGAATTCATAAAATCACAAGGAGACTGGACTGCTAGAAATGGGTTAGAGGATCAGCAGCCTTCCTTGCCTCGCTGTGAGGACAGAGCATTAGTCTCTTAGGGATATGGCACCATCTTGGAAGCAAGGGAACAAGTGAATATCACGTGTTCTGGAACTTCACACTTTCATAACGATGAGACAGAAAATTCTGTTCTTTATAACTTGCTCTGTCTCTGGGAATTTCTTACAGCATTAGGAATGGCTTAAGAGACTAATCTGCCTAGGATTGTTTGGAATTGGAAGGGAGTTGATTTTCTTTTACTCGCTGGAGGCTCACATTCGAAAGTCGCAGCTGCTTACTTTATGAGGGACTGCTATGTTGCTTCCTGCAAATCACATTCAGGTCATGGCTGCAATGAGTAATGGCCAGGAAAGGCAAGTACCAGCCTCACCCTTTTTTCTCATCCAGCTGCTCTGTGAGAAAACAAGTAAAATTGCTTTCCTTTATGGACAGATTCTCAGATTTCTCCTCAAATTCACTGCCTTTGTTGTCCTTTCTTGAAACCTGAACAATGCATGAAATTTGGTCTTTTTGATTTCACTTCCTCCACTTGAAAAACATGAAGTGTGTGTGTGTGTGTGTGTGTGTGTGTGTGTGTGTGTGTTGGGGGAGAGGGTGTGTGTTATCTTAGAAATAAAAAAAAGTGAATCTGAATTATGTGCCTTTCAATCCTCTTATGCCAAGTGCTACTAATCAAATATAAGTGCCCTAAGTTATGCTCAGGCATAATCATACAGGATTGTTTTTTTTTTTACATAATTGTGCCTGTTTGTATTGATGCTTACTTTTTTCCAAGCTGAGACCAGAGCGATTAAAATGGGAGTAAATACACACACACACACACACACACTCTCTCTCTCTCTCTCTCTCTCTCTCTCTCTCTCTCTCTCTCTCTCTCTCTCTCTCTCTTGCTATGCTGAAGCTTGCTGTGATTTTTTTTTCCTTTTCCATTTATTATCATTGTCAGAGTGATGTACAGAAGGGTTACAGTTACATACATAAGGTAGTAAGGACATTTCTTGTCAAACATTGTTACCCCTCCCACTTCTCTCCCCTCAGCCCCCCACAAGTAGTAAAGTTCATTTCCAACAAATTGTCTTGTGTGTTTCACTATTACTTTTGTTCACTCTACTGTGAATTCTTATAGTAAATAACTCTGCTATAAACCAGAACTTCCTCTGCAACCCCCATAAAAATAAGGGGAAATGCCTATAATGTATGGAAAGTGGTCTTTTGTCACCTGACATAGTTTTCCTCCCCCAGACCTTGTGATATGCAAATTGCAATAAGTATTTGTTCTTGAAGCCTGTTCAGCTGGTTTCTTCATATAAATTGTATGTGTTTGATGATCTTGGAATTTTTTTCTTTTTTCTTTTCTTTATTGTGTGTGTGGGGGCCTTAATATCAGGGCCTTCTACTCTTGCTTAATTTTTTTCTCCTCAAGGCTGGTGCCATTTCACTTAAGTTACAGCTCCATGTCTAGCATTTTATTAGTTAATTGGAGTTAATAGTTTCATGGACTTTTCTATCTGTGCTGGCTTCAACCTAGGATCCTCAGATCTCAGCCTCCAAACTGGCTAGGATTACAGGAGTAAGCTACCACATCCTGGCCTCAGAAACACTTTTTTTTATAGGCTAAATTAGGGCTTTATTTTTTTTAACCAGGATTAATGTTCAAGCTGCATATAATTGATTTTTTTTCTATCTTGCTTGGCTTTTTAGAGTTGACTTGCAAATATTTTTTTCCACCAGAAAGACACTTAAAGACCTTTGTGTTTAGCATACATGTTCAGACAAGTCAGAGAGAAGAGACATAGAGAGTAGCCATGAAATTGCCCTAAAGCACAAAGCCAGCTCATGACTAGTTCAGAGCCTTCTCTGATAACTTTTATTTCCAGCCTTGGGAATCATGTGACTAATTTTCCTTTTTGACCTCAGATACATGCCACTGCTTTAATTTTATTAATTGATTTCCAGGACTGTCTTCAGATAGGTGTCCTGTGTGGTTTCAATTTAATGTGCCCCATAATGTACATAATGCATTTTGATCAGAATCACCCTCCCACCATTTCTCCCTTCCATCCCATCTATCCTTATGCCCACCTGTCTTAAGTTCCTAATTCCATTTTCACATATGTACACAGAATACCCTTGATCGTGTTTGCATATTATTCCCGTCTCCATTTGTCCTCTTCTCTCTTTAAGCCCAGTCAAGATAAGTTTTTGCTTCCTGAAATTCACTTTGTTAAACCATGCGACTAATTGTTCCTTGAGGAAGTGAACTTCAAGGAGAAGAGATTACGATACATTGCTTTTCCTATATCTTGATGCATACACATTTCTTATCTAGAAACTTAAACATCTGATATACTTGTTTATACTCTGTTCTAGTTCTCTTTATAGTTATGAATCAAAGTATACTAATTTTATTGCCTTAAGGGAAAAAAATAACAACAAAACCTGATACCCATGGCTCATACATGTGATGCTAATTATTCAGGATGCTGGGGTCTGAGAATTGAGGTTCATAGCCACCCAGCCTGGGCAGTCAGTCAAAGAGACCCACATCTCAAAATAGCCAGCAAAATAAAAATGGAAGTAGAGGTTTGGCTCAAATTTTTGAGCATCTTCCTTGAGTGGGAAAGCTAAGAGATAGTGCCCAAGCCCCAGTATGGAAAAAAAAAGAAGAAAAAAGTCATGAGACTCTTTCCTGATTAATGTGATTATCTGCATTAAAGAGTTAAATGCATATTAGAAGATATCCATATCGGAGAGTTAAATAATGATATGCTATGTTTCACCTAAGCCTTTAGTATCAGAACATAGAATTAGATAGAAAAATTAAATAGTCAAATGATTATAAGTAGGTGGCCATGAATGTTCAAAAATAAGTCAGGCACTGGTAGCTCATGCCTATAATCCTAGTTACTCAGGAGGCTGAAGTCTGAGGATTGAGGTTCTAAGCCAACCAGGGCTAAAAAACTCATTAAGACACTTATCTTTAATTAGGAAAAATTGGAAGTGGAGCTGTGGTTTAAGTGATAGAGGGCCAGCTTGGAGCAAAAACACAAGTGCCTGAAGCATGCTGAGTTTAAACCCCAGCCAGCAAATGCACACACATACACACACACACACACACACACACACACACACACACACACACACACAGTGTAAGTGTAAGCCACTTGTAGTTCCCTCTGCTTTGGATTCTCTCTGTCCACATCTGTTCTCTACCAAACAGCATCTATACACTGGTCTCCCAGTCTTTGAACAAGATTCACTCAGGACCATGGCATTTACCAGTTTTTCCTGGAGGGGAGTAAGGGCTCCTTTACTTTGATCCATATTCACATATCCGTAGGAAAACCACAATTGAAATCCCCTTCAGGCACTGAGTAAACCACAGCACTGAAGCACATTTCATCAGGACAAGAGATTCCATAGAGAAAAAAAAAAATCCCCATCTACAGGAAATGAATATGCAAACGAAATTCCACTCTTAGTTGAAGCGAATCGTGCTGGCCAGGTGCTTGTTTTTCTAATTCTCTAATAGTCATGATGTTTTAAATCTACTTTTACCACACATGTGTTTATATAGTTCCTATATTTGAGACAAACTATTGTTCCAATAATAAATGAGTAACTTAGAGAGATATTCTTCACTGAGAACTTTTCAACTGTGTAAGTTCTTGGGAGGAGCTCATTTCTCTGTGTGCATGCCTTTACATTAATTTCAAGCATGTAAGTACCAGGGGAAACAGTCTCCTACTTTCTTTCCCAGCCTAGTTAAAAGGAAGGTCTCACAGAGCAAATCTATTCCCTATTTGTTTACATAATTCAGTCTTGATGGCAAAAGATTGTTTGAGCTACCTTGTAATACTCTAAAACTGATATATTATACTCTCATTCATTCTCTTGTCTCTAAGACTGTACTACTTATCATTTTTGTTTGGAAGAATTTCTCATTTATCCTTATGATGAATAATCTCTGGAGTTATTATTCTTGGTGCTATTAAATCTCATCCAGGTCATGTTACGTGAGGGAGAATTGGTTTCTCAGTTGCTGTGACGTTACATGAAGCAGAAACCTTAAAGCTCTTTTCTGCAGAGAAAACAGAGCTTATGAAGACATATGAATCCATATGGAATCATTATGGGCAATGTTTCAACTGGCTTCCCAGCCTTTACTTTCTGATTCTTGTTTTCTGTCAGTCTCAATGGGACTTGCCTTGCAGATGAAATGTTAAAAATCGGCCTTATTGCTGGGTGCTGTTGGTTCATGCCTATAGTCCTAGCTACTCAGGAGGCAGAGATCTGGGTATAGTGGTTCACAGTTGGCCCAAAGCCAGCCCAGGAAAAATAAACCTTATGAGTCTCATTTCCAATTAGCCGTCACAAAATTGGAAGTAGAGATATGGTTCAAGTGACGAGAGGGGGAAAGTGAGAACTTGAGTTTAAGCTCCAATACAGATGTGCATGTGCGCGCGCGCACACACACACACGCAACACACACACATACACACACACACTCTTAAAGGACAGGCAAGCTTTCCACTTAAGTACTGCATTGTATGGATCCCTTTAAAGTGGGTAGTCTTTCTTTTATCTCTTGGTTTACCGAGAAGTATTAAACTCCATTCATTCATGTGTGTATTTATTCATTCACAATTAACTAATAATGAGTTTAGACTAGATTTAATATAGTGTTCTATGAGTGCTCAGATTTAGTGGTTTCTTTACCTGCCTTGAACCTTTGAATTTTTCAAACAGGCATCAAGTAGAATCCTTGGCTGCTGGTACTGTACTTGTTGACTTCTCAATTCCTGGCCTTTGTCATTCTAATGTTTGGCCCAAGCCAATCCAATCAGTAATTAACAGTCCAGTCCTGTCATAGTCAAGTGCTTCAGTGTTTATATGGCAGCTGTGCTTTTGTTGACTGATGTTGCCTTCAGAGATCGCAAAAAACCAACGTATTTAATCAAAGTATTTCTAGCTGCTGTATCTCCTTCTACCTGGTCTTCTGTTCTAAGCTGTACTTCCATACTGAAGCACCTACAGTCTCTTCCTTTCCTGCCTCAGAATGGCCGATCTTCCAGCAAACCAAATTCTGTCCCAGCTCTCTCCATTTTTGTCCTCATGTTGCTAGTAGAGCTCATTAGGTTACATTGGTTAATATTAACCCATTAAAGACCAGGGAACCACCTGCTGTTTGGTTTAAGTCCTTTGCAACATGGAGCCTTAATTATCAAAGGCAGTTTCAGAGTCAGGAAAAGCCTATCTTTTCTAACTATAGCAATTGCCTCACAATTTTAAAAATACTTTGAATATTGATTATATCATCTTAAAAAAATCATACTGTCTTAAGGACAGTATCCAAGCATATACTATCCTATCAATGTAGAAGGTTGATATCCAGAGGATCACGGTTGCAAATCAGCTAGGCAGAAAAGACCACATGACTGTATCTCCAAAACAATCAGGAAAAATCAGGGCTGGAGGAGTGGGCTCACAAAGTAGCATGCCAGCTAAGTAAGTAAGATGTGCAAACATGAGGGTCCGAGTTTCATCTCCAAGATAAAAAAAAAGGAAGAACAGTATTTGCAGTATTTTGGCAAAAACACATTACATGAAGAAATGCCTGTAGGCTTATCTGTTTCCTGCACTCACTGCACTTATTTCTCCTATCAGCTGAAGAGATGGTACCCCCACTGCCAACCTCATGCCCCAATAACACAGCCACTCTGGTAAAAGCCATAGTTATCTTCCATGACAGAATCTGCCTAGCGTGTATTTATTCTAATTAAAACAATTTGAAGTACAGAAAATTCAAAACTAACAGAAAGGCATTTCTGTTTCCTGGCCATTCAGTTTCCTTTTCTAGAGCCAAATAATGTTTGATTTCTACATACTTATACCTACTCCCAGAGATAGTTTACATATAGAATAAAATGTACATTTGTATATATAAGAATATATTATGTATTACAATACATAATATATATTCTATATGTATTCTAGGTTTTTTTGAGGGGAGGCTGTTGTCAGTACTTGAGCTTGAACTCAGGGTCTGGGTGTTGTCCCTTAGCTCTTACGTTCAAGACTGGCACCCTATTTCCAGATTTTTGGTGGCTAATTGGAGAAAACAATCTCAGGGACTTTACTGTCCCTGCTGGCTTCGAACACTGATACTCATATCTCAGCCTTATTAGTAGCTAGAATGCCAGGCATGAACCATGAGCACCCAGCTATATTTAATAAGCAACAGAAAACTGATTGTGGAATGCCCTTGGGGATGCAAGAAATGACTTCCTCAAGAAAAGCTTCGACCTTTAGACAGCTGGAAAAAATTCCACAAGGAGGACCTGGAACACAAATATTCCAAAGTCACCTTTGCTCCTGGTCTGCTGTTAGGTCTCCTGAGGGGCCAAATTTCCTGGAAGCCTGAGGACCTCAGAGCTGGCTAATGAAGTTCACAAGACAGCTTCCTGAAAGAAAGAGGAAGGACAAAGTAGAAGAGCACATTCCTTGGGCAAGGGAAAGCCATCTACCCCGGTGTTTACACTATACTTGGATCTTGGATTTTTCTTCTTGAATGCTACAGTCTGGACATAGACTGGTGACAGAGATGGAGTTGCTGCTCACTTTCTGACAACTTCATTATAATCTCTGGATGGACCTCATGTAGCTTATCACTGCTGGGTTGATAAGCAGTTCAATATGGGCAAGCCAGAGCCTTTCCCAGGACCATCAGTGAATGGCTGATAGTTGTAGGAGTGAATGTACCAGGTAAAAGGCCATTTACATTTGTACTGTCGAAAGAGATCACTAACAGAAACTTCTAAGAAATTCTATTCTTCAATTGCATCATGGCTTTATCACTATGTCTGTGTCTTGGCCAATCCACTATTATCTGCCTGGTTAATCTTTTCTGCTATGAGGTGGATGAGGTATGTTACAAATTGTGTGTGCATATGTGCTTGCTTATGTGTGTTTGTATGTGTGTGTGTGTTTGTATGTGTATGTGTTTGTGTGTGTATGTGTGTGCTATGTATATATGTGCCAGTACCTTAGCTTTTTCACTCAAGGCTGGTGCTCTACTTCCAGCTTTTTGGGGGTTAATTAGAGATAAAAATCTTACAGACTTTTCTTTCCAAGACTGATTTCTAATAGGAATTCTCAGCCTCCTGAATAGTTAGAATTGCAAGTGTGAGCCTCAGGTACCTTGATACCCTATGCAATGTTAATAACCTCCAGAGGAATAAAGGTAGGATGCTTGGTTTCAAAATCCTTGTTCTGTGGCGACTGGAATTCAAAGCAACATTTTTTTCTTCTTCATAGAACAGCCTTGAAGAGCACTTAGGGAAAGTTCTCATTTCTAGTGAGTATCAATTGGGGTGGCATTTGTTGAACACTGAATTATTTATCAAGTAGGAATGAGGAGACAGTGGCATTTTGAAGAGCACTAAATTATGTCATCTACAAACACACAATTGCATAAGACTGGGAATGGATGCCCTCAAGCCTCTTATTTCTGTTTCTTTCCTTCTAATGAAGCACACTGTCCCTGTAAGCCTCTCTAGTTCTCTGGTGAAACCCAAAGACAATGTGGGGTTCATGACCACTGGAAGATAAGCCCCACCCCCCTCCATGTCACAGGGAGTCAGAGCCAAACACAGAAAGTGATCAAGATGCATTGTACAGATAAGCTGATAGATTGAATTGAAACTGCATTGCACAACTGCTAAAAGATTAAAAACAGAAGTATTGGATTTCAAGTGATAGTGGTTCATGCCTGTAATCCTATTTAGGAGGCTGAAAGCCAACCTGGGCAGAAAAGTCTGTAAGATTCTATCTCCAATTAACCAGCAAAATGCTAGAGTGGAGTGGCTCAGGTGATAGGATACCTTCATGAACAAGAAAGTCAAGTATGAGACAGAGGCCGTATATGTAAACCCTGATTGAAACCCCAGTGCCATCAAACACCCTCCACACCACCACACACACACACACTCTCACACAAATACTGCATGGTATTTCAAATTTCAGATCTACAGACGTTCCGAAAAGGGAAATATCCCTAGAGTATTTTTGTCCTTGTATTAAACAAGAAATATCGTGTGTTTGATTGCTTGGAGTAATTTGTCCAAGTGTTTGATTGGACTGGGCCTGTCTCTTCTTCATGGAAAGGCCTTCTAGATGGCTTGACTTCTGTTCCGGCTAGGAGGACATATGTGGCAGGCCAATGGACTTTCTCCATCCGGTGTTGAAGACCAGCGTGATTGCTGCCAGCATCACAGACCATAACGGCTGTCTGCCAGATGGTTGCCTCAGTGTCTGACTGAAATGCCAGTTGCAATTAAAACCCTTCTTTCAGAGAACAAGGCTTTCAATGCAGACCCATATGATGACTGAGCCTCAGAGTCTGTGATCATTTAGAGGCTGGACTCAAGAGAAAAGCACATGGAAAGAACTTGAAAGTGATACATGCATGGGGGAAATGTGAGGGCTAGGATTAGACTGGGGTAGTTTCAGAATCAGTGGAGAAAGGGAGCAACCCTATTTCCTAGCTGCCTGGATAGTATGACATTTAGCTAGGCTGAGGGACCCAGCTCTTCAACCAGATGACCCAGGTGAGGGGATTCAGTGGTAGGATCACCACCATAATCAATTGGGTTGAAGTAAAAGAAGTGTGTGTGTGTGTGTGTGTGTGTGTGTGTGTGTGTGTGTGTGTGTGCAGTGTGTGCAGTGTGTTTGTATGCTGGGATTAGGGCTTGAACTCAGGACCTGGATCCTGTCCTTTAGTACTTTTGCTCGATGCTACTGCTCTACCACTTGAGCCACAGCTTTACCTCTGGCTTTTTGGCAGTTGATGAGTCCCACATCTCACAGACTTTCCTGTCTGGGCAGGCTTCCAATTGGGACTGTCAGATCTCAGCCAACTAAATAACTATGATTTCAAGAATGAGTGAATCACCAGCACCTAACTTAAGTTAAAAAAAGGTATTTCACTAATGTGAGTTAACTGGATACCATAAGAGCAAAAGTTGAGGTTTCTTGAGTTAAAATTCTTCCCCAACGCCTCAGGGTGAGTTCCTACCTGAGTTTCCTGCCTTCTGAACTGCTCTATAAATCAGAGTTGCCATCTCTCACAGACCTATGAGCTGCATGCTGTGCTACACCTGCAGGTTAAAATTATTTCCAGGAGCCAGGTGCCAGTGGCTCACACCTGTAATCCTAGTTCCTCAAGAGGCTGAGATTTGAGGCTCATGGTTCCATGATAGTGATGAGAAATTGGCCCAAAAGTGCCTTAAAGCTGACCTTGCTGAAACAAATAGCTAACACTGTCGTCTTTCCTATAAAGCAAACAATCCCCCTCCCCAAATAAACTGCTTGTCACATCCTGAGTTCCCACACTGGAGGTCAACTGACCCTGAGACCATTGACTTGACAAGATTCCAGTCACGTCTGCTGTGGATTCCCCTACTGACAACTGCAAACCTGTGGCCTAAAATAAGGCTTTCCAGCCTCACACACAAAGAGCTTTTGTTCCCTTCACCCCTATAAAAATAAAACAAGAGGAAACCTCAGTTGTGAGGGACAGGGTCATTGTCTCTCTAGTCTGATTCAAAGACTGGCATCTCTCTCAGGCTTTTTACCCCTGAAAGTCTGTTGGCCTGTTGAATTCATTTTCTGCCCTTTATTCTGATACTCACTTCACTCAGTTTTCTTATGAATAGCAGGAGTAGGAAAGCAAACAAAACATAGTTAATCTTCAATTAACTATGAAAGAAAGCTGGAAAAGGAGCAATGACTCAAGTGGTAGAGCAGTAGCCTTGATTGAAAAAGCTTAGGGTGGAAGTCGGATGTGGCTCAAGGGGTAGGGTGGGAGACTTGATCTGAAGAGCTCAGGGACAACACCCAGGCCCAGAATTCAAGTCCCATGACTAACAACAACACAAAAGCTTAGGGTCAGCACCACAGCTCTGGATTCAAGCCAGCACTATCTATCTACCTACCTATCTATCTATCTATCTATCTATCTATCTATCTATCTATCTATCTATCTATCTATCATCTATCTCCCCAAGGGATTTGTATGCACCTTGCTATTTGAGAAGCAAAGCTCTAAAGTGTGGTGAGTTCTGTTTCCCACTTGTTGCTTTGTAGATTTGTGTGTGTGTGTGTGTGTGTGTGTGTGTGTGTGTGTGTGTGTGTGTGTGTTGGTACTGAGGCTTGAACTCAGGGCCTGGATTCCATTAGTTTCTTTGCTTAAGTCTGGCAGTCTGTCACATTAGCCACAGATCCACTTTTGGTTTTTGGTGGATAATTGGTAATAAACATGTCGTGCATTTGATCTAGCTTTGAACTCCAGTCCCAGATCACAACCTCCTGCCTAGGTAGTTTATAGGCATGAGCCACGTGAGCCTAGCTAACTCATTATTTGGGATGCTACACTTAATGCTATCAAATTCAGTGGTCCCTGCTGTGAAATACATAGCATTAAACAAGACATTCTGTAGTGTTTGTGGAATCAGTTCTTAAATCACCACCTCCTCCCCCAATAAGATAGCAGGCAAGAAAGCAATAATAGATAGATAAATGAATTTAAACACAAATGCATTTCTGTTACATTATTTAGTATCAGTTAGAAATCTTGAGTTTTATCCAATGATTCAGCTAATAGTAAACACCATTTCAAAGAAAGAGACCATAGAAATTACATTAAAAATTCCTAATATATATCTAGAATATCATTCACCTTCTTAGGCTGCTCACATCGGAACCTCAAAAAAGAGAGAGGAAGGGGAGAATGTGCCACAAATAAATACAGCTAAGTACTTACTAAATTCATATTCATAAGACATGGAACCTTTGCTGTGGGCAGTAAGTTTGGGGAAAATGTGAGATGAAACAGGGAAGGCAGTATAACCCAGGGTGAAGGTTTTGATATTACTCACAGTGAAATGTGACAGCCCATATGATACTGTCTCATGATAAGAGGAGCTTCTCATATCCACTTTTGAGTGAATGATTTTCTGTAAGATATGTGTGCAATATATATTATATACAGTGCATTTTAGGTTTATTTTATGCATTTATATCAATATAGATATGTCTCTCTCATTCATGTATATTCACACACACACACATACACACACACACACACACACACACACACACACACACACACAGACATATAGTGCCAGTCCTGGGTCTTGACCTAAGGGTACTATGCTTTCATTTGGTGATTTTGCTCTACCACTTCTGTTTTGGTTGTTGTTGGTGGTGGTGGCGGTGGTGATTAATTGGAATAAGAGTCTCTTGGATTTTTCTGCCTGAACTGGCTTGAACTGAGATCCTCAGGTCTCATCCTCCTTGAGTAGCTACGCATACAGTTGTGAACTTCTAACACTCTAATGTGATTGATTGATTCTCTCTCTCTCTCTCTCTCTCTCTCTCTCTCTCTCTCTCTCTCTCTCTCTCTCTCTCTCTCTCTCTCTCTCTCTCTCTGCCAGTCCTGGGGCTTGAACTCAGGACTTGGGCACTGACTTTGGATACTTTTGCTCAAAGCTAGCACTCTGCCACTTGAGCCACAGGGCCACTTCTGGCTTTTTCTGTGAATGTGGTACCAAAGAATCGAACCCAGGGCTTCCTGTCTGCAAGGCAAGCACTAGGCTATGCTCCTGGCCAGTGATTGATATTCTTATTGAAGGCTCTTTTTGAAGAACTAAATGAAAAATTCACTTATCTGTTATAAGAAGATTCTCAGGATAGTCAGCTACTCACAGGGGATATTTAGTAATTAAAATGTTTTACCTTAATATTAGAATACTTAACTAAAGACACTTAGGGTGATGTAACCATACCAGATGGGCAGTGATTTTGACTTGGGGCAAGAGTTTACTAGAGAGTGAAAAAGCAGGCTTTGGTATATTGTTGTTGACTTTCTTCCCTGATAGCTATTTATATGTATTCATTCTCCTGTCTTTCCATTCTGTTGGCTTGTCACACACTATGTAAGGCAATGAAAGCTTTCAGCAAGCTAGGTTGCTGAGCTCCATTGGCTCACCCCTGTAACCCTACCTACTCAGGAGGTCAAGATCTGAGGATCAAGGATCAAACTCAACTAAGACAAGAAAGGCCCTGATAGTTACAACAACAACAATAACAAAAGGCCTAGAGTGGAGTGGTAGAGTACTAGCTTTGAGTCAGAAAGCTCAAGGACAGCACCAAGGCCTCGAGCTGAAGTCCTAGAAGCAGCACAAATGAAACCAAACTGGATGGGCTTTGGCCTCTACACTCAATTACCTGTCCCCTATACATAGCTACACAGAGGGCCTTGGTATTTATTTTACATAGAGAAAAAGAGAGTACTGGCTGAAAGCAAAGGTGAGGAGTTTATACTCTCAAGGTGCAAGTTAAAATCCTTAGAGTTAGCAACCTTCCTGGGATCACCCCTTTTTCATGTTGAATTGCAGTGAAATTGGCCCACAGCTTTTGCTGAAACAAAGTGAGGAATATGAGATATTTGTGGTTGGTGTGTATGGGCGGGGGAAGAGGAGGTAATACCTTAGGCAAGAAGTACATAGTAAGCTCCCAATGGGTATAAACTCCCATTGTGAAATGGCTGTCTCCTTCATATGGCTGTGCCTCCAGGTAGGGTGTAATGATTGTTTTATCTTTTCTGAAAAAATTTAGTTGAGAAAATTTTGAGGCTACATGTCCAGGATACCTTGGGCACAGATTATATTATAAAGAGCCTTATCCACTGCTTTCCCTCTCTCCCTCCCTCTGTTTCTCCTTCCTTCTCTGCTTCCCTTCCTTCTTGCCTTCCTTCCTATGTTGTTGGGGGTCTGCTCTTGCGTCTTTTCTGTTGATTGTGTTTCACAGGCAACAGTCCTTGTCAGCTCATTCCCCAGACTCCGCTGCTTTCATTTTTACCTTGTCACTCCTGACTCCTGTCACCTCTCTCACACTTGTAGGCTTTTGCTAGAAAAAGATGGACCCTCCCAGAAAGGATTCCTCCCCTTCTAAGGTGCAAATGAGCTAATCACATCTCTTTAGGTATGTGTTTTTCACCAGGGAACTTTGTCCAGCTTTGTTAAGAAGTTCTTTCTCACCATCACACAGTTGTATATGTGTTGAGAGGTGGTGGTGTTACTTTGTTTTGTACTTGTTATTCTTTTTCCCTTAGCAGCTAATTTTAGCTCCGATTCACAGCTTTGGTTGAACCTCAAAATCATGTGGGGGTCTTCTGAAAATTGTAAACTCTGGGCCACTCTCCAGAATAATAAGACAAAATAGCTCAGAGTGGGACCCAGACTTCAGTTACCAAGCTGTTAAAGAATTGATCCCAGCCTGCCTTCAAAGCAGATAACTAGTAATATAGGCTAAGATCTTAAATGGCTGTATTTCATATCAAAGAGGTTTGATTTTATAGTTTAAAGAAATTACAAGGCTTTCAAATCAGCAAACAGATGTTTCTTCAGAATATACGATGCCAAAAAAATCAAATATAGAAAACATGGTCTTATTTTCCTTGTTTTGTTTCCATAGTTGTCTTACAGAGGAATCTTGGGGGTTAAATTAGTTGTTTTATAAATGGCTCCAAATATAAACCATTGTAGAAAAAATATATATACTCATTGTTGTGTTCCAATTTAACACGAGATGCTGAGATTCTGCCTGTATTTTTAGCTAAGCCTAGAATTCTCGGTCTGGGAGTCATTGAGAATTTCAAAATAGTTTACTACCTAAAAATAGACTTCCTGAAGTGAACTTGAGGCCTGAACGAGATGAATGGGTTTATTTTTTTCTTCTGTATTTACCGTTACCACAAGAAAGCAAGGTTGAAATATGTATGTTTATATTTTTGGAGATCCAGGAAACAGGTGTTATGCCTGAGCAACAAAGAAGATTGTGTATCACTGAGGCTGTGGGAGGGCACAGGACTTCCCTCTTCAGGAGGGGACATTGACCATGAAGCCGCACATGGCTCTGCCGAGGCTTCTCCAAGGGGACCAAGGATTTGCACCTTATCCTTTGCTCCTACGGTCCAAAAGTAGCATCTTTCTCAGGCAGACAGAGAATGTGTGTTGAGTATGTTTGTGTATTAAATGAATTTACTTCCATCCCCAATAGAAATGGGCCTCACTGTCGACAAAGATGGGGTGTGAGCATTTTACTTTGTTTGTTGCCTCTGGAATGCTTGTGCTTTACCACACATAGTCTACTGTCACTGTAATACTGAGTGAATAGAAATATTTCATTTATGATCATGCTCCTCTCCATCTGAGGGAGGAGGTTTTGTGTTCTTCCGTACTTTGTATAAAGGGCCCAACATGAATGCCTTGTGGTTGTACCTATATGCATTCCTCTGGCTCCTTGCTTGATAAATATTTTGGATACCTTCTGTGTGACCTGTGCTGGTTTGGGCATAGAAGGTATAGAATTTAAACATTGAGTCTCATGAATGTACATTTGGTAAACAGAGTATAAGTGAGCTTGTGACCCACATAATTTTGCAGATGGTTCAACAGAATCCTGTGGTGGTTTTATAATGAAGAATGACTTTTAATCAGAGATCAGAAAGCCCAGATGTCTTTTAATGTAATAAGGAGCTTGGGTGTAGGGTGACAGGGATACTACTGGATACAGTAAAAAGAAAAAAAAAAAGGTGACAGGGAGCAGGTCTTTGAGATGGCATCAGTCTTATTTGGCCATCAGAGCAGTGCCTTGACAGTCTTGTGTCTGGGGAAGTTTTAATTAATGGCTTATAGGTGGGGAGACATGGGACCTGTCAATTGCATAGAGATTTCTTTCTTCCAAGTGCTGGCCAGGAAAACAGTGACCATTGGTATGGTCTTGTATGTCCTCAAAAAGTTGCCCTGGGATTTGCCTGCTGGGTTTTGCACTTTACCACTCTGCTGTGACCTCTCTGCCCATATGGGCATGACTCTTGTCTGCTGCCCACATCCTCTGGGCCTCCTTCTATTTTGGGTTACCGTTCTCTGGTTTGCTTCCTTGTCTGTTCACCAGCTAAGCTGTAATTTCTTTCTTCTTTTCTTCTATTTGTGTGTGTGTCGGGGGAGTATGTGTGTGCATATGTATTTCTAGTGTCTGTTATTATATAGTAGACCACTTTGTTTCTTTATTGATTGATAAGGTGATAACATTTTTGTAAAGAGTGCATTCTGGAAATCATGGACAAAAGCAAGAATTTACTGCCCCTGATCCTCTACTATCCCCATACACATGGCTTACATGAAGGTGGCCTATGTGAGGTACTTCTAATCTGATGTGAAAGAATTGTCTTGCCTTTCTCCATATTCCTTTTCATGGCCGCAAGTTCATTGAGAATTGTATTATGGCTCCAGGAATTCATGCATTGGCTACCAAACATCTGGATAAGTGTTTATTGTACTTTCTCTTCTCTCCCCAGGTAATGATGACCTGATGGCTAGTGACAACAATGGTGAGATCAAGATTTCGCAGCTGTGTAAGTTTTGTGATGTGAGATCTTCAACCTGTGACAACCAGAAATCTTGCATGAGCAACTGCAGCATCACAGCCATCTGCGAGAAGCCACATGAAGTCTGTGTGGCCGTGTGGTAAGAGACTTACCCTTCCTTCCTTCCTTCCTTCCTTCCTTCCTTCCTTCCTTCCTTCCTTCCTTCCTTCCTTCCTTTTCCTCTCTCCCTCCTTTCTTTTTTGCTTTTTGCTGGTTAACTAAAGCTAAGAGTCTCTCAAATTCATCAGTCCAGGCTACCTTCAAACAGTGATCCTCAGATTTCAGTGCCCTGAGTAGCAAAGATTACAGGTGTGAGCCACCAGCGCCCAGTTCTTTATCTTTATATGCCATGCATCCTCATAGTGCATAATGGCCCCTAAGTACGAACACTCAGTATACTTGCTTGTTAATAACATCTACCTTTCATGTATTCCAGGATATTCAGACACATACACCCCCCCCACACACAAAAGTGAGTATATGTGATCTTTACTATTCCCAGTACATCTAGAAGCTCTTCCTATGTCAAAAAGAATAATTTTTCCCCTACTAGTAATTTAAATGGTCCTTTCTCAGACCTTATATCAATGCAAGGAACTTTGTACTGCTGAGACAATCTCAGTTCTGTGTTGTTGAAGGAGAAGAGGCGCATATTTGGCCTTTGGGAGAAGGAAAACGAACATTTGCCTCAAATGGGAAAGCCAGTTAGAGAGGCAGAAAGACAGCCTGTTTCTTAACCACTCTCCCAGCTATACTCCTTGGTATAGCCATTGGTCTACATGACACCCTTCTCTTGGATGAGGAGCATATGTATTCTTGGGTCAGATCTTTTGCTCTCTCTCTGCTTCGCTCCAACTCACCTCTTTTCCCACACAAACATCCCAAACACTTCTTTATACCTACACAGTGGGTATTCATTTGATTCATTCATAGCTTGACTTTTTTGTTGAAGGTTGAAACTCTGCCCCTAGAGCCACAACTCCAGTTTGAGTTAAGAGTCTCAATGGACTTTTCTGCACAAACTAGTTTTGAACTGTGATCCTTAGAAATCAGTTTCCTGAGCAGGAAGATTATAGGCATGAGCCACCAGTGCTTGGTGAAAGAAAAGAAAAAGGAAAAACCTTGATCATTAAAAGAATCCCAGTTTTGTAAGAAAAATGTATTCGTTCATTAATGTGTTTTAACCTGTTACAGCCTTATTCGGCTGATTTGAAGTTATCTACTATTTTTTAGAGCCTATGGTTGCTTAGCAGGCAAAAATATAGAGCTAAATATGTCTCTCCCTTTCTTGGGAATGAATTGTTTGAGACTTTCTCCATTCCACAGATTTATCTTGATGATAGATCTAAGGACCTTGCAGATTTCCATGCATACCAGGTGCTGAACTGGTTTCTTAAGAATTAGAGGAATGTTAACAGCCAAGCCCAGGTCGGGACAGCTTCTTGGCAGGGGTGGGGGAAGGAGTGGGGAGAGCGGATTTCTCCACCTCTCTTCCACAATCTCATGCATGTCCAGCTTTGGTCAGTGGTTTGAAAGGAGGGATATTTGAGGACAGAATCCACTGTAGTAGAAAGTTATCAAGTATGGTATCCGAGGACTGGCTGGAGCAAATTCTATAAGAAGGCCTATGCTTCTGTTGCAAGAAACTGAAAAGCCCTCAGGTGAAAAAAATCTCCTAAACTCACCCTGTGAGATTCTGAATGGGAGGCGGAGGGTCTGTATCTTTATCAGGAGACAGATTGGTGTTGAATGTAAGCCTGTACATTTGCACAATCCTGGTTTCACAATACCAGAAAGTTCTCTTCTTTGGCCGAGTTGAGTGAAATTCCTGAGGGCTTGGATGGCCTAGAGAGGAAAGGTGGAGACAGCAGTCTCCTTGACGCCTTGCTTCCTTCTAGGGCTGTGTCATCCACTGCTCATCAACCACTGTTTTGGGAGGACTCACTTCTGTTGCTTGTAGGAGCCTCCTTTAATTGCATTGTTTTCTGGACCTTCAGTACAAATCCAAATGATTGGATGAGAATCAAGTCTCTCTGGAACAGAACTATGAGCCTGTGTGGGAATCCATGGAGCTTTAGTCTTGCTTGTCTCAATGAAGACAACCTTTACTCTGAGTCAGAGTTGTAGAAAATGGCAAAGGGAAACAGATACCTCCCTGATATTGGTTAAGAATGAGCCACCAGTCCCTGCTCTCAGAGAGCAATGGCTACTTGAGGCACTATCCCTGAGCCTCTTCAGGATCTCCCCTCCTCGAGGTGGCTTTTGTAGGCAGCCACCTTCCATAGCTGGTTGATACAGGGGTACAAGTTGCCGGATGCTTAATTTAGGAGAAATTTAAAAGCCATTCAGGCTTCAGAGACTCTGAGACATCCCCTGGAGTCTCTGTTGTAACCGACCTGTATCATAGTCTCCTTCCCCTGCAGATGCCTCTCTACATGCCTCCTGTCTGGCCACCAAGAGCTCATTGCCTGTTTCCTGAAAACCCAAACTAGACAAGAGGCTATGTCTTGGTTTCTTTGTTTCCTGCCTGTACTGGGGCTTAAAGCCAGTGCCTTAGCTTCGGTCCATCGCTTTTCTGCTTAAGGCTAGCTCTCTACCATAGCTCCACTTCTGGTGTTTTGGGTGCTTAAAAGGACATACGAGTCTCACAGACTTTCCTGCCTGGGCTGGCTTTGAAGTTCAATTCTCAGATTTCAGCCTCCTGAGTAGTTAAGACTTTAGTATGAGCCAGAAGTTTATTTTTTTAAAAAAGCCAAATGAGGGCCCGGGGATTGGCCTAGTGGTAGAGTGCTTGCCTAGCATACAGGAAGACATTCCTTGGTACCACATATACATAGAAAGTGCCAGAAATAGTGCTGTGGCTCAAGTGGTAGAGCTCTAGCCTTGAGAAAGCCCAAGGACAGTGCTTAGTCCCTGAGTTCAAGGCCCAGGACTGGCAAAAAAAAAAAAAAAAGCCAAATGAGGCAAAGAAAAGGCTCTGACTTGGAATGAGTTCCAGTGCTCTGCTTGCACTAATGTCAACTGGGTGTCCAGTTCATGTGAAATGCTAAGACTTTCTCTAGGGTGAGAAATATTTGGGATCCAAAATTAATAACATTCCAGTGATTCTTCTTTCAGTGGAAATTGGTAATATATCCTGTAGCTCAGAACAAAGAGAAGTCTGGACACATTTAATTGTATTGTTCATTTGTCCTAGCAAGAAGCTCTTTTACAAGAGATATCAGTTCAGGACTCTTCAGAAACTTGAGTAATTTTTGCCCTGCAACTAAAGATCTCTGAGCAGCTAGGAACAGGGAAGCAAGAGGCTTTGAACAAACTCAACTTATTTTCCTGGCTCACATTTCCTTCTTGACCTCTAGAAGCTTCTCAGGGAGGAGCCACCACACTTCTCTCTGGGAGAACAGAAGATTCCATGTGTGCATGTGTGTATGTATCCCTATCAAGGGCTTAAACTCAAGGCCTAGGTACTGTCCCTGAGCTTTGTCACTCAAGGCTAGCATTTTACCACTTGAGCTGCAGCTCCACTTCTGGATTTTTGGTGGTTAATTGGAAATAAGGGTCCCTCAAATTAGTATGCCTGAGCTAACTTTAAACACAGCCTCCTGTTGGGTAAGTTTTTAAATATGCATCATTTGTAAAATGGTCTTGCCAAACTTTATAGTCTCCTCCCATTCTCTGGTAGCCTTACAGACAGGTCCACTCAGAAGAAGATGGTTGCTCTTCCTATATCCATAAGGAACTAGTTGGCAGAAAAATAGCCTGTTTGTTCTTGCCAGGGTTTTATTTCAAGAACACTTGAGCTATTTCACCCAAGGGCACATTGCCTCTTCTGGAGTGACTTTTGGACTGTATGAATGTCACAGATACCAACTAATTCCTGGTTGTGTTATACCAATATTTTTCAAACTTCCTTGTCTCATCTCCTTGTTGACCTTCTGTCAATTTGAGAGATTTAGCAGGCCAGAGTTGGTTCTTCCTGTGAGAAAGGCCCCATTTATTCCTAGATGAAAGCTGTCTTAGTTGTTTCTTTTCTTAGCCTGCCTTCCCTTTTTCATACTGTGAGTAATAAGTGTGTGATATGTGATTGTGGTAGTGGCTGTTAATGAGCATGGATATACAACTGTTGACACATGATGTACTCATATAATATATGCTAGGAATCCTTCTTAGGAAAGATTGAAGTAAAATAGAAAACAGTTTATGTTACTTCTTT
This sequence comes from Megascapheus bottae, assembly GCF_031878675.1. Lineage (NCBI taxonomy): Eukaryota > Metazoa > Chordata > Mammalia > Rodentia > Geomyidae > Megascapheus > Megascapheus bottae. The sequence continues at coordinate 5,028,330 of NC_143526.1, forward strand.
TTATTTTATTTTTTCTTTTTGTGTTAGTTCTGGAGCTTGAACTCAGGGCATGCGTTCTGTCCCTGAGCTTCTTTGCTGAAGGTTAGCGCTCTACCACATGAGCCACAGTACCACTTCTGGCTTTTTCTGAGTTGTTTATTGTTGATAAGATTCTCATAGACTTTCTTGCCTGGACTGAGTTTGAATGGCAATCCTCAGATCCCTGCCTTCGGAGTTTCTAAGATTATAGGCATGAGCCACCAGTACCTGGCTTGTATGTTACTTCTTTTACAGCAAGATTATTTTACAGCAAGGAGAGAGATTGTCATTAAACAAGACAATATTTTGCACCTGCAGAGGGTTGAGATGGGAGAGAAGGTGTCAAAACTTTGAGTCAGACACCTGGTCATGGATGTCGGTCATGAGTTAAGCAGAGAGAGAAGTGGTAGAAAAGAGGTAGAGAAGCAGTATCCTTTCCAAAACTGCTGACATTTAATTCTAGCTTTTGTAATGGTAACACCACATATTATTCCGGCCATTTCTAAATGTAACGTGCATGTAGAGCCCACTAAGCATTTCCTAGGGCCCACAGAACCTGAGTTGAATTAGTCTCCACACAGGTGATAGGAAAGGGGCCCTAAATAAGGAGTGATTAATTTATGACAGCATAGATTTCACTGAACCATACATAAAGAACCATTCACAATGTGAGCCTTGCTGTACCTTCAAGGTAAAAGGCTCAAAATTATCCTGAGCACATGAGAACTTTTTGTTTGTAGTATCTACTCCTTTTTAAAATCCAGCTAAGGTTTAATATGTGGAATTCTCTGGCAGGACAAGCTGCCATGGGAAGTCATTGCATTTATAATCAGAAGTGGGCTTTGAGACTAAGCAGAAGATAAACAAAGGAACAGAGTGAATACTAGAGAGTGTGGGACCGACTGCTGATGGAGAACAGGAATCAGCTGTCATTAATAGGTACAACTTTCAACTGACCAGATCGCCTTTCTTTCCAGAGGCCATATCCATCTATCATCTATCTATCTTATCTATCTATCTATCTATCTATCTATCTATCTATCTATCTATCTATCCTTTTATCTATCCATCCATCCATCCATCCATCCATTCATTGTTTCATTCATTCATTTATGCATTCTCTCTCTTTCTTCCTCAATGAATCTCAGGAGGAAGAACGATGAGAATATAACCCTAGAGACGGTTTGCCATGACCCCAAGCTCACCTACCATGGATTTGCTCTGGAAGATTCTTCTTCTACAAAATGTATTATGAAGGAAAAGAAAGTGCTTGGCGAGACTTTCTTCATGTGCTCCTGTAGTGCGGAAGAGTGCAACGACCACATCATCTTCTCAGAGGGTGAGTGTCCTCTTAAGAGCTCAGGGGACATTTCTGGTCAGTGCTGTGGACCCCTGTGTGCAGGTCTGCAGAGGATGTCCTCTTGGGGTTAGAGGCTGGAGAGTGAACTTGTGTTCCATTTTCTGGATGGGCAAGGAGCTTAAGATGTGGAAGGACTTGGCAGTCTTTGGATTGAATCTCCAGGGTCCATATTAACATTTGTTCCAACATACAGTTTCTTTTACTCAGACCAGTAGTTCTTAAAATGCACACCCTAGAGTAGCAGCAATGGCAGCTGAGAATTTGTTAGAAATACAGTCTCAGAAGCCATGCCAGATAACTGAATCAGGCATTATTGGGAAAAGGCCCAACACTGTCTATTTCAGATAAAATGTGAGAGCCACGGCTCTAGAGATTTGAAAAGAGTTGTTTGATCCTGGAGAAAGACTTTCCTTACATTAACTACTATGGTCTAATGAGAGAGTTCCCTAAAGGGTCTGACTTGAGATTATTGAATCCTATTCAAGTTGAAATATAGAGAGAAAACAATGACCCAAAGTTTACCTAAGAAATGACAGGAAAACTCAGTATTGGCCCCTCATCCTAGAGTACGTTATTCCTTCAACTTGGAAAGAGAAACATGGTTTTACTGATATTAAAACAAGCAAAATAAAAACAAACCTAGTCAGTGGCTTTGAATTTCTTATGAAACATTCAAACAACCCAACCATGTGTGACCATTAAAAATGGAAGTGCATTTTTCATATCCTTATCACTCCAAAGGAACAGATTGTTAGAGGTTCACATCGCTTATCATTCCTCTCCCAACTTTCTTTACCCCACTCCCTTTTTCCTCCTTTTTTCCTGAGGCAAACAGTTGAGCAGCTGCTTTTACACCAGGTATAGTTCCTGCCCTTCAACACATGACATGGGTGCTTGTCTCTTGTTGGACCCTAATTTTCAAATGCACTCATGGCTCACAGATGGTTTCCACTGGCAGCAAAGACATAGGGAAGCAAGAAAAGGCCCAGTGCAGGGTTGATAGACCCAATAGGCCTGTTTTACTGCTGCTGATATCATCAGACACTGGTCCCCTCATCTGCAAAATGGAAATAGAAAGGAGATAGGAGGTACGTCTGTGAGCATCAAATGGTTCACACACAGAAGGTGTGTGACAGGAACAAGAATGCATGATATGAGCTGCTAGTGTTTGAATTTTTCCTTAAGGACTTGGGAAGCCTCTAGGTTAGTTTAGCACTGGGCTCTGGCCAGGCTGTTTGACCACATTGGACCCTATAATCTTGAACCACCAATGTGCTGTGAGGATGCCCTGTCTTCACCCCTCCCCCTAATAGCTTCTCCTTTCCTCAGTACATCTTCACAGAGGCAAAAAGGACTGTGGAGTCTAGGCTTTCTAATCAAGCTAACCACGTATCTTTGTTGGCTAATATTACAAATTAGGTATGTTGTTCTTGCTTTAGGCTCAGGATCACAGGAGAAAGCCACAAAATAAGACTGAAACACAAGGACCTTTCTGATCAGAAATGAGACTAACCCCCATTCTCTACTAATCCATGTTCCCTTTTTACCTTGAATTGTTATTCCATGGCTATCCAGTGAGCAATGAAACTACCCCTAATGGGGTGTTGTTGCAATTCAGAAACATGATGTCTGATAATGCCCAGCATTTCAGCTGGCATAAATGCATGCCACTTCTCTGCTGTTCCTCCCTAGAGAAGAGAATCCTCCACTGAGAACCACACCTATCTGGATGGGTTGGGTCCTTGCTGCTCTTTCTGCAAGTGTGAAGCAGTAACAGCCAGGGAGTCTTGCGCAACCTCAGGGCCCTTGGTTGTGATAAAGGACCTCAGGTCCTGTTTGTACACTTGAAGTGTGGAAAGGACTACAGTAACTTGCCCACATGGGAAGGAATCAGGGATGGGATCTTGCTGATTTCATGCTCCAAACCTACCTGGGCCAACAGGAAAAAATTTAGTCCTACATATGGTCATTTGGAAATGAGCTAAAAATCATTTTCTGGGTCTATTGCTAAAACATGATTTTGTAGTGATGTGTAGATTTTTGTTATGTATTCTACTGATATTGGTTTAATATAGATCTGATTGCAAGAAAGATAAGATATCACTTCATTAAGCATGCCTTTTTAAGTGTGTGTGTGTGTGTGTGTGTGTTTGTGCTGGTACTGGGGCTTAAACTCAGGTCCTCATATTCTTCCATCCCTACTCTCAGCTGTTTTGCTGGTTAGTTGGAAATAAATCTCACAGACTTTGCTGCACAGGCTGGCTATGAACAGGTATCCTCAGACCTGTTTCCTTAGTAGCTAGGCTTATAAGAGTGAGCCACCAGTGCTCAACAATGCATGTGATTTTTGTTTGTAACTGAATCATAGACATTATAGGAGTTTATGGAAGTATAAGGTGACATTCAAATATATGTATACATTGAATAATGTTCAGACTAGGCTGATGCAGGTGTTATATCTTTATATTTGAAACATTCAACATTATCTCTACTTACTACAAGTACTTATGATGATATAAGTATGTATAATAATCATTTACTATAAGTAATTTCATCAGTTGTTTCCAATGAGCTCAAATACCAGGACTCTAAAAATTACAATTAAAAAATAATATATATGTATATTTATTTTGTGCCAGTTGTAGGCTTGAACTCAGGGCCTGGGTACTATCCCAGAGCTTTTGTGTTTATGGCTACCACTTGAGTCACAGCTCCACTTCTGGCTTTTTGATGGTTAACTGGAGATCCAAATTTCATGAACTTTCCTGCCTAAGCTGTCGTTAAACCATGATTCTTAGAAGTTAGCCTCCTAAGTTCTAGGATTACAGGTGTGAGCCCCTGGACCCTGGCTAACCACTTAAAAAAAGAGATTGTATTGGCTTATATCAGTTGTACAGAGGAGAGGTGTATAGGGATTTCGCTGTTACATCTCCAGATATGTTAATGCTGTATTTTCATCAATTTCACCCCCTCTTCATCACACTCCAAGAAACCACTTCAGCTTGTAGGCAGACCTACAAACTGTATGCAGGCATGACCACAAGCATAGATTGGTGTCCTCTAACGAAGAGGTTGAGTGGAGAAAGGAGAGAAGACTGCTTATAGCCACTAAGATTCATTCTTTCCTCTCATTATTATAGAGTTTCTTTTAAATGAAAACAGTCTTTTGGGTTTGTAAGCCTCACTCTGGCAGGAAGACAAATGATTTTTTGGGGTTGTTGTTTTACAGTATCAGACATGCGGTTTCCTGTCTGTGTTTAACTTGCAAGCAGCTCGGCTCGGGCCAGCTGTTTCCCTCTGGACCCATTGCGACCTTAGTGATGATGCCTTGCGCCACCCTGCAAAACCCACTGTGCATGAATCTCATGCCTTGAGCTCGTAATTGACTTATTGCTTTCTGGAGGAAGGGCAGATTTAGAAATGCTGCCCCCTGCCTCCTAAATTTCATTTTGTGTTTATTCAGTCCCAACATCCTGGAACTAGTTTCCTGGAAGGAAACTCATATCTTTTCTCCTAGAATAAATGAGAAGGGCAAATAGTGCTTTGGAATGTGGGGTGTGGGACTTAGGCTGAATGCTCAGTGTGCTTCCTTTCAGTTGTGGACTCACCTTTCAAGACAGCAGCTCACTAGCCTTCTTCTGCTCTCTCTCTGGTGCTTGCCCTCCCCCTCCCCCCTTGAATTACACAGCTACTTCCCCCTCCCCCCTCCACCCCCCCCCCCCCCGCCACTCCATGATTAATTGGAGATAGAAGTCCCATAGTTTCCTGGCTAGCTAAACCTCACATTTCAGCTTCCACTACTGGCACTTAATTCAGCTAAGTGTTTTGGTTTTGAGAAAATCAAGACAAATAAGATAAATGTTCTATCTGGTCTAAACATAGAAATAAGAAACAGGTATTGATGTGTGATTGGAGAAAACTTGTTAGATGAACACTATGGATTCAAAATCACTCATATCTTTAGTAAGATTTTTGGCTCCAGGCTTGCGCTTTGCAACTTGAGCCATACCTCTACATCTAATTTTTTTTGGTAATTAATTAAAGACAAGAGTGTCACAGACTTTTCTGCCTGGCCTGGCTTCAAACCCTATCATCCTCAGTGTCCTGAATAGCTAAGATTACAGGTGTGAGCCACCAGTGCTTGGCTTCCTGAGCTCCTCTTCCTTGGTAGGACGGAAGGACACTGGACTCTTACAAAATAGCAATTCAATAAAGGTCTCAACCTTTTCCACCATCACCCATAGCAGAGAAGTTTGTGGGAGGGATATGAATGTAAAGTCATCCTGCCACGTTAGCCCTTGTAGGCCAATCATTGGACTGGCCATTCACATCTGGGGAATGGATTCAGGAGGGTTTGTGTCCACATTCCACCCTGTAACGACTCAAATGAGAATAAGGGTCTGCAGAATACACATTTGTGACTTGGCTGCTTAGGGGGAAATCTACAAAAGCAAATTGCTTTGCCTTAAGACATTTCAAGCTTCACCTGACTGAGTCATCATGGCCTCAAACAATGTTGATTATATCCTTGGGCTAAACAGAACTGGGCTGGGAGATTCAGAAGATGCTTTCTAAGTACAGTCTGCAAGACCAGAGATTTCTTTAGCTCTGTGTCATTGCCTCCTAGTTACTCAAAAGGCTGAGATCTGAGAATCAAAGTTTGAAGCCAGTCCAGGTAGAAAAATCCAGAAACCTCTTAGCTCCAAATAAACGGCAAAATGGCAGAAATGGAGGTAAGGCACAAGTGGTAGAGTACCAACCTTGGGGGGGAAAAAACAAGAGCACAGGGCCCTAAGTTTAAGTCACAGTACTGGCAGGCACATTTTTAAAAATGAAAAAAAAAAAAGAAAGGAAGGAAAAATAGGAAAGAGGAAGAAAGGAAGGAAGGGAGGGAAGGAAAAGAAAAAGAGAGAAAGAATAATCTGTGAAATTTGGTGTTGTAACCCTTATGGTTATCATTTCATAAGTGAGGTAATGAGTACATTTCTTTTGGACAATGTGTCACCTCCTACTTTATTTTCCCCCAGTTTTCCCTTCTATCCCTGCCCACAATCATTGGAATTTTTTTCCAATGGGCCTTGAGCTCAGGGCCTGAGTATTGTCCTTGGGTTTTCTCAAGGCTAGAACTCTACCACTTGAGTCACACCACCAATTCTGGCTTTTTCTGGTACTGAGGAATCAAACCTGGGTCTTCGTGCATGCTAGACAAGCATTCTACCATTGGGCCAAATTCCGGGCCCCTAATTGGAATATTTTTGATTCCTCACAATTTCCAGGCTCCACCCTATTAAAAAGGCCTATTGCTCCCACCAGCACCTGGTTGACTCAGCCTTTGCTGACCCCTAGAATACCTGAGAAGCTTATAGACTTTTCTACAGGCCTCATTCTGGTGTGCTTTGATGTAATTGGTCTGGAACCTGGGATCAGGAATGTTTTAAATTCTCCCAAGATATTCCTATATGCAGCCAACGTTGGGCACTATTGGACTCAAGAAAGTTTATGCTGCCAAACCTTTTTATGTCTTTTTATGTCATGTTCCCAGTGGAACCTGGGAAAGGACGTGATTATCAAAGAATGGCAGCCACCATAGGAAGCAGCTGCAATTCAGATTCAGGTTGAGGAAGAGGAGGAGCTCCTAGGAGAACACCAATATTAAGTGGAATGTGTGTGTGTGTGTGTGTGTGTGTGTGTGTGTGTGTATTAGTACTTGGGGTTTGGATTCTAGACCTAAATATCCCTTAACTTGTTTCACTCAAGGCTAGCACTCTCCCAGTTGAGCCACACCTCCACTGCTACCTTTATGCTGATTAATTAGAATTAAGAATCTCATGGAATTTTCTGTCTGGGCTGGCTTGAAACATGGATCTCAACCTTCTAGGTATCTAGGACTATAAGTGTGAGCCACAGGTACTAAGCAATGAAATTCTTTAATACAGAATATTATGTTTTGAAAAATTGACAATCAATGACTTTAGAACAAGATCTGGGGCCTCATGGAGGCTTTAGAGCCAAAGTTTAGATTAAGAGCTAGCATAGGTGTGACTACATTTGAAGGTACAAAATTGGGACCCAGGAGACAAGATGCTTGGTTTGGTGGGGAAAGACTCTCAGTTGGACAGGGACTGAAGAAAATAGCTACACATGGACGGTCAAAGAATAAGAGAAGGGGCGAGGAGTGTGGCCTAGTGGTACCGTGCCTGCCTAGCATGCACAAAGCCCTGGATTCAATTCTTCCGAACCACATAGACAGAAAAAGCCAGAAGTGGTAGTGTGGTTTGTGTGGTAGAGCGCTGGCCTTGAGAAAGCTTGAGGGCAGTGCCCAGGCCCTGAGTTCAAGCCCCAGGATTAGAAAAACAAGACAAAACAAAAAACAAAATCAGAAAACCATACAGTGAACTTATGAATATGCTTTATCCACAGCAACCCTGTCTGTCTCCCTGCTGCAGGAGACTCTAAAATAACATAAATATAGCTCTGCTTCCTTACCACATGAAAGACTTCTAGAAAGTCAGCTGGAAACAGAATGAATTTCCACAGATGGATGGTCTAGAAACCCCAATTTAGCTGGACACCAGTGGCTCATGCTTAATTTAGCTATTCAGGTGGCTGAGATCTAAGTGACATGGTTCAGAGCCAGCATGGGCAAGAAAGTCGGTGACTCTTATCTCCAATTAACCAGCACAAATCCAGAAGTAGAAGTACAGCTCAAATGGGAGAGCTCTAGCCAGGAGTGCAAAAGCTAAAGAACAATACCCAGGCTATTCAAGCCCCAGCACTGGCACAGAAACATGCTGTTTTTTCTTGGGTAGAGCTTGGCACCATGTAGGATCTCATTTATGCTGGTTTCTTTCCCTCTGTGTCCTAGATACTGAAGCATCAGGGGTCTTTATCCCCTGGAATAACATGAAGGGTCAAAGGTACAGTGGTAAGAGTTCCCACCTCAGAAACTTCTTGAACCTGTAAAAGTGGACATTTCTTTCAGTAGGTTGATTACAGAGGGACATTTGTCAGAGAGCTGGCTTTGGTATTTGTTTATATGATATAGACATAGGAATCTACAGTGAGTTGAGTCATTCTCAATTCAGGTGCTCTGGCATCATGATTTTTTAAAAATTTAATTCCAAGATGAAAATCACTGAAAAGCAGTTGACTCATCTTGAACTGTGGTCATTGAGAAAGTCAGCAAAGCCACAGAGATTGACAGGATTTTAGCTGGGTTTAGAAAAAAAATACATCGTGTGATGTCTTGATCAACAAGAATGACTTCAGAGAGGAGATTGCTTTATACTTGAAAGAAAGGAGCCAGCATTTATTGGATAATATCGGGATATATTGGCAGATTTGGAGATCTGAAACATATGCCTGACTTTAGAGTTTAAAATAATGTATCTTTTGAAAAGTAATTGAAAGAAAACAGGGATGTTTGGCTTGGAAAATAAATGATTTGCAGAGACAGGAGTCTGAGCTTTCATCCCTTAGGAATCTTTTGGCTTTAGAGCCACATGTAGACCAGTAAATAGCAGCACAGGGGTCCCATGTAACTCAATGAGAAAATCTTCTAGTAAATATTCTAATGTTTGTACTTGATGCCAATACATAAAGAAGTGGAGTCTCTCTTTTGTAATATTTTGCCACCACCTTCCAGGAATATTCCAGAAGAGGTTCTAGACTAGCTGGCATTTCAGGCACTAGTGTGTCATGCCTGTGGTCCCAGCTATTCAGAAGGCTGAGCTCTGAGGATCCCCACTTCAAAACCAGCCCAACAAGAAATACGGGAGATCACCAGTTAACCACCAAAAAGCTGGAAGCAGAGCTGAAGTGGTAGAGTGCCAGCCTTGAGTGAAAAAGCTAAAGGATAGCCCCAAGCCCTGATTTCAAACCCTAGTACTGGTGCACACACAAACACACACACACACACACACACACACACACACACACACACACACACACAATTTTAGATGGCATGTACTACCCCTTGATAAGGAGAGAGCCAAGAAGAATATAATATAGGGGCCAGGAGTTTGGCCTGGTGGTAGAGTGCTTGCCTAGCATGCACGAAGACCCGGGTTCAATTCCTTAGTACCACATACATAGAAAAAGGCCAGAAGGGTTGCTGAGGTTCAAGTGGTAGAGCTCTAGCCTTGAGAAAGTCCAAGGACAGTGCTCAAGCCCTGAGCTCAAGCCCAGGACTGGCAAAAAAAAAAAGAAAAGAAAAGAAAAAGAATACAATGTAAAGCTGACCCTAGTGGGATGGAGTAGGAACAGCTTCATTTTGAAATATGTACAACTGGCAAAAACCAATCACATGGAGAGGAGGCTGCTTATGTTATTTGGGGAAAAAAGTGTTCTCCAAGTCTCCAGAAATGCCTAACAGTTTTGTGAATTTACTGGGCCTCAAATCCAATCTTGTTTGCCCAGTGAGCTTATGATCTTGCTCTTGCCTAATTAAAAAGTTCTGTTTCTTTCAATAGTTTGCTTTGTTTTGTTTGTTTCTTACGGAGAAGGATGAACAGGGAATCGTATCTAATTCTCCACTCCACCAGCTAATTAACTAGAAAATTCTCATGGACCAGTTTCTTTTTGGCTGGTATCAAATACAATTGTGTCCAGGCTCTGAAAATAGTCCCACTAAGTAATTTCCTTCTTAGAATGCCATCTCTGTGGCAGAGAAACCAGGAGGAGATTTTGTTTTGCTAAAACCATGCTTCTGAAACTTTTATGTATAATGAATCACCTGGGAACTTTTAAATGCAGATGCTGACCCAGCCAGTTTAAGACAGGGATAAAGCTGTGCTTTCCCTATAAGCCTTAAGGTGATGCTGACATTGATGGGCTGGGGACCGTACTTTAAACAACAAGATGTACTAACTTGTCAAGATTAACTGTCTTAATTGATGTTCTTTTTTGTTTGTTTGTTTATATTTTGTAAAAAAATACTTCAACTGCGTGTGTGTTGTGTTTTCCTGGTGACCAGGACCACCTGTCTGTGCTGCTCTCCTTTAAAAGCTCAGCCCCATGGAAGATCAGCGCTGTTCTCTATCAGACCAAAGGTAGAGAATAGCCGCTGTGCTGCTATTAAACTGACTCCTGGCTCTGTTCACTGAGTGTTGGTGATTTCATTGCAGGGGGCGTTGCGGGGAGTTGTGGGAGGGACCCCAAAATAGCTGGGATATAACAAAGATACACTGTATCAGGCCAACAAAATGTTTGAAGGTATAGATAATGAGCTGGGTAAATGGTTTATGCCTGTAATTCTAGCTGAGACAGATCTGAGGATCAAAGGTTGAAGCCAGCCAGAGCAGGAAAGTCTATGACACTCGGACCTCAAATGAACCAGCAAAATGATGAAACTAGAACTGTTGCTCAAGTGGTAGAGCTCCAGGCTGAGTCAAAAAGCCAAGCAAGAATGCAAGGCTCTGAGTGTAAGCCTTAATGCTAGCACCAAGAAAAAAAAAAGGAAGGAGGGGGGAGGGGGGAGGGGAGGGCAGGGGGAGGGAGGGGAGGGGAGGGGAAAGTAAAGTGAGATTCTGGCAATGTGTATGATCTCCACAATTGTGAAGTATATGACTGGCATTCCTTTCTCTTTCTTCTATACAAATATACATGTATTTCCCGAAATAAACACATAAACATGTGTATGCATATAAATATGTGTCAATTGCAGCCCATGGATACATTGACTTTTTTTCTTTGTTTCTACTCAGGGGCCACATATCAAACTGTGTAGCCTCCTTCATATATTTTTAGTTTTGTCATAGGATGTTTTCTTTATATATTTCTCCCCAAACAAAAGTCAGCTACTTTAGTATTACAAAAACTATAGATGAACCTGTGGGCAATAAAACCACAAAGCTGGCTGGGCACAGAAGCTGCTACGGAAAGAGGAGAATAGGTGTGTATATGAGTTCAGGAACACAAAAGGACTTCTGACATGTTTGGGAAAGTTATGTGTCCTGACCTGAACAGTAGTTATAAGAGCTTTTGCCTAATAATTATAATAATAATCAACTAATAATCCTAATGATAATAATAATCCTCTAAGCTACATATTTGTTATCTATGCCTTTCTTTTATAAATTTTATTTTTACTTAAAAATTACTTTGTGCAGTACTATGCAGTACTTCAATTTAGGGCCTGGACTCTGTCTCTTAGCTTTTTTACTCCAGTCTCTCCTACACAACCACAAATCTACTTCCAACTGTTAGGTGGTTAGTTGGAGATAAGAATCTCTTAGACTTTTTTTTTTTTTTACCAGTCCTGGGCTGGAGCTCAGGGCTTCAGCACTGTCCTTGGACTTTCTCAAGGCTAGAGCTCTACCACTAGAGCCTCAGCACCACTTCTGGCTTTTTTTCTATGTATGTGGTACCAAGGAATCAAACTGGGGTCTTCCTGCATGCTAGGCAAGCACCCTACCACTAGGCTAAACTCCCAGCCCCTCTTAGACTTTTATACCTGGGCTGGCTTCAAATCTTGATCCTTAGAGCATAACCTCACAAGTAGCAAAGATTTCTCAAGTAGCAAAAATTATAGGACTGAGCCATCATCATGTGGCTTATGTTTTATTTTGAAATAAAAGAAAATACAGCACAACAAAAAAGAAATCAGAATAATAATTTATGGAGTCCATGTCTTCCTGGGATGAGAATACTATTTCTGATGTATTTGAGAGGAAACTCTAAGTTTTGGTTTGGGTCTGGATTTTAAACACTGCTGTGTGCCAGGAACTCCAAATACGTCATCTCTCTTAATATTTAGAAATCCTTTTCAAATATTAGTCTCATCTTAGAGGTAAGAAATTAAGAGTTAGACTCAGAGATGGTTAAGTTCACAGGCATTCCTTTTGTCCTGCCAAGTTATCTCATAACTCTGAATCCATAAAAATAACTGGAGATTTCCAGTAACAAGTGCTGTGTACCACAGAAAAAGGCCACACCTTGTTACAAATAAAGAGCCACTTGCAAATGTCAGACTCTTACTAAATAAATTCTTTTGAAAGACAAATGTCAAATTCACTTTCTTTTTCTCTTTCTTTTTTATTCTCCAAAAGATAAATTAGTATTCCATTAAAGAAAATTGAGAACCTCAAAGTAAATAAGTTATCTTCTTATTCAAGAACATGTTTGTGCATGTGAATATATGCCAAACACACCAAACAAGAGATAATTAAGCCAAATCCAACATTAATTTCTAAAAAGAATTTAAAATTTAACCTCTCTACTGTTTTAAAATAGAAGTAACCTAATCAAAACCAAATTAAAACTGGTGTTGTAAAATAGCCTATATGGCTCAATTATTATTTTTTTGTTTGTTTCTGTGTCAGTATTGTGGCTTGAACTCAGGGCCTGGGTGTTATACTTTAGCTTTTTTTTTTTTTTTTTTTTTTTTTGGCTCAAGGCAAGTGCTCTATCATTTAAGCCTCAGCTCTACTTCTGGCTGTTTGATGGTTAATTGGAAATAAGAGTATACTGACTTTCCTGCTTGAACTGACTTCATGCTTTGATCTACAGATCTCAGCCCCCTAAGTAATTAGGATTAAGGCCATTGAGGCTTGGCTTAGTTAATATTGTTTTGATAAATACCAAATCCACATAGATGAACTTGAGAAATGGCTTTTTTTTCTTTTTCTTTTTTCCATATTTTTATTGTAATTAATAGAAGGGTTACATGATATTTGCCAGATAGGAAGTGCATACATTCACATACATTGATACCCTTTCACATGTCTTGATCCGAGAAATGGCTTTTTACTGTAACATTTGAAGGAACTTCACAATCCACGTATGAGTAATGATATTTGGGGCAAAAATTACCTTAGCATCAGATAGTGACATGGCTGGAAGCTTCCTGTTCACATTGATGGACTGATTGGCTAATATACACCATGTAACATTTCAAGGGAGTCTTGGGAAGTTGTTAGAGACCCTGTGAAACCAAAGGTATCCATATATGTTCAGCAATAGAATCAATCTATCTATCTATCTATCTATCTATCCATCTATCTATCTATATCTTAAAGATCTGGGAGGAAATACGTATCTGAGTGATGGTAGAAGCAGTATGCATTATGCATGCATGATATGTTGACTGTCATCGCTACAGCTAATACCAGAAACAGTTCAATTAAAGGTTAGAGAAAATTAGAGGTTAACTACCGCTCATGTGAATACATAGAACTACTGAATTCTATTCATGGGACCTATTTGCTGTCAAAACCCATACTTTATGAAACTTAGAATCTTATCCAGTGTTCTTTCTATTTTTTTTGCCAGTTCTGGGGCTTGAACTTAGATGCTTGAGTACTGTCCTTGGGCTTTCTCAAGGATAGAGCTGTACCACTTGATCCACGGCACCATGTCCAGCTTTTTTCTATGTATGTGGTACTGAAGAATTGAACCAGGTCTTTGTGCATGCTAGGCAAGCACTCTACTACTAGGCCAAACTCCTGGCCTCTGTCTGATTTGATGTTGCTTTTTTTTTGTTTGCTAGTTTGTTTGTTTTAATAAGAGTCTTCTCATTGGGAAATTTTTCTCTGTACATAGTGCCAGGATAAGTTCTTGGAGCAGAAATAATTTTATATTCTCCCTCATTTGGAAACAGGTCGAAAAAAAGTTGGTATTCCCAGGAACACTACTCAGCTGTAGCTCTTAATAAAGAACAAGGAGAGTGGTCTACACAGACCGTGTCCTTTCAGGTGCCATGCTTTGAGTGAGCAGGATCATTGAACCAATAGCTAGAAAGCACTTGGTCTAGTGTCCAGTAAGTAAATCCCCTTCTTAAACTGAAATTCTTTTTTTTTCCTGTATGATCTCCTTTACATTTTATTTTAGAAAATACCAGGAGGGATAGAAAACAGATCGATAGCTATTCATACTGATTGGGTGAAGCATTTGACTACAAAAACTAGCACTATGAAATTGAGCTTGTTTTCTATCTCGAGTGTGTAAAGTGAGATTCTTAGCCTTCACCATTGATTTTAGAGAAGTTCTGGCATCAATTAAGAATTCTCTCCAATCAGAAAGATTTTATTATGAGTATCAGTTCTGCTGTTGCCTTGTTGAGGATCTTGGGAACATAAAATGGGGTTTATAATAATGGAAGTTTCTACTTCACAGAGTAAATATTAGATAAAGTTCTAGGTTGCATCTATAGTCCTACTTAGGAGACCTAGCTCCTTAGCCAGCCCATGCTAACAAATGTGAGACACTGTTGTTTCCAATTAACCAACAAGAAGTTGAGACATGGCTCAAGTGGTAGAACACTAGCCTTGAGTAAAAATGCCAAGCACGAGTTCAAGCCCCAGTACTGGTGCAAGCTCGGGTATATACAGGTAAATGTGCAGAGAGAGAGAGAGAGAGAGAGAGAGAGAGAGAGAGAGAGAGAGAGAGAGAGACAGACAGACAGACAGACAGACAGACAGACAGAGACAGAGAGAGAGACAGAGAGAGACAGAGACAGAGAGAGACAGAGACAGAGAGAGAGACAGAGAGACAGAGACAGACAGAGACAGAGACAGACAGACAGACAGAGACAGACAGACAGACAGACAGACAGACAGACAGAGACAGAAAGTCAAAGAAACAACTCAGCACACAGCTAATATGTTGTATGCATTCAGAAGAGAGAAATAACTCCTGTAGGTCTGTGAGCAGAGATGTGAGCCTTTGCCAGTGCCCACAGCTGTTGGCTCATGATAGGACAATGTAGGGATGAATACTGCCAGAGATTTGGGAGGCTCCTGTTTAGATTGAGCCACACCCCAAAGCTTCCTTCCAGTCTTGGTTGCTATTGTTGGGGTATTTCACTGTATCTTTGAGATTTCAACATTGACAGATGTTATTTAATAATTCCTGTCCTCACTTCCCCACCAAGTTTTACATGTAGGTTTTCAAAGAGAAATTAAGGGGAATTTGAGGGAGAGAAAAACAGTTTTGAATTTTGACTGGAAGTTTCTAGAAACATCAGTATTTTGATAATTTCCATTTTAATGTTTTTCTTTAGCCTGAAAAATAATAGAAATTAACAAGGAGGAGCTTTTATTTTGGTACAAGGTTAGGAATTACAAAACTACCTACCACTAACAAACCACTTGGAATTATAAAAATAAATTATAGACACAAATAAGAAATTATGTAGTCAACGTTTAAATTTTCTTAACTGTATTTTCTTACATATGAAAAATAATCATCACATTGTTTTTCTTTTAAAAGACTACATAATAAATGTTTTTGTTTGGACCTCTGTTGCAAGAATATTTCTCTCTCTGTCTCTGTTACACTCTCTGTCTGCCTCTCCTTTCTCCCTCACCTCTTCTCTCTTTTCTTTCCCTCCCACCTTCTCTTTCTGTGTGTGTGTGTGTGTGTGTGTGTGTGTGTGTGTAAAAATGCTGAGTGTGGTGGTGCAAGCCTGTAATCCCAGCTTCTTGAGAAGTGGAAATCAGGAACATTTCATTCCAAGACAAGCCCAGGCAAAAAGGTAGCAAGACTTCCATCTTAATGAACCAAGCTAAGGAGTTCATGCTGTGATGTTAATTACACACCAGGATTGGGGTCCAAACCATTCCTAGGCAATAAGCCCAAGGGTAGCTAAGAAGTAACTAGAGCAAAAATGATCTGTCCGTGTAAGCTTAAGTGGTAGAGTGACTGCTAGCAAACATGAAGTACTTAGTTTAATACATCAAAATGAGAGATAGAGATAGAGGGAGATAGAGAGGGGGAAGGGAGAGGGAGAGGAAAAAAGAAGAAGGAGGAGAAGGAGGTGAAAGAGGAGGAGGGGGAGGAGGGGGCGGAAAGGGGAGGAGGAGGGAGAAAGAAGAGGAGGAGGAGGGAGGAAGAAGAAGAGGAGGAGGAAAAGGAGGAGGAGGAAGGGGGGAGAGGAAAAGGAGAAATGGAGGTCTTAGATGGCAAGGCTATAAAAATGAACAATGGCAAAACTAGCCATGGAATGTCCCTTTGAGTCATACTTTGCCAGATCCTGCCATAGAACATAAGAAATGTGAGGAACACCTTCTCCCAGAAGTAACCATGCATTTGTTTACTACCACAAAGTGGCCCAGTCTAGACCAATGCCTGATATAACCCAAGGATCAAAATAGACACAGCTGCTGCCATGTAGAGCTGACTGTATTGCAAGAGAAAGAGGCAAGCAGATAATCAAGCCGGTGTGTGACACGTGAGGCCTTTCACACAGCTAGAGATATGGAGAAGGCAGGCTGAGCCCTTCAAGCAGATAAGGCCTTGCAGTTTGCGTGGTGCTTGTGTCTTTAATTTTGCTGTATAGGTTTATATGGGAGGACTTGAAGGACAGTCTCCACAGGCCCTCTACAAGATCACAATTTGTCTTTTTGCTGTTGTTTTCTTCTCCTTTCTGCAGCCACTTCTGCTCCATCCTCCCTGTCATTTGTCCCCCAACCAATCTTCCCAGTGTGAGTCATAATCTGTTTCAATGGTCAATTGCCAAACTGTGTACCTTTGCACATTTTTTTAAAAAAATTGCATTAATGTAACTGACTCCCAAATAATGACTTCCTCTACCAGTTGTTGGAATCCTGAGGTTTGCGTTACTCACTCAGTTGTGAGTGGAATCAAGCACATACAAAGACTAGGAGGTGTGGAGGTGAGGCGTGGCTCAAGTAGTAGAGAACAAGCCTTAGGGTGGGAAGGAAGAATAGGACAGACTAAATGGGTTATCAGAGGCAAAGAATGAAGTACAGGTACACAGCAGTATCTGGGGAGAGGCAGGGGAGGGGTCAGGGAGGGGAATCACAGTGGCCAGGCTTGGGTGGCTCACATCTGGAATCTTAGTTACTCATGAGGTTGAGATCTGAAGATCAAGATTTGAAGCCAAGTCCAGGCAAGAAAGTCTGTGAGACTCTTCCCTCCAATTAACCAGCAAAAAAAAAAAAAAAAAAAAAAAGTCAAAAGTAGAGGTGTCATTCAAGTGGTAGGATGCCAGACTTGAGTGAAAATGCAAAGTGACAATGACTAGACCAAAAGAAAACACTCTCAGGAGTAGAACCTGCAGAAAGCATTCAAATGCTAACATATAGATAGATACGTGGGCACGTTGTATCTCCTGAACCCATCTCCTCTCCCTTCTTTTGTCTCCATCTTAGAATACACCACCAGCAGTCCTGACTTGTTATTAGTCATCATTCAAGTGACAGGTGTCAGCCTTCTGCCACCCCTGGGAATCGCCATCGCTGTCATTGTTATCTTCTACTGCTACCGAGTACACCGGCAGCAGAAGCTGAGCCCGTCCTGGGAAAGCAGCAAGACTCGCAAGCTCATGGAATTCAGCGACCACTGTGCCATCATCCTGGAGGACGACCGCTCTGACATCAGCTCCACGTGTGCCAACAACATCAACCACAACACCGAGCTGCTTCCCATTGAACTGGACACCCTGGTAGGAAAAGGACGCTTTGCCGAAGTCTATAAGGCCAAGTTGAAGCAGAACACTTCAGAGCAGTTCGAGACTGTGGCTGTCAAGATCTTCCCTTATGAGGAGTATGCATCCTGGAAAACCGAGAAAGACATTTTTTCAGACATCAACCTGAAGCATGAGAACATCCTGCAGTTCCTGACGGCTGAGGAGCGGAAGACGGACCTGGGGAAACAGTACTGGCTCATCACAGCCTTCCATGCCAAGGGCAACCTGCAGGAGTACCTCACCAGGCATATCATCAGCTGGGAGGACCTGTGCCAGCTGGGCAGCTCCCTGGCCCGGGGCATCGCTCATCTGCACAGTGACCACACCCCATGTGGGAGGCCCAAGGTACCCATTGTACACAGGGACCTCAAGAGCTCCAATATCCTGGTGAAGAGTGACCTTACCTGTTGCCTGTGTGACTTTGGGCTGTCCCTGCGTCTGGACCCTACTCTCTCTGTAGATGACCTGGCCAATAGTGGGCAGGTAAGTCAAATCTAGTGCCAAATCCTACCGCCCTTTGAGCCTGGCCCAAACATACCTCTTCCGAAAAACAACAAAACAACAATTATTTAACATGTCTATAATCTCTATTCGTTATGCAAAGTAATGAGCTTCATTATGGCATGTGCAGACATGCACATAATGTAATGTTCTCAGAAGGATCCGTCTATTACTCATTCTTATTCTTCCTGCCCCTTTTCCTCTTCACATTTCCCCTCTATTTTCCTATGTTGTTCCTCACTCCCCCCTCACTAAATTCTACATGTGAAAGAAAATGTGTTAATTAATAGTTCTGAGTCTATTTTTTTTGTTGTTTCACATGATTTTGTTTCACATGATTATTTCCAATTCAGTCCATTTTTCTGCAGACAACATAATCTCATTCTTTTCTTTTTCTTTGGCCAGTCCTGGGGCTTGAACTCAGGGCCTGGGCATTGTCCTTGAGCTTTCTCAAGGTAGAGCTCTACCACTTGAGCCACAGCACCACTTCTGGCTTTTTCTGTGAATGTGGTTCCAAGAAATTGAACCCAGGGCTTCGTGCATGCTAGGTAAGCACTCTACCACGAGGCCAAACTCCTGGCCCCATAATCTCATTCTCTATAGCCAAATTATACTTTAGTGTTTGCATGTACCACATTTCCACTATTTATCCAGCCACTATAACTTGGCTAACTTCCCACCACCATTTGGTCTTATCTCTTCTAGTTGAACTCAAGGGCTCACAGTTGCTGATTTGCTTAATTGATTAGTTCTCCACCACTTGAGCCACACTTCCAGTTCAGCTTTTTGCTGATATTTTGGAGGTGGCCTCACATAGATGAATTTTGTCCCAGCTGGTTTCAAATCATGACCCTCCAGATTTTAGCTTCCCAAGTAGTTATGATTACAGACATGAGTTACAGCTTATTTCTGTTTTTCCCTATCTTGCAGTTTTACCTGGTTCTTTTTCCTCTACATGCTTGATTATATATATGTGTGTGTGTATGTGTGTGTGTGTGTGTGTGTGTGTGTATACACACATATATACATATATACACATATACATATATGTATAGATACACACATATGTATATATATGTATATATATACATATATAATCTTTAATTGTACAAAGGGATCTTAATTCACATATCAATGTTCAATCATCTTGATTAATGTCAACAAATATATTGATTTCTAGCTTTACAGAAGGCTTTCTTCTTGAAATCTAAATCCATGTTCTTGTGACACTCAAGATACCTAGCCCAGTGCCAAGATGGTGAAAGTGATCATCACTAGTCATTAAAAAGCAAGCATTTTGGTTAATGAATTACTGAAATGTGACTGGAAACTGCCAGGACATCTTTTTTGGGTTATGAGCCCGAGGCATTCACAAAGTTATTGTCTCTGGCCAGAGGCAGGATATACTTCTTTTTTGTGTGTGTCCCAGTCCTGGGGCTTGAACTCAGAGCCTGAGCACTGTTTGTGGCCTTATTGAAGTCTAGAGCTCTACCATTTGAGCCACAGCACCACTTCTGGCTTTTTTATATATGTGGTACCTAGGAATTGAACCTGGGTCTTTGTGCATGCTAGGCAAGCACTCTACCACTGTGCCATGCTCCAGGCCCCAGGATACACTTCTTATGCATTTAGAAGTGTTGAACTTGTAAACTGTCTGCCCAGGCAGCCCTTTGTGCTCATGGCTACCCAGGCAGTGTTTGGGTTAACACGTCGAAACAGAAACAAATCCATATGCCAAGGCAATGACTCATACAGTGACCCCTTAAAAATAAAACCTTTTCTTATAATATGTGCCTATAAGAGCCATTCCCTGGAACACTGGTATTAAATTATTTGACCTTTCTTGAGTCCTTGACAAGGTCTGCCAATTGTTATTAGTTAGTCAAGCTGTACAAGCTACAATATCAAACATTTAAGTTGAAAGTGCTTTTTGCTACAAGTATTTTTCTTGTTCCTCTGAATCCCATGTTCACATATGGTCAGTAATAGAGTTTAATACATGTCCAGAAGTTAAAACACAGTGTGTCACATCATTGAAAATTAAAATATGATTTGGATTTGGTCTTGTTCTCTGAAAATACTTTCATATAATTTTAATTTAGGTGACATAGACTTTTATCACATCTTGGAAAGCAAGAATATATCTTGGAGTAAACATAGATTAAAACAACCTTTAAGTGATCAAAATAAGTGTCAGGTTTTTTTTTTTTATCTTAGAGTTTCAAGAATCAAAGAGAAATTATTTATTTGGTACTGGCTCATACTTGTAACCCTACCTACTCAGGAGGCTGAGTTCTAGAGAATTGAAATTCAACACCAAACCAGATAGAATAGTCCACAAGACTTCATCTCTAAAATAACTAGTAAAAATCAGAGATGGAGACATGGCTCAAGTGGTAGAGTGCCAGTTGAGCAAACAAGGCAAGCATGTGTGAGGCCCTGAGTTCAAACACTGGTACCCAAACAAGAAACATAGAATTTTCATTGTAAATGCAATACTAAGCATCTAAAATGTCTGGGCTTTATTTGCTCATATTATCTGTGACAATGTCCATTATAGGTCAGAATTCTCTGCTACTTCCTTAGTTTAGCATGCTTTGTTTATAATCTTCTAAAGGTTTTCTGGGAGAGATGTTCTATTCTTTTTTCAATAATTGTGTGTACTCTAGCTTTCTTTGTTGTTCTTATTTTTGCTTTTAAATTTTGGCCTCTTGTTGTCACTTGGCTATTTTGCTCAAAACTGATACTCAAGTGGTATCTTGAGCTACTCCTTCACTTCCAGCTTTTCGCTGATTAATTGGAGATAATATTCTTATGGACTTTTCTGTCTTGGCTATCTTTGAACTGCTGTCTTCAGATCTCAGCCTCTTGAGGAGCTGGGATTACAGAGGTGAATCACCCTATTTGGAAACATTTTGTTGTTGTTTTGTTTTGTTTTTTGTTTTGGCCAGTCCTGGGGCTTGAACTGAGGGCTTGGGCATTATCCTTGAGCTTTCCCAAGGCTATCACTCTTTCACCTGAGCCACAGCCCCACTTCCAGCTTTCTCTGAATATGTGGTACCAAGGAATTGAACCCAGGGTTTCATGCTTGCTAAGCAAGCACTCTACCATTCAGCCACACTCCCAGCCCCTGTGATTTTTTTTTTAAAGATTATCTGCATGCAGGAATGGTACCTATTCACCGCAGTGTGAAAATAAAGACATAATGAAATGAAAAACCTCAATGTCTGTTTTTATCTAGGTGGGAACTGCAAGATACATGGCCCCAGAAGTACTAGAATCCAGGATGAATTTGGAGAACGTTGAGTCTTTCAAGCAGACCGATGTGTATTCCATGGCTCTGGTGCTCTGGGAGATGACTTCGCGCTGTAATGCAGTGGGAGGTATGTACAGACCACAGGCATGTCAGGTTCATGGACCTGCCTTCCAAATGAAAAGATGCTATTTGCTCTGAGCCTGAGTCTAGGAATTCATCACAAAGCAGTTAACTCCACAGTGACAGCTACTTGAGGTTTCTCTATACTCTTAGGAATTAAGCCAAAGTTTTTTTTTAATCCAATGTTATTTTTTTTGTTGTTCGTGTGAGTGTGTGTGTGTGTGTGTGTGTGTGTGTGTGTGTGTGTGTGTGTGTGTGTGTGCCAGCACTGTGGCTTGAACTCAGAGCCAAGGCACTATTACTTGAGCCACACCTCCAACTACTGCTTTTCTCTTTTGTTATCTGTAAGGCTTGAACTCAGGGTTTAAGCATTGTCCCTGAGCTGACTTGTTCAACGTTGGCATTCTGTCACGTTGACCCACACAGATCTACTTCTGGTTTTTGAGTGGTTAATTGGAGATAAGAGTGTCACGGCGACTTTTCTACCTGGATTGGCTTCAAACTGCAGTCCTCAGATCTCAGCATCCTGAGTGGCTAAGATTACAGATTTGAGCCATGAATTCCTGGCAAGTTTGTTTGAGCATTATTTTTGCCAATCCTAAGGCTTGAACTCTAGGTCTTGGCATGTCTTTGAGATTTTCTCAAGGCTAGCATCCTATCCTTGAGCCACAGCACCACTTTTACCTTTTTCTGTGTATATGGTCCCAAGGAATCCAACCCAGGTTTTTGTGCATGCTAGGCAAGCACTCTACCACTAGCTCACACTCCTGTCCCCCAATTTGTTGTTTGTTTGTTTTAATGATTAATTGGAAATAAGAGTCTCATAGACTAACCTGGTCTGTCTGGCTTTCAACTGCACAATTCTCAGATCTTACTCTCCTTAGTAGCTAGGATTACAGTCCTAAGCCACCAGCACCTGGCAAAATATGTTAAACTGAAAGCCACGTTTTTGTTTTTGTTTTGTTTTTATATATTTTTATTGTAATTAATAGAAGGGTTACATGATATTTGCCAGATAGAAGGTGCATTAATTCCCATACATTAATACCATTTCACATGTCTTGGTCCCCATTTCCTTCCCCCCCACCCCAACCCCTCATCTTGTTTTCCCCCTTCCCTATCCAATTTCAAATAACCAAATACAAATATATCCGATATATCAGATAACAAAGTGAGATAGTGTTCTTGTACTTGAAATCATTAAACAGTTTTCATAATTTCTCACAAAAGAACTCTGAGATGTCAATAAATTATTGATAAGTTATAGAAAACTTTTATACAATAGATAAAATTTCAAGTGTAACTCAAAATTACATGATGAATTATTGTCTTTCCTTAAAAAAGGAGTGTACAATAAATGCTATGAATTCATAACCATATCATTATCCAAAGAACTATAGAACTAGAACACTTCTTTATGTGTCATACGACAAGAGATTTATGTGAATCCTAAGCACTCACTTCATTTCCCTAGACTTTTTAAATTATGACTTGTTTTACAATACAATCTTTTCTGCAATAAAAGTATACAACATCCTTTAATAACTTTTCTTTCAAATGTAACAAAACAAATCTTTGTGCCATTAATTTCTTTCTCCTTAGTTGGGAATTTTATTAGGTACTGATTCTAGTACTTCACTAATATAGGGGATTAAATTCTCTATAAATACATTGAGCTTTGAAGATAAAACTTTGTGTCTTCATTCAGCAGGCTTTATATAATTACCTTTCTTAGTGTATCCTCCACATATGTTTTAATAACTTACAAGAGATGACACTAACAATGTGTATGAGAAATTTTTTGTTCATGTGTAATCGTATTTAGGTAAGTTTCTTGTTTTCTAAAGCTTTTCAGAATTATAGAGTTCAACAAAATAACTTGACCAAAAAGTTACTTTATAGACACGACTTGTTTGATTAGGCAAAACAAGCAAAATGTTTTGACCTATTCCTTTATGAGTTGAAAATTCTATGGAAGAAAGGAAGCCATCCCTCACTTACTAGTCTCCAAGATATGAGGCTTCTGCCTTTCTTCTATAATCTCCAGGTGGTTTGGCTTGTTTGCTCTCATACTCTTCTTTTCGAGCAGTCTTCTTAAGCTCATACCATCACTTCCCCAGAATCCATCACCAGATCTCCTCAGCAAGTTGTGCACTGAGCTCTCTCCGTTGCTGGAGGCCATGATTGCTCTAGGCCTTGAAATGTAAATAATATGGACTTCGCTGGCCTGCAGGACCATTACTTTAGGGAGTATTGTGCTACAAAGAAGAATGACAGATATCTACTTAGCCATATCTTTTTCCAATTATCCTTTCTGATTTATGTATTATTTTGGGGGAGGGGACTTTAACTTTGGGCCTGCGAGCTGTCCCTGAGCTCCTCAGCTCAAGGCTACTGCCCTACCCATTGAACCACAGTGCCACTTTCCAGTTTTCTAGTGATTAATTGGAGATAAGAGTCCCATGGACTATTTAATGTCCGGGCTGACTTTGAACCATGATCCTCAGATCTCTGCCTCCTGAGTAGCTAGGATTACAGGTGTGAGCCACCGGGCCAGGTTCCTTTCTGATTTCTACCAGGACTCCCTCAAGTCTCACCTGAGCAATGTATGTCAGTCTTGTCCTAGGGGCTGACAGATGAAATCCTGCTAAACTTAATTATATAAATTTGTTTTGTTTTGTAATAGTTTTAGACTTGAAAATAGGGGCAACATAAAAATCTCCATCTTTTTAGAAAATGTGCGTGTACACTTATGAAAGCCCTTGTACCACTATTAGGGGTTTAGATTCATGGCTTCACATTCTCCCTTGCCCTTCCTTTCTACTCAAAGATAAAATTCTACCCGTTGAGCCACAGGTCCACCTCTGGTTTTTTGTTGGTTAACTTAATATAAGAATTTCATGGACTTTCCTGCCTGGGGTGACTTCAAACCACAATCCTCAGCTCTTAGCCTCCTGACTAGCTGAGATTATAAGTGTGAGCACCCAGAAAGTTTCCATCTATTTTTAATTAAGCTACTTCCTAAACCACAGCATCTAACTGTCAAGACCAAGAAGTTAGCATTGATTTTTTTGCTGTTCACTGATGTCGATAACCCTACTTGTACTGGGATATCTCCACGAATAGCATTTCTGAAGCAGGATCCAGGCCAAGTTACAGTGACTGGATATACATGCACCATAGTCTCCAACTCAGGGTATCTTCTCTTCCATGATCTGGAGGCTTGAGAAGAATGGAGACCTGCTGCCTTATTGATGCTTTTCACGTTATATTTCTCTTTTGTTTTCTGACCATTACATTGAGAGAGAGAGAGAGAGAGAGAGAGAGAGAGAGAGAGAGAGAGAGAGAGAGAGAGAGAGAGAGAGAGAGAGTGTGTATGTGTGTGTGTGTGTGTGTGTGTGTGTGTGTGTGTGGCAAGAATGACAAAGATAGGTTGTTGTGGCCTTTCAGTGGGCTCAAAGTCACTGGTGTCAAATGAAAAATTTGATCACCCCATTCAGGTAATGTCTTACAGCTTCTCCCAGTAAAACTAACCTTTTTCCATTTGTAATTAACCCATACTTTCAAGGAAAATACTCTGACCTGTTTTTTTTTTTCTGACAATACTAAGCAACTGTGTAGTACTAGAGTTCCCCCGTAATTTTATCCATTAACTTGGGGAATGCATCAATAATTCTTGACTCCAATTATCACAAGAATGTGCTTTCTGAACATTTTCTACTTTCTTTCATTATTATTCTCCTGTAAGGAAGAACTGTCCCTTTTTCCCCATGTCTTATTATTTATTCACTAATTATGTATTTATATGAGCCTGGTATTATGGATATTTACTTCATTCTATGCATATTCAATACTGCCATTACTTATTTTGTTCTTCAAACTACCACAACCTTGGTTCCTGGATCAAACCTCTTAGCATCTTAGCCATGATAAAAGCTACTCAGATATAGCTCAGCCCTTTGCTGGCTCTGATTCTTCATCCCTTTCACAACATGTTAGACTAATTGGTCTAGGTCACCTCTTTCGCCCTGCCCCTTGCTGGACTATGGTCCTCCATGGTGGAGATAGTGCTCAGTTCTGCTGACACTCTTATTTCCTGGTTTCCTGCCTGAGAGTTCTTCTCTCACCTTATGGAAAGTATCTTGTTTTTCTCTTGTGCATTGAAATTTGTTTAACTGAGTTTCAGCCATTGAGAATAATCTTCTGCCTGAAAGTTTTGACAGCACCAAGTGAATCCTTAGACTGATAAGTCCTGTGCCAGAGCTTCTCTGATCACTGTGGAATAAATTTACCTAGATTTCAGATCCTTCCCTGTGTTAGAGATTGTGTCTCTGTCCATGTGGCTGCTTATTCTGGCCCGGTGTGAGCTCCCTACTCCTGTTTTTATCAGTGACTGCAGTGCCTTCCTCTTGATATTTGCTGAGTGGAGAAGAATCTAGGCTAAAGGGGAGAAATTCACCAACTTTTCTGAATTCTGAAGTAGGGTAAACAAGCTATCCTAAGGAAAGGCCAGAATATGATTTGGTTAGCTTGTCTCAAAAAGTCCTTTTATAAACTTAATAAGAACAGATGGCTCTGGAGGAATCAGAAATAAGCTGTCCCGGTTCTGATTTTCTTTGATTCTTTTTTTCCCATGTCCACTCAGACTACTGAATCAAGGCTCTTTATCCATCCTTGCTTTCCTCCTGACACAAAGTCCTTCCTAGCACTGCGTGAACAAATGCTGTAAGCCCACCCCTTCATTTTCTTCGTCTTCTCCTTTTGAAGTATTGGTATTGGGGTTTTGTTGATTTTTATTACTGCCTGGTTCATCTTTAAAAAAAACAGAAAGACAGACCTTTTTTTTAAGCGTAATTCCTTTTTCTCCCCAATATGAATTCTTTCTTTTCTTTTTCTTTAAAATTTGTTGCTTCTTATTATAAAAATGATGTACAGGGGAGTTATGGTTACATAAGTCAGATAAAGAGAACATTTCTTTGTGAACAATCGTAACCTTTCCCTCGCTATCTTCCAGCTATTACCTCACATCTCTACTCACAAGTTGTATAGTTAATTTTCCAGGTAGTGTGTAGTGAGTATCACTGCTGCATTTGTTCACCTTTTGTCCCTCCATTTCTGTGCCCCCCCTGCAGCCATTTCTCCCCCAACGACAGATAAATGAACAAAGCAAAAGAAAATGAGAAAGAATCAACAAAGACAAGAAAAGCCCTCTGATTTCTACTTCCTGGAGTTCATTTCGATAAATATTACTTTATATGATCAGATGCACATATTAGCTTAGTCTAAATTTCAGAGGCTTCAAAGAGTCCCTTGGAGAGTGTAGAAAGCCAGAAAACAGATGTACCTCCTGCAACCCAGAGTTTCTATGTCACACTCTGCAGCTGTTATTCAATCACCTATGGAAAGGACAGACCTTCATCTCCACAAATCAGTACTCTGCTAGAAAAAGACTTTGCTTTCAAAATTGACATATACACATGTATTTCTTACTTTTATAAGCCCCCAAATATAACATTAAATACCTATAGTTAATGTTAGACTTTAATTTGTAAAGTATAAGGAAGGAGAAAAAAATGTAAAGTCTTTCCTCACTCAAACAGAAGCACAAGTGTACACACACACACACACACACACACACACACACACACACACACCAGGGAGAAAAATGATCCAAAAAGAGAGGCTTCTTAGTGAAAGTAGCATTGGTCTGATGAACAGATCCACAAAGGAACAACAGCTATTCTTGCCTAAGTACCAGCCTGTGTGTAACTAATTTAATCTGCATATATGATTTGAAGTGTGGGCTCTTGTTAATTCTCTGTTTGCAAATGTGAAAAGTGGGGCTTTGGAGACAGGAAGCTGCGGAACCAAGAATCAAAACCTTTGTCAGCCTGGTGGAGAGCTAGCCTGTCTGAGGAACAGCACTGACATGAAGTCGTAGCTATAAGTACCTTGGCTACCATGAGATGGGTAGTCTGATTTGTGCTGTGTGTCCTAGCATTTATGCGAAAGCCCTTATGCAACACCTCTCTGGGGGTAGCTGGACAGACACTTGAGGAGCAGTAGGGAAAGACCTATTTCCTGAAAGTGTGTATTGATGGGTTTTCCTCTCACCGGAGTGAGCCTTTGTCAGTGCAATAATCCAAACATGCTTCTTTTTTTTGAGTACCTTTAAATCTGGGATCGCTTTCGTTATGTCCCACAGTGGTGGGACTTGAACTCAGGAGCCTCTTTCTCTCATTTGGTATTTTCTGATCTCAAGACTGTCATTCTATCACTTGAGCCGTCCCTCCACTTCCAGCTCTTTGATGGTTAATTGGAGATTAGAGACTCACCATTTTTTTTTTTGTCCAAGCTGGCTTCAAACTCTGATTTCTGATCCTAAGATCTCAGCCTCCTGAGTAACTAAGTCCTCAACCCAGGATCACATCCTTACCCTTATTTCTCTTAAGAATGGACTCATTCATTTATTCACTCAAAAATTATGAATACTTGCTGTGTCTCAGACACTATTCAAAAAGCTTAGGAACAACACTTTCTTTTTGCTTGTATTTTTGACCGAGGGTCTCATGTTGCAGCCCTGGCTGGTTTTGAACTTGGCATCCTCATGTCCCAGTGCTGGGATTTTTCAGTTGGATACTACAATACCAGACAGGAACAGCAGTTTAAAAAGCAAACTTTTCCCCTCAAGAGACAATCTAGTGAAAAGATAATAGTCTAGAAAGACAAATTAATGAGCAAATAACTATGAGATTGGGGGTAACATAGATGAGTACAATAATTATAGAAGCCAAAATACAGTATGTTAAGGTGACAGATAATGACAAAGGTTGTTATTTCAGACA
Organism: Megascapheus bottae; assembly: GCF_031878675.1. Lineage (NCBI taxonomy): Eukaryota > Metazoa > Chordata > Mammalia > Rodentia > Geomyidae > Megascapheus > Megascapheus bottae. The sequence goes on from NC_143526.1 coordinate 5,056,859, forward strand.
CTTTTATTAACTGAAGGGAATACAAAGGAAAACAAGTCTTCAGAGTCGTTTGAAGAGGAAACATAGCCAAAGGATATGAGGGCAGGGCACATTACTGCCTTAGAAAGGAGAAAATTCATGTCAAGGCCATTCAGCAGAGACTGGCATGCAACTGGCTGAGTGTCCAGAGGAGTGTTTTAATGTTGTGTGTGAGAGTGGAACAGATGAAAACAGGGCCCAGGACCCCTTTGGCTAACTCTGCAGGCACCGCATTCATGTCATCCTCAGCCAGAACTAGCTCACAAGCAAACCCACTCCAAATCCTCCAATCAGCTGATCCTTGAGTAGAAGCTGACAAACAGCAAACAGCTGGCTGAGCAAGCATTTAAACCAGAATTGCCACACCATATTGTTGAGTTTCTGCAGTTCTGTGAGGGTAGAAAGCGCAAATGAACCAAGAAGAAAGAATAGGGTGGGGGAAAGAGAAGAAAAGGAAGGGTCTGGAGAAGAGACTGGGAGGAGACCAGGATGAGGAAGCACTTATTTTACTGGACTTCAAGCCAGTGCAAGTTGCAAAGCAAAATGGGAAACATCTGGTAGTGGCTTTGGAGGACCCTGTCAACAGCTTTGTTGTCCGGCCAGTCACAGCATAAACAACAGCAGTGTGCCAGATGCTCACCCTGGAGAAACTCACCCTAGAGTTGTCTCAGAAGAAGCATCAGGTCTTTCTCTTCAGAGTAAACCTTTTGGAAGAAGGGCCTAGAAGTTACCTTACATTAAGAAAAGACTGCAGGAAAAGGCCCAGAGAGGAGCCTGAAGGAAGAGAGACCCTTTTTCTAGCTATGAAGCAGAGCGTTCTTATAAAAGCATGTGTGCGCGTGCACGAACACACAAAAATGACAAGGAAGAGAAGAGGCAAGGGGGAAAGGGGAGGGGAAGAGGAGGGGAAGGGAGGAGTGGGAAAGGGAGGGGAGACCAGACCTCTGTTTGGACATGCTGAAAGAAACATTGACGTAGTCTCCTCAGAATCCCTGGCTTGGAACAGGATCCATCAAGGACTCGATCTGAGTAAACAATCCGAGGTGCCTAAGGTGCCTGCAATGGTTAGAGTGTCCTCACCCTGGAGAAAGGATGAATGAAAGTTGTTTATTTGGGAAGATTCAGAGGAAATTCCAGTAAGGAATGAGGAAATGAGTCAGGCATTAAAGAAGGCAGCGGGCCAGGGTGTCTCAGCTGGGGAGTGGCCAGCAAGCCTCCGGAGGGTGGGCATGCACATAGTACATAGCAGAGGGCACGCCCCACACCCACATCGTGGCACCGGCCAGATAGGTACAGGGCTCACACTGTACCTCCCATTCATCCTTGGATCAGGATAACAACGCCTCAGTATCCAGCTTGCCAGTTCGGAGTTCAGTCACTGTGTAGAGTGTAGAAGGGGATGTGACATCCTGAAGTGGTACTGAGTGTTATGTGGACACAAGGCACAAAGGGCTTTGAAACTGTATTTTCACCAGCCTTGGTGGCTCATGTGTGTAATTCTAGTTCCTCAGGAAACTGAAATAGGAGGATCACAGTTCAAAACTAGCTAAGGCAGCTAAAGCTAATGGACTTTTATCTCTGCTTACTCCATAAAAGTGTGACTCGAATGGTAGAACATCAGCCTTGAGTGAAGGAAACGGGACAATGCTCAGGCCCTGAGTTCTAGTCTCAATACCAACATAATAGCAATAACCAAAACAATAATTTCTCTGTCTCTTCACCCATCTCTCCTGTCACAATAGCCAATTAAAGGGGGAGCCAGTTTTTTAATCACAAGTAGATTTAGCATAGCTTGTTTAGAAATTCCAAACCAAAACCATAATGTCCTATGAGGATGTTGGTCTCAATGCAAGGAGGAAGGTCTCAGTTGGACAAGGAGGGACATACTTGTTAAGTGTATTGTCACATAATCAATAGGTACCTTGGCACTTTGGGCTGTACCCCTGTGCTTGCTGCTTCCTCTGGTTTGGGGAGAACGCTCTTTTTGAAAGATTTGGCAGAAAAGCAGAGAAAGCATGGAAACTTCCTTAAAAGGAAAAGCAGTTTTCTCAGTATATAATCATGTTCCAATCTCAATGTTCTTCCTAGAATCCAGAACCCAAGTACATGGGGTCCTCAGTTTCCTTGGTTATGAAGTAAGAGCTAGATGACATCAGAGGACTGTTCTACATTCTTTCTCTGTCTGACTCACTCAAACCCCTTCCAATATGTCTAATAACAGATACTATTTTTCCATGGCAAGATACAGCTCCAATTCAGTATGAAGCATTTAAGGCCAGGCTGATCTTCTGTGGTCAGTGGAAGGTGTGTTTGTTTGAGATCTGCAACTTGAGAATGGCAAGCAGCTGAGAGGAAGGGGGTGCTGGCTGCTTTGCTGGTATGATGTTGCCAGACACTCTGTGACATTCATTTGTCTTATGATTCATCCCCACTGGGTTTGACCCAGGCTTCTCCTCAGTGAACTGAAGGAAAAAATTCTGGTCCTTGTAAAATAACGATAATAATAATAATAAAGTAAATGGAAAAATTTCTAAACAATAAGGGAAATTTTTCAATCACTTTTATTCCCACTACTCAACCTATGATATTTGCATAGAAGAAAGTAAGGGTTAGGAATGGGAGAGATTTACTTTTCTCTATAAAATTTTTGTGCAGTAATTTTATTCTTTTAATCACATCCCCTCTATGTGTGTGTGTATGCATGTGTGTTAGTACTGAGATTTGGACTCACAGCCTTGCATTCTCCCTTAGCTTTTTTCTGAAGGCTGACATACTATACCACTTGAGCCACAGCACCACTTCCATCTCTCAGCCTGTTAATTAAACATAAGAGTTTCACAACCTGGGTGCCAGTGGCTCATGTCTGTAATCCTAGCTACTCAGGAGGCTGAGATCTGAGGATTATGGTTTGAAGCTAGCCAAGGCAGTAAGGTCTATGAGACTCATATCCAACCAGAAAATGAAAGTGGCTCTGTGACGCAAAGTGGTATAAAAGCTCATGGATAACACCTAGGACCTGAGTCTAAGCCCCAGCAACAGAAAAATAGAAAAAGAATCTCATACACTTTCCTGCCTGGATGGGTTTTAAACTGTATTCCTCAGTTCTCAGTCTCCTTAGTAGCTAGGATTATAGGCATTGTGTCACTGGCACTTGGTTTACATGCATTTTTGATGCTAAAAATATTTTAAGTCCCATCATAAAAAATGAGTAGCTGGCTCATAACTATAATTTTAGATACTCAGGAGATTGAGATCTGGAGGATCATAGTTCAAGACCACTCTAAGCAAAAAAATAACTATAATTTTAGATACTCAGGAGATTGAGATCTGGAGGATCATAGTTCAAGACCACTCTAAGCAAAAAAATAAATAAATAAAAATCACTGAGACTCCATCACCAAAATAACTGGCTGGGAAGTATAGCTCAGATGGTAGAACAACAGCAACAAAAAGTAGCTGGAGATATAGGAGATGAGTTTGAACTTGACAATTTTGTCGCTTAATCGTTGCCGTCTCTGAATTTATAAAGAGCCAGTGGGCATCACCATTTGGTGTAACTCTCACTCTTTTCCATTCACCAGGATGTTCCCCTCACAGAAAACTATGGGTACCAACCTTCATATGGAGGCTCTTTACCCTCTACCCTCTTTCCTTAGAAGGGTATCTTCTGTGGTCATCTGTGTCCATCTTCTATAGAGCCAAAGGGAAGATCCCATCCCTGAACCCCTCGTGGTATGGAGAACGACAAAGGAGCAGTTAGGAAACACCCCAGGAAGGAATGGTGTATTCTAGGTCATCTTGGAAGTCCAAGAATAGCTAATGTGTTGCCTAAGCAGCCACAAAAATGGGAGCAGACAGCACAGAGGCCCTGTGAGTGGCAGATGGACAAATGGGTTTAAAGTCATCATGGCACATGTTGTGAAGCAGGGTTAGGACCAGGTATGCAATATTAGAAATAAAAGCAGAGACAAAAATTGCAAGAGCAAAGAATAAAGCACACATGCCTGGCCTGTTTTGATAGTGTATGTATGAATCATTTTTCTCAGGAGTTGAAAGCAAGTTAGCATAAAACACATACAACACTTCAAATCCCCTCCCTCTGACCCTGAAAGACGACTATAATATTAGAGAGGAGAATAAGACAGTTTGATCAAATGATGATGGCCTCAGACATGTGGAATTTAAACTTTAAGCCCTTCCAGGTGTCCCATGGCCCCCCTTCCCTATAAATCTTCCCAAATCAGAGGGGCAGTAGGTCTTATGTCCCTGGGGAAGAAGAGGGGATATCCAAAGCTGTAGGAAGACTGGGACAAAACCTCGTTATGAATGGCCTCACTTGAGGACAGAATTTCTGCCCTGCTCTGTGTGTGTATGCGTGTGCGCACACACACCTGTGCTGGGGCTTGAATTCAGGACCTGGGCACTGTCACTTAACTTTTTCACTCAAGGTGGGCCCCAGGTCTACTTCAGGATTTTTGCTAATTAAGTGAAGAGTCTCAGACTTTCCTGCCTACGCTGGCTTGGAATTGCAGTCCTAAGATTTTAGCCCCTTGAGTGACTCCAGGATTGCACAAGCAAGCTACCAGCTGCACTGGAATATTCATTACTGATTTTGTAAGCAAAACTAGGCCCAGTGCCATCTTTGCCCCTCCCCCCACCATGGGAACCTGCTTTCTTCCATGAGAAGGACTTCCAATGTAAGAGGAATGCTGAGGTTTATGTAATGAAGATTAGGTCTTAAAATGGCCTAAACTTACCCTGCCTTATAACTCCACTGTGGAGACTTTTTCACTGTTCTCAAGAATTATCAGTCCTGAGATTGACATCTTGGTTTGACTCCGATCCTGACATTTCTCTTCTAATTGTGGTCCTGCTCTGCCTTGTCACTTGTGAGCAAAGGTATGGAACTGTTGGGCATCGGAGGAAAAGGAACTGTGCCACCTTCCATGTGAAAGCCCAAGAACTCCCTAAAAAGTCAGAGGTCTTGCTAAAAGAAATAGCCTGAGTTGCCTGAATCCGGTTGCTCTCGCTTATTATCCTAGCTACTCAGGAGGCTGAGATCCCAGGACAGAGGTTCAAAGCCAGTTGGGCATGAAAGTCCATGAGACTCTTATCTCTGATTAACCACCAGAAAACCAGAAGTAGCACTGTGGCTCAAGTGGTAGAACAGTAGCCTTGAACTGAAGAGTTCAGAGACAGTGCCCAGGCCCAGAGTTCAAGCTCCATGACAGAAAAAAGAATAGAAAACAAGAAAAGAAACATCAGTATGATATGTAGTTCCTAATATTTCCCCTCTCCCTCCCCGACCCCCCCTTCCCCAGAAGGGCTACAGCAAGGCCTCTGCCCTTGCGGTAGCTGCAGATCCAGGCAGATGTGCATTTGAACATAGATGGAGGCCACTAAGAAGGAAGAAAGCACTCCTTGGCAGAATCATGGACTGGCATTTTAGATGTCATATCTGGCTGAAGGATTTTTATGGGACAATTTTGAGGAGATGGTCTCTGGAGATGGAAGTACAAGAAACAGACAAGTGCAGGGAAGAAATGTAAGCAGTTATAGTTGAGGGAGTGTCATGTCTCAGGCTGATTCACAGGAAGTTATGTGGGGTGAATTGTAATTGTATCAGAGTTATCCCATTCAGAGGAAAGAGGAATGGATTAACACACACAGTAATTTGTCATCGGATACCCCAGGCTCTTCGTGGGGGAGGAACTCATGTCCAAAACCCTTGAGGCTAGGCCTTCCTGGCAACCAAGGGCAATCCACCAGAGATGGGTGACAATATGAGCCCCTATCCTCTTAGCTTGGTAACAAGGTTCTAAGCAAAGCACCAATCACATCTATTACATCAGGTGATACAGTTGGAAATGAAATTTGTGAATTGATACACTCAGGATCAATTGTGTCATATACATACCCCATTAATGTATATAATACATTTAAGTCTTATTTGAATTAAATCATAAAAAAATCTGGAAGGGAATCTGGAGGTCCCTTGGTTAAGGATACTTGGGGGGAAGAGGCAATGCTGGTATTGGAATTTAGCTCAAGGCCTGGGTACTGTTCTTAGCTCTTTCACTGAAGGCTGGCACTCTACCACTTAAACCATACCTCCACTTGCAGCGTTTTGGTGGTTAATTGGTGGTTAATTTGGAGATAAATGTCTTATGGACTTTCTTGCCTAGGCTGGCTTCACACTACCATTATCAGATCTCAGCCTCCTGAGTAGTGAGGATTACAAGCATGGCACCTGGCTTGAGCTATATTTTGTAAGAAAGAGGAGAGGATATCCTCATCTGGTTCCTGTTTCTTGCTTATGCCTGATTTCAACTCAACTCATATTTATTGCATATATACTATATATATATATGTATATGGTAAAGTGGGAAGCCCAGAGTAGAGAGGAGAAAGACGCAAAACTCAGCCTCCTGAGGCCTTAGCAATTTATAGACTGATGGAACAAAGAAGTAAGGCATGTAATTCTTATGCGAATCAAAATTCAGAGCTCCCAGGAGAACAAAAGTGCATTTGCTTAGGCACCAGCATTGTGGTTTGTGTTTTATCTCAATGCATCCCAAATGTTCCTATGTTTCAATTTATAGACACAGAAAATGTCCTGGTTGCTTTTCTATTTGTGTGAGGCTGAAGAAGATAAATATACAAGTAGGGTTTGAGGAACAGAAAAGAAACAAAACAGAAAAGGCAATAAACAAATCCCAGTTACATCTTTTTAAATTACTCCTTTTTCATGAAAGCTTTCTTGATTCATATCCTGGAAGAGAAAATTATGAGACTTTTAATTGTGAGAACAAGATTATCATAAAGCTATATGTCAATAATTCTATTTACTTTGAGGAAAGGCAAAATTCTACTCACATCCAAGTTCAGCTCAGTGAAGTTTTAGTACTGAGTTGAAAATGGTTTTTAGATTCCAGGCCCTAAGTCTAGGAGTCCCAATTTAAGACTGTTCACTTGTCCCCATATGCCAAATAAAGAGACAAAGAAAGATTTATTACCCGGAAGCCATGGAAAGACAGAACTGCAGTATATCTTCACCTGTCTTCAGAGGTACAGGCAATTAATGTCATATTCAATGAGGAGAATTAGTGACAGATGCTGAAAATGATACTGCATATTTAAAATAATCCCAAGTCAAAATATGGCCTGGCTGACCATTAGTTCAGTCTTTATCCTAGGAAATATTGCATAGGTTAATTTATTACTGGAACAGGACAGGAACAACATGGTCTCCTGAGTTTTTTTTTTAATAATTACTTGCTTTAAAATAATAAGAAGACATTGCCTGTTTGAGGGACAGTTTTCTTTCCATACAAGACTGATACTTGTGAATTCAGTCTTAGAGACCATGGGGATTACAAAGCTGACTGTAGTAGAAAATAGTTCAGATCAAAAGATTAAAAGTTGTTTCTTACAGTGTTTTTTCTGTGTTAGAATCTGTCCTGAGCCCCTGTAATACGTATATCGATCAGGTTATTTGAACGAGCATGTTGCTCTCCTGTTATAACACCAGTTTGGATAGAATTGAACATCCATCCATCCATCCATCCATTTGTCTGTCTATCCATTCATCCTCCTTTCCCTCTCATCCATCCATTTTCCTTCTTTCCCTTCCTTCTCTCCTGTCCATCCATCCATCCGTCCGTCCATCCATCCATGCATTCATCCATCCATCAAAAAGTATCAGAAATGGAGCCATGGCTCAAGTGGTAGAACATCATATTTGAGGGAAAAAAATGGGAGGACATCACCCAGTTTCTGAGTTCAAGCCCCAGGACTAGCACAATAATAAATTAACAGAAGAATGAAATGAAATGGGAGTCCTGTGACCATGACCTCCTATTCTCCTGATGCTATCTGTTAGCCCAATCCCTAGCAAATAAGAAGTCCTGTAGTTTATTTATTGTGGTAGGTACTGGTTACTCAAGCCTGTAATCCTTGCTACTCAGGAGCTCTGAGATCACAGTTTAAAGCCAGCCAGGGCAGAAAAATCTTTTGATGCTCTTCTGTCCAAATAATCATCAAAATGCCAGAAGTGGTGGTGTGGTTCGGTGGTAGAGTAATAGCCTTCAGTAAGAAAGCTAAGGGACAGAGCCCTATTCCTGGGTTTAAGCCCCAGGACTGGTGCATATGCACCCCCCCTCCTCCCCACACTCACAGGAGAAAAAGGAAATGGGAAGGAGAAGGAGGAGGAAGGAAAGGAAAAGGAAAGAAAGAAAGGAATAAAAGAAAAACTCTTCAAGCAATACCATTGAATTACTTTCCTAAGGCACTGTCATTCAAATGTTGACTCTTTAAAAGTTGCCATTCAAATAAGCAAACAAATGTATAAGAACCAGATTTCAAGCTCCAGTAGCAGGAAAAAAAAATGTATAACTATCAATCCCTCCCACAATCACTCCTTCCTTCTTATTTGAATCCACTACTATTAAATTTTTCCCTTCATATAATTGCAGGAAGTAGCACTGTCTCTCAAGTGACAGAACACTAGCCTTGAGCACAAAGAGGCTCAGGGACAGCACCCGGGCACCTGAGTCCAAGCCCCACAACCAACAACACATACACGCACACCGAGTTATAATTCCAGACGTGTTTGGACATCTGGTAGCTGGTCTTATGTAGACAGGCTTCTCAGCAAGTTCCTTTCTCTAGGTTGTCTATTCCCTTCTAAGCTGGCCTTTGTTTGCCTGCTTTCTCCACAGAAGTCAAAGACTATGAACCTCCCTTTGGTTCCAAGGTGCGGGAGCACCCCTGCGTAGAAAGCATGAAGGACAATGTGCTGAGAGATCGAGGGCGACCAGAAATTCCCAGCTTCTGGCTCAACCACCAGGTAAGGAATGATAGCTTTGAGGGCTGAAGAAAGTCCATCCAGAGGAGCCTTGTGAGTCGGAGAGAATTCTGGGTAATGGGCTTAAATAGCAAGACAAGTTTCTTTGTACCTGATAACTGACCTCATTACGAGTTATAATCAGTCACCAGGTATATACTACATGCAGACACATGGTACACTTGATACATTGTCATCTTCTCAGTCTCTCCTGGTCCTCTCCCTTCTCTTGATTCTGAGTTAAAAGTATTTTGCCTCTGCTTTTTGCTTCCACGCCTGGAACATGTATCTCAATCTGTTTGCTTCCCAAATGTTTTCCTCTGGGGTTTTTCCACGTTGGGAGGAAACACTTCCTAATTGCAAGCAAATGGGCTAGCAGGTAAGTGGACTGAGAAGTGACTGAGCAGTATCTTTGCACATGAGGCTTGGAGTCTGCCAGGTGCTCACATGAGGAAGGAGGCCAAGTCACCGCTGGTACAGAGAAAAGGAGAGGAACATGTCATGGAGGAACAGAAAACCTGCCTACTTGGTAACTCTTAATGGCTTCTCAGTTTTCCTTTTCAAGAAAGAGAAGCTGCTGAGAACCAGTGGCTCATGCCTATGGCCCTAGCTCCTTGAGGATCATAGTTTGAAGCCAACCTGAAGTGAAAACTTTGTGAGATTCTTATCTCCAATTAACCAGCAAAATAATCAAAAGTAGTTCGAGTGGTAAAGTGCTGGCCTTGAGCAAAAAAAGCTAAGAGAAAGCACCTAGGCCTGGAGTTCAAGCCCCAGAATTGGCACAAAAAGGAAGAGAGCCAGGCAGCAAGCGTTCATTCTAGAAATCCTAGCTACTTAGGAGTTTCACATCTGAGGATCACAGTTAGATGTCAGTGGAGGCAGTAAAGACTGTAAAAATTTTTGTCTCCAGTTAATCACCAAAAAGCCAGAAATGGAACAGTAGTTCCAGTAGTGGAGTGCTGACCTTGAGTTCAAGCCCCATGACTGGCACCAAAAAATAAGAGAAAGGCAAAAAGAGAGAAAGAGAGAAGGGAGAGGGAGGGAGAGGAGAGAGAAGAGAGATAAGAAAGGAATGGATGAGAAAGGGAGAGGGAGAGGGAGGACAGAGAGGGAAGGAAAAGAAGGTTAGGAAAGGAAAGGAGAAAAGAAGAGGAAAAGGGGCTTTCAGAACAGCACACTGGCCTAGGGAGCCAAGAAAGGACTATGTGGACTCTTTACATTCAGGGATACTTGATGAAGATAATGAATGATCAAAAGCCGGGGTGGGAGGGGGTGGGGAAAGATAGTCATGAATAAGAGAAAGTGGTAGAAATCTGACACACCCAGGAAGCAGTCCTCAGTGGAGGAAGAAGAGAACAGCATGCCCTTGTCTCTGGCAGAAAAGCCCTTCATTCACTGCTTTGGATGAATTCCTTATCCATGAAGACTGAGGTTTTCCTGAGGGCAGGGCAAATTCAGATCAGCCATAGAAACAGCAAACTAGGAGCAGTCAAAAAGACAAATAGAAGGAAGCGTAAGTGTGAGCCAGTCCTGGCCCAGAGTGAGTTAGCTTTGAGAGTGCCTGGTGAACCAGGATGCTGAGGGTCAGGGGCTTTTCCAAGCTTCTAGGAAAATGGTCTTTCACTCAAAAAAATGCAAGACTAGTTGCATAAACACTGAAATTACAAGGTGCTAGAATGGTAGGTTCCTTTCAAACTCGATGGCCTCCTCGTGTTGTCTAGTTATTTTAATGAAGCCATTATTCATGATGATAAAATTCTAGAAAAAAATCACACGGTATATTTTTTTCTCTTAATGAGATTTGTTGCCCTATTGATTTCAAATTAATGCTTAATATTTAATTTAATTAACTGCCTGTAATTATGGTACCCAAATAAAATAAATGTTACTGGTGTCCCAACATTAGCACTACTCTTAACAGGGCCATCAATCAATGCTGCCAATTAGGTGAATTATGCAATTAATTTAATATCAAGAACTCATGAACTGGAGAGGGAGTGGGACAGGGGCTCCAGGATGTGTGGGGGTAGTTGTTGGTACTAGAAGGCAAGTGCCTGCTCCCCAAAGCAGGGTTAGGCCGACCTGTCCTACCCTGTCTACCTACCTTGGAAGATCGCTACTGGCAATAGGTACTGTCTAAATGGGAGGAGCCAATTTTATTTCCACCTGTCAGGCCTGCTGCTTAGTTTCGGCTTGCTTTATATTCAGAAGACCTGACAAGGTAACAAAAGTATTTGCAATGCAGGATAAAAATTAAGTCAGTCAGCGAAGAATATTCTTGCAGCATATCCTGGACTTGATAGATTAGGGGTGAGCGCTATGAATCAGCTTACCAGTCAAGCACATCAGACGTACAGAGACAGCCAAGTTACAAAATCGAGCCCAGGCCAGGAATGTGGCCTCCTGGTAGAGGGTTTGCCTAGCACACACGAAGCCCTGGGTTTGATTTCTTGGTACTACCACATACATAGAAAAAGCCAGAAGAGGTGCTATGGTTCAAGTGGGTAGAGTGCTAGCCTTGAGAAAGCTAAAGGACAGTGTCTAGGTCCTGAGTTCAAGCCCCAGTACTGACAAAAAAAGTTTGGCTAGTGGTAGAGTGCTTGCCTAGCATGCACAAAGACCTGGGTTTGATTCCTCTGTACCACATACACAGAAAAAAGCCGGAAATGGTGCTAAGGCTCAAGTGGTAGAGCTCTAACCTTGAGAAAGTCCAAGGACAGTGCTCAGACCAAGAGCTCGAGCCCAGGATTAGCCAAAAAAAAAAAATCTAACCCAGTGCTATTGGAGAAGTGGAATAGGATGTCACAAGCTCGGCTCTGGAAGCTGATACTGAATTATTGGTAATCAGCTGATTACTGTGTAAACAACATAAACTCAAGTTATTACCTGTACCCACTCTGGGCTAGGGTATACCTGCCCTATTGCAATAGTAATATGCATATGATCCATCTATGTGACATACCAGAGAAGATGAAACTCCAAAGACAATCAAAAGTGAGAGAGGAGGGTAGAAGCAAAAGGAAAGAAGGAAAGGAGGAATGAAGAGGGAAGGGGAGGGAAAGGAAGGAAAGGAACAGCCCAAGAGGAGCTGCCAAGCAGAGCAACTACTCTGTACGATAATGGCAGATACATTTCCTTACATTTGTCACACCTATAATATGTACATTATAGTGGGAACCCTAATCTAAACTGTGGACTCGGGACTGACAATAATGTATTCATGTTGATTTTGTGAGCCCACCCTTTGATGGTACATTTTTGATCCCTCTCTTGTGGCAGGGCATCCAGATGGTGTGTGAAACACTGACCGAGTGCTGGGACCATGACCCAGAGGCCCGTCTCACAGCACAGTGCGTGGCAGAGCGCTTCAGTGAGCTGGAGCACCTGGACAGACTATCCGGGAGGAGCTGCTCTGAGGAGAAGATTCCAGAAGATGGCTCACTGAACACTACCAAATAGCTCTTCTGGGGCTGGCCAGGTCAAGCTCAGAGAGGCTACATCTTTACCAAAGAACAGAGACAACAGCAAACCGCCCTGAACTGATGCTTCCTGGAAAAGGAAGGCGTCCCTCCCTCCCTGTGAGCCATAGAGTGAGCAGAACCCGCAGCATCAGAGAGTGAGTGTCAGAAAGCATTGTGTGCCTTTGACCTTGTCATAGGATAAGCTGTGTTAGCACTTCCTCAGGAAAATAAGATTGACTTTTTTTTACAATAGCCAATAACATTTGCACTTTATTAATACCTGTATATAAATAAGGAATAGCTATGTTTTATATCTATATCTATCTATATATGTCTTTATATATCTATATATATACATATATCTATATAGCTATAGCCATATTCTGAAAAGAGAAAAGGAAAAAGATCAAAGAGTTCCAAGAAATTGTTTTTCTTGGAGCTGTTGAGTAAGAAAGACAGAATTCAGAATTCAGGACAGTATTGGCACTTGACAATCACATATGCCAGGGCTCTCTGACTATAGGATGGGAAGTCTTTGCATAAGTAGATCATTCCTTGAGGCCTGCGTTGCTATATTGCATTTTCTTTTGCAATAATTACTTTCTATTGCAATAATTTTTTCCAGCACAAGAGTTCTTCCCTGGCCATTGAGCTAAGTACAGTTGCACTGTGTTTGAGGACCATTAATTACTCCTGGAGTTCCAGCCTGCCATTGTTTCTTCTGGGCTTTGCTTTTGATCCTCATTCCCCATGTCTGGAGAATCTTCCTCAGCCTAGTTCAGAAACTCAGTCATATTTAGGACTTTGAATGTCTTAAGCTTACCTTTTATTTTCACAGGCTATAGGAAATTAAGATAATTTCTCTCTGTGAAAGGTCCATACCATCTATAAAAAATATTGATCTTTTTCATTTCCCCTATGCTTCTGTCATTTTGGCCCACTCCCAGATTTGATTCTTTCCTAAGAGGGAACAGCCTTTCAGATCCTTCTCTCCCCATCTCTGGGGCTCATTGTGTGCAATTTTTGTCACACTTCCACGTTATGTTGTCTCCAGTTTGCTATGCAAACACCAAAGGGCTCCACTATTTATCCAGTACATTCTGTCCTAGTGGAAGATTTGACCATTATACTGCCACTCCTCAGACACTTTAAATAGATATTTAGTTTGACCATTTACTGTATTTTTTTTAAAGAGTGAGCTTTAAAAAAGTTGAAGATTTTTCAGAAAAAATTCTGGAACCCAGGTAAACCTAACACATGGTTTCCAGTTTGGTGTATCCACACTGGTTCGCAAAGCCTTGGACAATTCAAAAGCTGCCTTACTCTTTACCATAAACATCAAGGATTCCTGCCAGCCATGCCCAACCCAGTCTAGAGATGAAAATCGCCACTAACCAAGATCCCTGTAGGACATGTGCATTCAGGCAGCCCTTCTCTGGCTGCAGAATTGTATTTGACTGCCTCTTCTGGAGATAATTTTCTCAGTTCACTTTTTGTTGGACTAAAGGGCACCTTCCTTTAGTCCCTAGTGGTCCTCGTCACCCCAAGTCTCTTTGGTTCCCTTTGCGTATGAGTGACAACTCTTTCCCCAAGAAGCTTTTGCCACGGTTGCCAATAGTGACACAATATCCATCTTCCTCCCCTGTGCAGAAATCGCTAGTGAGGACTTGAATGTGGAACTTCAGAGTCCCATTTGCAGTTAGGAAATCAGTGTCCACTGGGACAGAAGCAAAATATGAGCTTTCATACTCTATAGGAAACGTGTTAATCCACGAACAAACGTTAATGCTGCAAGCAACAATGTCTTCTTAAAATCATATTTTGAAGCTACTTCTTCAGCCAGATAGGAATGTGGTCAGCTGCTTGGATTGTGGGAGGGCTCATCTCAACAAAGGGTTAGGGTCCATGATGGATTTGGGGTGAACTTGGAGCACCCGGCTTCGTGAGAGTGTGCCTGGAAAGCTCGGACATTGGCTGAGCCAGTCTGTATACCCAAGAGGCCCAGGAATTCCACTCTTACTAGAGCTTCCCAGGCCAATAGCTGTGGTTCATTGACCTCTAGTGGTGAATGCTGGTCCATTAGAGGGATTTCCTACATTCAAGAGAGGTGTTTTTTGTTTGTTTTTTTTGTTGTTGTTTTTTTTGCCCCACATCATTAGCATAAACTGGAACACGGTGTTGTCAGATAATACTGTGGCTTGTTTTTCTTGATTTTTTTTGATCCAAGAAAATGATCAAGGAATAAATTCTGTAGTTCCTAAATATACTGACTTTTCTTCATTACTCTACATAAAGGACAGTTTTATTCTTTTATGGGATACTTCAGCCATACTCATATATTAAAATAGGAATGTGAATGCGCAGTACTCAACAATACCAAGCACTTATTTTCATTCTATGCATTGTTTGTCTTTTATATAAGTGAAATGTTTATTAGATTGAATAAAGCAATGTGCTCAGGTGAGCTGCCTGTCTCCTGTGGTTATTACTAGTGTCTGATCTCATTAGCGTCCCTTCCTTGCTTTGTGGTGTGTGATGATGTTACTGGAACTTCTGCTCCAGATGAAACATATATATTGCCTTCTACAAATGACAGTCTTGTTTCTTTAAAAACAGATCCATCCAATAAGTTCACAAATATGTAGTGTGTTTTTTTTTGTTTTGTTTATGTCTTCGTTGTTTTTTTTTTCCATAAACTACATCTTGTTCTTGTGTCCTTTTAAAAAGCAACTTAAAAGATGCTTTTGCTGAGGCCAGGAGTTTGGCTTAGTGGATGTTTGGCTTAGAGTATGTCCCTAGCATCCACAAAGACCCAGGTTTGATTCCTTGGTACCACATACAGAGGAAAACCAGAAGTGGTGCTGTAGCTCCAGTGGTAGAGTGCTGGCCTTGAGGAAAGCCCAAGGGTTAAAAAAAATGCTTTGGCTGACAAATCTTGTAAATTACCTAAAACTCTCCCAACTACGTATCTGTGCCCTTTGATCTGAACTATCCTTTACAGTGTTCAACTTAGAAATCACTTGTATGCAAGAGGGGGGAAAAGTACTTAGAGGCAGGAAAAGTGACCCCCTCAAGCAGGCAATGTCATATTATCTTAATGCAAAGAGCCCCAAACAGGGGACCATGTTCCAGTTATAAAATGAATAACAAGTGCCGTGAAATTCTTCTTGGGACAAAGATTAAGCTAGTGGTCAATCCGGCTATACCTTTCCCTTGAGACTGTTTTGGCTGTGCATATCTTTCTCACTCTATATTCTCAATCGCCTTTTTTAACCAGAAGGTAATGTCTGTACCCCAGAAAGCAGCTGATGATGTATTGAGCGCTGTCTTCCCACAGCTGTCATGGAATTAATCTCCTTTCTCTGCCCTCCATTCTTTCTTGTTATTTGGCATATAGAGGTGAACGGGAGGACCGTACTTCAGAGTCCTGGAATTTAGGCATGGAGTCCACATATCCATCTTCATTCAGAAGTGTCCTTCAGTTTGCCCCCATGGACTTTTCTCATCCCAGGAGCTAGCTGCCTTGACCTACATAGCTATTTCTTCCACTATCAGTGTGGTCTGTGTAAGTAGAGGCTTCAAGTTGTTCCTTATACTAGCAGGATATTGGCTGTCTTGGATTGCTGTCCTGTGACACACTTCTCCCCATGTTCCTTCTTCCTGTCACTGTATCCCCTTTGTCTTTTTTTTTTTTTTTTGGTGGTAGTGGTGGTGGGGCCTGAACTCTAAGCCTAGGAGTTGTTCCTGAGCTCTTTAGCTCAAGGCTAGCACTCCCACTTGGAACCTCAGTGCCACTTCTGGTTTTCTGGTCGTTAATTGGGGATAAGAGTCTTGTGGACTTTTGTGCCCAGGCTGGCTTTGAACCATGATCCTCAGATCTCTCAGCCTCCTGAGTAAGCTAGGGCCTTAGTGCTCTTAAGTGACTGGCAAGATAAAATTAGGAAATGGACTCCACACCATTGCTTAAAGGTGTGTGTGTGTGTGTGTGTGTGTGTGTGTGTGTGTGTGTGTGTGTGTGTGTGCTGGTGGCATTTGAGGCATACCTCCACTTTTGATGGCTTTATTTCAAACTGGAGATTAGAGAGATAAGAGTCTCAAGGACTTTCCTTTCTGAAGCTGGCTTTGATCCAAAATGCTCAGCCCACTGAGTAATTAGATTAATAGGAGTAAACCATTCATACCTGGCATAAAGCTGACTATATACATTTTGCCTATACTTCAAACAACCTTTTTTGGGACCTGTTGGATGCTGTAACTTTTGATTTAGCTACTTGGTTCAAAACCATTGCATTGCTAAGTAGTTAGTATGGTGGTGTCTGCATCAGTGCTGTCATCCTCTACACTGCTCACATTTCCTGTCAGTGATTCCTTGTTGCAGAGAGAGAAATTTGTCTTGTGTGTTTGGCAGCAACAATGTTCTTTACCTACTTGATGCCAGATATACCCAGCCCATACTGAAAAGTTTGTCCAGACTTTGCCAGATGTGTTGTAGGGAACAAGATCCTACCTTGGTAAGAATTACTCAGGTAGAAGATGGGGTCCTTTTGTGTACATGGCTTTAGTCCATTTTTAGCATCTCCATGGTTTCTTCCTCCTTCACTTTCAGCTGTGAGATGGGGTCAAATGACTTACCCTCTCCATAGCTCAGTTTCATCATGGGTAAGCTGGGCTTTCACAAGTCTCAACACATACAGGTGGACCTTGTGCTAAACTGTACACCTAAGAATTTGTAATTGTTTCTTGAACTTAGGAAAACCTTCAGTCATGTGGTCCAATACAGTCACTTGATTTATTTATCAAGTACTGCTTTTACAAACTGGTGGATTTTGAGGAGCATATGTTATTACACAAAGAAAAGGAAGCAAATTCCACAGGCTAGAGGACAGAAATGGATCCAACTGTGTACAGCTTGCTCATCTGAAGAGAGCTGTCATTCACAAAGTGCCCACCATGTTACAGGATTTCATCCTTCAGTGACTCCTGAGGGAGATAGTATACTCATTTTACAGAGGAAGAACTCAATTCCCAGAGCCCAAGGAAGACCAATTGGAGGATGAGGGGATGTGGGGAGACTGTTCCCCCAAGTGTGAAACGTGAGCTCATTTCCTGAGGTGGTTTCAGAATGTGCTAACCTTTAAGAACATTATTTTACCTGAGCACTGGTAGCTTACCCTATCATCTTAGCTACTCTGGAGGCTACTCTGAGGATCCTGGTTCAAAGCCAACAAGTTAACTAGCAAAAAGCCAGAAGTGGAACTGTGGTTCATTGGTAAAACACTAGCCTTGAACAAGAAAACCAGGGACAATGCACAGGTATTGAACTCAAGCCCAGAACAGGTACACACACACACACACACACACACACACACACACACACACACACGCACAGGCACAGAGGCAGGTAAACATATACAAAAGGACATTATTACATTATTTTAATGGGTCTGCTTTCATCTTAACAGATATTTGAGAAAAACTATTAACATCTTAAGTCTACGCTTTTACAAATATGGATGAATAAAAATTTTAATTAAGCCACATTCATAATCTTACTTTTGCAGCTGAGAACCAAGCACTGCAGTTCGAAGCCAGCCTGCACAGGAAAGTCAGAGACTCTCCAGAGAACAGAAAGTGGTGCTGTGGTTCATAGTGGTAGAGTGATAGCCTTGAGCAAAAAAAAATCCCAATGACAGAGCTCAGGCCTGTGCTTTCAAGCCTCATGGCCAACAAAAAATAAAAAATTTAAAATATTTGATGTAAATACACAATGGCACTGATTTATGGTAATTTCATGAGATGTGAATATGAATGATGAGGTACAGGAACTCCATCCAAGGAAACAAATTTGTATCCATTGCTAACACCTGCCTAGCACTTAGGACACACCAACACTGCTCTCCTCTTGGCCTTTATCTGCTTTCATCCTAAAGACAAACCTAAGCAGTCATCTTATCTATTACAGATAAGAAAACGAGCACCATCTTCTTAAGGGACCCCTAAACAGCAGTCATTAACACCAAGATTTGAACAGAAAGCAATTAGGCTCCAGAGGTGAAACTCCAAAGCTGAACACAAGTCTGAAGCTGGAGTTAGGGGCATCAGTAAGAGCCTCTGAAGAGCTCCCATATCTGATCCAGATACAGAGAAGGAAGATACATTGTTAGCACTGGAGGGGAAGAGCTGTCTACTCGATGCCCAGGGAGAGAAAATTATTCTTTAAGTACACAAAGACTCTGGGCTCAGGCCCAAGAGTGTCAGCCAGAACAGGAGTCAAGGTCTTCTAACCCACTCTGTCCTCTGATTTGGAGTCATTTCAGCGCTGGCTACTCCAAGGTTAGGAGCATTCACATTTGGCAGTGCGCCTTCATGTACCCACAGCAAGGACTCCACCCATTTGACGAAATAGCATTTTTGAATGGAAGACATAGCCCACTGCTGATGGCTCAAGCCTGTAATCCTAGCTACTCAGATGGTTTATATCTGAGGATTACAGTTCAAAGCCAGCCTGAGCAGAAAACTCTGAGAGATTCTTAGCTACAGTTAAGTACCAAAAAACTAAAAGTGGAGCTGTGGCTCATTAACCTTGAGCAAGGGCTAGCACTCAAGGTCCTGAGTTCAAACCCCAGTTCCATCACAAAAAGTAAACAAAACTAACATTAAAACAAAACAAAACAAAAACGAAAACTTTACTTTGTGCCCTATAGTTTATAATTTGGGGGTAGCTGTTTTGTGTTTAGCTTTCTATGCAAATGACCTGCTAATGGCTCAGTCCTGAGGGAAATTCCTTCCCTGAAGGACTGACAGGGAACTTTTCATTTAGACAGGCTTGCCTATCCATTTTCACTAAAGCCGGCACATTTAGCACGGGCTCGTTTTGATCATTTTCCTCCTGAAATAGCAGCCTAATCATTGCTTATCACAATTCTAATTAGTTTCTTTAAAAAAAATTAAAAAGGAACTTGAATAATTATAGCTCCATACTCTGTGGGTTGGGGCCATGCCTATTGGGCCTACTTTGCAAACTACGCTGATAAAGATAAGACTGTGAACTTGCCCATGTTATTTGGCCTGTCAATCAGTCTCACAATGTGATTTAATTTAATTCTGATATACCTTCTGATTTTTAGTGCATTTAAAAATAACTTGTTAATAGTCTTCCAATTCTGATTAAACTAAAATTGCTTACACTGAAATGCATGTTCTTGTGGACCCTCTCCCTCTCTTTTTACACACACACACACACACACACACGCTTGATGTGTTTTTCCTTTGGTTCAGGTCCTAGGGCTCGAACTCAGGCTTTGGCATTGTCCCTGAAGTTTTTTGTTTGCTCAAGGCTAGAGCTGTACTACTTAAGTAGCTCCACTACTGGCTTTTTTATGATTAATTGGAGATAAGAGTCTCACAGATAAGGTCTCTCTTTTAAGTTTTTAGCCCAACTGTTAATGTGGTGGCTGTTTCTTTGAAGGCTTGTTTGTGGGGGATTTAATGTTTTGAATTCTAAGTATATTTTAGATTTGCAGCCCTTGTCTGTTGTATGGGTAGTGAAGCCCTTCTCCCATGCTGTGGGCTTTCTATTTATCTTGCTAGCTATGTCCTTTGCCATGCTGAAGCTCTGCAGTTTAATGCAATCCCATTTATCCAACCTTTCTTTGATTTGTTGTTTCTGGGTCTTTATTAAGACAGTTTCAACCTGAGCGAAGAAGCCCTACTCCTATTCCCTCCTATAAAAATTTCAGGCTCTGCTTTGACCTCAAGATCTTTGATCCATTTGGAATTGATTCTAGTTCAGGGTGACACATGAAAAAATGCTTAACATCTCTGGCAATAAAAGAAATGCAAATCACAACAGCTTTTAGATTCTATCTCACCCTAGTTGGAACAGCCTTTATCAAGAAATGTAATAACAACAGATAGTGGCAGGGAATGCTACTAGACTGGTGGTGGAAGTGTAAACTTGCTCAACCACTCTGGAAAGTAGGATGCAGAGTCCTCAAAAGACTAAACATATTTCTGGGGAATCCCAGAATCCCGCTTCTGGACATTTACCCAAATGTCCATAAACAAAGCCATATTCAACCTACCAGCACAGTCATGTTCACTGCAGTGTTATTTACCATGGCAAAGACATGGATTCAACCCAGAAGCCCCTCAGTAGATGCTGGATCAAGGAAATGTGGTACTTAGGGGCTGGGAATTTGGCCTAGAGGTAGAGTGCTTGCTTAGCACTGGATTCCTCGGAACCACATACACAGAAAAAAGCTGGAAATGGTGCTGTGGCTAGAGTGGTAGAGCTCTAGCCTTGAGAAAGCGTAATGACAATGCTCCAGTGCTCAGGCCCTGAGTTTGGGCCCCAGGACTGGCAAAAAAAGAAAATGTGGGACTTACACACAATGGAATTCCATACTGCCATCAGAAAGAATGACATTACCACATTCTTAAGGAAATGGAAAGACTTGGAAAAAATCATATTAGGTGAAATAAGCCAGTCCCAAAGAAACATAGGCTCCATGGTCCCTCATTTGTAATAATTTTAGTATATGTCTAAGATTTTCCTAGCAGAGGATCACAATAGCTCAATAGCTACATACATATGATCATATAGGACAATGTTAAGGGAAATGAACTCCAGGATATGGAAGCAAGAGGTTTGTCTTTGTGGTTGTTATTTTCAATATACTATATGAAGTTCTTTTTCCTTTGTTTTTCCCCCCTTATTATTTATCCCCTGTTTTTACTGTATCTGACTTTGGCACCTGGTGTGTTGTATATATGTCTATTTGTTTATTTGAATTAGGGAAGGGAAGGGAAATAACAAGATGATGAGACCAAGGACAAAGGGTGAAGCAATGTAACAGTAATACTCACAAGACAATATGCTGGAAATGAACTTTACAACTTGGGGTAAGCAGGGGAAGGGAAAGTGGGAGAAAAACATGTTCCAGAAGAAATGTACGTATGTAACTCTAATCCCTCCCTACACCACCCTGACAATCAAACTAAAATTTAAAAAAAAATCACATGGATTTTCCTTCTTGGGCTGGCTTCAAATTGTGATCCTCAGATCTCAGCCTTCTGTGTAGCTCAGATTACAAGTGTGAGCCACTGCACTACCTGACCTCATTAATTCATAAAAGTAATCTTTGAGCCAGGTACCAGTGGTTCATGCCTGTAACCTTAGCCACTGAAGAAGATTAGATCTGAAGACTGTAGTTCATAACCAGCCTGGGCAGGACAGTTCATGAGACTCTTATATCTAATTAACCATCAAAACAAAAAGAAAGAAAGAAAGAAAGAAAGAAAGAAAGAAAGAAAGAAAGAAAGAAAGAGAGAAAGAAAGAAAGTGGAACTGGAGCTATGGCTCAAGTGGTTGAGTGCTAGCCTTAAGCAAAAAATGCCTAAGGGCAGTACTTGAGCCATGAATTCAAACTCCATTTTCAGCATGCACATGCATGAATCATGCACACACATGCATGCATGCGCACACACACACACATCTACACATTTTTTCACCTCATTAGTATGTGTGTGAGTGGGCTAGGAGGCAAGGAAATGGAGGAAGGAACATTTTCTGAAGTTTGTGAGGACACAACTGCACTTGAAAAGGATTATAAGGAGATGGGTGTAGAGTCAGGTAAGGAAGAAGTAGAGGAATATTAAACACACACTTTTTTTTAAGGCCCTGAAACATGTCTTACTACCCACTGAACAAGGTTTAATACAAAAGAGAAAGACTGGGTCAGGAGTGTACCCTAGTCATAGAATGCTTGCCTAGCGTGCATGAAGCCCTGGGTTTGATTCCTCAGTACCACATACATAGAAAACAAGTCAGAAATGGTGCTGTGGCACAAATGGTAGAGTAAGTCCCATGAGAGAGCGAGAGCGAGAGCGAGAGCGAGAGAGAGAGAGAGAGAGAGAGAGAGAGAGAGAGAGAGAGAGAGAGAGAGAGAGTGTCAGTCCAAATAAACTATTATTAATTTGAAAGCTAACCTTGTAACTTTAGTTTATAACTCCAGGCTTTAATACCTAATTTGAGATCCATGATTTTGAAGACATAGCTTTATGTTTTGGATTCACAAGTTACAAAGACATCAACAACTGAAAGAATGTGATTGAACTACAGCTCAGTACGGTATATTATCATGTTAGCTGACATCCACTTGAATTAGAATGTGAAAAACTTTAGGATATTGGGGATAAATCCCATGGTAACCACAAAGAAAATATAGGAGGTATGCAATGGAAATGGAAAGGAACTTAAATATTTGTAAATATCATTGTAAAAAAAAAAACAAGAGAAGGGGCCGGGAGTTTGGCCTGGTGGTAGAGTGCTTGCCTAGCATGCACAAAGACCCAGGTTCGATTCCTCGGCACCACATACATAGGAAAAAAAAAAATAAAAGCCAGAGTGGTGCTAAAGCTCAAGTGGTAGAGCTCTAGCCTTGAGAAAGTCCAAGGACAGTGCTCAGGCCCTGAGCTCAAGCCCAGGACTGGCAAAAAAAAAAACAAAACCAAAAACCAAAAAACAAAAAAAAAAAAAAAACAAGAGAAAGCAATAATGAATGGGGTAAAAAAAAAAAGGCTGGATATGAACTATAGTTTAACTCTATGCTATCTCAAATGCTCACTTTAGATCCAAAGTAAAAAAATCTGTAGGCGTTTTCCAGGTGGCAGTGACTCATATCTGTGATCCTACCTACTCAGGAGTTGAGCCCTGAGGATCACAATTTGAAGCCAGTCTGACTAGATAAATCCAATAGATTCTTATCTCCAATAAACCAGCCAAAAGCTGGCTCATATAGTTATAGCACCAACCCTGAGTGGAAAAAACTAAACAAGAATGTGAATCCTTGTTTCAGCCCCCCCCCCACACATACACACACACATACACATACATGCACACACACACACACACACAATGTTAGAATGAAAAGATGATAAAATATAGTCCATAAAGATTTTTAATAAACAAAGAATAAGTGGCCATAATAATATCAGGTAAAACAAACTTAAATTTAAGAAAAGCTATAGGACATAAAGAAGAATATTAGACTATTGAAATGAACCAGACACAAGATGGCAGATGCTTAGATGCTTTTTCTTATAAGAGAGATTCAGAGTAGCTGAGATCATTCAGACAGAAAGAAAGGTAAGTTGTCAGGTCTGGAGAAGTAGAAAAATTGATAGTTACTATTTAATGGGTAGAGTTTCAGGTGTCTAAGAGTTCTAGATATGGATGAAGAGTTGCATAATATGAAAGTAGTTAATGATATTGAAACATACACTTAAAAATAATTACTCTCTGGGGCCGGGAGTTTGGCCTAGTGGTAGAGTTCTTGTCTAGCATGCACGGAGACCCGGGTTCGATTTCTCCGTACCACATACGTAGCAAAAAGCCAGAAGTGGTGCTGTGGCTCAAGTGGTAGAGCCCTAGCCTTGAGAAAATCCAGGGACAGTGCTCAGGCCCTGAACCCAAGCCCAGGACTGGCAAAAAAATAAAAATAAAAAAAAAATTACTCTGGACTTTGCATTGATGACTCATACCTGCAACTCTAGCTATTCAGGAAGCTGAGACCTGAGGGTCACTGTTCAAAATCAGATAAGTATGTGAGAATCTTATCTCCAATTAGCCAGTAAAAAGGAAGAAGTAGAAGTGTTGGGAAAGTGGAAGAGTACCAGCTTTGATCAGAAAAAGCCAAAAGAAGGCAAGACTCTGAGTTCAAGCCCCAGTTTCAACACACACACACACCCACACACACACACACACACACACACACACAAATAATAATAATGATAATAATAATAAAGTTGACAGCTTTTATGTCATGTGTTCTTTAACACAATAAGAAACTGAAGAATAAACCTACTAAAAGATACAGAGATTTGAATGGTCAATAAAATAATATTGCTAAAGGCTTGTGACAATATAGAGCAACAGAAAATAGAATCTGCTTCTTGTTAGAATGCAAAATGCAAAATGAAAAGCAATTTATTGGTTTCTTACAAGGATATAATTACCATATGATCCACTAGTCCTCTTCTAAAGCACTTACTGAAGTGAAATGAAAACTTTTATGTTCACATAATAGCCTGTACACAAATATACATAGAAGCTTTCTTTATAGTAGGGCAGGCAATGAGAAAGCCAAACCTTTTAGCAGTCAGTGGGCACACTGTGGTACATACACACATTGGAATAGTACTCAGCAGTAAAGTGGATTAGACACTGCTTAATATAACAGCATGGGTAAATTTAAATGTAAAAGAAATTGATTCCTCCTACCTCACATCACAAAAAGGTAATAATCTAAGGATAGAAAAACATATCACTATTTTCCATGTACTAGAAACAGGAAGAAGAGTTGACTACATAGAAACCTTATAAGAGAAAGTTAAGAGGGGAATTTTCTCTACTGTAAGTATGACTTCTTAACCATAATTTTGCCCCCAAATCATAAAAACGGGACTAATCACAATGGATGGCTTGTATTATAGCAATTTAAATAAAAGAATTGAACTAAGAATGCAGCATAGACTTAAAGGAAAAACAACAGTTCTGACACTTGTTAAAAAAAGTAGGAAAGGCTTTATATGGAGACAGCACAGTCTCAATTCCAGACACAGCCAAGACAGTTAACTAGCCAGTATGCTGAATGAGCAGGTAAATGGCTGAAGAAATCCTTGGAAGAAACATCAAGGACAGAAGAAATCTTGCCAATCTGAGTTAATAGAATTGTTGTCAAAGGTATCTCCAAACTTAAATATCAAAGCTAGTTAATGAAGTTGCATGCTGGTACCTCTTGCCTATAATCCTTGTTATTCAGATGGTTGAGATCTGAAGATCACAGTTCAAATCTATCCCATGCAAGAAAGACTATGAGACTCTTATCTTTAATTATTGAGCAGAAAGACAGAAGTTGAAGTGTGATTCAAGTAGTAGAGGACCAATCTTGAGTGAAAAATCTAAAACTCAGTGCTCAGATCCTGAATTGAAAGCCCAATCCAGGTAGGAAAAAAAAAAGCAGAAAATAAAGAATGTTAAGGATGATGAGATGTCAATAATGGTAAATTCTCTCTAAACTGACTGAGTAAGGTCCTTGGTACAATGAGACTAAAGTAAGCACAGAATCCTAAGACTGGAGTTTAGTGGAAAGGGCATCTAACTCAGGAGCTATTAAAGTTTTCTCAGGGAGAGTCTTTCTCAATAACCAGGACAAAGTATAGAATGTGACATGCTGTGAATGTGTGACATAACTTCACTGATGGGGGTAGTGAGTAAAAAGGGAGTGAACTTAAGTAACAACTGGAAAATCATGTTTTGACTTCATACCATTAAAGCTAAAGAGAAAAGATCTGCCACATGTACCATTTGATAGTTATACGCAGTAATCCAAAGTAGTGTAAGTAAACAATTAAGTAAATGGGTACTAGGGGAAAGGAGTCAATTTACCTTAAAAAAATCCAAACTAATGAATGTGGAAGATTTTAAAGAAGTATAAACACCACAATAGTAACTATAGCAGGTTATTTACCCAACCTTGACTAAGTAACTATTGGTGGCTATCTCATGGATCCATTAAGACTTTGATGATGCTCTCTGCTAAACATGGTTTTGTCTCTTCACTGGTGACAACTCACTTCTTAGCCTATAGAAAAGAAAAATAGCACTGTTATAATGATGGTCTCCAAGAAACACTGGGGTCACAATAGTCACAAAATAATTGTCTTGTCAAGGCAAAATATACTTCTGCAGAAGTGTATTTATGATCCCATAATCTGACAAGCAAGCACTCAGAGCAGGCAGGCTACTATCCCATCTACCCCTAAAAGTTGTCCCTGACCCTCTGCACAGATTGGTTGAGCTCAGGTTCACAATCTGCTCATGATTGGCTGGCTAGAATAGGATAACAAGTATTTACATAAGGTGACTTTGAAATAAGGGGACCGGAAGTCACCCCCTCTGCTATCTCCTGAACTGTGGGAGTTGTAGTCCTAATTCCATCTTGAAAAAGAGCCAGCAGTTTAAAACAAAACCTAACATTTCAAAAATCTCTCCTTATCTAAAAGCTGTTCCTCTTTTCCTTAATAAGAGCCAAGATGTAAGTTTTTCCCAAAGGAAATTGCCACTTGGTTCAGGGAGACAAGAGTTTATTAGAAAGACAGCAAACTTCCATCTTGCTTGCAATGAAGGTCCAAAATAAAAAGGGTTGACCTCTGGCAGGGTTGGAGTTAAGTAGGAATGGGGTGTGAAGAGGTATGATGGGCAGATCCAGGATGGGACCTCAGAGAAAGGTGAGGTAACTGCCTCCTGGCGTGCAAGTCACCTGGGTAACACAGGTGCTGGGAGGAGACTTCCTGCACAGAAAAAAGGAGGCAGGAAGAGGGAATCTACATTCAGATTCCTACACAAACTCAGGCAGACCTAACACAAGTCATTAAGCCAAAACAGAAACTTTTAATCAACATATGTTGATAGAAAAGGCAGTTTTCCACACAACACCTCTAGCCCTAGCTACTCAAGAGGCTGATATATGAGGATTCTGGTTCAAAGCCAGCTCAGGTAGGAGCTTCCAATCAACCAGCAAAAAGCCAGTTATGGAGTGCCATCCTTGAGCAAAAAAAACTAAGAGACAGTGCCTGGTCCCTGTGTTCAAACCCTAGTAATGGCACCCATAATAAAACAAAAATACGAGAGAACAACCAGCTCACTATAAAGAAACACAGCCAGCACCTAATCAAGGGATACAAGTTAACATCTCTACAGATGAGACTGTACACAAAACAGACATCTTCATCTGTAGCTAATCATGTCACACTGCTAAAACAAGGTCTTCCTATGTGTTCTGCCCAGTGTGCTATGAATCTGCTGGCAGAGGGAGGCTAGTGGTTGGAGTCGGCCAGTGGGGAAGGACTCTCTCCAGTCCGTGGTCATTTTCTTATTTGTATGTGTCAATACTCTGCTCAAACAACAGCTTTGAAGATCTCCAGTGCAATTCGATGCTCTTCAGCAGTCTGTCCTGAGCCCTGGCTGTAACTGATCACTGTAGATTCCTAAATCTGAATCCCTAATTTAAGGAATCTCTGCTATACTCTACCTAGATTCTTGTCCTGTGTCATACTTTCCAAATGGATCCTGCAGTAAAAATGTATCCCTGTTGCTGCCTAACCCTCTGGTTCTTCCTTGCCTGATAGAGATGTTTTCCAGTTGTCTATTGTGTCAAACAGGAAAATCAATCTGGTTCTTGTCATTCCCTCCCAGTAAAAACAAAAGGACACATTTTGTTCTTTAATTCTTTTACTGTTACCATTATTACTAGTGCTTTTTCTTTTTTTACAAAGAAATACTTTTTGTAAGAAAGTTGTTATACAAAGGAGTTGCCATTGAAAAAAGCAACTTGAGTCTAATGTATCAGGACCAGTGGACCTACTTAAGCTTGGGGTGTCTCCATTTTCATTTCTTTCACATGTGATTTCTTTTTCAAGTCAATCTGAGGCTTAATTCATCCAAACACCAAAGTCATTTATGATTTTGTGTCTATATGTATAGTGTGTGTGTGTGTGTGTGTGTGTGTGTGTGTGTGTTGTAGCTTGAATACAGGGCCTCGTGATGTCTCTCAGCTTCTTTGTTTAAGGTTAGTGCCCTACCCCTGGAGCTACTTCTATTTCTCAGTTTGGTGGTAAATGTCTCATGGACTTTTCTCACCTAGCTGGCTTTAAACTTCAAATTTCTAGCTACAGTTACAGGCACCTGACTTATTTATTCCTTTTTATGTTACTATCAAAATACCATTACTAATAATTATTGTTTCCAGGGAAGAACTGAGATTCAGAAGAATAATGAGCACATGATTAATGAACCAATAAGGAAATGTACTGACAAAATGAAAATCATGTTCTTTTTCAGAGTTGTTGTAAAAATTAATTAAATAATATCTGGGTAAACCATTCAGCATTAAAATGTGTTTTTAAATATATTTCTATTTTTAAAATCTTACTCAACTTGATTGGATTACTCCTTATTTCTTTTTTAAATTGTTTTGTGAGGTGAAATCATGGGTGCTTTTAA
The DNA here is from genome assembly GCF_031878675.1 of Megascapheus bottae. NCBI lineage: Eukaryota > Metazoa > Chordata > Mammalia > Rodentia > Geomyidae > Megascapheus > Megascapheus bottae. Next base: position 5,085,249 of record NC_143526.1, read on the forward strand.
TTTTTCATTTCATCTGAATCTGGCCTTAAAGTATCTAAGAAGAGAGGGGAGCCTGTAGATTATGCCTGTAATACTAGCTACTCAACAAGCTGAGATCTAATGATCTCCGTTTGAAGCCACACCAGGCAGAAAAGTCCCTGTGAGACTTTTATCTCTAGTTAACTACTCAAACAAACAGAAATAGTGCTATGGCTCAAGTGGTAGGGAATTAGCCTTGAACACAAAGAGTCTCAGGGACAGTACCCTGACTCTGAGTTCCAGTCCTAGTGCTAGCATACATACAAAATAAGAATTTTCAGAATTGAATGACTATTTTCAAAAAGTGGAAAGGATTTCAGAGAAAAATTACTCTTCAAATTAAGAAAAATTCTAAGCAAGCAATCAAGTTCTTAATAGGGATTGAAGTTAGGTAATCATAAAACTATTCTTCCTAATTTAACCAACTCCTGAATACACACTCACTGGATCTTTTTCCATTACTGTTATTTTGAGAATAAGAAGCAAAGGCAATCAAGCATAGAGTATGGGGTCAGGACTATATGGCCTGTGATTGCCAGTTCAGCACACTGCATCAAGAGTCAGGGAGCGATCATGCAGGGAACTTGAGACCAGCAGCAACAGCACAAATGCTGGTTTCTAATTATAAGGTGCCTCTAAAAGACAGCAGTTGGCATGGTGGCTGATGACCCAGTTTTTTTTCTCAGTTTTCATATGTAAGAGCAACTTACGATGGTTGTTTCAGTTATGAGTTATATTACATCCCTCTTATTGAGAGTTACCTGCTCATGAAAATTCATTAGCCATCTTGCCTTCTACATTATCTTCCCTCTGAGTTTTTCTGGTAACAGCAAGTATTTTTCCATTTACTGAGAATCAAGAATTTGTATCAGTCTTGCACAAATGCCTTTACTCACAAGTGAGTCACCTGACCTTGACCCTTTACAGTAGTACAATCCACAAACATCACCTACATCAAGCTTCCAGTCTTAAAGGTGAAATTACAATATCAGCTTATGTTCAGACCAGTGACCTTTTACCAATGTCATGTCATTTGGAAGTCAAGTATAACTCTGTCTTGATCCTCAACCTATAAGTCAGTTCCTGGTATAAATCTCTCTCTTTTTTTCATATATTTGTATTGTAATTGATAGAAGGGTTACATTATAGTTGCCAGATAGAAGGTACATTAATTCATGTACATTGATACCCTTTCTCATGTCTTGGTCCCCAAGACATGTGTGTGTGTGTGTGTGTGTGTGTGTGTGTGTGTGTGTGTGTGTGTGTGTGGTTTAGCTAACCACAGCCAGGCAAAGAAGTCCCAGAAACCATATACTTCAATTAAGGAACTATTCCTCAGTTGCCATTGTTCACAATAGAAGGCATAGGTAGAAATAGAAGGCATAGGTAGAAATTCCCATTGAGGGGCCAGGAGTTTGGCCTAGTGGTTAAAGTGCTTGCCTAGCATGCCTGAAGACCCGGGTTCGATTCCTCGGTACCACATACATAGAAAAAAAAAGCCAGAAGTGGTGCTGGGGCTCAAGTGGTAGAGCTCTAGCCTTGAGAAAATCCAAGGACAGTGCTCAAGCCCAGGACTGGCAAAAAAAAATTCCCATTGAATTTTTATTGTGTGGCTATAGCTCATGTAAACATCCTAGGTTCTAGCAAGTACAAGTCTCTCAGTTCAAACTCTAGTCCCACCAAAAACTAATAGGAGCTGTCCCATGCTTGTGCTGTGGAGGAAAAGACTGTGAATTCCCTCTCAGTGTCCTTTAAATACATATACATACATATATATATATATATATGTGCCAATTTAGAGACTAGGTACAGTACCTTAGCCTTTTCTACTCAAAGATAGTGTTGTTGAGCCATACATCTACCCACTTCTGATTCTATTCACTTATCATTTGTCTGTTTATTCCTTTTGGTGATTCATTGGAGGGAAGAGTCTCATGAACTTTTCATGCCGGGGCTGGCTTTGCACTGTGATCCTCAGATCTCAGCCTCTTGAGTAGCTAGGATGACAGGTGTGAGCCACCGGCAGAGGGCTCATGTCTTATTATTCTCTTACCACTTCTACAATTGTGGGCATTGGCATACCTAGTTCAAACAAAACAACACGCATACCAAAAACCTTTACTTCTCAGTATTACCTGGAAGGACTTGTAGGGAGGGGAGTTGTTTTTTTTTTACTGTGAATGTGGATATAAAGACTGGGGCCATCAATTACACTCACCAGTTAAACCTCAATGATTCACTCCCTCTATCAGGTATGAGACCAAAACACAGAGGATCTGATTCCTGCTCAGTCTCAGAGCAGCCTTCAAGTGCATCCTGAGTGTTAGCACTTCCCAGTCCTACTGTGGACTTAACTACATTCACGGATGCCATGTTTTCCCCAATGTGGTCTGTGTGAGAGCTTCCTGGGGCTCAAGAAGCCTTCCCAGGATTGCTTAGAAATTTGTATTCCTGGGATCAGTCTGCATCCAGTTTATCCATCAATAGAGTAACTCTCATCTTCCCGGATGGCCATTGGCTGGCCACTCTCGCTTAGTGCTTCTCTTGCCTCGGTAGAGGTTCCCTTCAGGGGACATGAAGGCCCCTTATCCTTTGTGAGTCAGTGTTCCAGTATGCTAGTCTGTGGTGTGCTCCTCCTTTTAATTTATGTATATGGTCTATATGATATGATCTTACCCGTTTCTATAACTTGGAATAATATCCCCATGCTGATAGACTGTAAATGACTATATCCAGTCACAACTTCCTCCATGACGTTGGGACTATAAATACTTATAAATCACCTAGAGTTGGACCATTTAAAGCTCAAATTTTGGATGGGCTACACCACATTGAACTGTTCTGAAATGCTCATTTCCATATCAGTGGCTTTCTTATTGATGCCTAGTCCAAAACTGTGAAGAACGATCCTTAATTCTTCATTTCTATTTCAACATTCCATTCCATTAGTGAGTCATACTGATTATGTGCCTCTAGCATTCAACCCCTTTTCAACCTTACCTTCACTGAAACTTAGGTACAAGTGACCATATTTTTGTTTAGCTCTTTCAATTGCCATTTGTTTTGTCTTCATGAGTCCACTCTTGCTCCTAGAGACTCCACTTTCTACACAGCAATCAGTATATTTATTTGCAAATACAAGTTAAGCTGGGAGCTGGTGACTCACATCTGTAATCCTAGCTACTCAGGAAGCTTGAGATCTGATGAAGTCAGTGGGGACAGGAAAGTCCACGTAACTCTTGTCTCCAATTAACCAGCAAATGGCTAGATGTGGAGCTGTGGATCACCTGATAGCGTGCCAGCCTTGAATGAAAAGCTAAGTAAGAGCATAAGGCCCTGAAACCAAGTCCCAGTCCAAGCTCAAAAAAATAAATAAATAAAAGTTAAATTGCACCAGTCTCATCTAATGTTCCAGTATTTTGCCAGGTAATGAATTCTCCTATCCAACCCCCCATTCTTTAACTTAAATTCTTCATCTACCACTCATTCCATCCTTCCCACTCTTTCCCAGTCATAGTATGTCCCATTGCTCCTTGCACATAACACGAGCACAAACTCCTCAGACCACTGACCTTACCAGGGCCTCTATCCAGAAAAGTCTTTCCTAGCTACCCATGTGACTCTTTGCTTGACTTCTTTAACATCTGCACTCCACTGTTACCTCCATCAAGTTCTTGCCTAATAACTTTACTACAATAAGTCTTTCTATTCTTCTCATTTCTGTACTCTACCCCTTTACTGTCTTTACTATTTTGAAATATATATCACTGTTAGCAAACAGATGGCTAAGTTTCTTCTACTTTGTGAAGATAAAAATCAAAAGTACATGAGGAAGAGCTTGTCTAGGGTTGGCAACTCTGGGGCCCTAGAATTCCAAAGATCCAGGGCTAGGCTGACTGACTCAAAGACTTAGAACCCTGGGCCCTGAGAACTAGAAACTATGGCTCTAAGCATTAGAAAACAGTGACTTACAATTCTGGGAGCTCAGCTTCAGGTTTGTTGCTCTGGGCCACACGAGTTGATATAATCCTCCTTCTCCCTGATCGGCAGCAAGGGTAGCAGCTGTTGCTGCAAGTTGGTTTGACAGCTCAAAGCTTTTGTTATCAGGATCCTCAGTCTTATTGTTGTTCCAGCTCCTGGGCCTCAAGCTTCAAGACCCTTGACACCCTTACCAACAGGTAGAGTTATCACATATTGCTATAATATATCTTGGTTATTAGGCACTCTGGCCCTGGAGGCCAACATATCCAGTAATGGAAACCCACAATATCTCATTTTTGACTCTTTACAACTTTCTGCCTTCTTCTGTCTTCACTGTCCACTTTGTCTGCAAATCTATTATCATTTGAACACACACAAAAGTGGGCAAAAAAAGCATGACTATTCAGCCAAGCGGTGGTGTGAAATACAAATGATGATTGTAATTTCAACCAGTAATAACACAGGCTCTAATTCCACCAATCACACACTTTCTGTTGAGTCTTTAAGGGACATGTTACCCCTTTGGTTTGTGAGAATACCTTCAGACTCCTTAGAGTGCACTGAGGCTTTTAATGACTAAAGCTGTTACAAGTTGTCTGAAGCAGTCATGGTTTGAGCATAGTTTTTTGGAACAGGATTCATAGCTTCAGTTGTAATATTCCCTGAAGCTGAATTATAAGTTTTGTCTCTTCTATTTTTGAAGATATCCATAGAGTATTCAAAGCAGCTATCTTGCCATAAAACAGTCTGGTATGTCACCTCCAAAAGAGGAACTACTTACTTGATAGCTCTCTGGCTCCCTATCTTAAGGCAGCGAAGCACGAGAAAAGAGGCTGAAAACTACCAACTAAAGAGTCACATAGAAGCCCTCAACAATTTAGCTAACTGAAAGTAAAAGCAAACATTGAAAGGGTGCTTTATAATAAAGACCAATTAACATTCTTAACAGTTTTATTTAACAGCACTTAATTCTTAACCAAATAGCCTACTGTCTTACCAACTCTTGCTAAATATTATGTGCTAATTGTCTGTCTCTTCTTGAAAGCTTTAGGAGAGCCAGAATATTGTCTATTTTGTCCACTGCATATTTCTGTTGCCTATATAAATTGCCTACAACACAGCAGATCCACTGCAAATATGTTCACTATAATTTCTTTTTATTCAAATGATCATTTTTATGACCTGTAAGTCAAGTGGCTGGGTATACATCTGAACTTTCTAGAAAAAAGTTTAATTTTCAATATATCTGGTGCCAATGATATTTCTCATTGATTGAGAAAAGTGATTTTTTTCTTATAAAAAGGCACAGCAGGGGCTGAGCCTCTCTATTGAATTTCCCATGAATTGCTTACTAGAAACAGAGACTGAACCAGAGATCAACCCACAGTTTACTTTGGCTATTTTATTCAAGGTTTTAGCTAAAAACCGGGTCGCTTCCAATTTATTTCCTCCATTGTCAAAGTAAAGTGCACATGGAATAAGTCCACATCTAAAATGTTTTCGTGTAATGGAAAGGAAGGGAAAAGGAAGATGAGCATTGTGAAGTGCTTTTTATTTCAAGAAATCCAAACTAATGCAAGGATCCGTTTCAGAAAACATTTTATGTTGACATTTATTAAGGCAGCAAGACATGCAAAACACAGAAATCTGCACCTACAAATGGCTACCACCAGAGAATTTTAAGTACTTCAGCAAAAACATTTTTGATCAAGGGAGATATTAAAACCATGCACATTAAAACAAAAACATGACAGGAAAGCAAAACGGCACATCTATTTCTCAATTATTAAATAGCATGAGTCAATGAGGCAGTATGGAAAGGTGGTTTATATTATGTCTAACACTGGAACACTCTTCGATCTTTTATTTTTAGTGCAGAGCATTAATGCTACACCTAAATCTGTGAATTCTGTCTGCTTAGTCAGATAGAAATCTAGATCAGAATGAGGGATGAAGTGACAATCAAGTACTTCCAAGAGAAATGGAGGAAGTGTTGCTCCAGAAAGGTCACTAATTCCTGAAACTCTGATATCCAATGACGGCTACCTAAAAGTTTACATTAACTTTTCAGTTTGGGAAAGGGAATGTTGTGCAACTCCGCATTTCTTTCTAGTTATTTCCACAACAAAACAAGAAAAGGGCTCCTAAAGCTGAAAGAATGACAACCTCTCACTCCATCCCCCATTTAAAGTGTCTGTCCAAGCTAATGACACAAATCATTTTAGGAAATGAATCAGAACTACTGCTTATTAACCAAGAAGGCCACATTGCAATGTCTGTTTTTTAAATTCTCTTCTCTAACCTAAGTAAGTTAGGGTAAATGGTTATTTTTAACTTTAGAAAATACATATTTAACCTTTATAAAGTAAACACCTTATATAGATTCTCTTTTAAAAAATAGTTTTGATACTCTACTGATGACCTTAAAAATTTGTACTAGAAATGCCACAGTTGTATTTTTTCAGAGTTGCTTGGGGTCTACTGAAATATTAGATCTCTGTTTGTGGAAAAATATCAGAATAGTTATTTAGACAGTATAAGATTTTCCTTAAACCAGAAATTCTTAATTGCCTGGAGGGAATGCTGAGCCTTAGTCCTAGAATTTTAAATTCAGTTGATCTGGATTTTTAACAAGTAATTTGGTGCTGCTGATACTTCTAATACTGGGACTGCACTTGGAGAACTTTCCATTTATTAGTTCTTTAAAGAGTGGTATATATTTATAATCTACATGGTACTTACTATATTTTCCTGAAGGCTGTCCTGAGGAAAAAGAACCTACACACACTCACACACACACACACACACACACACACACACACACGTGTCCATTTTTCCTTTTTTTCTAACAGCACTAGTGACCATGCATCCAAAGAGCTCCAAATGTGATATTTTCTTAACATTGTGTTTTCTGTGTGGGAACTTGGAATATTTCCTATTAGTCATCAGAACTGCTGTATCTACCATGCGTCTCCAGATGCCTTGGCTCTGCCTTCCTCCCCAGAACAGGATCCATGCTTCTGGGGAACAGAAGCCATGGCTACATATCTCTTCCTAGGAGGTCTATCTCGTCCAGGAGGAAGTCCAGGTCCTCTCGGCTCACTTGAGGGTTGATTAGCACCTGGCGGAAGAAGTTGACCTTGCCTTTGTGGGGCTGGTAGCCCAGCATAAGGCTTCCTTTCTTCATCATTCTTGCCTTAATGGCAGGGGCCACCTGCAAAGGAGGAGAAGGGAGAGGTGAAGTTGCATTTCCACTGGGCAAGCCGTTCACAGACACAGATACAGGCTAAGCCTTGTGATGATAATGCTTCATTGAAAACATGGCTTATGATAACCAGTTCAAGAATTTTTAGACTTATCAGTTCATTTAATCTTCAAAGAAGATACTAACAGCATACTCATTTATAAATGAGGACACTCAGGCATATGGAGAGTAAATAGCTACCTAGATCCCAGACAGTCGTTTCTTTTCTTTTCTTTTTTTTTTTGCCAGTCCTGAGGTTTGAACTCAGAGCCTGGCTCTGTTCCTGAGCTTCTTTTGCTACACTGTGCCACTTGAGCCATAGTGCCACTTCTGGCTTTTTCTGTTTATTTAGTACCAAGGAATTGAATCCAAGGCTTCATTCATGCTAGGCAAGTACTTGACCATAAGGCCACACTCCTGGTCCAGGCAGTCTTGGACCAGTCAAACCTCTGGAATGGAAATTATGATGCAATATTGATTTACAAAAATCAAATTATGACAGGGCATTGGTGTTACTCTAGCTATTCAAGAGGTTGAGATATGAGGATCATGGTTCAAAGCTAGCCAGCAAAGAAATGGTTCAAAGCCAGCAAGCAAGGAAGTTTGTGAGACTCTCATTTCTAATTAACTTGCAAAAAGCTGAAAATGAAACTGTGAATCAAGGGGCAGACCACCAGCCTTGAGCAAAAAGAAAAGCTATGGAATAGTGCCCAAGTCCTGAGTTCAAGCCCAATATCAGCATACAAACACACAAATATAAAAGTCAAATTATGTAGAGCTGGGAATGTGGCTTAGGAGTAGAGTGCTTATCTAGGACTCATGAAGTTCTAGGTTCCATTCTTCAGTACCACACAAGCAGAAAAAGCTGGAAATGGTACTGTAACTCAAATGGTAGAGTGCTAGCCATGAACAAAGGAAGCTCAGGGGGCAGTGCTCAGGCCCTGAGATCAAGCCCCAGGACTGGCAAAAATAAACCAAAACCAAAACCAAAAATCAAAATCAAGTTATGTGTCCTTAGGCATTCTGGTCTCCAAAATACCCAGTGTTCCATTCTTAGATTTGTCTTACCTACAAATTACTATCATTAAGGCATTCTGAATAAAAGAAAAGTAATTGCAGATGAAAAAAACCCCCTAAACTAAAAACTCATTTCTATCAGCTTGAAAACCTAATAAAACAGTTTTGTCACTACAACGTTGAGTAAAATAAAAATTAAATAAAACTGGGAAATTTTTAGATATGGCCTCCATGTAGGACATGAATTTCTATCATTGTTTTCTGAGAAAGATAAGACTGACTGTACTCACCCAAAAGGAAAGAAGAAATACATAAATACCACCAAGCAGAATGCAATTTTAAATGCCTTAGGTGAGAAGTGGTACTATCAATTCCATCCACCCTCTCTCATATAATATAACAGTCAGACACTGCAGTTTTAATATGCTCATGTTTTGTCAGATGCCTTACCTGAAGGCAGACCCATCTATTTTGTCTAACACTCCATACAATATTTATCTGTTTCAAACAAGATGTGAAAATTGGGTGTATGAAACCTCTAGAGAGGTACTTAGCCACAGAGCCTTCTCAAGGAATGTTTAAGGACAGCTTAAATTAAACACATTTTTTCCCCCAGCTGGGTAAGTTCTAGAACCTAAGTCTTCCAAATCATAGACTATAGCAAAAACAAATAACTATTAAATGAAATAATCGTGCAACATTAGCAAAAGATTGGAGGTTTCTTATAATATATAAGACAGAGAAAAAGAAAATATACAGTGTAAAAGAAAAACAGATTAAAAAATAAGATAACATTAGAGGTTACATGAATGAAATAATGCCCACCATCAGCTTCTACAAATTTCTGGAAATGTGTCACACATTTTATTTTCAGCTTTCTAGACACATAATAATAGCTTGTACTTTTTTTTGTAAAACTTTGTGGGACAAAGGCAGATCTGCTGGTAGCTTTTGCTTGTGAACCTAACTACACAGGAGGCTGGAATCTGAGGATTACAGCCAGTCTGCTAAGGGATGCCTGTGACTCTCTCATCTTTAATTATCACAAAAATTTTTAAAAAGCCAAAAGTGAAAGTATGACTCAATCAGTAGAGCCCTAGCTTTGAGTAACTGTGTTACTCACAGAAATAGCACCCAGGCTATGAGTTCAAGCCCCAAAACTGGCACAGAAAATCAAAAACAAACAAGCACCAACAAAATTACTTCTTGACATATACCTAATACAAATAATCTCGTTTTCTTTCCATTGTTTCTATGTTTCTCCCTAAAGGAAAGCCTTATCTTTAGAAAACATTAGAATTTTGAACCCAACCTCTAGTATGTACAAGGTTCAAACAAAATGATAATGCAAATGAATCTCTCATGTTTCTGTTTCTTGTAAGCCAACTAGAAATATTTTCTAATGTAAGTATGATAAAGAAGAAAATGTTGCAGATGCTTGAATATAAAGATATTTTGAATGTTTAGATTTTCACCCTTGGGTAAGTTATAGAAGTGGGCTTCCACTGACAAAACATGACACACATGAAAGTGGAGGTAGAATGCTAGCTTGGAGCAGAATAGGCCAAGTGAAGATGCTGGGTCCTGAGTTCAACTGGAACATACACACACACACACACACACACACACACACACACACACACACCCCACATTTTCTCTTCAGCTTTCTGAGGTTATACAGAAATACACAAAATAGCTCTATGATACAAAGAACTAGCTAAGCAACGGTTTGACAGTACAAGGGTCTTATCAATGTGTCCATAAGATTAATTTGCCGATGTAGTTACTCCAGCAAAATGGTTGTTCTTTGTTTTTAAACACTTCATGGAAAGAAAGTAACCTCAAAACAGATAACTCATCATCTCTCCATCGCAAACTATTATTGTTGGAACCATAGTAACTAATTACTAATAACCAATATTCTCTCAATTGATAACAGTTTGTAATATTTTTTAAATCTTACATGAAAGGGAAACACAGTTTAACCATTTAGGGACCAAGAATAGTATCATTAGTCACAAGTTTAACACCTCTGCACTTTTACAAACAACAACAAACCATTTTCTGTTAGCAAGGCTGTAGGTGTAATCTAGTGCTGGGCAATTTGCATGTTCTATTTGTGCTGATTATGGCAGAGATCTTGTCCTAATCTTCTGGGATTGGAAATTCACAGGGGATGGAACTATGCACAAACTCTGTAAGTATCTGAATTCTGTCCCCAAATAGAGCATGCGTGCTGGAAAGCAATTTGGCAGTAGCGAGATTGCCTTTCCAGCTCTCCATTATTTTACTGCCACTTTGTCTTCAAATTGTAAATCAAATTCTTTCCTAGTGCCTCCGTGCACAGGTTCTTGCATCTTAAGTGGAAGAAGATCCTGACATTTCTATTTGGTTGCACAGCGACTCCATCTACACATTTCTGTAGGACTTCTGTGTTCCTCCATTTAAATTATGTTCCTGAAATGATTTAGTCATTTCAATGGAATGTTGTTGTCATACTCCCGCTGTATATGATAGCATTTTCTATTTAAAAGTTGCTTAAACTCAAGGGAAAATAAAATAAAATGGCTGTCTCTGGCCAGCCAGAGACACTCATTTTGATAAGTCACTGACCTGGCAAAAATCACAGCTTTTGATGAAAATGAGGAGGTAATGTGTGTGCTGTGGTTTTCCGTGGGAAAAGTGTATTATACACTCCTAATTCACAAGAATATATAAATATAGCTAGAGACTATATAAATATCTATGCCTATTGGACACATATATTATTATATGTATAACAAGAATTTATATGTTGTTATATGTGTCATATATATATATATTCAATATGCAAAGTATTTCTCAAACTATCAATAGCGAAGTACCAGCTATATCGTTTTTAGTACGTCCTACATTAATTCTTTTGTGAAATATAAGAGAAATTAACTAGAAAAAGTAAAATAAAGAACAAATAAAACCTAATTTTTCATTTATAAGTTTAACAAAAAATGATTTTGAAGCTTTTGGAGTTTTATAGATTTTTTTGTATGGTTTGACTTGAACTGTGATACTCTGGATCTCAGCCTTCTACATGGATAGGATTCCAGGCATGAGCCTGGCTGTTTCTGAGGTAGGGTCTTGCGTCCTGTCCAGGCACATCCCTGGAGCATGATCTTCTTACTTTAGGCCACAGCAGTTGCAAGTGACAGGCACATACCACCATGCCCTATTTTTTTCCATTGATTTTTCTCCCCAGGCTGGGCTGGAATCACAATCCTACCAAGCTCAGGCTCCCAACTGGCTAGGATTATAGGTGCGAGCCTCTGGCAGACTGATATTCTTAAATGAAATCGAGCGAAAAAAATTGCCTATATAAAAGGAAGTGATCCTTTTGCAGCAAATATAAGGAACAAAGACTGAAAAAAATCTTCTAGTTGAGTTCTTGGTGGCCCATGCTACTAATCCTAGCTACTCAAGAGGCTGAGATCTGAGGACCCTGGCTTGAAACAGTCCAGGCAGTAAAGTTCATGATACTCGTATCTCCAAATAACCACCCAAAAGCCAGAAGTATAGGTATGGCTCAAGTAAGAGTAAGGCTGGTGACTTACTCTCAGGGTAAGTTCAAAGGTCCTGAGTTCAAGCCCCAATATCAGCACACACACACACACACACACACACACACACACACACACACACACACACACACACACACTTCCTTCCTAAGTCAAGATAACAAGACTTTCAAACTTCTAATATATCCAAAGAGACTTGTGCTTAGTTGATTTCTACTCTAAGCTCTGAACAAATATATGTTCGTCAGACTCTAGATTCCAATGCTGTCTTTTCACCTTTGGCTTTGTTATATTTCTTTCTCTAACAGGTACTGAAGAAAAATTTACAATGAGTTTACACCTCATGAGTTGAAAAAGTACATAAGTAAAATGAAGAGTAAATTATACAAACTATATCATAACTACTTTTTTCAAAGATTATCTTAATCATATCAAATATGGGAAATTATGGTACACAGTATTTTCTCTACTTAAAAGGTTACTTGAAATCTTGATGAATGCTCTTTCTTTTTAATTCCATGCATCGTTACAAACTTCTAAACGGAGTTCAGTTATGTCATAGCTATTCAGTGCAATTTATGGTTATACAACTATCTCCAAAAGACAAAATGGTGTGGAATAATTCAGCAGACCTTTCTGAATTTTATTTAGACCAAGAATGGCAAAGCTTGTGTGTGTGTGTGTGTGTGTGTGTGTGTGTGTGTGTGTGTGTGTGTTGGTACTAGGGCTTAAAGAAAGGGCTTCGTGCTCATATTTCTTTCTCTCATGGCTGGTTCTCTAGAACTCGAGAAACGGATCTATTTGTGTCTCTTTTCTGGCTGACTGAATATAAGAGTCTCATGGACATCTGTATCTGGGCTCGTTTTGAAGCTAGATCCCTAGATCTCAGTCTCCTGAGTAGCCAAGATTCTACTGAGTAGCAAGGGATGAGTCATTATCACCTGGCATTCTTCTTTCCTATGAAGACAAGACTGTCAGTCTTTTAGGCTTTGGGAACAAGACAACCTCAGTAGTAAATTCTCAACTCTGTTATTAGAGCATAAAAACTTCCATAGACAACACAAACAAGGACAGCCGTATTCCAATAAAACTTTACTTATACTCAGTGAAATTTGATATCATATCATTTCCTCATATCATAAAGCATTACATTGCTTTTGATGATTTTGCAAACCTAGAATACCCTTTCCTACCTCTTAGGCTGTAGGTTATATAAAAAAGCAATAAGCTAGATTTGGCCATCATTTGCTAGTTTTTGGTCTGAACCGGGAAAATAAACTATTACATATAAAAACTATGCCTTCAAAGGACAAATTACATAGAAAATTATGCTTCTTGGGCTTCACTCTGAGGTGTTGCAATGAAACTGGGTGCCACTAGCTCATGCCAGTAATTCTAACTACTCAGATGAGAACAGAAGGTTGAGGAGATTTATATAACTCCTTTCCCCATTGAATCACCCTACTGTAAATAAGATAATTAGGGGACATTTGATTCTGAAGCCAGGTATAGATGCACTGAATAAAGGGGGGAACCAGAACTCAATGGTTTGCATGAAGAGAGGCAAGATTTAAGTGAAGAGATCTATCTAAAGCCTGTTTTCTGTGTTCTTGGTTAACTCCTCAGTCCTGCTTTGCATGCTTATTTTGCCTGATGCATAAATCAACCAGCTCTGACCACTTTCTATACTGAAGTCTGATGCAGCTTATATCCCATGTCTTATAATAATCAATAGTCTTGTCTTAGTTTTCTAAATGGCCCAGTTCTGATGACAGATTGCATACTTTAGATAGGGCATATGTAGATGAATATGCTAGTTTAGACTGATTTAGGACCCAATTCCTGAAATTCTATGTGACTTCTTGCAAGTATACAACCCATCTCAGAAACATCTTCCTTTTCTATTAAAAGCGCATAGGTTGGGAATGTAGCTTAGTGGCAGAATACTTGTCTCGCATTCATGAGACCCTGAGTTCAATCCTTAGCATTGTCCTACAAAACTTACTACTCAAATCACTTGCAGGATTTTTATGAAGATGAAATAATGTATGTAAATACATGGAAAAAAGAGCCTGACATCTGTTAAGTCCTCAAAAATTGAAATGATATTTTTATGTCTTAAAATTAATTTGTTTTTAACCATTTATATGCATACCAGGTGTCTTGTTACATGATTTCATAGTAACCTCTTGAGACACAAACATGTGGAAGTATATGGAAAAACATGATTTATAATTTATCCTTTCTTTCTAAGCACTCAAACTGTATCTAAATATTTATAAAAGAAATTGTGAGTAGTTTCAGAAATTAAATCTTATACCTCATGTACACCACTACTACATTAAATCTTTAGACAGTCCAAGTTGTTTTGCAGTATTGATATGTAAATTCATTTTTCTGTTAAAAAAAAAAGACAGGACAAAGAGACAAAGAGTGTGGCCTACTGATAGAGTTGCTTGCCTAGCATGCACAAAGTCCTGGATTCAATTCCCTGGTATCACATCCACAGAAAAAGCCACACGTCAGTGCCTCAAAAGGCTAAACATAGAGCTCCCCTATGACCCAGCAATTCCACTACTTGGCATTTACCCAACCACCCAGAAACAAGGACATACTAAACCCACTAGCACAACAATGTTCATTGCAACACTATTCACCATAGCAAAGATATGGAACCAACCTAAATGTCCCTCAGTTGATGAGTGGATCAACAAGTTGTGGTATTTGTACACAATGGAATTCTATGCTGCTGTCAGAAAGAATGACATCGCCCCATTTGTTAGGAAATGGAAAGACTTAGAAAAAATCATATTAAGTGAAGTAAGCCAGACTCAAAGGAACTTAAGCTCAATGGTTTCCCTCATTCGTCATAATCAGTAGAAACCTTGGGCTCTACTAGCAGAGATTTGCAATAGAGCAAAATCTTGCTACATAAGGCCATATAATGTGAAGCTAATTGAAAGGACCTCCAGGATAGTGAAACAAAAGCCATATAATGAATTATTGTTGTCCTTAATGTAGTATGTTGTCTCTCATCTCCTTTGCTGTCCCTTGGTTATCTCATATTGGTATAGTATCTCACTTTGTTATCTGATATATTGAATTTATTTGTATTTGGATATTTGAAATTTGATAGGGAAGGGGGGAAAACCAAGACGGGTGAGGGGTGTGGGGGGGGAGGGAAACGGGTACCAAGACATGTGAAAGGGTATCAATGTATGTGAATTAATGCACCTTCTATCTGGCAAATATCATGTAACCCTTTTACTAATTACAATAAAAAAAAAGAAAAAAAAAAAAAGAAAAAGCCACACGTGGTGCTGTGGCTCAAGTGGTAGCGCACTAGCCTTCAAAAAGCTCAAGAACAACGTCCAGGCACTGAGTTAACACCCTAGGACTGGCAAAAATAAAAATAAAATGAGTAAATAAAAGTAAGATAATGCTGGATACTTGTTCATACCTGTAATCCTCGCTATTCAGGAACCTGACATCCGCGTATCGAGATTTAGCTGGCTTGGCAAAAGAGTTAGCAAAACTCTATTTCCAATTAATTAGAAAAGGCTGGAGGTGGAGATGTGGCTCCAGTGTTAGAGAGGCAGCCTTGAGTAAGCAAGAGTGAGAAGCACTGAGTTCATGCCCATTACCAGAACAGTAAAACAATCTGATTATCCTGGTCATATTTTATGGAGGAATCTCTATCATTGTGGTCAGGGATGAGTTCCTACTATGTTTTAGAAATTTCTATGCATTGTGTTAGTTGTCAGAATAAATAAATATTTTATAAGTAAAAAGCTCCATCTACTTGAGTACTTGAGTATTATAAGCAACTAATGCTTATAATCCTACCTACTAAGGAGATTGTCTTCAGATCATAGTTCAAAGCCATACCAGGAACAAGATACTTACCTCTAATTAGCCAGCAAAAATCCAGATGTAGAACTTTGGTTCAAGTGGTGGAGTGTGAGACTTGAGTAAAAAAAAAAATCTCAGGGATAGTGCCCAGGCCCTGAGTTTAAACCTCAGAACTAGCACAAAAGTAAACAAATGAACAAATAAATTAATTAAAGCTATGTAAAGGCTGCATACTCAAAATTTAAGAGTGGACTCCAGAATTTTGCAGCTAGCTACTTTGTTCTGTGTGTGTGTGTGTGTGTGTGTGTGTGTGTGTGTGTGTGTGTGTGTGTGTGCGTGCGCGCGCCAGTCCTGGGACTTGAACTCAGAGCCTGGGCACTGTCCTTGGGCTTTCTCAAAGCTAGAGCTCAACCACTTGAGCCACAGCACCACTTCCAGCTCTGTCTATGTATGTGGTACTGAGGAATCAAATCCGGATCTTCATGCATGCTGGGCAAGCACTCTACCACTAGGCCAAACTGCTGGTCTGCTACTTATATTTTTATCAAAACAGGTGGGATAATAATTGGTCTTTCCCAAATGTTCTTGAAGATGCTCATTACCTGGATGAAGAAGGCCAGATCATCTGGATTTGATTAGACAAGTCTTAAAGGGTATTTCATTCTCTAGGTCACCCAAGTACTTCTTCTTTTGTAAGTTTGGGACATCATGGACAGTAATGTTCTTTAGGACTTGTAAAGAGAATATCAAAGGTGGACATGGAGAAGTGTTCTAGACAAGAAACAGAATTCTGACATAGCAGAAGAGACAATACAATTATTGTCTCACATTGTTTATGTCCATTGGTAGGGGAAAAATGCTAGTAATCTTCAAACAAATTATTAGCCAGTTTTTTTGTTAACTATAAAACTCATGACTTATTCAAAACCCTTAACCAGGACCCAAGAAAGAATGAGTTTCTTTGTTTTGACTACTTGAAGAATCTATTTTCTCTCTCTCTCTCTGTATATATATATATATATATATACACATATATATACATATATATGTATTTATACATATGCACCATTATTTTTTGCCTGGCTAATTCTTAATTTAATTTTTAGCATATTCCTCACTCACTACTCTTGGTATTTCTCCACCATTATTTAGAGGTGAGATGCATTAGTCTAAGTCTCTCAAGCTTGTTATATAAAATCAGTGGTCTATGGCCTATGAAGGCATATGAACCTAAGAAATCAATTCAGCTTGGAAGAACAGGAAGAAATGAGCTACATTTTTGACAGGACATACTTTTTTCTGCTATGAATTTCTATTGCTATTTTCTATCAGGGTACACCTGAAAATTCACATATACACAAAATAAAGAATACTTCTACCTAGAAAAACTGCCCCATTCATGCCCCTTCCAATACAAACAAGAAGGACTGCACCAAAAAACTAAAAAATAGGATTGCAGAATATCTGAAGAATACAGTGAGCTTCACATCTGGTGTTTACGACATAGAAATGACAACAACAGCAATTCCAATAAACCTAATGTCAGTCATATATTCAAGGTGACTGAAATGAAGTCATAAAAGCAAGCCAAACTGAACTGAAAGCTTTAGCTGAAGAATGGACCTGATAAATATTTTACACACTTTATGAAGAAATAGCTTAATACTCGGTTGTGTCCCAGCAGCTATCCGTGCTAATAGCTCCTGAGTAATTGTTGTGGACCAATACCCAAAGGTTAGACTGTGAAAGAGATTCTCTTTTGCTCCATTAAATAAAGAGTTCCTCAGTAAATAGAAGTTAGCCAGAAGGGTACCAGCTCCATGGGTGCGTGTCAAAGCACCAGGCTGCTATTTATATTCAGTGTCCCACAGTCAAGGACATGAGAGAAACTAGCCAAAGAAAAGATTGATATTGCCCAGGATGCCAAGAGTATTTTATGAACAACTAGTTTCCAGGATCCACAAGACCTCCACTGGCACCTTTGGGTCCTTTAATGAACCATTAACCTTGTTTTACTCAAAGGTTGATAATTGAATCGATGGGTCAGCTTGGGTGCTAGTGGCTCTTGCCTGTAATCCTATCTACTCAGGAATCTGAGATGTAAGGATTACAGTTCAAAGCTGGCCTGGGCAGAAAAGTCTGTGGGACTGGGACTGTGGGAAAAAAAACTAAGTGACAGTAACAGTGTACGGCCCCGAGGTCAAGCCCTGATACTGGCAAGGATAGATAGGTAGATAGGTAGATAGGTAGATAGATAGATAGATAGATAGATAGATAGATAGATAGATAGATAGATAGATAGATAGATGGAACTAATGGGACAGCATAGTAAATGGGATCCTCAGAGGTCAAATATTTGTATGTTGCTTTCCTAAGATTCTTACCATGTCTATAAAGTATTAGGCTATCAAGGAGCAAAAAGTAAGTAGACCCCACGTTTCTCTCTACGTCCTATAGACAGTGGTCCAGTGTCTCTGCATGCTTTACCTGACCCTGTGGTGCTTTCCTCCTATGCCTACTACAGTATGTGGGTCAAATTCCCCAGGTGTCAGCCACACAGGTCCTGCATTTAAACCTCACCTGCACACTCAGTGAGATGAGAAGCATCTTGGGTTAACTTCCCTGAGAATCTTATCCCTCTACTGTTGGGAATTGAGCAATCGGCCGCAGAAATTGTTGTCTTGATTGTATTCCATTCCATCAAGTTTCTAGCAAGTAATGAGGCACCTCTAAGACATTACTGTAAACCTGGCAGTCAGGCACCGGTGTGGGAGAAGGTCTTCCCAGTGCCATGACAGAAATGTTAAGACATAGAAGCCACATATTGAACATGGAAAGGTCAGCTTCCTGGGATGCAGAAGCACTGGTTTTCATAGTATATTTGGGAACCCTTACACAGCAGGGGGTGAAAGAGGAGATGAGCCCAAGTTGATATGCTATTCTCGCTAATGATCACATTGCTGATTTCAGGCTGCCAGAATGTTTGGATTGCAGTTGAATTAGGTGCCCTGTGCCCACCTTCCTGCCTATATCCAGGTCATGTTGACAGGTTTTTGTCGTTGTCTTTAAAAAAAATCAATTATTTGCCTCAAAAATAAACTGTAATCCAAATTGTCTTTTCTATCTTCTCTTTGTCTGATCAAATACAAGTATTCATTTTCTGCTCAAGTTAGATAGGACATACAAAGCACATGCATAACTCCCCCTTTCTATTTCTTTGTACCCTATTTCTACATCATTTGCACACAGCTCACTGCATTTCTCCATTCAGGTTCAGTGCATTCAAAAAACACCCAATGGTGTCAGCCTCAGAGGAGAAAGGCGTTTTCAAAATCACATTTTATATACCGTGCTTTGTTACTGAATCACAGAAAGTGACATTTAGAACATATTTAGAAATAATCGTTTTCTGTATTACTCACAAAAACATGGAGAATATGTTCAGGGTTAAGTGTCTCATCTTGAAATCATTATAAGCACCCATCCAAAGAGTGGCAAGAGGTATGTTGGATTATACTTGCAATGCTCATATCTATATCTATATATGTATATATATAAAAATATATGAGAGGGCTGGGGGGTTGGCCTAATGGTAGATTGTTTGTCAAGCATGCACAAAGACATGGGTTCGATTCCTCAGTAGCACATACATAGAAAAAGCCAGAAGTGGTGCTGTGGCTCAAGTGGTAGAGCTCTAGCCTTGAGAAAGCCCAAGGACAGTGCCAAGGCCCTGAGTTCAAGCCTCAGGACTGACAATAAAAGGAAATAAATGCACATATGTATAATCATGTTAACATGTACATATAAATATATGCACAATAATGTATTCATGTCTGCACACATATTTATGGGTGTATATATATTAATATATGTGAATATGTATACTTACAGACACACACACTCATGAAAGGACTCATGAAAGGTCCTTAAAATTAATGCTGTGAATATTGAGCATCAGATTTTATTTATTTATTTATTTATTTATTTTTGTGGGTCATGGGGCTTGAACTTGGGCATGGGCGCTGTCCCTGAGCATTTCAGCTCAAGGCTTGAGCCAAGCCCCACTTTTGATTTTCCAGAGGTTAATTGGAGATAAGAGTCTCAGGTCCTTTTGTGCCCCAGATCTCAGCTTCCTGAGTAGCTAGAATTACAGGCATGAGTCACTGTGCCTGGCGCGCGCGCACGCACACACACACACACACACACACACACACACACACACACACACTGATTCTTAAGTTATTATTTCTTTTCTTTTTCCATTTTTGTCTGTTTTTTTTTTTTTGGTCAGTTGTGGGACTTGAACTCTGGGCCTGGGAGCTGTCCTAGAGCTCTTCAGCTCAAGGCTAGCACGCAAGTTATTGTTTTAAACTACACTATTAGAACTGTTGGAAAATATAGACTAGAAGAATACTCATTATCCTAACTCACAGAAAAAGCTAATGTTAACATTTTGTTGTAAATTGTTCAAGATCAATTTCTTCATACATATTCAAAAAAGGAAAACAACACATTCATATAAAAATAACAAGTAGATTGTACTATATGTATATTTTACTGAGCTTTTATAATGTGAGTGTAGACATTTATCTACTTAGGTCAATCGCTTTAAATGGAGGGAATACTTTCATGATTACATGTAGTTTGGTGTGAAGGGAACATAATTCATTTGTTGGATATTTAGTTTATTTTCACTTGGAATATTTTTTTTCTGGTCCGTTGTAGGGCTTGAACTCAGGACCTGGATGCTTCCCTGAGCTTTTTCACTCAAGGCTAGCACTCTACCACTTTGAGCCACAGTGCCACTTCTGGTTTTCTGGTGGTTAATTGGAGATAAGAGTCTCATAGACTTTCCTGCCTGGACTGGCTTTCACTTAGGATCCTTAGATAGCAGCCTCCTGAATGGCTAGGATTACAGGTGTGAGTCATCAGATCCCTGTTCACTTTGAATTTTAATGAGGACACACACACACACACACACATATATATATATATATATATATATATATATATATATATACACATACATACATACACTTAGGTCTGTGGGCTTTTCTCATTACTTCCTCAGTCTAAATTTCTATAGATCAAATTGCAAGATAAATAGATATGCAATTTTTCTCTTTTTAGAACGTTATAACTAATTTTGTGCTTACAGTATCTTCCATCTAGTTTTCTTCATGTTATATTTCAACATTAATGCAGTTCATAAATGCGATCCACACTGTAAAGTTGCATTGGCATGCTACTATTATCTAAACATACACAACAGCTTTTTAACAGCAATCCATTTTATATAAGTAATGGAATGCTTCTAATTTGTACATGTTGAGAGTTAGTGAAAGTGAGCTTGTTAATCTTCCTTACACAGCTTGCTCAACACTTTTTTCAAAGTGTGCATTTACTTTTTATTTTATTTGTCATTATTGTAATTGCTAATGCATATTGACTCCAAGAATCAATGGATTTTGCTGTGAAATTTCCATATATGTATATATCATGCTTAAATCTTATCCATTTTTCTTCTTACCCTGCTTATACTGTCCTTTCTTCCTCTAATAGTCCCTTTTAGGATATTTTTAAAATTTCCATATATGAGAGAAAACATGTTAAATTTGTCTTGTCTGATTTATTTCACTTAACATAAAGTCCTTCATTTTCAACTATTTCATTCTTTATTGTGATTAATGCTTCAGAACATGTACATCTATCTTATGCACTTTATCCATTCATGTATTCTTGCGCACTTAGGCTGATTCCTTGACTTGACTTGTGAATAGTGCCATAATATTCATAGATTATACAGGTTAGCTCTGCTATCTGCTCACTTTGATTCCTTTGGGCATATATTCTTGGCCTATGGTAGTTTTAGTTTTAGTTTTTAAGAGAACCTTCCACACTCATTTCCTTTGTGGATATACTAATTTGCAACTCCTGTCAACAATAAATTAGAGTTTCTTTCTCTCCTCATTTTTCCCTGTATTTGTTGCTATTATTACTATTTGATAACAGCATATTAACTAGAGTGAGATGGAATCTAAATGATTTAATTTTTTTGACCGTCAATGTGAGGTTTGAACTCTGGGCCTGGGTACTTAGTTCCTCAGCTCTTCTGCTGAGATTACAGGCTTGAGTCACTGGCCCCCACGTTTTAAATTTCCCTGATGACTATAGCACTTACTTGGCACTCTTCAATCAAGTGTATAACTTGCTTTTTTCCTTTAAATTATGCTGTCCCATGGAGTTCTGGGGGAGTGGAAGTTAATGGTACAGAGGGAGAAAGAAGACATGGAGGCAGAAACATTCTCTTTCTACACCAGGCTCTGCCATACCACTTTCATGTAGTGAATTTCTTTGTAAAATTTTGTCTGACAAATGGACTCTGGTATTTAAGAAGACAAGATTTAACTGGCTCTGGTGGGTCATGCCTATAGTTCTAACTACACAGGAGGCTGAGATTTGAGAACTGAAGTTCAAAGCCAGCTTGGGAAGATGTGAGATTCTTATCTACAAGGAACCACCAAAAAGACAGATGTAGAGTTGTGGCTCACATAGTAGAGTGCTAGCCTTGAACAAAAACAGTTAGGAAGAGCACCTAGGCCCCGAGTTGAAGACCCAGCCTCACCACTCTCTCCATCCCCATCTTTGCTACACACGCGAAGACAGGATTTGGATTAAATAGGCATTATTATTATTATTATTATTATTCAAAATCTTTCCTCTGGAACACCTGAAAAAGAGAATTGTTCCCTATTTATCCAACCCAGTAAAAGACTGAGCCTTGGAGATTTAAATTCTTTACAAAATTGGGGAAGACATGAGAGAGATTACTAAAAGACATGCTGCTTAGTTAGAATCAAGCTTCTTTAGCTAAGATTCATGTTCAGCTAGAGTGGTGATAATAATACGTATCGAAGGGACATCATTGAACCTCAGTGTTCCTAGAGCAGCTACATCACAGGGCCTCATCACCTCCTAGAGGCTCTTGCACCATTTATTTCTGCTCTCTGAAATTCCCCTTTCAACCTCCAGATTTCAGAGTCTCCACAGGCCATCTGAATGTCTACTTTTGGGGAAATGCCTGTCCATGTGTTTTGCCCATTTCTGTTTAGGCTAACCAATTGTATTACTAAGTATATGAAGTCTCTGACTGCTTTACATGTTACACATGATCTGCTTTTTAGTTACTTCATGGGCAGTTTCAGTATGTAAGTAACCAAACACACACATAAACATATACACACAAGCACACATACACACATATGCATACACATACTGCACCGCTCTAAGAATCCTTTTATAGCTGGCTCACTCCTATGATCCTAGCTATTCAGGAGGCTAAGATCTGAGAATCGAGAATTGAAGTTAGCCCTGGCAACCAACTCCATAAGGCTTTATCTCTAATTAACAACCAAAAAGTGGAGCTATGGCACTCAGTTGATGAGTGCCAGGCAACAGCCAAACAAAAACACATAGGAGGTGGGCCAGGAGTTTGGCCTAGTGGTAGAGTGCTCACCTAACGTGCACAAAGCCCTAGGTTCAATTCCTTGGTACTACATACACAGAAAAAGCTGGAAGTGGCACTGTGGCTCAAGTGGCAGAGTGCTAGCCTTGAGAAAAAAGTGTCCAAGGAAAGTGCCCAGACCCAGAGTTCAAGCCCCAGGACTGGCAAAAAATAAAATAAAATAAAAAAGAAAGCTCAGGAAGTCTGTAGTTCAAGCCTGATACTAGCAACAGAATGGATAGATAGATAAAAAGATACCTTTTCGTTAATAGGATTAGAATTATATCAAGCAAGAAAATTCATCTTCTTACCTAAAGTTATATACTTTTCGGTTTCTTAATGTGGTAGATTTTTAAAGTATGGATGAGAGTTATTTTGCATTTCTCTCACAGAAAGGAGTAGCAAGCCTGCAGTCAGCAGTACACTCTGGAAGCACCTGGTTTGAGACTGGATGCAAGTTCAGGGACCATAGGCCAGCGTCCACATTGCTCTCAGGGATATGGCATTTCTACCTGCTAGGCTGATTTCTGCACTATGCTATGGGAATGCTATGGGAATCCAGGACATTAATTGATCACCAAGCTAAATGAAGAGGCTTCTGGAACATTCCAGCCCCAGGCATTGAATCCTTCTTATTCATTTTAGTCTTCCCACAAACAGTCCCAGACACACTATTCTCTCTCTGGATGCTTTTCAAATTTCTGACCCACAAAAATCTAAATGAATACTAGCTTGTGTGTTTAAGGCTGTTATGTTTGGTAATCTATGAACTAAAAGTTGCTCCCTAGAACAAGTGCAGACGTTTTCAAATGTAAGGTTCTTTAGGCTCCATCTACAAATTCCTCTTTTTATAATCTATTTTAAATTATTTTCTATAGTTATTTAACACATTTTTCTGTTATTATGGTAGTAAAATCATTCTGAGCTGCTTTCTGATGAGGATTTATTTCCTAGCTCCTAGTTGCTTACCCATTACATAAGAAGTATTTATGGTAGATTTATCCATTGTTGTTTTATTTTAATTAGATGCCCTTAAGTCACACAACATAAAATGAACATGTTATTAGGCCTGAGTGCTAATGCCACATATCTATAATCCTACTTTCTCAGAAAGCTAAAATCTGAGGATCAAGGTTTGAATCCAGCTTGCATAGCAAAGTCCATGAGATGCTTTATCTCCAATTAACCAGGAGAAAGAATTGGAGGTATGGTTCAGCCTTGAACAAAAAAAAAAACAAGTGAGAGAGCAAGGCCATCACTGAAAGCCCCAGAAATGGCAAAAAAAAATAAACAACAACAACAAAACTGACATTTTTAGCTCTTTAAAATAGTCTATAGCTCATTTCTTTTATGATCATTTTACTGACAAGAACAATATTAATTTGAAATGGTAAGGGAGAATATTCATAATTTCTTATGAAATTTAATAAGGAATCCTTTCACATTTTATATATTAACCTAATATATCATACAAAAAGTATATCATATAACTTTGAATGACCTCTAAGCCTTCCTATCAATTCTGGGATATTTTAGTAAATTGATAAGGTTTTGAATTTTTCTTTCTTGATCTATTTAAATAATAGAAGCAATTTTTATTATGTTTTTGATTCACTCGTTCAGAGATAAGTAGAAAATGATGAAATTGCTTTTTAAGGCCTGCTCTTGCTTTAGTTTTTGCAATAATGGCATTCTGCCGAATGGTGTACTAAAAACAGAACCTAAGTGCAATACCAGCTAAATAATCCATCTCCTCAGACAGTTTTTCAGAACTCCAAAACACTCTATAAATTTTCCAGCTGGAGTGAGTAGATTATGGCGTGGCTTCCTGAAATAAGTCTCTCATCATTTAACGTAGTTCTGACCCAGTTGGGGAGAATATCTTTCATATCTTCTTCTACGACACTGACCTCCAAACAGAACAGACAACTTTCCTCCTGGCCTTCACAAAAGGGGTCAGCTTTCTTTAAAAAGGAAATTGAAACTTATATCACAAAGCAGCTTTCAGGTGATTTTACTTTTCATTTTATAGCTGCCGTAAATAGAAAGCAAGGATGTGAACTGCTTCGAGTTCTCTGCACCTATTGCTGAAGGTAAATCAAAAGCTGTTGGCTGGACTTGTGTGTATTTCGTTGTGGAGATTATTCATCAAGTCACAGGCTTTCACCTCAGAAAGGAAAATAGGAACATGGGTGGAAGATGAGGCTGTGAGAACAAACCACAGAACAATGGGAAACTCAGACAAAGAATGGAAAGAAACTTTAAGTTTACATTGTGTAAGTGGATGAACATAGTCTAGCTGCAAGACAGGGCCCTGACTGTGAGATTTCACTGTTTTCCATTATTCAAATGTTAGGGATATCCTATCCTACTCCTGGCCACTGTGTCACAGGGACAGTGTCCACCTCCATCCATCTACCTGGACCCTTCTGGACCTTTAAAAGCAACATGTGTTTGTGTAGGCTGCCTCTTCTTCCTTTCCCTTTGTCACAAGGGTAGGGGTGGCATGTCCCAGACAGGAGCTCCTCCATGAATCTTGGATACTGGCCAGAGCTGTCACTGGCCATCAGAATGTGTAATGTCATAAGGGAATGCATCATGGATAATTGGCTGAAGCAGGGAACTCATTTATGGCCTCCACATAATACCAAAGTGAAACCTAATACGTGTGGCTCAACCAAGGTGCTTTTGGTGAGACACAGAAGCAGTTCCACTTGAGAGGAAACCTAGGCGACTGTAGTTTATTTGGGTGTTTGTGGCTCAAATTGATATTCTCCATTAGATCTGAGAGACTAAAGCCCCTGAACTTTGGGGATGATGTCAAACACTTTGATTTCCAAAAGCAAAGTCAAAGGTGCAACTTGATGATTCTAAGCATTGGTTAATGGTAGTTGCTAAGAATGTTCTTTAGTGGGCCAGGACTTTGGCCTAGTGGTAAAATGCTTGCCTAGCATGCATGAAGACCCAGGTTCAATTCCTCAGTACCACATACATAGAAAAAACAAAAGCTGGAAGTGGTGCTGTGGAAGTGGTACTTGAGGGAAGCTCAAGGCCAGTGTTTAGGCCTTGAGTTCAAGTCCCAGGACTGGCAGAAAAATGTTGTTTAGTGACATGTACAGATAGTTCAATATACAACAGAAGGTCTGGAAGGTCTGTAAATAACTGGACAGCAGATAGTCTCCATAGTCTATGTTGCAATGTTCAGGTTGAGAGCAAAAGCAGCAACTCAAATAAAAACAAACAAAAAGAAAGAATAAAACCAAAAACATCCACATATTTATTTGTATATAAAATATATTTATAAATACTGGCAAATTGGCCAGATTTGACTTACAGGCTGATTCCTGCTATATGTAAGAAAATATAACAAAACAATGGCTGGGAGTTTGGCCTAGTGGTAGAGCGCTTGCCTAACATGCACAAAGACCCGGGTTCGGTTCCTCGGTACCACATACAGAGAAAAAAAAAAGCCAGAAATGGTGCTGTGGCTCAAGTGGTAGAGCTCTAGCCTGGAGAAAGCCCAAGGACAGTGTCCAGGCCCTAAGTTCAAGGCCCAGGACTGGCAAAAAAAGAAAATACAACAAAACCAAACCAAACACTATCCTTGCCCCATTCTAAACCTGTTATATAATGTTTTATAACACATTTTATTGTTTTAACATTAAAGCTAACCAGTGGCCACTAAAGGACACAGGCCAATGCCTGACTTGTCATATAGAGTTAGTAAAAGCAATTTCCTAGGGGCCTGGAGTATGGCCTAGTGTGGAGTATTTGCCTAGCATGTATGAAGCCCTGGGTTCGATTCCTCAGTACCACATGCACAGAAAAAGCTGGAAGCAGTGCTGTGGCTCAAGTGGTAGAGCGCTAGCCTTGTGAGCAAAATTAAGCTCAAGGACAGTGCCCAGGCCCTGAGTTCAAGCCCCAGGATTGGCAAGATTAAAAAAGAAAAAGCTACTTCCTAAATCTATTGCAGGAATTTAGGAGAAAACATAAAGCCAGACAACACTGGCTCATAACTATAATCCTAGCTACTCAGAAGGTTGAGATCTAATGATCTCTAAAGCCAGCTAGGGCACACACATATAAGACTGTTACTACCAATTAATCAGTTGAAAGTCAAGAGGAGGCTGTGGCTCAAGTGATAGAGAGCCTGCCTTCAAGGGAAAAAGCTAAGCAAGAGCCTGAGTTAAAGGCCCTGAGTTAAAGCCCCAATACGAGCATAGGGGAAAAAAAAATTTCCAGAGAGTAAGTGCTCATGCTCAGTTACTGTGTTCTGGCTGGGAACCACCAGCTCTCTGGCCACTGAGGAATGTTTCTAGCACAGCTTCCAAGGAAGCTGTGACAGGTTCACTGACAACCATTCAGTGATTTAAAAATCTCATAGAACCAGAAGCACCTCAAAAAGATCTACCAGTTTTTCCAGTGTGGACCACAAAATGTTCAACCGTATGCAAACCTTGCCACTGATCCGAGGATGGTAAACAGGTCCAGTTATTCTTGAGATCAGAGAAATGGAATTTAGGTCAGTTACTCGGGGACCCTTTCCTTAACCAACCTCCTGGACCAAAGAGATGGCTGGGAGGTCATGGGTTGATCTGGATCACCATCTAGTGCTGGATTTGTGGAAGTGCAGGCACATAGGAAAATCCCCAGCCAAATTCTGATAGAACTGGTAAATTAATGCTTTCCTTCCAACTATTTTCTATAGTTCTGAAAAAGAATGATGGTGTTCATTTTGTGTTTATTATTTTTTTTAAGTTAAGAGAAAAAAAATTCACAAAGCAGAATGCCCCCAGACCAAATGGAGTTTGAACAATCAATAGTGTCCTAGTGCCAGAAAACCAGCCTCAGAGTATGACTTCTCTCACTGCCTGTGTACTACGGTGCTGTACATGCATTTCTCAGCCATGGTGTTTGTTCACTTAAACAGAACATGGTCATGAGCAGGTCTTCAATATAAAAATTATTTTTTTTTCTAGCATTCAATAGCATTTATCACCAGAAAATCAGTAGTAACAGCACCTATTTCACGGTGTTCTGCACACCAAAAGCACTCAATAAATATCACATTGTTCCATAACTAGAAATGGCAGCCACCAATTTTAACTCAAGAAAGAAAGCTGAATGTAATTCATCTATTACAGTTTGATCTCTTCTCTCTCAAACTGCATCCCAAAATCGACGGATCGTTGATCTTCCCAGCCCACATTTCAATGTCCGCTCCCTTTGGCTGTTGATCTATGTGCTCTTGTATTAGACAAATGTCCCATGATGTCCTCTAAAGTTTGAGCAGCAGAGGAAAGCACAAAGCAAAACAAGCTCACCATTGTAGTAATTTTACTGGAATTAGTTATCAGGAGTCTCTGTCTGGTTTTTCCTTCATCCATCTTACTTTGATTTCAGAGGACTTCACTTGATCATGCCTAGAGGTGACTCTAACATCACAGTCAGCTTGCCTGCTCTGAAACTATTATGAGAAAAGCTGGCTGGTTTTTCTTTTTGCAGGGCGCCAGTGGCTCTTGCCTGTAATCCTAGCTACTCAGGAGGCTGAGATCTGAGGACCACAGTTCAAAGCCAATCGGTGAGACTCTTATGTTCCATTAACCACTAGAAAGCCAGAAATGGTGATGTGGCTCAAAGTGGTAGAGCATGCTAGCCTTGAGCTGAAGGGCTGAGGGAAAGAGCCCAGGCCTGGAGTTCAGGTCCCACAACTGACAAAAAGAAAAAGAAAAGAAAAGAAAAGAAAAGCTGCCTTTGCTGTCAACGTAGGTCACTTAAAAGTTTCTGCTTTGGGAGATTGGCTCCTTGATTTTTCTGCTAGGACAATATTAACAAGAAAATAGCACAGGGTATGGGTAATTAAGACCCACCTCAGGTTATTCAAGAAAGTAGCAGAGTGTAATTAAAGCTTACCTCAAAGTCTTTAATGGTCACTTAATGCAAATACAGCCTACCTACAGCTTGTTTCCCAATGCTTCACCCTTCTGTACAGAATGAAATTTTGCCAAGATAAGTCTTTGCTTGCCTGTCTTCACCAGCGGTTCTTGAAGAGCATATTTAAAACAACAACAATCCTAAGTAGATTGTGTGTGTGTGTGTGTGTGTGTGTGTGTGTGTGTGTGTTTGTGTGTGTGTGTGTGCCTATATACTGGGACTTGAATTTGGGGCCTGTGCTCTTGCTGGTTTTCCTTTCACTCGAGGCTAGTGCTCTACCACTCGAGCCACACCTCCACTTCTGGCTTTTGGTTGGTTTATTAGAGATAAGAACCATGGACTTTTCTGTCTTGCTGGCTTTGAACTGTGATTTTCAGATCTCAGTCCCCTGAGTAGCTGGATTACAGGCATGAGCCACCAGCACATGTTTTTATGCAGCTGTTGAGTTGCTCATGTTGCTCGGTTTCCTTTTCAAGTGAAGAAAGAAAGAGTGCCATTCGGTGCCAAAGGCTCAATTATTACTTTACTGGAAGACTAGAATGTTGGATATCTCTCCTACTTTTTTCTATTGTCTATTGTTGGCCCATCACTGTCTTCTATGACATCACTGTCTTCTATGACTTTTTTTTTGTGCCAGTCCTGGGGCTTGAACTCAGGGCCTGAGCACTGTCCTTGGGCTTTTTCCTCAAAGCTACCAGTATGCCACTTGAAACACAGCATCACTTCTGGCTTTTTCTATGTATGTGGTACCAAGGACTTGAACCCAGGTTTTCGTGCATGCTAGGCAAACACTCTACCACTAGGTCAAACTCCCACCCTCTTCTATAACTTTTTTTCTAGAGTGAGGAGGTAGGTCATGGGGCTTGAACTCAGGACCTGGATGCTGTCCCTGAGTTATTTTATTCAAGCCAAGCACCACTTCCAGTTCGCTGTTGGTTAACTGGAGATAAGAGTCTCACAGACTTTCTTCCTTGGGCTGGCTTTGAACTGCAATTCTCAGCTCTCAGCCCCCTGAGTTCCTAGAATTACAGGTGGGAGACACTAGATGCCTATGACTATTTTTAGCAGCAAATGAGCCTCGACACATTTCATCAGGAAGCCAATACATTACACCATTTGGACCCACCCTGAGCTGAGGGAATGAAGAGTTTTGAAACACTTTGTGCTTTTGTCTTTCTTTTTCTTTTTTTTTTGTAGTCCATTCAGCAATAAAGTAGGGAGACTTTTATCTGGTAACCAATTGTCAGTCTAGTAGAAGTCACCTAAAGGCAGACCGATTGGCCCTAATGCTGGGATTAGAACTGTCTAGCAAATGGTTGTCTGGGTTCTCAGCACCTGCAAGCCCAGTCCCTGACATCCTCTAATAAAGAGTGCTTAGTGGTAACACGTTGCTCAAAGGGTCTGGCAACGCATTTGAACAGCAACCATATGAAGTATATGGGTTAGACGTCATCTCCAAAGAATACAGTGTTGTGGAGATAAAAGACAAGGCATTTCACAGACAATGAGCAGAGATAAAAGCAAAGTAGGATTTGTGTGGGAGATGTTTTGTTCATTTTCATTGTGTTACATTATCTGGTGTTGTGTTATGTGATCCCAGTACTGGGACTTGAACTCAAGGCCTCTTGCTCTTACTTAGTTTCTACTCAAAGCTGGTGCTCTGCCACTTGAGACACATCTCTGCTTCCAGAATTTTGCTGATTGGAGACAAGAGTCTCTCGAATTTGTCTGCGTGGGCTGGTTTTGAACCATGCTCCTCGGATCTCAGTCTCCTAGGAAGGTGGGATTACATGAATGAGCCTCTAGCACACAGCTGAGCAGACTTGTACTTTAGAAAAAAAAAGTCAGATTTCACTGGCACCTGATTCTGTTTGTTTAAAGTAATTTACTATGGGGGGAATGTTAGAATATGATAATAGGCAAACAGCTGTTGCTCTGTTTCTGCCCTCTTCAAAGTGTTACACAATATTCCAGACTATCCCTCTGTGAATTCTGTTTTGACATGTTTTCATGAATAGGAGAGAGGGGTTAAAATCACAACCAGAGGAACACGTAACCAGGGGTGCTCTTTTGCCCAGGGAACTCTGATTTATATGTGGGTGTCATTCTATACTTGTGATTGTAGCATCCATTTCTCTTTTAAAAGCATCCTGAGGTGGGCGATACACTCCAGCTGCCAGCCCCATATGGTGACAGTCTATCATGCTTGGTTGAATAATGTATGCAATGGACGTCATGTGGCCTTGGCGACTGCCATGCACCACCACCTCTGGCTACCTTCCGCTCATATTCCCCAAAGGCCTTCTCTACAGAGCTGCTCAAACAGCACTCCAAAGGAAAGGCTGTGAAACACTAGGTCCCCCCAGAGAGAAGGAAATGAGGTTTGCAAAGGGTAGAAACACCTCCCAAATAAAATCCTCACCTCTCCTCTCTCCCTACATCCCATCTTATAACACGGTTGCTAATGTCGGCAACACACACACACACACACACACACACACACACACCACATATAATATGTCCATCCATGTAACATTCTGTGCTCTCATTACTTACTTTACAATCCTATCTTCATCAAACTAGTTTATTTTAGCCAAGTCCAAAAATTATTCATTTGCCTGATTTTTTGCTCATGTTTTTAGTTTATAATGAGCATTAGGCCCTGCTAGAACCTTTAATCAGTAGAGTATTATATATTTTAGTTTTGGAAGACACAGCAAATTGTGCTCTGAGAGATAGAAGTTGAGAGTCAGTGCACAGGCAGACTGGAGGATGTACCAGCAGAAGAGAAGCTGATAGAAAAGAGAAGGTGTCTGGATATCCTTAATAGAACAGTGAGGTAGGAAAACTTTTGTGATGAAAATCACATGTGCCACATCAGACTAAAATTGCATGCCACAGACATTAAAAAATTGGGACAAAATAAAAAAGTTCAGTTGGATTTCTGTTGCACTAGTGCCCCCAACTGGACTAACCATTTCACTGCACACAGTTCTTTTTTTTCTTCTTTTCTTTTTTGAAACCTGAGACACACTGCACTTGCTAAGCAAGCACTTGGCCATGGAGCTACATCCCAGCCATCTGCCCAAAGTTCTTAAAGGATGGGGAAACCTTCACACAGGTGTTGTTCTTGGCTGGATCTAGAAATAGGGGTCAAGAGCAAAGTTAAATCTAAGCTCTCCTCTTCATCCCTTCCATAACAAGAGAATAACAATGAATAATAATCAAGAATAAAGTAACAGACCAAAAAAGAGTTGCTGATGACCACAAGAGGCCTGAGGTGCTTGAGCCCACCCCTTCTCCACAGATTGTGCCTCTACCTCAGTGATGGCCTGCATTCCAGCTCAAGATCTCATGAGAACAAAGCTAGAGCAGGCTGTATTGCTCACACGACTTTCTCAAGTAATTCCAAGTTGAGTACCAAAAGCCTTTCTCCTCTCCTCCCACCCTAAGATTTTTATTAGCATTCATCAGTTGTGCAAGGGAGTTTTACTGTGACATTTCCACACATGTAGATGAGGGACCCCATCAATCTCACCTCCTCTACCACTCTTCCTATCCCCAGCTCTCCTCCTTAGGACAATTTCACCTGGTTTCCTGGTTCTGTTTCCATATATGCAAACAAACGATTTGATTATAGCCATCCTTCTTCACCCTCTCTGCTGGTAGTACCCAACCCCCAATGGAATAGTCTACACTCCTGTCATTATGTGTGTGTGTGTGTGTGTGTGTGTGTGTGTGTGTGTGTGTGTTTGTGTGACTGTGTACGTGGGTACTAATTGTACCAAGGGATTTTTCCATGGTGCATTTTACGCACCTATATTATATTTTAATCAGAACAGTTCTATCACTCTTTTTCCATCCACCTTCGTTGTTTAACAGCTTCCAGTGAGATTTTTATGCTATCTTCATACATAAACACAAGGTATTTTATACCATTAACCTTCTAGTATTCTCTTTTCCTCTTTTCACTCCTTATTCCCCCACTCAGTCCCATAGCTAGGATCAAATTTTAGGTACAGATACATATGTATGTATATATATGCATATAAAACAGTAACATTGTATGTATGTATGTATATATGTATGTATGTATACTGATGTTCTATTTATAGGGGTCTTTGATGTTTAGATTATACAAATGAGTGGATAGCTCAACATCTCCATCAAGTTTCCTATAAATGACATTTTTTTTTCACTTTTCTTTATAGGTATGTAACATTCAATGGGAGATATGGTCATATTTTCTTCATTCATCAGTTTGTGGGTATCTTGGTTATTTCTGCCATTTAGCTATTAGGAACAGAGCTGCAATAAACATGGCTATGCAGGTGTCTTTCTTGTGTACCTGATTTAAGTTCCTTTGGATATATACTCAATAATGGTATGGTGGAATCATCAGGCTGATCTATTTTTAGTTGTCTGAGAAACCTCCATGCTGATTTCCATAGTAAATTCATAGTGGATGAGGGTTACTTTTACTCCATGTCCAGACAGGGTAGATGGAATTTTAGTGTAGCTCTGATTTAAATATACCTTATAGTTAAGAATGTTGAACATTTCTTCATGTATTTAATATCCAACAGTATTTTTTCCAATTTGTGTGTCTATTTGATAACTGGTTTATTTGATCTTTTCCTGTATAACTTTTTGAGCTCATTGTATATTCTAGATATTAATTACTCACTGGATAGATTTTTTTTCCATCCCATGGCTGGTGATTGGTTGTGATCATAGTTTATTTTACTTTGCATAAACTTTCTAATTTGTTATAGTCAATACTTTTCCTGGCTTTTTGGGCAACTGGAGTTTTATTCAGAAAATAATTACCTATGTTTATAACTTTTAGAATGCTCCGCATTATTCTATGTTGGATTTAGTTACAGGTCTTGAGTTCTTTGAATCCTTTTGAGATGAATTTTGTACAGGGTGAGTACTAGGGGTCATTTAAGTCTCCTGATTGGACGTAAGACAGTTTTCCCAGCACCATTTGTTAGGGATTAACTTTTCCTTGGTGTATACTTTTTTTCTTCTCTCCTATGTCAATAATTTGATAACTTCAGCTGTGTGGTTTTATTTCTGGATCTTCTATTCTGTTCTACTGGACTTTTTATGCCAGTATTGTGCTGTTTTGGTTACTATGACACTGTAGTGTACGATTTCAATTCTGCTATTGTGATATCTCTCATATTGCCCGTTTTGTTCAGGATTATTTTGCTATATGAAGTATTTTATGCTTTCATATGACTTATTTCGTTGCCTTTTATATCTCTGAAAACAATGACAATTGGGGTTTGTGTGTGTGTGTGTGTGTGTGTGTGTGTGTGTGTGTGTGTGTGCCGGTACTGAGGCTTAAACTCAGGGACTCATGCTTTTTTTTAAATTTTTAAGCTATCCAGCTTAAAAAAAATATTGTCTGGGGCCAGGAGTTTGGCCTAGTGGTAGAGTATTTGCTTAGCATGCACAAAGACCTGGGTTTGATTCCACACATAGAAAAATCCAGAAGTGTTGCTATGGCTCAATTGGCAGGGTTCTAGCTTTGAGAGAACCCAAGGACAGTGCCCAGGCCCTGAGCTCAAGCCTAGGACTGGCAAAAACTAATATTGTACAGAGCGGTTACAGTTACATGTCAGGTAAAGAGTACAATTCTCTTTGGTCCATGTCACCCCTTTCTTCTCTCCCTTGGACTCCTGCTCTTCCTTAGCCAGAACTCTATCACTTAAATCTCACTTTTACTTCTTGTTGCTGTTGTTGTTATTGTTTTCCATTTCTTTGGCACTCCTCCTGATCTCTTTTTCTCCAGGCTAGGTTCTATCACTTAGAGCCACAGCACCACTTCCAGGATTTGTTGTTGTTATTGTTGTTGTTTGGTTTTGTGTTTTCAGTGCTTCATTGGAGCTAAGCATCTCCTGGGGACTTTTATGCCTACGGTTGGCTTGGAACCCCAACCCTCTGATCTCAGCCTCCTCAGTAGCTAGGATTACAGGTGTGAGCCACCAGCATATGCCTCCACATCTGACACTGAGATTTTGATGAGCATTGTATTGAATCTATAGATTTCTCTCTTGGTATTGGTGAGTTACTGAGTTCTGACAATCCCTGAGCATGGACTATGTCTTCATCTTCCAATATCTTCTTTATTTTCTTTCTTTAATATTTTCTAGCTTTTTTTTATTGTAGAGGTCTTTCACTTCCTTGGCTAAGTGTATGACTAAGGGTTTTATTTTGGGGGAGGCTACTGTGAAAAGAGTTGTCTTCTTGATTTCTGTCTCCTGGTAGAATCTGTAGGGTCTGTTAAGTATAGGATCATATTTGTGAATGGGGATAATTTGCTTCTTTTAAGTTTGAGGGAGGTAGGTTCAGGAACTGGGAACTGACAGGACCTGCATGAGACAGATAGTCTTTCATCTCTGAAACTACAGAGTCTGCCTCTGCCACTTAGCACACGTGAGGCAGGTATGTGGCTAAAAGTCTTTGCACAGCCAGCCTCAGCTTTTATAAAGTGTCATGAAGTGCCATAATCTGACAGTTACAATATTATTATTAACTTATGATTACTTGGCAGACCAGATAGATATGGGATACCAGTCCTTTCTGTCTTAACCTTAACCTCTCCCTTTCCATATCACAGCTTTATAAACATTTTCATTTTTTAGTTCATTCATGAGTACTTACATTCTCACTTGGCTTTTTCACTCAAGGCTGACACTCTACATTTGAGCCATACCTCCACTTCCAGATTTTTGCTGGTTAATTGACCATAAGGGTCTCACAGGCTGGGCACTGGTGGCTCACGCCTATAATCCTAGCTACTCTGGAGGCTGAGATCTGAAGATCTCGGTTCAAAGCTAGCCTGGGCACAAAAGTCTGTGAGATTCTTATCTCCATTTAGCCACCAGAAAGCCACAAGTGGTGCTGTGGCTCAAGTGGTAGAGTGCTAGCCTTGAGCTGAAGAGCTCAGGGACAGGGCTCAGGCCCAGAGTTCAAACCCCATGGCCAAAAAGAAAAAAAAAAGAGTATCACAGGAAGACTTTCCTGTATAAGCTGGATTAAAATCATGAATTTCAGATCTTGTTTATTGATAAGTAATGGCATATTAAAATAACCTACTCCACTGGAGGACATTAAAGTGATGGTTCTTCTTAAGTGAAAATGATATTCCACTTCATAAACAGGCAGATACTATACCAAAGATGGAGCTGGGCAGCAGGTGGCTCATGCCCGTAATTGCAGCTACTTGGGAGGCTGAGATCTGAGGATCGCGGCTCAAAGTCAGCCCGAGCAGGAAAGCCCATGATGGAACTTTTATTTCTGATTAACCAGCAAAAAAACCAGAAGTAGAGCTATGGCTCAAGAGGTAGAGCACTAGCTATATGTAGGGATAATACCCAGGTACTAAATTCAAGTCCCAAGACTAGTACATGTACAAGAAAAGGATGAATGGAAGTCAAATCTGTAAGAGAGAATGATAATAAACCAGAGAACTCGGAATTTCCACTTATTCTGCTCCAATTTGGAACACTCTGTCTACGATGTACACCCTGAAGTATGAAACTGCAAGTATACCCAAGTGCTGACAACAGTCCTGAAAGTACCTACTTAAATCAACTTCTCTTTAAAAACAGAGACTGTCATTGCCAGTCAACAAATGCCAATGTCCTCCTCTTGGGGAGAAATTGATTTCCTGCTACTGTGACAATAAGCTTCTGTGTCATCTTGTGAAATATTAGACCCACTTCAAGGCATACTTGACTGTGTGTCAGAAGAGAGGCACTGCCATGGAGCAGGGAATGAGACAGTTCCAAGTCACATTACATGCTCTGCACATAACAGCTTCTCTCCTCTGACTTACATTTGATTCAAAGTATTTCCACAGACTTGGAAAAAAATCATATTAAGTAAAGTCCATCAGAACCAAAGAAACCCAGACTCCATGGTTTCCCTCATTTGTAATAATTAATATATGTGGGGAAGGAAGGAAGATGGCGCCCAGACAATAGGGACCCTGCCTAGCTCTCTCTCACAAAAGAGAGAACCAGGGAGTCCCACGAGCCAACTACCTTAAGAAATCCACAAGAGCAAACTCAAAAAGCAACGGAGAAGGACTCAAACCGGAAAAGAAATCCAGATAAAGCTCACATCCAACTTTCTCAAAGAATTCGGAACGGGAGGACCCCTCCCCCACCTCTCGCCGCCCGATCCAAGCCGCGAAAAGCGGCAGCTGGCACTGGACGAAGCCTCGAAAAGCGGCTTGAGCGGGCACCGGCTCCACGCGGGGAAAGCGGGGGCGGGCACCGGCTCTAATCCACGAAAAGCGGCGGCAGTGGAGGGCGCCAGGCCGGGAGCCCAACGGCTGCAGAAACCAGCACAGAACCGGGCCAGTGAACGGCGGAAGCAGCGGAACCCAGACGCGGAACCAGAACAGCAAGCAGTGGAACCCAGACGCAGAACACAGGCGGCGGCGGAGACCCGAGGGGAGTGAAAGACTCCCCACCACCGTGGAGCACCCACAGACAGACGCAGAGGCGTGAGTAATACAACGTGTCCCCAAACACATCGGGAAAGCGGAGCGGGTGCCAAGCAATAGAACTTAACTCAGACCCCAACACCCCACGCGAGAAAGACTGGCGGGAGCAGGGGGGCAAGGAATTTAGAATCCTGTCCCTCCCCTCAACAGCCCCCTCCCTCAGGCCATTGACTGGAGATTGACAGGCGGGCTACCCATAAGACCCAGCACCCCACCAAGGGAGGCGGGGCTGTCCCAACTCCCACCAGCCCAACGGGCTCAACCCCCAGCCCTCTGACTGGAGACTAACAAGCGGACGGACCCTAAGACTCAGCACCCCACCAGGGGAGGCGGAGCTATCCCAGCTCCCACCCGCCCACCAGGCTCCTCTCCCAGGCCACTGGATCTGGAGAGTGGAGGGCGTTGGGACCCTGCCTTACAACAGTGGGTAGGGGGTGCGGGTAAATAGGAGCCTGCATCTGCCCCCCCTCAATTCCTGAGCGGGGCACCCTCCAGCTGGGAATCCTGAGCAAGACACCACCGAGGGGCCCCCCACAGTCACAGACTGACAAAGCAGTGGAAACACAGCAGGGATCTGAAGGGCCAACCAGCAGCCAAGCTCCCCTTCTGAGAACCAAAAAGGCATGGCTCCGCCCATGGAGCCCATGTCCCCAGCTGGGCCCCACCCCTGGGAACAGAGGAGTCTCCTGCTGGTCCTGCTGAGAGCCCCTGAAACTCTCAATCCCCAGACCCTTGGCTTGGGGCCGCCCCTGGAAGCAGCACAGGTTGTCCGCCAACCGTGCTCAGACAGAAGCTCGCAGATCCATCCCATGGTCCACTGTGAGGCCACTGGTTGGGCTAAGAGCTAGTCATGCAGCAACACATAAGTTTTATTCTAATACTTTCCAAACTTTGTACTCAAATACACTACCTACTTACCCCCTGACCTCTCTCATTCTATTTTTCTATCTCTGGACCTCTGCTCGTCTTTCAACCCTTATACTGCATGGATCTACACTTGATGGCTGTTGAGCAACACTGTATATCTAGGTGTTTAATTATTCTCTAGGCTCAGAGGGACTTAAAGACAATAGAGATTGGATCGAGAGGCTTATTGTTTTGGGTATAAATCGCTTATCAGTGGGTTATTAGACTAGTCGGTAACGGCACAAAAAGAAAGAGTGATAACACCAATCAAAACTTGTGAACATCTAGAGTCTACCAGCTACAGAGGTCTAGGTTGGTTATATCTGAAAAACTATAATTGTGTTTAGTATTAATCTTGCTCCCAATTTCAAATGGGCAGAACAAGAAACTCAAGAAAAATATCAAATCAAGAAACAACATCCCTCACCCCGCTCACCCAATGTAAACAGCCAATGGAACAGTCACTGGCAAACCTAGAGGAGAGTCTTCCAAGTGCTGTACAGATGCAATTGATAAACATCATTAATGAAAAATGTGAAAATATAAAGAAAGAGATAAGGGAGGAAGCCATAGCCGAACAAAAGGAAACCATAAACAAGGTGATAAGTGAAAAAGAAGAAGCCATAAAGGAGGCCATAATAAAGGTTTTTCAAAGAAAGATGGATGAATTAATAGAATCCACAAATAAAAAGGTGACCGAACTCCAGCAAATGTTCAAAGAAAATAAAGCTACTGAGCTAACCACTCAAATGGAAATCAAGGAGCTAAA
Organism: Megascapheus bottae; assembly: GCF_031878675.1. Lineage (NCBI taxonomy): Eukaryota > Metazoa > Chordata > Mammalia > Rodentia > Geomyidae > Megascapheus > Megascapheus bottae. The sequence continues at coordinate 5,124,552 of NC_143526.1, forward strand.
GAAATCCATACATGATCTAAAAGAAGAGATGCAAGGCATCAAAAATGAGCAATTAGAAGCAAGGGAGATGAAAAATAAAGTAGATAGCTTTGATAGCAGGTTAGACAATGCAGAGGAAAGAATTTCCGGGGCTGAAGATAATTTAGTTATTATAGAGAAAGAACAGAAAATGAGTCAATCCAAATCTAGGAAAAATGAGAGAGCACTTCAGGAGGTCCAAGATAAAATTAAGAAGCCTAATTTAAGGCTAATTGGTATTGAGGAGGGTCTGGAGAAAGAGGTCAATGGTATTGGAAATATACTTCAAGGAATCATCTCAGAGAATTTCCCAAACATCAGAAGGGCAGGCCCATCCAGATACAAGAAGCTTTTAGAACCCCAAACAGACCTGACCAGAAAAGAACATCCCACCGCCACATCGTACTCCGAAGTGGATCAATAGAAACCAAAAAAAGGATCCTAAAGGCAGCCAGGAAAAAGGGTTCAGTAACCTATAAAGGAAAACCAATCACAATAACCCCAGATTTCTCAGCAGAGACCATGCAAGCAAGAAGTGACTGGAAGCATATATGTCATGCCCTTAAGTCAAATAACTACCAACCAAGAATCCTGTACCCAGCTAAGCTCTCATTCATAACTGAGGGAACAATAAAAACATTCCATTCCAGGGAAAAGCTGCAACAATATGTCGCAACAAAACCAACACTACAGAGAATTCTGAAAGATGTTCTATACATAGAAAACCAAAATAAATGCAATATAGGGAAAGAAATAGCACCTAAACAGCATACCATCTAAGGACCACAAGAACTGTCAAGACACAGGCCCTAATAAAAGCTTTTAAAAATGATAGGAACTATAAATATCTCTCAATCCTAACTCTCAATATCAATGGACTTAACTCTCCAATTAAACGGCATAGGCTGTCTAGTTGGATCAAAAAGCAAGAGCCATCATTCTGCTGTCTTCAAGAGACACATCTTACCCAAAAAAACAATCATCTTTTGAAAGTGAGAGGTTGGAATAAACTCTATCATGCTAACGGCCGCCATAAACAGGCTGGAGTTGCCATCCTCATATCAGATAAAATAGACTTAAAACTAAAATTAGTAAAAAAAGACAAAGAAGGTTACTACATACTACTAAAGGGATCTTTCCTCCAGGAAGACATAACGATCCTAAATATTTACACACCCAATCCCGGAGCTCCAAACTTCATCACGCAAACTTTACTTACACTGAAACCATACATAGATCGAAATACAGTGATTGTCGGTGACTTTAACACACTACTCTCACCTATGGACAGATCAACAAGGCAAAAACTCAAGAGAAACCTTAGAACTGAACAACTATATAGACCAACTAGATCTAACAAACATCTGCAGAATATTCCACCCAGCAACAACACAATATACGTTTTTCTCAGCAGCACATGGAACATTTTCCAAAATAGATCACATCTTAGGCCATAAAACAAACCTGGACAGATTCAGAAACACTGAAATTATTCCATGCACACTCTCAGACCACAAAGGCATCAAACTGGAACTGAACACACATCTCCACCAATGAAAGCCGTGTAACTCATGGAGACTGAACAACACATTGTTGAATCACCAATGGGTCATCGAAGAGATCAGAACAGAAATCCAACAGTTTATGAAATTTAACAGTAAGGAGCACACAAAATACCAACTCCTTTGGGACACAGCAAAGGCAGTACTCAGAGGAAAATTTATAGTGCTGAGTGCCTACAACAACAAGTTGGAAAAATTGCAAACCAACAAGTTAATGTCCTTAAGCTCCTGGAAAAAGAGCAACAAACCAACCCTAATCCCAGTAGAAGAAAGCAAATAATTAAAATCAAAGCAGAATTAAATGATTTGGAATCCAAAAAAACTATAGAAAGAATCAACAAAACAAGGAGTTGGTTCTTTGAAAGAATTAACAAAATTGACAAGCCCTTAGCAAATCTTACCAAAAAAGAAGAGAGCATATCGAAATAAACAAAATCGCAGATGAAAATGGTAATATCACGACAGAAATTACCAAGATCCAGAGTATCATGAGGGAATACTTCTCAAACCTTTACACCAACAAATTTGAGAATCTAGATGAAATGGATGAATTCCTAGCCAATATTAACATACCCACACTGAACCAAGGAGAACTAAGCCAACTCAACAGGCCTATTTCAAGCTCTGGAATAGAAATGGCAATTAGAGAACTTCCACCCAAGAAAAGTCCAGGGCCAGATGGATTCACAGCTGAATTCTATAAGGTCTTCAAAGCAGAGCTCACACCAATACTCCTCAAGCTCTTCAATGAAATTGAAAATGAAGGTTCCTCACCAAACTCATTCTATGAAGCCAGTATAACCCTCATCCCCAAACCAGACAGAGATTCATCAAGGAAAGAGAACTATAGACCCATATCTTTGATGAACATCGATGCAAAACTTCTCAACAAAATACTGGCCAACCGTCTACAACAACTCATCAAAAAAATTATACACTATGATCAAACTGGATTCATCACGGGGAGGCAAAGCTGGTTCAACATATGCAAATCAATTAATATAATTCAACACATCAACAGGAGCAATGACAAAAATCACATGATTGTCTCAATAGACGCGGAAAAGGCATTTGACAAGATCCAACACCCCTTTATGTTAAAAGCTCTGGAGAAACTAGGAATCCATGGAACATTCCTCAATGTATTAAAGGCTGTGTATGAGAAACCTACTGCTAGTATTACACTTAATGGTGAAAATCTAAAGCCATTCCCTCTAAAATCAGGAACGAGACAAGGATGCCCACTCTCTCCACTCCTCTTTAACATAGTACTAGAATTCCTAGCCAGTGCAATAAGGCAAGAAGCAAGCATAAAGGAGATCCAAGTAGGGAAAGAGGAAATAAAACTATCCCTCTTTGCAGATGACATGATTCTGTATTTAAAGAATCCTATAGACTCTACGCCCAAGCTCCTTGAGCTGATTCAAAACTTTGGAAGAGTAGCAGGCTTTATAAAATCAACCCTCAAAAATCAACTGCCTTCCTTTACGCCAACAGTGAGAGGAACGAGGCAATAATCAGGAAAGAAACTCCTTTCACAATAGCCTCAAAGAAAATAAAGTACCTAGGAATTAGCTTAACTAAGAATGTAAAGGACCTTTTTGACGAAAACTATAAAACCCTAAAAAAGGAAATTAAAGCAGAACTAAGGAAATGGAAAAACCTCCCATGCTCCTGGATTGGAAGAATCAACATTGTGAAAATGACAATCTTGCCAAGAGCTATCTACAAATTCAACGCAATACCCATCAATATCCCAATGGCATTCTTTAGAGAAATAGAAGACGCAATCCAAAATTTCATATGGAATAATAAAAGACCCCATATAGCAAAAACACTTCTTAGAAGAAAGAACAGCGCTGGAGGAATTTCAATTCCAAACTTTAGACTCTATTACAGAGCTATAATTCTCAAAACAGCTTGGTACTGGCACAGTAACAGGCCTGAAGACCAATGGAATAAAACTGAGGACCCAGATATAAAACCACAGACCTATGGCCACCTAATCTTTGACAATGGAGCCAAAAAAATAGAATGGAAGAAAGACAGCCTCTTCAACAAGTTGTGCTGGCAGAACTGGTTAAACACCTGCAGAAAACTAAAGCTGGATCCTTCTTTGTCACCTTACACTAGAATTAACTCCAAATGGATCAAAGACCTGGAGGTAAAAGCTGACACACTGAAAACTTTACAGGAAGGAATAGGAGATACACTATGCCTCCTTGGCACAGGTCGAAACTTTCTTAATAAGGACCAAGAATCACAACAAATCAGAGAAAGGCTGGATAAGTGGGACTGCATTAAACTGCAGAGCTTTTGTATGGCAAAGGACATAGCTAGTAAACTAATCAGGAAGCCTACAGAGTGGGAGAAGATCTTCACCAACCAAACAACGGACAAAGGCCTCATATCTAAAATATATCAACAACTCAAAAAATTGAATCACTCCAAAACTAATCTCCAAAGTAACAACCATCCCATTGAAAAATGGGCCAAAGACTTAAAGAGAGTCTTCTCTGAAGAAGAAACAAAAATGGCCTATAGACACATGAAGAAATGCTCAACATCTCTGGTCATAAAAGAAATGCAAATCAAAACAACTGTAAGATTCCACCTCACTCCAGTTAGAATGGCCAGGATCAGGAAAATGAATGACAACAGATGCTGGAGGGGATGTGGCCAGGAGGGATCACTACTACACTGTTGGTGGGAGTGCAAACTCGTTCAACCACTATGGAAAGCAGTGTGGCAGTGCCTCAAAAGGCTAAACATAGAACTCCCCTATGACCCAGCAATTCCACTACTTGGCATTTACCCAACCATCCAGAAACAAGGACATACTAAACCCACTAGCACAACAATGTTCATTGCAGCACTATTCACCATAGCAAAGATATGGAACCAACCTAGATGTCCCTCAGTTGATGAGTGGATCATCAAGTTGTGGTATTTGTACACAATGGAATTCTATGCTGCTGTCAGAAAGAATGACATCGCCCCATTTGTTAGGAAATGGAAAGACTTAGAAAAAAAATCATATTAAGTGAAGTAAGCCAGACTCAAAGGAACTTAGGCTCAATGGTTTCCCTCATTCGTCATAATCAGTAGAAACCTTGGGCTCTACTAGGAGAGATCTGCAATAGAGCAAAATCTTGATACATAAGGCCATATAATGTGAAGCTAATTGAAAGGACCTCCAGGATATTGAAACAAAAGCCATATAATGAATTATTGTTGTCCTTAATGTACTATGTTGTCTCTCATCTCCTTTGCTGTCCCTTGGTTATCTCATATTGGTATAGTATCTCACTTTGTTATCTGATATATTGAATTTATTTGTATTTGGATATTTGAAATTTGATAGGGAAGGGGGGAAAACCAAGACGGGTGGGGGGTGTGGGGGGGGGAGGGAAATGGGTACCAAGACATGTGAAAGGGTATCAATGTATGTGAATTAATGCACCTTCTATCTGGCAAATATCATGTAACCCTTTTACTAATTACAATAAAAATATGGAAAAAAATAATTAATATATGTCTAGAATTTTCTTACCAGAGGATCACAATAGCTCAATACCTATACACATATGACCCATATAAGATGATGCTAAGTAAAATGAACTCCAAGATAAGGAAACAAAAGTTTTTTCTTTGTGGCTGTTTTTGTTTGTTTGTTTGCTTGCTTGTTTGTTTGTTTTGTCAGTAGTGGGGTTTGAACTCTGGGCCTAGGCACTGTCCCTGAGGTCTTCAGCTCAAGGCTAGTGTTCTGCTCTTTGAGCCACAGCATCTCTTCCAGTTTTCTGATTAATTGGAGGTAAGAGTCCCACAGAGTTTCATGCCCCATCTGGCTTTGAACCACGATCCTCAGAGCTCAGTAGCTAGGATTATAGGCATGAGCCACCAGGGCCCAGCTGGTTATTGTTTTTAATGCACTATGTGAAGATATTTGTCACGATAATTGATTTTGGTACCTGGTATATTGTGTACATGTTTATTTGAAGTAGGGAAGGGAAGGAGAACAACAAAATGGTGAGACAAAGGACAAAGAACAAAGCAATGTCACAGTGAAATGAGCTTTACAACTTGCAGGGGAGGCTAGGGAGGAGAGAACATACGAAAAAAATGTTGGGGTAATGATGTTCGAGAAGAAATGTATTCACTACATTATGTATGGAACTACAACCCCTCTGTATATCACCTGGATAATAAAAATTAAAATTTGAAAAATGTGTCTATCCACAAAAGATATGGTTTGAATTCTAGTTTCAAACACATTATGTATATTATACATTTATAACATAAATATATCATATATAAATTTATATAATTCATAAATAACGTATAGTAATGTATAAATGCATAATATATAACTATATAATATATATAATATGATTATACGTGTATGTATAAATACAGCGTCATGTTTGTGTTTCAGTAGCATTTGGCTATTTATCATGGTTGGTTGGAGTTTGGGTTTATTTTTTATTTGTTAAATTTTCTTCAATTCAATTTCAGGAAAAACCTAGATCTAATATTCTTTCTGCATCATTTTTATGCAGTGTTAAAACAGAAAGGAAATTACTTATGTCAAGAAAAGATGGTCACTTCCTCCCACCAAGGGTTGATGCAATCTCCATATGTTCTTTTGACAGAAAAACTAAAGAACAACAGACTTGAACATATACCTTGTCAGTCTTGCTCCTGATCACTGTAAAGTTATTTTTTTTTATTTATGTGTGTGTAGTTACTGGTGCCTAAAATCAAGGTCTTGGGCTCAAAGCTGTCACTCTACCATTTGAGCCACACCTCTACTTCTAGCTTTTGTTGGTTAATTAGAGATAAACATTTCTTAGATTTGTCTGCCCTGGCTGGCCTTGAACTGTGAATTTTATATCTCAGCCTCTTGATATAGCTAGAATTACAGCAATGAACTACAGAGCCTGGCCTGTAAATTTACTCTCTCAACATCATATTTACTTGTGGGAGGAGACTTAGAGCAGATCTCAAACGGCATTTGGTAATGACAGGCGGGAAGAAAAATAAACTTCCAGAAACTAGTAGCCCAAATATAAACCACCATGAAAAACTACCAGACTCTCAACTTGCTTCTTAACTGTTAGATCTGTAGACCTGTGTTTCCATGTAAACTTTATCTAATTCAAACCCTGCTTTGCTAATTTATGAACTGGCTGATTTCCTTGTACAAATAAATCTATGCATGAGGGTCCTTATTCAGCAATTTTTCATTTCATGCAAGAGCCCCACAGGCAAGTCTCTTGGAGGACAAACTTCAGTTATGCCCAATTTATGGCCTCAAAGTTACCAAGCACTGAGATCATCTAGATTCCTTCCAGAAAGAACAAAGGGAGTTTCCATGACCATATTCAGAATATATGCAGCCATGAGTGTGAGCAAATCGTGGTTCTAAGGGGACAGACAGAGAAAGGACAGGGATGGATAGAAAAAGGGGGAAGGCTAGGAAAACAGGGAAACGGTGACCACAACCTAGTAGAAACAACACCCCCTCCTCTTCCTGACACCCCAGGAAACAGATATAGATGCCAGTGAAGATAATGTGCTTTCCTCTTCCTGAAGATGTGAGAAAGCAACAGAAAGGCTCTAACAAAACCAAAACACCTGACAACTCTAGTGATGCACTATGTGTTCCTTCCTACAGGGTGAGGTATACAGTGACCCAGGCAGATGCCAGAGCAGCTGAGAGTTGCCCAAAAGAGGAATCCCTCAAGCCTGGATAAGACCACCAATTCCTGGACCTTCTTCTTGCTCCTTGTCCAAGAAACAGGTAGAAAAGACATCAGAAAGCATAAGGCAGCCCCCCAACAGGAAGTCTCAATGTAGACTGTTACTAACTAGCCAGTGGCTGTGAGACTTTTTGCAGTTTCTCTGGCACTTGGCTCTGTCAAATAAAATGAGCCTCTGCTCCTATTTTTTTTCTGCTTTGTAATTCCTTCTTTGGTAGAGAGAAAATACTCAAGAGCCCTAGATGGGTCAACAGCATGACAGGATACACTATGGATCTCAGAATCTGGTGTATGGAGATTCCACAGGTCAGCTGGCAGAAGATGAAGAGTGCATTGCTTCAATGGCTACGTGTTTAAGCTCTCATGGAGTGGAAGCTATTTGACTGTACATGAGCCAAGAATACAAACATTAAAAAAAAACCTGCCTGGGAAATTATATTGCAAACATAAATATCTTGCCTGCCTGAAAGCTCCAGTGTGTGTGTGCGTGCGTGTTTTAAGCCATGGCTGACAGAGCAAATTAAGCAGTGAGATGTTTACTATGTTTAACAAAGATAAAGTGGCAAGTAGAGAAGATGTAATTACCCTGCATGTTTTTTTATTGATTATTTTTTCTAAAAATGGATCTTCACTCCATGATGTAAAAGGACAATTGGAGGGCACTGGTTTATTTTCCTCTTCCCTCTTCCTTTTTTTTTTTAAATTCCTTTCTGAAAAACTATCTCTAGTGTGCTTGGAAAGAAATTAAATTTTTCAGTAACTGATAAAATGCTCAACTATCAAAAACACAAGTTAGAGTTTCATTATAAAAGCAGGCCACAGAGAAATCAGTGCCACTGAACAAGCTTTGCAGGGGAAAAAAACCCTGCTTGTTGACCTAACAAGAGATTCAGAGAAGCTGGACACTGGTGACTCATGCTTGTAATCCTAGCTATTCAGGAGTTGAAATCTGAGGACTGTGTTTAAAAGCCAGCCTGGCAGAAAAAGTGGAGGGACTCTGACCTCCAACAAATTAACCAGCAAAAGGCTGGAAGAGGAGGTGTGGATCAAGTGGTAGAATATTTTAAGCCTCAGTACCGGAACAACAAAAAGCTATACTTCTATCTTTGTGATACATAGTACTGACATTATAACCTTCTGCCATTTTTACAACATAACTTTCAAGTTCTCACTATGAAAAGGCATCCAGTCTGTTACTTCCCCTCATCTTTACTCCCTCCTATCTGGGCTGGTCTTACAAAGTTCCTTCAGCTCACAGAACACAACAGAAACAAGGGAGCTCAAGTTCTCATCCTAGGTCTGAGGAAGTCTTGCAATTATTTCCTTACTCTCATGGAATCCTTCTCCTTCCAGGATGACAAGCCTGGATGATTTGGCAGAGGATGAGAGATCACATGGGACACTTGGTTGCTTGATCCCAGCCTTCTTAGTGCAGTCTATAGCTGTAAGCATAGCCACGATCACCAGAGCACCTTCTAGGACCCACAGCTCACTGCAGGCATAAACATGAGACCAACCAAGATTACAGGAACAGCTTCAATATGGGGGTGATAAAAAATTCATTATTTACACCACGGAGTTGGTGTTTTGTTTTGTTCTGGTAACTGTGGCTGATACAATGCTGTAACCTCCAATAACAGTCCCTGGGAGCATGAGTTGAAGGAGGGGTTACACGGCAGGAGGAGACGTGTGTGAATCTGTGACATGATGCTCTAGCGTTCCCTCCTGTTGCCATCAACAGTTCCAGTGTTGTTTCAGCCACAAACACTGGGGTCCTGTGAGGGCTGAAAGTTTCTAATTGCAGCAGAAAAACATTCTTTGCATAGTAACTGTAGATTTGTGCTTTTGCTTCCAAGACACTGGCAAAAAGGAAACCGCTTCCTGGACATTATTCTATCTCTCATTCCATATTCGTGTGTGTGTGTGTGTGTGTGTGTGTGTGTGTATCCTGGGGCTTGAACTCAGGGCCTGAGCGCTATCCCTGAGCATCCTTCTGCTCAAGGCTAGGGCTCTACCACTTGAGCTATAGTACCAGTTCTGGCCTTTTCTTTGGAGTTTATTGGAGATAAGACTCTCATGGACTTTTCAGCCAGGGCAGTCTTTGAACTGTGATCCTCAGTTCTCAGCCTCCTGAATAGTCTGAATAGGGTTTTATGATCATGAGTGTGTTAATACATATTTTTGAGCATAACTAAGACCCATGGATTAGTGATTTGGGCTTTATGTTTGCCTTTTGCTTATTTCTAGGACATAACTCCTCATATTCCTACTGAGTATGATACATATAGAAGGAGGGTGTAGAGCTCGAAACATCAATTCTCGTGATTAAGTACATGAGGTTCACAAAGTTACTACTTCTGAAAACTATGTTCATCTGGGAAGTTAAGGATTTCTTATTCTAGACTGTGCCTTCTGGATCCCCAGATACCACTCTTCTTTCTTACTGGAAGATGCCTGTAGATGAGTTACTCAGAAAAAAAAACAGCAAAACTATAGGAAACTATCTTAGCTGAAGCTGGGAAGGCTGGTATCTAGTAAGCATAAGTGCAGAGAACATTTCTGAAGGATTTGATTCTGTTCCCAGCACCATGCTGCACATTCATTATATCAAATGTGTCTTCTGAATTTAATTCTGGCAGTTAGGAATTATTACTCCTGTTACAAATGAGGCTTCACAAGATGTATTAATTTACTCCAAAAGTCTTAGAAACTAGAATTTTTTTTTTTTGCAGAGCCTAATCAACACTAGGTAATAACCAAGAATTTTCCCTCCATCACCATTTGGACTCTAAAACCTTACCCCAGCCTGTATCATCAGTTTTGAAAACCAGTGCAACCCGTGACTGCCTGTGTCATGTTCTTACACACCCAGATGCACAAGTTCAGTGCTCGTCTCTCTAGAGAGCCCCTTCCTGATAGACACCCTTGTTAGCTGATGGGTTATTTTTCTATGTCCTTCTGTGCAGCCTCTCCTGTCTCTTCCTTCTGCTAAATCTCAGTGGCCTACATTTTGCCTTGTTTTACCTTCCTTTTTTTTTCTCCCTTTCTTCCCCTTCTTCTCATTAGGAGACGAAAGGGACAACATTGATCGAGACACATTGTCCTCATTAATTGATTTGTTAAACCTAAACCCCTTTGTACAACTACTTAAAGATAACAAAAAATAAATTGATTTCTTTAAAAAAAAAAAAGAAACACAAGACTGAGCCGTGACAGAGTATATCATACAATAAAATCCAAATGTAGGCCTTTGGAGAATATATGATTAAGTGAGGGAGAATGTTATGACTTTTCTTAGATTGTGGTTATTGACAAAATGACAGACTTTGTATGCATTTCCCTAAATGAAGCTATCTTGGTATTTACTACTGCTCTGAAAGTCATAGAGGTCTAGCACAGCAGAGTATTGCCCCATCCTCCTGATCAAACCTTCCCTGGCCTCTTACCAGATGAGCTTAGGGACCTTCTAGCTCCTTCCAAAGCCCCTTTTTACCCACAGTTAGGATTCACAAAACTCCCTTGCAGCTGAGGTGTTTGATATAGTAGAATTAACCAACAAGCTTAAGGGCCAGGAGAATAAGAATGACAGAAATATATTTTTTTCTAGAGTAGATCATGACAAAGGAGGCCAAAATAGGCCCAATATGTCCTGTGTTTAGACACAGTAGAAGAGGCGAGCAGCAACTCCCTGGCTAGCCCAGTTTGAAGTGTTACTTTGAGACACTGGCACGTTTACTCCTCAGAGTGACTAAGGGAATCTATAATTCATTATGCATCTCTGTATATGTTGAGATATATATTCCTTTATCTGAATGCACATTAAGAGGCAACTTAAACCAAGCACTGGTGGCTCAAACCTGAAATCTTAAGCTACTCGGGAGACTGATATCAGCAGATCCTTGTTTAGAGCCAAAGCAAGCAGAAAAGCCCTACAGACTCTTGTCTCCAAATAACCAGCAAAAGGCCAGAATAGGAGTTGTGGTTTAAGAAGCAGAGTTCCAGCCTTGAGCTAAAAAAGCTAAAAGACAGCACCTTGGTCCTGAGTACAAGCTGGAGTACCAACACACACACACACACACACACACACATACACACACACACACACACACACACACACACACAAGAAAGAAAGGAAGAAAGGGAGGAAAGAAGGAAGGAAGGAAGGAAGGAAGGAAGGAAGGAAGGAAGGAAGGAAGGAAGGGAAGGGAAGGGAAGGGAAAGAAGGAAAAGAGGGACAGAGGGAGGAAGGGTAGGACGAAGGCAGGGAGGGAGGGAAGGAGGGAGAATTTTTCCTGCTCTTCTGCCTATATTTATAGCACTTTAGTAGATAATTGCCATAATTCTTGTTATACTTGATTTGTTATTATACAGATTTTTAGACATGTTTGCTTTTCCTCAAGTTGAAAGCTTGATGGAAGATATTATGTCATTTCATTTTTGAATTTTCCCTATAGGGTTTGGCATAAAATATTCGCTGAATCAAATCTTAGTTCTCATAATCTTATTTAAAAATATTGCTAGATTTTATTGTCCCACAATGTATACTTCGTTGAATCCTATCTGAATTTAGCTTTTCTTGATGTATAAGAGATAACTTATTACTTTCAAACGTTTTACACAGAACTATACAACATTTATTCAGTAATGCTGCATAAAAGCCCTTGTTTTGAAACAACAGCAACATAGCCAAAGTATTAAAATAAGGTGCCTGTTTATGTACACACACAGCCATTGGGATTTTATGTTGCTAGGGGAAAAGAATTAAATGATAGTGTCTTTCTTCCCAACTAGAAAAATCATTTTTACTGCCAACCCTAAGATGATCCACAATCACATTTTTACAAAGTCAGAAAGATACAAATAGAGAAATCTGGGAAGATGGTTGGGGTTCATGGTAAGCCTAACTGAGCTCTTGCCAAGACACCAGTTTTAGCATTCTAGAGGAAAGTTTACAGCTAAAGAATAATTCCAAGTAAGTTATAATAGCACAGAGATCTCGGCCAGAGAGGAAAAAGTCAGGCAGCCCACTCCAGTGGTGGGGGCAGAGGCAGTGGCTCCCCAGAGCAGCTGAGCCAAGACAAAGGCGCCAGAGCCTGAACGCTCAGCGCCTCACTTACCTGCAGTACAGACCGGTGCCACAAGCAGAAATCTTTAGCGAAAAGCTAAAGCCCTTTTTCCTAAAATCAGGAATGAGACGAGGATGCCCACTCTCTCCACTCCTCTTTAATATAGTATTAGATTTCCTAGCTAGAGCAATAAGGCAAGAAGCAAGCATAAAGGGGATTCAAATAGGGAGAGAGGAAGTGAAACACTCCCTCTTTGCAGATGACATGATTCTGTATTTAAAGAACTCACGTGTTGCTGATTCAAAACTTTGGCAAAGTAACCGGGTATAAAATTAACTCTCAAAAATCAATGGCTTTCCTGTATGCCAACAACGAGAAGAGAGAGGCAGAAATCAGGAAAGCACTCTTCGCAATAGCCTCAAAGAAAATTCAATACTTAGGAATTAACTAAGGATGTAAAGGACCTTTAGGATGAAAAGTTTAAAAACCTGAAAAAGTAAATTAAAGCAAAACTGAGGAAGTGGGAAAACCTCCCATGCTCCTGGATTGGAAGAATTAACGTCGTGAAAATGGCAATCCTGCCAAGGGCTATCTACAAATTCAACGCAATACCCATCAATATCCCAATGTCATTCTTTAAAGAAATAGAAGAGGCGATCCAAAATTTCATATGGAATAATAAAAGACCCCGTATAGCAAAAACAATTCTTAGCAGAAAGAACAACAGTGGGGGAATATCAATACCAAATTTTAGACTGCATTACAGAGCTAAAGTAACCAAAGCAGCTTACTGGCACAAGAACAGGCCTGAGGACCAATGGAATAAAACTGACAACCCAAAAATCAACCCTCAGACCAATAACCACCTAATCTTTGATAAGGGAGCCAGAAAATAGAATGGAAGAATGTCATCCTCTTCAACAAGTTGTGCTGGCAGAACTGGTTAAGCACCTGTAGAAAACTAAAGCTGGATCCTTATCTTTCACCCTGCACCAGAATTAATTCCAAATGTATTTAAGACATTGAGGTAAAAGCACATGCCCTGAAATCTTTATAAGAAGGAATAGGAGATACACTAGGCCTCCTTGGCACAAGTTGAAATTTTCTTAATGAAGACCCAGAAACATAACAAATGAAAGAAGGTTTGAACAAATCAGACTGCATTAAACTGCAGAGCTTCTGTATGGCAAAGGATATAGCTAGGAAGTTAAATAGAAAGCCCACAGAGTGGGAGAAGATCTCCACAAGCCATATAACAGATAAGGGCCTCATATCTAAAATATACCTACAGCTCAAAAAAATTGAATCTCTCCAAAACAAATCCTCAAAGAAACAACCATCCTATTAAAAGATGGGCAAAAGACTTAAAGAGAGACTCTCTGAAGAGGAAATAAAGTGGCCTATAGACATATATGCTCTATATCTCTGGCCATAAAAGAAGTGTAATACAAAACAACTTTAAAATTCTACCTCATTCCTGTTTGAATGGCCAGGATCAAGAAATCTAAGAACAACAGATGCTGGTGGGGTTGTGGCCAGGAGGATCACTACTACACTGTTGGTGGGAGTGTAACCTCGTTCAACCACTATGGAAAGCAGTATGGTGGTTCCTCAAAAGACTAAAGATAGAGCTCCCCTATGACCCAGCAATCCCACTCCTTGGCATTTACCCAACCATCCAGAAACAAGGACATACTAAATCCACTAGCACAACAATGTTCATGGGAGCACTATTTACCATAGCGAAGATATGGAACCAACCCAGATGCCCCTCAGTAGATGATTGGATCAAGAAGATTTGGTACTTATACACAATGGAATTCTATGCTGCCATTAGGAAGAATAGCATTGCCTCATTCGGAAGGAAGTGGAAAGACTTGAAAAAATCATATTAAGTGAATTAAGCCAGACTCTAAGAAACATCGGCTCAATGGTTTCCCTCATTTGTAATAATTAGTACACATCGGGGATTCTCCTAGCAGAGGATCACAATAGCTCAAAAGCTATGTACATAAGGTCATATAAGAGGAGACTAAATGAAATGAATTCCTGGATATGGAAACAAGAGGTTTATCTTTGTGATTTGTTGTTTCTTAATGTACAATGTTATTTATTTTCTCTGTTTTTCCCCTTATGGTTAATTTTATGTTGTTACTATATTTAACTTTGTCACCTGGTACATTGTATATATTTACTTGTTTATTTGAAGTAGGGAATGGAAGGGGAGAAAACAAGATGATTAGGTGGCTGTGGGGGGACAGAAATGGTTACAAAAATATGAGAAAGGGTATCAGTGTGTGAGAAGCAATGCACCCACTACCTGATGAATGTAACCTTAACCCCTCTATACATTACCCCAACAATAAAATAAGAATATGAAAATACAAATAGAAATACTAGAAAAACAAAGACAGAATCAATAATAAAGCTATTTAAACTCACTCTACTCTGCCAAACAGCTGTTGAAGAGGTGTTTTTCTTAGTGTGGTAGTTATGAAGTCATTTTGAGGCCAGGAGCCATAATTATAAATCTAAAATTTTGAATAAGTAGTTTATCATTGCAAGTATCTGCAAGGAATTCATAATTATTTTTCTCAATGCTGTTCCTGGACTTGAATTTGGTGCCTTGTGTTCTTCCTTGATTTTTTAGCTCAAGGCTGTTACTCTTATCACTTGAACCATACCTCCACTTCCTTCTTTTAATAGATCAAGCTGGCTTTGAACCAGGATCCTCAGATTTCAGCTTCCTGAGTGGCTAAGATTACAGGTGTGAGCCACTAGTGCCAGGAAGAACTTAGGTTTTTATATTCCCCAAGTTTCAAAAAGAAACTTCAACTATTTCTTGGTTCATGGCAGATTCGGTAATACCCTAAATAGTAATTCTTCTTTTCCATGAAGTGTAGTGTTCCTGATAGGTTTGACCACGTGGCTGGTGTTAGCTAACATGGGGGTAAGTGAGGCAGAAGAGTCTTCAATCCCTTTTAGTGTTGGGCTCAACTGGGCTCCTTGCTTTAGCCCATCACCTATTAGCAGACACAAAATGACAGGGATTGTTCACATGCTTTTGTCTTTCTGTTGGTGTGGGAACATATATCGAATATCCACAAGTTCAAAGGAGAAGATAAGAGCTATACAGAGAAGAACTACTCCAGCTGAGTCTACCCTAAATTAGCCATCTGTCATTTCCAGCTTCCCTGCTGTTGTGGGCAACCCATGCTTTCTATTTCAAATGCCTACTATTTTGTGATTGCTTATTTCACAGAACTGTGGCAAGGAGTATGTTTCTAAGAAGAAACATGAAACAGAAATTCTCTCTTTCAAAGATGTATTAGAAAGAGAAGGCACTGCCTGGTAGGAAATTGAAGACTTCCCCATTGACGATCTCTTCACTGTCACTCACAGCCTGAGATATCTCTTGAGATATATCTCTTTCGTTTCCATAGCAATACACACCACTAGAGTTCTAGCTGTTTTCTGTCTTTATCTTAACACTTTTCACTGCATTGAATGGATGTTACTTCTCTTCATGAAGACTCTTCTCTCCTTTGAGTATTATTTCCAGGGACTTGGTTCACTCAGCACAAAATTCCTACACTCTACCCCCAATCCTCAACTCTGCTTAAAGACCAGGCCACTGAAGTGTCAGCAACCCACGAACCTTCTCCAGATGGATTCTTTCTCTTGTCTCCTCCACACAAAGCCAGGGCATAACCTGCCATGTCTTCTGAAACTTTGATCTGCTATTACCTGTCTCTTCACTGGCGATCTCCACATAAAACCCAGCAGTAACTTGCTACTTTCCACTCACCAAATCATATATGTTTACTAACCAAACAGCAGTATGCCATGGACTCCTAGGGACTTGTGAGTGTGAGATTAGGAGGATTAGGGTGTGAAGTCAGTGTACCAGTCAAGTTCTCGAGACCCCTTCTCAGTGTGCAGTGATGTACATCTATCATTCAAAGCTGGAAAGAGAATGAGATTGGGAGAATCACATTTTCAGATCAGCCTCACAGATGAGCCTGCAAGACTGTTTCCATTGAGCAAATCTAGCTGTGATAGTCTGAGCCTCTGATCCTAATCATGACGAGAAGCCTAAAATAGGAAGATCATGGCTCAGGCATGTGTCTATGCAAGAAGTAAGTCCCTATTTCAAAAATAATTAGCAAAAACACATAACTGGGGGCTTGGCTTGTGTGGTAGAACTTTATTTTGACAAATATAAAGCTGTGAGTTTAATCTATACTACTAAATAAAAATAATTATTATGATAATAACAACCAATAATTTTTAGTTGAAACAGTTACAGCTTTTATAAATTGTAGTTGCAACAGAACTTATTTAGGTTACCGGTGTTTTTGAGTTAAGGTAATACTAGTTGGAATGATTTCTGTAAAGCAAACAGTGACTTTGCCCTAAATCCATCCTCTAGTTTCAATTTTCATATGTGTGCCTAGAAATTTACCGAGGCCCTAGAGGCTCACAACTGTAATCCTAGCTACTCAAAAGGATATTTGACAATCACGGTTCAAAGACAGCCTGGACAGAAAAGTTCATGAGACTGTTACCTCCAATTAGCCAGTAAATAACAATAAATAAAGTGGAGGTGTGGGCCAAGAGAGCCAAACACTAAGGGAGAATACCTAGACCCTGAGTTCAAGCCTTCAACACACACACACACACACACACACACACACACACACACACACACACACACACACAAAGCTAGAAATTAGTTGATGATGGACAAGTGATAGAGTGTCATCATTTTAAAGGGAAGAGAGGATACATCCATCCCCACTTTACCAAAGTTAAGGTAGATTTCCTTTATTACCTTTCCTTTGCTGTTTCTCAAAAAAAATTGGCTAATAAAAATGTGAGCAATATTGGTTCAAACTGGCAAAACAGGGATTAAAATTTACCATGCAGAGCAGAACACATAAAAAATATTTTGCCACTAGGTTTCTTCTTCCATTTAAAAAGTATATAACACTATGAGTTCTCAATCAGGCCTTGGCAGAGGACCCTGGAAGAGACCCTGGAAGCAAATAATGCATTGTATGCTTTATTGACTCATTTTCTAAAGTCCCACAGCCTTCCCTTAGAACTGAAGGAATTTCTGTAACCTTGCACATTGTTGAGGGATCTCCTACAGTGGACAGCAATGAGAATTCTCAGCAAAGTTCCTAAGGAGAAGGCAGCTAAAGCCTATCAGAGTCCCTTAGACAGCTACTGAGTTAAAACTCACTCAGAGAATACTGATTTGTGGATTTTGGAATTTAAAAAAAAAAGGTTACCAAACGCATGAGGAAGTGATGCTATGAATGGCCCAGATATTGAGATTCCTAGGGTCAAAACATTCTTCTTCCTCCTCACATTCCATTAACCACAAGACCTTGTTTTCATACCTTTACTTTTTTAACCATTGATAGATTTTAGCTCCTGCACAAGCTAAATTTTTTTTTTTTTGTGTGTGTGTGTGTGTGTGTGTGTGTGTGTGTGTGTGTGTGTGTGTGTAGACAAAACTAATTTACCCTTGTTCTGTAGCTTAGTATCTCTGGGCAAAAGGTTTAGGATATCTTTGTCTCAAAAACAATCCAAATGTGGTAGTGTATAGCTGTAATTTCAGCTAGGACTATTTTCCCAGCCCAGTCCAATCCAGTCTGAGACAACTATCTAACAAAACAAAAATGAAACAAGCAAACAAAAAAGCCAAAAGGATTGGGAGTATGGCTCCAGTGCTGTGGTACAACATTTGTTTACTGGAATACTGGGCTCTGAATTCAATCCCCAACATAGTCACAAGCGATAACAAAAGGGAGTCCCTTGAACTAAGGCACAAAGGGAGCACTTATCTTGGGGAACTGAATGTCAGGTGACCTAGGAAGGCAGGAGGAGGCATAGCTGACATCATCCAAGGCCTCTCTCTACTCCATTGTTTAGCAGAGAAGGAAGTATCTAGACAGCAAGACAAAGGATTCCATGGTCAAAGGATTCCAGCCACAGTTCTGTGGCTGTGGAGAGAAAGAGGCTCCCATAGTTACCTCTCCAGGCAGAAATGGCAGGGGTGGCAGGAATCTATGCTATATAAGAAAAGGAGAGTGAAGAACACCCTTAAAAACAGCTTCCTTTTTTTTTCCCCTCTTCAAAGAACAACCTTTTTGCTTTGTTGATTATTTGCATAGTTCTTTCATTCAAGTCTAAATTATAAACATACATGAAAACATACAGGGGATCATGTGCGTATAGAAGCATATGGTTGAAAGTATGATATATACAGGGGAGGTTTGCAAGGCTGGAGCTCCTTCTCACAACAAAGCCATAGTTTAACAAAAGAAATACCAGGAAGCTGAAACCTGTTATCTTGATGCAGGCGTTATCTTGATGAGATTAAGAGGAGAGAGGTAAGTGAATGGAGAGAGGAAAGATAGGCTACAGTCGTAATATCCTAGGCATGTATGTGCAAATGGAGCTAAGTAACTTGAGGGGGTGTGTGGGGTTAGGAGATACAAGGGAGAAGCTTGGGAAGGGTGACATTGATCAAGATGCATTTTATTTATGTATATATTTATTTATTGCCAATCCTGGGGCTTAAACTCAGGGCCTGGGAACTGTCCTTGGGCTTTCTCAAGGCTAAGTGCTCTACCACTTGTGCCACAGCACCACTTCCAGCTTTTTCTGTGTATGTAGTACTGAGGAATCGAACCCAGGGCTTCGTGCATACTAGATGAACACTCTACCACTAAGCCACACTTGCAGCCCCAAGATGCATTTTATTCATCAATTGTTAAGGTTGAACGGAAACCTCCTTGTACAACTACTTGATGATAATATAAAATTAAAATTAAATAAAATAGCTTTCTTTCCTATCTGGAACTTCAAAGTAAGTCTCCTTTATAGGATGACATTTCATTTTTTTCATGTGAATTTCCCTGAACTGCCCCTACATGATAAAGTACACCAAGTATATCTGAATCCAATAGACTGGCCTCAGATTAGAAATTTATCAATATTGTTATAAGCTTATGAACTGTTTTATCAACACATTTTCAGTATACTTCCTAAATATGTATATATAAACGCATTCAGATGCACACATTCAAATTGATTGCGTACTATTATGTGCTTGTGTGAATATGTGTTTATAAATGCATATGGAACAGATGCTAATAGCTCATATTTGTAATTCAGCTATTTAGAAGGCTACTATCTGAAGACTATGTTTTGAACCTAATCAAAACATAGTCTGAAACTCTGTCTGAAGCATAGTCTGAAACATAGTTTGAAACTCTGGCTCCAATTGACCAGCTCTCTCCACACCCCCCCCCCATAGAAAAGTTAGTTATATGAAGTGTTGGTGTCTCATGTCTATAATCTGAGCTACTTAGGAGATTGAGGCTGAAGAATGAGAGCCAAGCTATGACTGAAAAGTTTGTGAGACTCTTATACCCAATTAACCACTAAAACCTGGAAGTGAAGCTCTGCGGTTCCAACGGTACAGTACTAACCTTGAGCAAAAAGCTCAGAGACAGCATCAAGGACCTGAGTTCAAGCCCAAGAACTAGAAAAAAAGCTAGGTGGTTGGCATTGTGGATGGAGTGGTAGAGCACCAGTCACCACATGAAAACATGAAGCCTGAGTTCAAGCCCAGGACTTGCTAAATAAATAAATGCACACCTTTACACATACATATTGAAATATTTTCCATAGTTAAATATTTAGTCATTGTCTGACTAGAAAATTTTAAAGTGTGAAAATCTGAAAGTATTAGAAAATAGCCTTTTAAAAAACAACTCAGTTGTTGACTTTCTGCACTTAGAAAATACAACTTTATAAGCATTTTCAATAATACAAAAGAAACTGCCTTCTCTTCTCACTGAATTTTCCTTGTGACAAAAAGAATCCACATTCCACAGGGTATTTCTAATAAGCTAAGCTTTAAATCTTGAATGAGGATAACAGGATTTACAGGCACAATCTCATTCCCTATTGATTTTATTATAGTACCATAAAGAATTCACAATAAATATCTTATGGAAAAGTAAATTCAGCTGTGGGCTGGTGGCCCACACCTATAATCCTAGCAACTCAGGAGGCTGAGATCTGGGGAATCAAGGTGTGAAGCCAGCCCAGGCAGAAAAGTTCCCAGAGATTCTTATCTCCACTTAACCACTTAAAAACTGTGACTAAAGCGGTAAAGTGGTAAAGCACTAGCCTTTAGCACAAAGAGGCTCAGGGATAGCAACCAGGCCCTGAGTTCAAGCCCTACAATCAACAAAAGGAAAAAAAAATAAATGTAGCCAAGCATCATTGCTTCGTGCCTATAATCCTATAATTCTAGCTACTCTGAAGACTGGGATCTGAGGATGATGGTTCAAAGCAGGAATATCTGTGAGCAGGCATGTATGTGTGGCTTCAGTGGTATAGTAACAGCCTTGAGTGAAGAAAAAGGATGAGTATGCACAGGTCTGAGTTCAAGCCAATACCAGAACAAAATAAAAGAAGTAAGACTATATTTACCAGTCTTGGGGCTTGAAGCCTTGGGCTCTTTAGCTCTAGGCTAGCACTTTACCACTTGAGCCACAGCACTGCTTCCAGTTTTCTGGTGGTTAATTGGAGATCAGAGTCTCGCTGGACTTCATGCCTAGGCTGGCTTTGAGTAGCGACCCTCAGATCTCAGCCACCTGAGTAGCTAGGATCACAGGTGTGAACCACCAGCACCTAGACCTGTATAAATTTTTATTTGCTATATTCCTATTTATCTTCAATCAAGTAATTTTTGAAACAATTTCCCTAAACTTTGCAGCAAAAGAATATATTAAAAATGAACTGCTATAAACGTTTTGAACATTTGTCTCTTTCAAATAACTGAAGATATGAAGGGAAAAGATTCTCTTAACAGAATTACAGTATGATATTTTTAATCCAATGTATTTTATCTGTTCAGATTTTAAGAAGACATAACTGTATAAAACTAAATTCTAAGATACCATTCAATAGATTCTAGTATACAGAGTAAAACAAGTCATAGCTGGTTCTGCAATATTTCTGGTAGGTCACACAAGATTAATGCTAAAAACAGGTTTAGGATTACATTAAAAACTGAAAACCAACTTTCTTTTATAAAAACTGAATGAAAGCAATTCTGTGTTATTAGCTTCCCCTCTTTCCTATAATGTTTTATAAAACTGCAGTCCCAAATTATGATTTTCCTAAGCCCCACAGGGAGTATTTTCTTAGAGAAATGATTTGACCAGAGGGTTGTGACCCAGACAGGTAGGCATGGGCAGCAGATACCCAGGGGAATTCCATCTCTCTGACCCATCTCTTTACCTATGGGCATAGATTGCTACGTGAGGGATGGGTTAAGGATTGACATCACAGCCATGGTCCAAGCATACTCCTTGATGCCACCCCCAACCCATGGCACACAGAAAGATGGTCTCCATTCTGACTGAAGCAGGTGTCACTACAGCTGGGGTGCTGCAGCTGCAGGCAGACACCCCCCACCCCCAGCAGTGAGGGGCTCGCTTGCTCAGACATCTCCTTTGGTGGATATAGTTAATGTGCCCCAAGGACATGGCAGGGAAAGGTCTGAACTAACACCAAAGGTGTTAGAAGTCACACTTCTCAATTCTGGCTCATCTGGTTTTGTTTGTTTGGTTTTTTTGTTGTTTTGTTTCTTATTCTGAACAAATGGTGATGATTTGGTCAGTAAAACAGAACGAGGGAGTAACTTGGAATACCAACTCTTTCTTTCCCTCTTCTGGATTTTCCCAGGATAGTTGACACAGTCTCGTGGCAAAAGTAGAAAAGCTATTAAAATGTGTATCACCCCCTAAAATTGCCTCTTTAAGAAGTCACAGTTGTACAAAGACTCCTCCCACAGGTGAGCGTTCATAGGACGCTACAGCTCTCAGCCCCACCCTCTGCACAACAGAAGCCCATAACTGGACCACCTCAGACTTCTCTGCCCATCGTTCAGCCAATCACACTCAGGAGGAGTGGTTGTATTTTTACAGTGAGACAAGGGATAAGAAAGGGAAGGGTTATTATATGTCCATTTCAAAGGCAATAACATATTAGCCCATACCTCAATCCATTGAGTTATTCATCCAGTAATTTTTTGTGTGCATGAACTAGGTAATAGTAATGATGAGAGGAAATGAAAGTATATTAGCGACTAGCTGCATTATTAAACATAGAATAGCCATGCTCACTTTAGGAGTGGGTAACCTATTCAGATGTATGGGGCCTGCTCAGATACTCTTCTTGGCTTAATGTTCTGTGATTGTCATCTTGAAATCTGAGATGACTTTGGGATAAAGGTCCCTGAATTTTTATTTTGTCCTGGGTTAGTCATGCTTGGGAGACAGAAGGTCACTATGACTACTTATGGAGTATCATATCACCCCCCCCCCCGGTCTTCATCTCCCCTTCCATCAGCAGTATAAATACAAATGACTGGCTCTATGCTAACTATGGGGGTTATATTACACAGTCATCTGCCAAAATTCAGCAACTATTTACTCTTATGGTCACCTCTCATGGCCTGCTTCTCTTATCCATAAACTGACATTATCGTTTCCAGCCCTATCCTCCTTCCAACATAGTGCTATAGATTGCAGCAATTCAGGGAAAGCAAAGCTGTCACAGGAGTATACAAAATGGGTTCTAACACTTAAATACTAGGAAATATTTCTTGTATAAATCAAAGGGATTGGCAGTTAAAAATTCCCTATACATCAGATTGAAATGACTTAGAGAAGACTAGATCATTGTATATGAATATATATACTCACATATATGTATATTATATATATGATCATCTGGTTATCTATTTCTGTCTCTGTCTGTCTCTTGTACTCTCTCTCTCTCTCTCTTTCTCTCTCTCTCTCTCTCTCTCACACACACACACACACACACACACACACACACACACACACACACTTCTAGGGAGCAGGTTTAAGAAAGTGAGAATATTAACTTTTTTTGCCAGTCCTGGGACTTGAACTCAGGGCCTGAGCACTGTCCTTGAACTTCTTTTGTCCAAGGATAGCAATCCATTTTTTCCTGTGTATGTGGTAGTGAGGAATCGAAGCCAGGGCTTCATGTGTGCTAGGCAAGCACGCTACCACTAAGCCACTTTCCCAGACCTGAGAATCCTAACTTTTAACTCCCACTATCTCAATCATTAAGGTTAAGGATATTGAACTAGAAGCTTCTGGATACATATTATAAATCTGAAACATATCTGGTCCCAAGTGTTTTGGATAAAGGATTCTCAGTCTTCACATGGATAAAGAAACTGAGGTACAAATTGGAAAGATACCTGATCAAAGGGTGAACCACACACAGGACTTGAACCTGGGTTTTCCTGAGCACTGAGTGCATTTGTGGGAGAATAGTATACCATTTCCACAAGTATAGACAGGAGCAGGAGGCTAGTTTGTTAGAGTGAAGAGATAGGATGAAGATTATCCAAGAGACAAGAGGATAAAATTTAGGCAGACAGATTGGCCACTAAACAAGAATCAGAGAATTTCTGTTTGGGAAAGATGATAGTTACATGATCAGGCCTAGATTTAGCAGGTTTGTTACTGCAGTCGTGAAGAAGCTTTCGGAGGAACACAGAGAAAGATGACAAGAACACATGCATGCATGGCTCACAGAGTCCTTCAAGCATGAGGTAATGGATTAATAATAAATAAATGAATCTGACACTTTGCCAACATTTCTTCTATGTCAGACACTGAGATAAACACTTTTTCTGTCATCTACTCCCCATCAAAATCTTAAAAGGCAGATACTTCTAACTTGTCCATACTATCTGCAGAGGTGCTGGAACCAAAGCTGCCAGTGTCTGAACGAAGAGCTACAGGTTCAAAAACACATGTCAAAAATAAAAACCAAAGCCTATCAAAAGAACCAGATAGGTGGTGTTAGGCAGATTATTAAGCAATGTTGTTTAAAATTGTCAGTTACTCACACAAACCCAGAAGCACAGATCAATAAAGCAAATGGGAAAGTCCAGAAATCGAATATAGTGCCTTCTAAGATGTAATATATGAATTGAGTATTGCTAGTTCATGTCCATAATCCTAGCTTTTCAGAAGGCTGAGATTTGAAGATTACAGATGAAAGCTTGTCCAGGCAGGAAAGTCTATGAGATTCCATCTTCACTTAACAATAAAAACGCTAAACTAGAACATGGTTCAAATGGTACAGTGCCAGCTGGAAGTGAGAAAGCTGAGTGAGAGCTTAAGTCTCTGAGAATTCCAATCCTGTATTGGTACACACAAAAATTAACAAATGACATAAAATTTAATACATGATAATACAAAGTCATCACTGCTAAAGAATGGGGAAAATTTAAAGTCAAATGGTAATAATTGTAATAATTGGATAACCGCTTAGGGAAATAATCAAGTTAGGTGAATATTTTTATACTCTAGACAAAAAATATCCTTCACAGGAATTAAAACATTAAATTAAAAACTGAATGACAGAAAACCCAGCAGGAGGTGGAATAGAATATTTATCAGATTTGCAAGAGAACAGTAACTTCAGCTTTGAAGCAGTGGAATAAAGCATGAAGGGAAAGAATGACAGATTTGAATATATGAAAAATTTAAAACTTCTGTACAATTGGAAAAAAACAGTAAGAATAAAATAAAATGAACATCATTCTGGGGGGTAATATTTTGCATTTTTGTGGGACAGAGAAAGCTCTAAAACTCAAGCTATCTCTACTCTTAATCAAGTTTATAAGGAAAGCATCTGATCTCAAAATACAAATATGTAAATATGTAAATATGTAGAAAAAGCTAAATACATAAAGAAACATAATCAGTGAAAACAGCTTAAAAAAGGCATTCAGCTCACCAACAATTAGTATGAAATATACAAAGCAAAGCCAACCTGAGATGGATTATTTTTCCTTTCTAAATAGCTCACTCACCCACACAAATAGCATTCATGTCCCAAAGTTAGACTGAAAGCCATAGCCATATTCCTTCCTGGGTTTGCAACTGTTATTCAAAATTAATCAGGCACAATTAATGATGATTTGCATAAATCTCCCATTTGCAGTTTGCACACTGTACATTCTGGAAACAAGAAGAGAAGTGAGCTGAGCACTGGCGGGTCACATGGTAATCTTAGTTACTCAAGAGGCTGAGATCTGAGATTACAGTTTGAAGCTAACCAGGAGAGCCAAATCTAAGAGAACTTTATCTCCAATTAAACAGCAAAACAAAACAAAACAAACAAATAGAGGTGTAGCTCAAGGGGCAGAGAACCATCCTTGAGCAAAAAAAGCTAAGTGAGAGCACAAAACCTTGAGTTCAAGTCCCAGTCCTGATACGCATGCACATACAAAAGAGCAGAAATGGATGTGAACATAAAGATGTCATCCACCACTGTGTACAAGGACAAAATGCAGGAAATTATCTGCACACTTCAATTATGGGCACAATTTTATAACCCAAGATGCAGATTGTTGTATACTTGAGCATGAAGAAACAGTGCATTGGTTGGAGGAGAAAAATAGCATTTAAGAGAATAGCATGCAAACATCTTCTTTGTCATAGCTTAGATATGCTTATCGGTTGCATGAGGCAGTATGTTGATGAAAAAGAGCGAATGTTTGGGGTGGAGAAAAGAAAGAAGAGGCAGAAGTGGCTGAGACTCAGGTGGTATGAGGTCCTGAGCAGTCACAGACCCTAGAGGCAGGGGTGGAAGAGAGCTTTGTGGAGATCAGGCCAATTTCCTCTGCTGTGAAGACAAAGAGAAAGCCACATATTTGAGGTGTGAGACGGGACCATGTAATACCATGAGAATCCTTGCAAGTGCAGAACCCAGGGATCCTGGGAGTTGTCAGGTTGTGACTGAGATATTGTCACAGCTCCTGCCCAACCTGCATTACAGGGTCATTTCCCAGTCATCAAAGAAACAAGAAGCAGAATGGCCAGCAGGGGGCAGGCTGGGCACTGGCAAAGGAACTTCAAAGACAGGAGTGGGGGAAAAAAAAGCTGTTTCTCAGTGCAGGATCCATTCATTTTGCAACAATAAATACTGCACTAAGCCCAAAGCAATTTCCTTAATGGCTATGTTGTGGGGATGAATTTTACTCCATAAACTGAGGTGTGCAAGAGAAATGCCCCAGTATTTGATTTCCATTAGGTAAAATCAAATCCAACCTCAAGTCACCATTCTAAAAGGCAAGGTTCAAAATCAGGAAAAGCTAGCTCAGTCATGGATTACAGCACCTACAGCACCACTGAGGCAAGTAAAGGTCACAGGGTCTCAGCCAGTTTAAGGCTGCGGGTGATTCCTACAGAGGAATTCTAGCTGTCACACACACACACACACACACACACACACACACACACACACACACACACACGTAATTCCAATTGTACTAATATAAGTCTGCAGTCCTCAAGACCCCTCCTGTCTCTTCACTTGTCTGACAGCAGTAGAGAGACAGTTTTCTCCTCTTAATAGGGGGCATGGAGCTCAGTATCCCTTAGAGATGATGATGGTGGATTAGGTCTGACCACCAGATTTACCATCTCAGAAAACAATAGGAACACATGCTCATCTATCTCCAAGAAGATTCAGAACACACATATGCAGGCAGGCAGATGGAAGCTGATGAAATTAGGTAAGATTACAACCCCCAAAGCCCTAAAGCCACTGATTATGTATACTATACACAAGTGTAGACATACTGTGTACTATGTCAAAATCATATACCTATATTTAAAACATTAAAAATAAAAAGCTGGCCCATACCTGTAATACTAGCTGCTCAAGAAGCTGAGGTCTGACGATTGTGGTTTGAAGCCAGCTCAGGCAGAAGTCCATAAGATTCTTACCTCCAATTAACCAGCAAAAAGGCAAAAATGGCCAGACACCTGTATCTCACACCTATCTATAATCCTAGCTACTCCAGAGGCTGACATCTGAGGATCATGTTTAAAAGCTAGCCAGGGGAAGAGAGTCTGTGAGACTGTCACCTCCAATAAACTACCAAAAAGCTGGAAGTGGAGCTGTGGCTCATGGTGTAGCACACTAGCTTTGAGTAAAAGAAGCTCAGGAACAAGCCCCAGGACTGGCACACACACACAAAAAGCCAGAAGTAGAGATGTGGTTCAACCAATACAGAGGAAGCCTTCCTTGAAAAAGTTGAACAAGAGCACAAGGCTCTGAGTTCAAACCCCAATAGACTAGACTAGCCCAACAAACAAAACAATCAAACAAATAATTAAAAACGAAGATAGTGCACAATAAGACGTGGCAACCAGACCTGTATTCTCCTATAGGGAATAGTGGACAATGTAATTGTGAACACATATTCTCCCTCCCTGGGGCCGGTGCTCCGCCATTTCCACAACACCCCCACACCACCATGTATTACCCACAGGCCACCTCTCTTGTGCAGGTGACTTGACCAGCTTCTTTGGAATGCTGTAGGAATTTAGGCTTCTCTGCCTTAACTGAGTGAAAGACATGGAGTTATGTTTAGAGATGCAATGTAAGTGTTCAAAGAGCATTTAATTAAAGGTCTCTATCTCCTCAATACCCACCACAATGTATTGGGAAACTCAGAAACTTAGAATTTGTTCAGATGGATCTTATGATGGGAGCAGAGAAGAGAGATTGCGAGGTTAAAAGGGACACACCGGTTCAAATGCAAATATCGTAGACCAAGTTGGTGACTTGAAACAGAGTTTGTTCATGGCTGAAGTATAGTAGACCCAACATGCAAAAGAAGTGGAGCTTTAGCTTTGTCCCTGGTCACAAGGTGCGCAATGGATCATCCCAATTCTAGGCCCTGCGTTCTTGATGTGAATGCATAGCGAATGGGAGACCACCTGCGTTGAAACTCCTCCTGAAGAGTCAGCTGGTTCCTGATCACAGACCCAAGAGCTCAGCCTCTGCCTACACAGAGAGGCTCTGGTTCTAGCCTGCTCAACTTTCATTTTCTTTCTTTTTGGGACAGAGACACAGAATCAAACTAGACAACTCATACACTGTGTGTGTGTGTGTGTGTGTGTGTGTGTGTGTGTGTGTGTGTGTGTGTGTGTGTGTGTTTAATTGGTTGTGGGACTTGAAATCTGGGCCCGGGCATTGGCCCTGAGCTCTTCAGCTTAAGGTTAGCACTCTACCACTTGAGGCACAGTGCCACTTCCAGTTTTCTACTTGTTAGTTCCAGGTAAGAATCTCACGGACTTTCGTGCTTGGGCTGGCTTTGAACCTTGATCCTCAGATCTCAGCCTCCTGAGTAGCTAGGATTACAGGCCTAAGCCACTGGTGCCTGGTTGACTCCTGACCCAACATGCAAAAGAAGTGGAGCTTTGTTCATTTACTGGCACTCTGTCAACTGAGCCATACCTCCAATGCCACAAATTTAATTTTCAACAGCTCCTTTTGAAGCCAAGTAGACTACTTCACAGATATAAAAGAGGGGATCCTATTAAAATCAGAAGAGCAAGATAAATGAAAGAAGAAAAGATTTTAATGAGGACATCTCTACTTGACTAACTTTTCAGGGGAGTTAAGGTTACTACATATGGAAAAAATGTCTCTGACAATGATTAAAGGCCCAAAAGCAAGACTAATAAGTAAAAAAGATGAGTAATAACAACTTTAAAATGTATTCTGTATGTTTTAGAGTTGTTGAATACCATATATGACTCACCTGTATATGCATATCAAACAGGAACGTGTATGTATCTGTGTGTGTGTGTGTGTGTGTTTGTGTATGTGTGTGTGTATCTGGGTGTCTGTGTATGAGTGTGTGCCCGTATTGGGGCCAGCCACTGTCTGTTAGCTTTTTCACTCAAGATTGGTGCCATGCTGTGTGTGTGAGCCACTCCTCTAGTTCTGACTTTCTGATGGTTAATTGGAGATGAGTCTCTCAGATTTGTATGTCCTGGACAGCATCAAATCTGGATCCTCATCTCTCAGCCTCCTGCGTAGCTAAACTTGCAGATGTGAGCTACTGGTGCCTGGACTGTAATAATTTTATTGGAATGTGGTCTGAAATTTTATAACTCATCAAGGTAGATACCCCTGAGCCAAAACAAGCCCCCAGCTTCTTATGCTGAATCATGAGGATTCACACCCTCACAGCAAGTGTCTAGGTGGCTCCCAGAATCTTACTTGACATCTGAAAATACTAGTCACAGTGAGAATGTAACCAATTCTCCACTGGAGACAACACAGCTTTCTATGTTAGGTTATCACAGTGTGAAATAAGAGTGCTGAATATCTGCAAAGCACAGGAAGTTCATTGCTTAGTAACAATTCATATCCTGGGCAAGGAGACTTCAAAATGGCTTTCAGAAACATTTGCTATAAAAGGATCTTTTGTATTTTAGTTGTTCCAGTTTAATAAAATGAATATCAGGAAGTAGAAACCCATTCGTCAGAAGAGAGTGAGGTTAGGGGAAAGAGACTGGGTGAATAGAGAGAGGAGTGAATGGCCAATATAACCATAATATTCAATGTCCAAAGGTGACGATGGAACCAGGTAGCTTGGTTGGATGACTGGAGTTGGGATAGATAGGGGAGAGTGATGGAAGGGGTGATATTGATCCAGATGCATTGTCCTCACAAGTTAACATGTTGAAACTCCTTTGTACAACTACCTAAAGGTAAAACAACAATTAAAAAGAAGAGCAATAGATTCTCCTTAAAGGCAAATTTTAAACCAGGGCAGCTTTAAAGTGCAATCCACTAAAAACAAGATTTCTGAAGAATGCACTATGAATTGAGTATCTCAAGACTGAAAAAGCACTTGTTTAAATCTTTTAAAACTACTGCACCTTTATAGAAAAGATATGTCTTTAGTGAAGAATCCAAAACTGAGTGATTGAGCTATAACATTAGCACAGATGATGACTGAAAGAAAATCAGAATTCACAAAAGATACATAAAAGCTCACATAGTTTTTCTTATGAATGCACACATACATACCCAAAGAACCCAGACAACTTCATGCACAATTCTACAGTTAGAGAGGACAGCTGAAGTGACAAGGAACAATCAGAAAATGAGTGGGGTGTGACAATAAACTCTGATCCCTTCCCAAGGTCTCCAGAAGCAGCTTGGATATGCTGAAGCTTCCCACATCAGCAGTCTTGTCTTCAAGGGCCATCAATCAGAGACCTGTCAGGAGAGCACTAAATTCTCTCTAGAGATATCTGGAATATCATATTAAATTTTATCACCCAATAAGCAATAAAACAACAAATGCATCAAGTGGGTCCTGAAAGATTTATTCTTCCTCAGCTATTGAAGAGAAAGGAGCTAGTTATAAATGACTAGTATTACAAATATACAGGTCAGTAAATACTCATGACCATGCATGAGTAACAAAAAGATATACCATTAATTACTTTTAAGAATGTATAAATTTGCTGCCCAACTGAGGGGCGCTTATAACGCTACCTACTTAAAAGACCGAGATCTGGGGAATCACAGTTTGAAGTCAGTCCTAGCAGAAAAGTCTATGAGATTGTTATCTTCATTTAACCACCAAACAGGCAGAAATGGAGCTGTGGTTCAAGTGGTAGAAAGCCAACCTAACCTTGAGCTAAAAAAAACTAAAGGACAGTGCCCTGGCCTTGAGTTCAAGCACCAATATAGGTGTGAAAGAGAGAATGAGATAGAGTGAGAGACAAAACAGAGACAGATAGAGGGAAAGGATGACAAGTTAAAAACTATATCTGGAAATACATTATGAAAGAAAATAATCTGCAAATTTACTGGTACAGTGTAATTCAGTTTCCAAAAAAGACACCCCGTAGAATTGCTAAGACAGATTATGTTTTAATAATTTTAAAAATGACCCTCGAAATACTTACTTTGTGTATTTTTTTTTATCAGTCCTGGGGCTGGAACTCAGGGCCTGGGCACTGTCTCTAAGCTTCTTTTGCTCCGGCTAGCACTCTACCACTTGAGCTACAGTGCCATTTCTGGCTTTTTCTATTTATATGATATTGAGGAACTGAATCAGGGCTTCATGCATAATATGCAAGTAAGCCACATTCCAAGCCCTTGTGTATTTTTAATGTGTATTTTTTGCATATTAGTACTTCTACTGACACATATCTGTACATTTGTCCATTTATTGATTGGATTATTAATTTTCTTTTGAAATTTAGTTTTTAGAAACTTCTATATTCTGGTTCTTAATTCTGTGTTAGATAGATAGTAGGAAAATATTTTCTTCCGTTTTGCAACTGTCTTTCTATATCAGTGACTCTATCCTCTGCCATGCAGAAGTTTTTAGCTTGATGCAATCTCGCTGTCAGTCCTCATCCCTATTTGCTGAGCTATTGGAGCTCTACTCAAGAAGTTACTTGCTATGTTAGTAACTTCAGGTATTTTCCTTGTTCTTTCCTGTAGTAGTTTCAGAGTTTGATATCTTTAAATTGATAGAGGAGGTCTAGTTTCAGTCTTCTGAATGTAGATATTCAGTATTCTCCACACCATTTGTTAAATAGGTTGATTTTCCCTGCAACATACATTTTTGGACCGCTTTGTCAAAAGTCAGATGGCTATCAGAATATTAATTTCTGGGTCACATAGTCCTTTTCATTATTCTTCTGGTCTTCTGTGTTTGTTCAGGACTTTTAATTGTTGAGAGTATATCACCAAAACTGGTAGCCTTTGCCAAGAGAAGTACACAGGCATCTGTGACTTTATTGGCACAATAATTACAGTGTTTCATAAAACCGGTATAAACTAGTTGCAGTTTTAATTGCAAAGAAATGTAAAGGAAAAAGAAATTTCTGTAATTTTGTCTCCAGAAACATTTTGGTGTGTCATGTGTCCTTCATTTAGGCAGGTACAATGTATTTTATATATACGTATATATATATATATATTTAAGTATGTCTGCATATATACACAATTTTTCAAAATTCATATACTGAAGTGGCTATTACCTGTTTCTAATTAATGACATATTTTCATATATTCACTTGGAATGGAATTTTTTTTGCCAGTCCTGGGCTTGAGCTCAGGGCCTGAGCACTGTCCTTGGACCTTCTCAAGGCTAGAGCTCTACCACTTGAGCCTCAGCACCACTTCCGGCTTTTTTCTATGTATGTGGTACCAAGGAATCGAACCCGGGTCTTCATGCATGCTAGGCAAGCACTTTAACCACTAGGCCAAACTCCCGGCCCTGGAATGGAATTTTAATGGAACACTATCAATGCACCTCCTATCTGGCAAATATAATGTAACCCTCCTTTTAATTACAATAAAAAATATATGAAAAAATAAATTATGTACAAAAATCCAACCAATTTCTTCTTGTTGAAGAGTTACTTTATACTTTTGCTATTTTATAATTATGGCTCTTATTCTGTGGCCAGTATTTATTAGTGGAGAATCTACATTCCCAGGTATATCCTGAAAATCTGGGCAGAAGTTTTCTGTTTCCACAATGTTTGGGATTGTTAATGGCATAGTGTGGGTGGGAACTATGGATATAAACAGTCCTGACCCATGCAGAGATATGGTAAGAAGGAAGCATGTGCCCTGTCCTGCCCACATTCAGAAATTACATATTACATATAACTTGTTATATAGGCTTCATAAAATCATGTGGACAGGTAGATCATATTTTTCTGTCCATTTCATTGTAGGAATGTAGAGGGGTCATTCACTATATTTGTGATACATAATAGTCATTGAATCTGGTGAGGGTGAAAATGTCCACAGCAAGGAATGGTAAGCCATTCAGATAGTTTTTGCAGGAGAGTGAGGCGGGAGCAAAAATGCAGGTAGAAATGTGCAGAGAAGAAAGCAAATTAAGGAATTTCTGTGTGTGTGTGTGTGTGTGTGTGTGTGTGTGTGTGTGTGTGTGTGTGCCTGGAGTGAGTTTTGCACTCAGTATTTTTTGTTTTCACTTGCTTTTGCTCAAGATTGACAATCTACCATTTGAACCTTCTTTCTTTCCTTCTTTCCTTCTTTCTTTCTTTCTTTCTTTCTTTCTTTCTTTCTTTCTTTCTTTTACCTTCCTTCCTTCCTTCCTTCCTTCCTTCCTTCCTTCCTTCCTTCCTTCCTCCCTCCCTCCCTCCCTCCCTCCCTCTCCCTTCCTTCCTTCCTTCCTTCCTTCCTTCCTTCCTTCCTTCCTTCCTTCCTTCCTTTCTTTCTTTCTTTCTTTCTTTCTTTCTTTCTTTCTTTCTTTCTTTCTTTCTTTCTTTCGTTTTTTCGTTTGTGTGTTATGGGGGGAGAACTCGGCCTGAGTGCTGTCCTTGAGCTTTTCAGCTCAAGGCTACTGCCCTACCCTTGAGCCAAGCCCCACTATCCATTTTCTAGGAGTTAACTGGAGATAGGAGTCTCAGGTCCTTTTGTGCTCAGGCTGGCTTTGAAGCTTGATTCTCAGATCTCAGCCACTTGACTAGCTAAATTTACAACTGAGAGCCATCGCGCCTGGCTTGAACCACATTTCTACTTCCAGCATTTTGCTAGTTCATTGGAGATAATAATCTCTCAAAGCCTGGACTGGCTTTAAACATCAGTCCACATATCTCAGCCTCCTGATTAGCTAAGATTATAGGCATAAGCCACCGGCAACTGGCTGATGAGTTTCTTTCCTTTGTCAGACAAGAAAATAAACAATAGAGAAACAGTGAAGAATTGGGTCCCGTAATACTAGCAAGGATCATGAAGAAGGGCAATTGGGGAGGATGTTTAAAGAGAAGTTGCTGGAACTTGGGGAGTGAAGATGGCATTTTAGAATAGCTGTCTTAGCTTATCAGTGTAGAACAATGGTGTTCTCAGAAAGTCATACACACACACACACACACACACACACGCACACACACTTGCAAGCACACACTCATTTACATCCTGCTATAGTCCATATTCAACTCCAAATTTTCTCCTCCTCTGCTGGTAGAATGAATCTGACAACTTGCCCTGACTTTGGCCTCCATTGGAAGGGCAGACCTTCTTCAGATTATTTATTTGTTTGTGATTCTCCATCCAAGGTAAATCCCAAGATTTATAAATCGCATACCTGCATTCTCACAGCAGAGAGCAACATGTATGTATTTCCCTGACCTTTCATAAGCATATACAGTACACAGAGAAAGAGGGAACTTAAACCCCAGGACTAACAATAGTTTGTGAGCAGCATACATTGTACGTGTGTGTGTGTGTGTGTGTGTGTGTGGGTGTGTGTGTGTGTACTGGTGCTTGAACCCATGTTCTACTTCTGGTTTTTTACTGATTAGCTAGAAATAAGAGTCTCACAGACTTTTCTGCCCATGTTGATTTTGAATCGGGATCTTTAGATCTCAGCCTCCTGAGCAGACACTTTTACTAATTATAAGCAGCCAGGACTATTAAAATTATAAACATGATCAGATAAATAAGAGCTGTAGTTCTATCTGGCAGAAAAGCATTTCCAAGATGAAAGGGTGGGTAATCATGCATTAACTTTAAGAGAAGACTGTTGGCAAGTAGAAGCGACAAAAGGGACTGTCCCCATCTATGTTTGATTACCAGTTAAAATGCGAAACATAAAATTTGAGTTTTCTGATTTTACTCTATATATCTCATCTTCAATTTCAGATTTTTCTAAGGTTAGAAAGGGAAGGAAGAGTGAGCCAAACTATCTCCCAATATCATAAAACAAGCCAGGCTAGGTGCTGGTGGCTCATGCCTATAAATCTAATTACTCAGAAGACTGAGAACTGAGGATCGAGGTTCAAAGCCAGCTCAGATGGTAAAGTCTGTAAGACTCTTGTTAAGCAGCAAAAAGCTCGAGCTAAGCAAGAAGGCCATAAATTGAGTTCAAGCCCCAGTATTAGCACAAAACAAAAACACAGAAAGAAAACCCTACCATAATGTCCTAATTTATAGTACTGCAGCAGTACTGAGTTAGCAGAACACAAGTATCACATATTTTTTTGCTTTTCCTAATAGTCAAAAGAGTGATTTCTATCTTGGTGAGGAAAACGGCAGCCATATCTTTTTGAAGCAGTCTCTCCCCCACCCCCACCAACAAGAACAAAATGTCCGCTGCATTCCATGAAAGTGAAAAGTGTGCCTGTAAACCTCACCACTAAATTCTCACGTCATCCACTCGCTGTTTCATTTTATGGGTTGCTTACCATCTGAAATGTATTCTCATGCACTCACTGATTTGCATCCTGTGACAAAAATAGAAGACACATCCAAGGACTGAATTAACTTCCTGAAATGGCTTACAAACACTTGGCTTTGCCTGAGCAAGGGCAATACCACTCATCTTCCCAACTTTTGCTACCTGATTTAAGAATTGACAGAAGGTAGAATATTTATACATGAATCCTCTAGTATGTTACCATGTAAAGCAGTTAATGAATGCAAGAAACAGAAAATAACCTGAGGCTAAAAGGTCAAAGTCTTAGGTGAGACTCTCTAGGTATCTTTCCTCTATTAGGTTGTGGGAAAAAAAATACATTTCCAAGCTCTTTGCGTGAAAGATAAAGGCCATGTGCTTCTCATCTCATCTGCCACGAAGTCCTCTGTACCTTGTAGTATTTTACATACACTTCCTCTCCTAAACCTCTGGATTTTCATGTCATTCTTGGAACTGATTTCTCAATTGTTCCTCACTGGCAATGTGTCTGTGCAAATTTGGCTCTAGCATTGTACTCTGAGGCGAATATTCCTTCTCTCCACTTTCCCTGGGCACTGGGTTTCCTTCTACTGACTAGGATCTGGTGATATCCTGTGACTCACATTCTCCCTGAGTATGAATGTCTCAACAGAAACCACGTTCTTTTGATGTTTGTATCTCCAGTTTATACATTAGTAAGCACTCGGTAATGCCTCTATGGCAAGTCTTTCCTTCAAAAACCAAACAGAAGCCAGGAGCATGGCCTAATGGTAGAGTCCTTGAGTAGCATGTAGGAAGCCCTTGGTTTGATTCTTCAGTACCACGTACACAGAAAATGCTGGAAGTGGTGCTGTGGCTCAAGTAGCACAGAGGGATAGCTTTGAGAAAGCTCAAAGACAGTGCCCAGGCCACGAATTCAAGTCCCATAGCAAAAAGAAAAAAAGGACTACCAACTACAAAAGCTACACAAATAATTATTATGCTGGTCTCTGGTGGCTCAGCTCTATAATCCCAGCTACTCAAGAGGCTGAAATCTGAGGGTCATGGCTCAAAGCCAGCCCAGATAGGTAAATCCTCCAATCTCCATTTATCACCAAAAATCTGGAAAACAGAATTGTGCTTTGAGGGGGAGGAAGAGAGCCTTGACCACAAAAAGGCAAGGGACAATGCCCAGGCCTTGGGTTCAAGCACCAGAATTGAGCATACACACACACACACACACACACACACACACACACACACACGCACTACACACACTATTTTTTTCCACTGAGGGAGAGAAGGGAATTGCAAGTAATAGCTTTTACTAACCAAGGAAATGGATGTTTCAGTGTTAAACTTGGGAGAGAAGATGCTGGAGACAAGGTTTTGTCTAACAGATAGCAGCATCCTATCACAAACCGGTCACATATTCCCATGGAAACTCCCACTTTCAGTAGACATTGTGTTTTACTGTATGGGGAGGAAGGGCTCTTAGTGAGATTTGTGAGACTTCACAGGTCTTGGAACTCTGGCTTGGAGGCAGGATTTTAACTGGCTGAACCATGTGAGGGAAGGTGTGAATGAATCACAGCAGTCTCTAGAGGCTGAGCTACTGTATACTCTGGCCTGTCAGTCTACCACAGCTGTTTGCGTGTCAACACTTCTAAACACATTTGTTCAGAGATCAGATGAAATTCAGTCCTGGCCTATCTGCTTCACTCTTTTTTTTTTAAATAAATTTTATTGTAAAGGTGATGTACAGAGGAGTTGCAGTTATATAAGTAAGTTAATGAGTGTATTTTCATTTTCTCCTACTTTTCCAGCCCCAAGTTGTAGAGTTTACTTCCAGCACAGTGTCTAGTGAATGTCACTGTGGCACTGGTTCATCCTTTGTCCCACATTTTCTGTCATTCCCCTTCACTTCCCCAAATCAGATAAACTTATATATAAGACAAAGTACACAGACATCAAAAACAGTGACAACAAGGAATAAATCAAAGGAGAAAAAAAAAAGAAAATAACTGCCAAAAGTACAGTAAAAAAAAACCCTCTTGTTTCCATTTCTTGGAGTTCATTTTAATAAGCATCTTTTTATATGGTCATATACATATAGCTATTGAACTATTGTGATTCTCTGCTAAGACTATCCTAGACATATTCTAGTTATTACAAATGAGGGAAACCATGGAACCTATATTTCTTTGAGTCTGATTTACTTGGCTTGACATAATCTTGCCCAAGACTTTGGAAATGGAAATGGTATTGCCATTCTTTCTGATGGAAGCATAGAATTCTATTATGTATATATAATACATTTGCTTGATCCAGTCATCTACTAAGGGATATCCTTGGGTGTAGGATGCAAGTTAGATGGAACCCTTATTTACAGCTATTATACATGCGATCATTTCCTATTCTGTTAGGCAGCATCATTCTAGCTCTTCAGGAGAATGTTTCCAGTACAGAATTGCCCACAGGAACAATCTCTTCCAAAAGGAAAATACAATTCATAAGTTACTCACCAGATTAAGTTTTTCCCAGAACTGGGGTCCTTCTTCCATTCCTCTAAGGCTTGGTGGAATGTACCAAAAGCAAACATTGGTGAATTCAGGCTGAGGATGAAGAAAAGAATGCGAAAGTTGTTTGGTCAGTCCATGATTTATTTTAGAAAGCAATTAAACAAATTCTTTTTAAACCCTCAATATCTCTAAAAGTTACTCTGCATCTGTAACTTTGGCACATGATCTGAATCCTATAGGAGACGTATCCATTCTGCCTAACTTCTGATAAAAGTTTATTAATTTTTTTCTCTATCATTTGCACTTCAAAGGTTCTCTTCCCTCTAGGTAGAAACTGGGTATTGATCAGGAAAGAAAAGCTTGGCACTTATTCAGCTAATGAATGATATATATATATATACATATATATATTATATATATGTTCTTAATGAGTCCTTGGCTCCTCCCTCCTCAACGCTGGTCCTTCAGATCTTCTTTAGACCACCACTTCATTCTAATCATTCTCTCTCTGCTTTAGGCAGTCCCAAATGGTCTTCTTTTCTATCTATGAATGACAAATGCAAAAGCCTCTCTGAAGCATGATAAGCTGGGGATTCACTAGCTAACACTGACATAACCCCAGCCACTTCTGCTTTGGGGTGCATCTGAAGTTCTGCCACTTTGATTCTTGACCTTGAATATAATTCCCTCAGAAGCCTGATCAAACTGCAGAGCCTGATTTCCTATGCCCGCATTTTAATTAAACCCATCCTAGAAAAGAACAGCAAACTGTTATTTCCTGAAAGTTGTTGAGTATTTCTGAAGTTGGTGTTGTACAGTCCATGTAGCAAAGTCTGATACAAGCTAAGCGGCCAGAGCATGACTGGGCTATATGTTCTATGACATCACTTTTCTATCAGGCATGTTTAGTTAGACAGGAAATGTTTTAGAACAGACCTTTAACTCAGCCATTGTTACAAGGCTTTGTGCTCACTTCAGCACAACACAGAATGTTCCCTGTCAAAGGCAATCACAACCTTATATTCAGTAACCAGCTGATCCAGGATATTAGTGTGGGAATTTACAAATGGAACACATGACACTTAGGAAAGATTATGGTCTGCACCATCTTCCTTGTCTGATACTTAGCACTGGCGGTATTAGAAATGACTTTGAGCTTTCCACTACAAATAAAGTTTGTAGATAATAATCAATGCTATAATAGTTGCCACTGACCAGAGAATTATGGTTCCATGTAAGTATAAAGTTCCAAGTATTTCAGAAAAAAGAAATAGCTATCATATCTTATCTTAAGATTGAGACGGGTATTATATGGAGTTTCAATTTTAATGGATTTTATATCATGAGAATGCTCAGGAACAGTTGCAGCTCAAGAAGATAAGGTCTTCTTCAGCTCATCTTTTCATCTCTGAAAATTTTAATAATCTTATTGCATTTGATAAATGAAAATAGCTACAAATCTTCGAAGTGTAGATAGTTAAAATACTATGTAACAACTCAATTTTCACACACATTTACCATGAGACGACAGCACTGTTTTGTTTTGTTTATATTCTGATTTCTGATTTAGAATTGATTTGGCTTCTTTGAGTTATTTTTTTTATTGTTGCTGTTGGTTGTTGGGCTTCAATTCTGGGCCTGGCCACTGTCCCTGAGCGCTTCAGCTCAAGGATAGTGCTCTACCACTTTGAGCCACAGTGCCACTTCCTCTTTGAGCTATTTAAAGTGAATAAGCCTTCAAATAAACCAACTATGATTGATTAGGAAGTGGAAGGAAAATATTCTTAACTATTTGCCAATAGATTTTAGAAATGTATATGCTTACATCAACATTTTCTGCATACACCATTGTATCAGCTTTAGCTGCATGATGTCTAAAATTTACCCTTTCTTAGAGTTCTGCCACAAAGGAGGTAGGTGATGTAAACACCCCTTCCTTCTTTCCTTTCCTTTCCTTTCCTTTCCTTTCCTTTCCTTTCCTTTCCTTTCCTTTCCTTTCCTTTCCTTCCTTTCTTTCTTTCTTTCTTCCTTCCTTCCTTCCTTCCTTCCTTCCTTCCTTCCTTTCTTCTTTCTTTCTTTCTTTCTTTCTTTCTTTCTTTCTTTCTTTCTTTCTTTCTTTCTTTCTCTCTTTCTTGTTTTTTATTGTCAGTCTAGGCCAGGGCACTATCCCTGAGCTCTTCAGCTCAAGGCTATCACTCTACCACTTGAGCCACAGTGTCACTTCCGTTTTGCTGGTGGTTCATTGGAGATTAGAGTCTCA
This sequence comes from Megascapheus bottae, assembly GCF_031878675.1. Lineage (NCBI taxonomy): Eukaryota > Metazoa > Chordata > Mammalia > Rodentia > Geomyidae > Megascapheus > Megascapheus bottae. Next base: position 5,164,858 of record NC_143526.1, read on the forward strand.
TGGACATTCTTGCCTGGGCTAGCTTTGAACCGTGATCCTCAGATCTCAGTTTCCTGAATAGCTAGGATTACAGGTATGAGCCATCATATATGTAAAGATACACACATACACTCATACATATAAGTACAGTACTTATAAGATCCTCTCCACTTACAGTAGAGGGAAGAGAAACTGAGGACATTTGTCACTCTTCCAAGAATAGACCTTTGAACCTGGAATCCCTATCCAGAGCTTGTGACTCCCAATCCAGACATTTTGTAACTCCTATGCTCCCTTAAAAATTTTCAACAAGCCTGTCATATGTTTAAGCCGTAGGATAATGGGGTTAGTTAAAACTGGCTATGCCAGCTTTTTATTCACACTACATTTGCATGATTGATTATGTGGATGTGTATGCTAGAAATTCATCGATTCTTGCTAAAATGGGTTGTGTTAGGTTTTTGATTGCTTTTATTCTGGTTGAATGACCTTGCAAACAAAGGGAATGACACAGTCTTACAGACTGTCCTCTAGGTGATCATTCACTTACTGGCCAATTTGTCCCCTTTCATTTATGTCATAATCTTTCATGAGAGTAACATTGAAACACCATGCAGTCTTTTTTATTTCCTTTTAATTTGAAAATTGGGATAAAATATCTTCAACTCAGCTTTAATCTCATTTAAGAGATGATAACAAAATACTTGTTGCCACAGGGTTTTGTATCCTTCACTATAGACTTAGATCCTTTCCATGCCTTATCCACTTGATGAATTTTAGAGAATATAGATGAAATGTGTTGCTAAGATTCCTTGGAGGTCAGACTTTTCTATACAGAGGAGTTTAGATTAAGTGGCATGTGAATGGCTCTGCTCTGCAAATAACTCATTAATACTCACTTGTCTGGAAGAATATCACTGAATGAAATATAAAGTTACAAAGCTGAGGAGTCAGAAAAAACTCAATCAGCTTCTTTGTGAACATTCTAAGATATCATTTCTACCACTGATAATTTTGGAAACCAGGAAAATGAAGGTATTTCACAAAATGGAATATCAAATTGCTTTCAATTAAAGAAAGTGTCAGAAGAGCATCCCCAATTTACAGACATCCTAACACTGACAGCTTGTCATTCCGAAAGAGACTGTTTAGGCAAAACCCATCACAGACATGTCACTACTAAAATATTTAGACCAATAGAAACTATTAAAGGAAACATATTTTAAAAGTCTACATTCTAATGTGAAATATTGAGTCTATCACAGCAAACAAAGTTGTTTTAAAGTACTTCCATGAAAATGAAGATGAATAAAATATTTGATGAACAAAACACATGATCAGGGTCCATTCAAAGTCTATTCAAAAGAAAAATACATTCCCACTATATGTGTGTATACATGTATATTCATATGTGCACATATGCATGCATGTATAAATATATAATGAGCTATGCCTGTGCATATGTTTACATTTGTATATTTATGCATGTATATGTGTATATGTGCATCTTTACATATAAGTAGATGAAGAAATATTAACAGAGAATTGAAGTCCTAAGGGATTATCTCATAGGAAAAAATGAGCACTATAATAATTACATATGATATAATAGTTATATAATACATATAATTATATGTTTATAACAACCATATACATTGATATACAACCACAAGTGGAGGGCATCCAGATTTCTAGACTGAGACCAAGGTTCTGAGGAAGAGACCACATCTTTGTAAGGCTGAGATCAAACCTTGGTGGAGACAGTGTGACTGTGTTTCCCAGCAAGGTAGGAAATTTCCTGGGCTGCCTTGCTGGTGAGACTCATGGGCAGTGTGCCCTTTGGAGAATCTGGAGTTCCTTAATTTGTAAGCCACTGCAGGCTATTGATAGGAGGAACTGGAGAAGCTACATGGGTGATATGAATGAGCATGTGTGAGACCACCTGAAGGGAAAATGCCAGGAAGGTTAGTTATAGGCCCTGATCTACTGCTGGTTTGCCACGTTACCCTTGGGAAGAAGAGCTGCCTAAGGAGGCTATCTGTCCCCCAGTTCTCATAGAACTTGCAGGAGATTCATTAGACAACAACAGACCAAGAAGACCTTTCTTCTCTGGCATCTTCCACAAACAATGTTTAAGAAACATCTGGATGAAAAAGGAGAAGTATTAAGCTGGTACTATATGTACTGTGGCTTATATAACAACATAATTCATTTTCAGTATCTGATACAAATACAGTCCTCAAAAGGCACTCCACTGACCTAGTTGTCTGGGATATACTAAAGGAAAGATTTCCTTTTCAAGGAGATGAATAGCTTTATTAACATCTCATTAGTTGAGACATAACACTATGCTAATTTGGGGATACCATATTTGAAGAACACTAAAATCATAAATTTTATATAGTGTCTGAAGTTGGTAACCAAACTATTCAATATAGTACAGCAAATTTTCTAAGCTTTAGACCTAGATATCGCAATGAAAATGAATTACAGTATTTTCCCTCAGAAACTTGAAGAATTAATAAATGTGATAGGGAATTCAGCTACAATGGAAGGGACATGTATAATGGGAAGATTTTAGCCAGGCATCAATGGTGTCTGCCTGTAATCCTAGCTACTCAGGAGGCTGTGAGCTGAAGATTGATTGAAGAATAGCAGTCTGAAGCAGGAAAGTGAACAAGATTATGATCTTCAATGAACTACTGAAAAGCCTGAAGTGGTACTCTGGCTCAAGCTGTAGAACAACATCCTTAAGTGAAAAATTAAGAAGAGTGAGGGAGGGTGCCTGTTGTGACAAATGAATAAGAATGTTCAAAGGGGTGACACTAAGACACAGTATATCCATAAACTGCTTTGCTAAATGGCAACTGCTTTTCACAACTACTTAAAGATAATTTTTTAAAAAATGAAGAAACTAGAAAATTTGAGGGGAGGGCTTAGGATGAGAGGAGTGTATGAGACTGTTGAAAGGAATGACCGATTAAGATACATTGCATTTACAAACTGATTGGTTGAATGGTAATCCCTTTGTACAACTACTTAAAAATAATAATTATAAAACATAATAATAATGAAAAAAACCCCAAGGGACAAAGCCCTGTTCCTGAGTTCAACTTCTTATACCAGTACACAGTGAAAAAAGGTAAGGGGAGATTTTTCAAAATCTAAGATGTCTGGCAAAGAATGTAGAAACTAGGATTGGCACAAAGCCATTTGGAACAGAGAACAAAGAGGGGCCAGGCTGGAAATAAAGATCAGTTATTTCACAAAGGGCTTTTTCATATGCCATCCTTGGAAGTTTAGGTATTGGTTTTGATGCAATGTGGAGTCACAACAAAGCTGCATCCAAGGGACTGTTTCCTTTTGAGAAAGCCTCTCATGTTGCAATGTGGAAGATGGCTGGAGAGGTGTCAGACTGGAAGTGGGAACCATGCCAGCCTGAGAAGTGATGGGTTCCTGAGCCTAGATGGTGGCTTTGAGAGAAAAGATAGGTAGATAGAAAAAGAAGACAGAAAAAAGTGATATCAAGATTACCTCTTGGATGGATTATAATGCTAAGGATTATTATCCTAATGACAAAAAGAAGGCAGAAATTTGGTAGGAAAACTGACACGTTTCACCTTAAGAAATGTCAGGTTTCGCTGGGCTCAGTGGCTCACACCTGTAATCCTAGCTACTCAGGAGGCTGAGAGCTGAGGATCTCAGTTTAAAGCCATCCAGGGCACTAAAGACTGTGAGAATCTTATCTCCAATTAGCCACTAGAAAACCAGAAGTGGAGCTGTGGATCAAGGGGTACAGCGGTATCCTGGAGCTGAAGAGCTCAGGAACAGTGCCCTGGCCTAGAGTTCAAGCTCCATGACCAACAAAAAGAAGGAAGGAAGGAAGGAAGGAAAAGAAAGACAGATGAAAGAAAGGAAGAAAGGAAGGAAGGAAGGAAGGAAGGAAGGAAGAAAGAAAGAAAGAAAGAAAGAAAGAAAGAAAGAAAGAAAGAAAAGATTTGGCAGGTTTGGACTTGAGGTTGTGGCTCAAGTGGTAGAGCAATTGTCTAGCAAGCATGAATCCCTGAGTTTAATTCCACAAGAGAAAAATAATACAGATACATCAATATCAGTGGCTCATTTTTTTATTGTAATTAGTAAAAGGGTTACATGATATTTGCCAGATAGAAGGTGCATTAATTCACATGCATTGATACCCTTTCACATGTCTTGGTACCCATTTCCCTCCCCCCACCCCCCACCCCAGTGACTCATTTTTTAATCCTAATTATTCAGGACTCTGAGCACTGAATATTGAGTTTGAGAGCCAGGAGAGACATAAAAGACTTTGAGACTCATATCTCCAAGTCACCAGCAAAAAGTTGGAAGTAGTGTGCAAACCATTACTGAAAAGCTCAAGTGAGAGTTATGAGCGCAGGACCTAGTACACACAAAATATTTCAGAATTGAGGTGTCTATGGTTTTGGTGAAATCTACAAGACATACCTATGTATAAAGGACTAGAGGTTATAAGAAAAAGCAGTATAGATTATACATATGTGCATATTGATTGTGTATATGCATACAAATATACGTGTGCATATATGTATGTGTATATGTATGCATGTGTGTATGTGCATGTGCATATGTGTGTGAACATGTATGTACACAAATGTATACATGATTGCACAAACATATACACACTTATATACATATGGAGAAAGAGGGAAAGAGAGATTAAGACTGGGTGCAGCAAAATGCTATGAAACTCTAGATGTGGATAAATGTTTTAGGAAGACTATATGGACAGAATAAAGGACAAAAGATGAAAAGGTACAGGATACTAAAGGATATTCAGGTGAGAAGTCCATTGAAAAGATAGAACCTGAGGGCCGAAAATGTGGCCTAGTGCTAGCGTGCTTGCCTAGCATGCACGAAGCCCTGGGTTTGACTTGTTGATACCACATACCCAGAAAAAGCTGGAAGTGGTACTGTGGCTCAAATCATAGAGTGTTAACCCTGAGAAAGCTTAAGGACAGTGCTCAGGCTGAGTACAAGCCCCAGAACTGGCAAAAAAAAAAGTGGATAAGGAGGAGGAGGAGGAAGAAGAAGGAGAAGGAGAAGGAGAAGGAGAAGGAGAAGGAGAAGGAGAAGAAGAAGAAGAAGAAGAAGAAGAAGAAGAAGAAGAAGAAGAAGAAGAAGAGGAAGAAGAGGAAGAAGAGGAAGAAGAGGAAGAAGAAGGATAGAACCTGAGTAGACCTGAGAAAGGTCAAAGAAACCAAGAGTATAAAATGCTATAGAAGACTAAGAAGATCAAAGACTATTTGCTAGGTTACAATTAAGTTGTGATCTCATAAATCTATGTGGCTTAGTGGTAGAGTGCTTGCCTAGCATGAATGAAGCCCTGAGTTCAATTCCTTAGTATCACATAAACAGAAAAAGCTAAAGCTATACATGGTGCTGTGGCTCAAGTAGTAGCAAAGGAACAGTGCCCAGGGCCTGAGTTCAATCCCCAAGATTGACAAGAAAAAAGAAAGATGAAAAATAAACAACAACAAAGAAAAACTGAAAAATTACATAAGAAGATAACTAAGCAGGCCGAAACACAAAGTGTTGGCATGAATAATCAGAACTTTCTGGAAGAGGAATGAGCCAGTGAGTTCTCCACAAACAATTTCTGGCACCCTGTTACAGCACTACTAAGATAAATACTGTGCCATAAGCAGGATATCACCCAGATATCTCTGAAGAACCTTTACACTTGGGAAATGTGTGAATTCTAAATAACTGTTTCTATTGCAGAACTCAGAAGAAAAAAAAATAAGTTGAATAATTAGATCTCTCCCAAGAGATCAAAATGAAATATTTGACTCATGGCACAGGAATGAATATATGTCTAGGTACCCAGCTGTTAGATCTTAGTCCCAAAGCAGAGGAAAACAGAAATAAGTTTCAGGATACTATAAATAAGGCAGAATTTATTTGAAATGATAACTTTCAGTCATGTTAAAAGAAGATATGTCTTTTACTCTTTTTAAGAAAAGATATTCAAGTATTACTTTCATTGTATTCATTTACTGTTTTCTAGGTAATGCCTAATAGTCTCATAATTATCTTCTAAACAACTTTCTCTGTCTCCCCACTACCTCATCCCCTCCCATCAACTTGAAATTCAAAATTGAATTGTCTTTATTTATGAAAAAAGAGGAAACTGCAGATTCAATAGAAAAATTTGTACAGCCAGGACAAGGAATACTATTCAGTGGGAGGGCTCGTGCAAGTAGGAAGTATTGGGTTCCATCAACAGCAACAGAAACAAACCAAAACAAAAGCCCATAGTAGTTGTAATTCTGGAAGATCATTGAGGAAGGAACCTTTACTGACAGAGGCCAGGTGTTTCCCTCAGAAAGGCACATGCAGGGGAGAAGCTTTCCTAATGATTAATATCTGCCTTTGGCTGGGCCCTGATAGTTCATATCTGTAATGATATCTAAGTAGGAAACAGAGATCTGAGGACCAGGAATTGAAGCCAGGCCAAACTAACTAACCCAAAAGGCTCTTATCTCTAATTAACCACAAGAAAGACAGAACTGAAAGTGTAGCTTGAGCAACAGAGCACTAATATTGAATGATAAACAAAAAGTCAAGCTAGAGTAAAAGGTCGGGAGTTCAAGCCCTAGGACTAACACAAAAACCAGACAGAATTCTACCTTAACTTTCTTCATAAGGATATGAACGTAACTGTAAAAATGATGGTAGCATGTTTCTTTCTAACTTGTCTCAGTCTTTAGGAAGACTATGAAAACAGTGTTTTATAACTCATCTATTTTCATCACTTTTTTCTCTCATCTGTATCCAAAGATCATGCAGTCTTAGAATGTGGAGTACTTTCTATAAACACTATTTATGTTCCATCACCAGAGAAATAAAGCAACTCAAATTTTGGGAACTAAGCCAGTCATGCTGGCATACATTTGTAATTCCACATACTCAGGAAGCAAAAACAGGAGTCTCAGAGTACAAGGCTGAAAAAGTGTGAGATACTATCTGAAAAACAAACTAAATTTAAAAGGATTGAGCCTGGCTTAGGTGGTATGGGGCTTGCCTAGCAAGTTCAAACACTGATGTATAGATAGATAGAGATATATAATATATATCAGCATGAATATATACACTGGTATATATATATATATATACATCAGTGTATATATATATATATACACACATACATATATATATATCCTAAACATAGACAGACAGAGACCAATAGATCAATAGAGTAAATTAATTTAAGACAATCATGTGACAGTGCCTGTCAACATGACGAGGTATGTATCTCTATAAACTGTAGTAACAGACAGGAGTCATAGTGATAATGCCATTCATATGACTAACAAAAGTATCAATAGTCCCTAAATATCCACTGAGAGCAAGTTCATATTCAAAATTCCCTAACATTTCCAAAAATTGTTTTTCATAGGTTATTTGTTCCCATTAGGATTCCAAGAGCATCTTTAAGCAATTATCAGCACCCCATCCTTTATGTTTCTTTCTATCACTGGCTTGTCGGAGACACCAGGACCTCTACCTTATGGAATAAACCCACATTGTACATTTTGTCTCTGTTTCTTAGTTATGCTACTTTGTGAATTCCTTTATCTGTCTGAGCTCTTAGAACCTAATCAGATGCTTCCCATGTAGATGGCACAGTAAGCTACGTGTTACATTCTGAGCAGACATTTCTCCTATCTCCCGGAGGGCCATCACCATACCTTATGTGGGTCACTGCAGTATGTCTCCTGTGCTCATTTTTTTTAATGGGTCATGAACTCGGCCTGGGCTCTGTCCCTGAGCTCTTCAGCTCAAGGCTACTGCCCTACCCTTGAGCCAAGCCCTACTTCTAGAGGTTAATTGGAGATAAGAGTCTCAGGTTCTTTTGTGCCCAGGCTGGCTTTGAACCTTGATCCTCAGATCTCAGCCTCCTGAGTAGCTAGGATTACAGGTGTGAGCCACCACACCCGGCTCCTGTGCTCATTTCTTGTCCTCCCTTCACCTTTATCACCATCACATCTCACTCTCATCATTTTCAGTACAGTCTTTCAAAATCAAAGTCACCTTGTACTAATATTAATTCAAAATGGATCAAAGACCTCAAGGTAAAACCTGAAACTATGAAACTACTACAAGAAGAAGCAGGATAATCTCATACTGTTGCTGTATCTGACTTTGTTACCTGCTATATTGTGTGTATGGTTATTTGTTTATTTGAAATAAGAACGAGAAGGGAGGAAACAAGATGATTGGGAGGGAGCAGGGGAGGGAATGGGGACAAAAACATGAGAAGGGTATCATGTGTGAGAATGCACACTGTAATCCCTCTATACATTACTCCCACAATAAAAAATAAAATAAGAAAAGAAGAAGCAGGAAAAACATGAGCACTTCAAACAGGTATGAGCATTTTGAGTAAAGTTTCAGAGGTTCAGCAAATCAAAGAAAGAATTGATAAATGAAACTGCATTCGAGTAAGAAGTGTCTTCACAGAAAAGCATCCAGTTAACAAAATAAAAAGCTTACAGAATGGGAGAAGATCTTTGCCAGCTATATACATCAGACAATGACCTAACATTCAAATATGCAAAAAGATTAAGAGACACAAATTTGTTGAAAGAATTAACAAATCAGTTAAGAAAAGGGCAAATAAGCTAGAGACTTCTCCAAAGAACTAAAAATGACCAAGAGACATGTGAAGAAATGTTCAACATTTCTGGCTATTAAAAACAAATCAGAACAGGGCGGTGGCTCATGCCTGTAATCTTAGGAGGCTGAGAATGAGGATCAATGCTCAAAGCCAGCCCAGGCACAAAAAAATCTGAGACTCTTATCTCCAATTAACCACTAGAAAACGTGGAAGTGGGATGGCTCAAGGGTAGGGCAGTAGCCTTAAGCTGAAGAGCTCAGGGACAATGCCCAGGCCCAGGGGGAGGATGGTAGCCTTGAGCTGAAGAGCTCAAGGACAGCAGTGCAGGCCAGGCGGAGTGCAAGCCCTATGACCCTTCCCCCTAAAAAAATCAAAACAATACGGAACAAGAACATAAACAATAGCTAATTTTCTTGATAATGGTCATTCTAACTGGGATGAGGTAGAATCTCAATGTTTTGCATTTGTATTTCTTTTATGACCAGAGATGCTGAACATTTCTTATATGTCTATAGGCCATTCTTACTTCTAAGGCTCTTTAAGTCTTTTACCTATTTATTAATTGAGTTGTTTTTTTGAGGGCTTATTTGGGGGGAACTTAAATTTTTTTAATATTTTTTATTGTAATTAATAGAAGGGTTACATGATATTTGCCAGATAAATGGTGCATTAATTCCCACAAATTGATACCCTTTCACATGTCATGGTCCCAATTTCCCTTCCCCTCTCCCCCACCCCTCTTCTTGTGGGAACTTAAATTTTTGACAGCCAATTCTGCCAGAATCATTTGTTGAAGAGGCTCTACTTCTTCCAGCCAGTGTTTCTGGATCCCTTATCTAATATTATATGGCTATACATCTATGGGCTCATCTCTGACTCTTCTATTCGATTTCATTGGTCCTCAGGCCTATTCTTGTACCAATTCCACACTGTTTTTAGTACTACAGCTTTGTAATAGAGTTTGGTACTGGTATTCCTCCAACACTATTCTTCCTGCTTAGAAGTGATTTTTTTTTCTATTATGGGTCTTTATTATTCCATTTGATTGCTTGGATTGATTTCTCTAGATGACTGAAGAAGGTTGTTGGGATTTTGATGAGTATTGCAATTTAATTTGTAGACAACTTTGGGTAGTATTGCCATTTTCACAATGTAAATCCTTCCAGTCCAGGAGTATGGAAGATTTTTTACTTTCCTTATAACTGCTTTAATTTCCTTTTTCAGATTTTTAAACTTTTCCTAATAAAGGTACTTCATGTGTTTGGCTAACAATAACAGATTCTGGCAGGGACATGGCCAAAAGAAAACATTATTACACTGTTGGTGAGAATATAAACTTGTTCAACCACTCTGGAAAGTAGAATTGAATTTCCTCAGAAGACTAAACATAGAGGTTGTCTATGGCCTAGCAATTCCACTCCTGGGCATATATCCAATAGAACATCAACAAGGCCACACAACATGTTGATTGAAGTATTGTTTACCACAGCCAAGACACAGAATCAACCCAGATGCTCCTCAGTGGATGAATGGATCATCAGGGTGTGGTATATATGCACAATGGAATTATATTCCTCCATCATAAGGAAATGGAAAGAACTATAAAAAATTAAATTAAGTAAGCCAGACCTAAAGAAACATAGGTTGCATGGTTTCCTTCATATGTGATAATTAGAATGTGCCTATAAATCTATAAGTAAACACAATGAATAATAAAAGACAGAAAGATTACACTTGGGCATAACAAATGATATAGTACTTTAAACATTCACATAGTGAGACAGAAGGAGGATATTTTAAGGAGAGGATCACAAGGGCTCAATAATTATGTGTATGTGATCATATACCATGATGTTTCTCAAAATGAGCACTACAAAATGGAAAGATTTTTTTGTTATATTTGTCATTGTTTTTTTTTATTTCTGTAACTTTTGCCTTATATATAAGTTTATCTGTTTGAGGGCAGGTAATGGGGAGCACAGAAATGGTGGGAAAAAGGATAAACAAGCAATGACCCTCAGTGGTCACTGTGTTGAAACTGAACCGTACAAGTTGTCGGGGAGAGAGATCAAGTGGGAAAAACTGGGAGTTAGCAAGGGAAGAAGTGACACTGTTCCAAAAGAAATGGACTTATTACCTGATTTATGTAACTGCCCTCTGTACATTACTTTTACAATTACAAAAAAAGAATACAAACTATAACACATGCTGGTCCAGACGTGGGTACAGAAATAAACCTTTAATCACTGCTTGAACTTGTTCAATCACTCTGAAAAATAGTATAAAGAGTCCTTAAAAATCTCAGCATAGAGCTACCCAAATAATCCAGCAGTTCTACTCGTGGGCATTTATCCAACAAATTACAAACTAGGACACAGTAAGGCCACCAGTCCAATCTTGATCATTATAGCACTATTCACTAAAGTCGAGGTATGGAATTGGTACAGATGCCCCTTGATAGATGAATGGATCAAGAATGTGTGATATATGTACTCAATGGGATTTTACTCATCCATTGGAAAAATTATACTACATAATTTGTAAAGAAATGTATTGGACCTAGAAAAGAAAATCATGTTAAGTGAAGGCCCAGAGAGAGAAAGGACAGGTGTTTTCTCTTATGTTACAGAAGCAAGAACTAGTTTTAAAATGCAAAAGTAGCCAGGCATGGCAGCTCATGTATGTAATCCTAGCTACTCAAGAGGCTGAAATCTGAGGATCAAGATTCAAAGCTAGCCTGGGTATAAAAGGACCTGAGACTCTTCTCCAATTAACCTCTAGAGCTCAGGGAGAATGTCCAGGTGGAGTTCAAGTACTGTGACCCACCCCCCCCAAAAGAAAAAAACCACACAATTAACTAGTTTACCCACAATTAACTAAAATATGGTATTTTTAGGGGAGAATTCAAAGGGTGTGAAATTTAGGCTCACAGTCCAACAAAATGATTACCAGGGAGTAGGTACTTGAAAGGTGAAGGATATGTGTGGTAGAGGGAGAGGGGTAGCCTAATGGAGAGAGGAAGGAAGGGGAGAATACAGTCATAAAATTTAATACATGTTCTACAAAATTAAGAAAACTGAGGGGAGGAGTAAGGTTAAAAGTAATGGGGCAGAATAATGAAATGGGTGACACTGATAAAAATATATTGTATTCATAAACGGGGTGGTTTAATGGTAAGTCCTTTGTACAGATACTGACAGGTAATAACAAATAAAAACAAATAAAACTGGAATCAGTCTTCTCAAAACAAATGCCTGCATTTGAAATGAAAGCTAAAGGACTTACCTTGATTTCCTTGACCCACATGTTCTGATCTCTGCCCATCATTCCAAGTCCACCTCCTACTGTACCCTCCTTGCCTAAACCACTGTGGTTGGGTATTTCAAATACATAGAGATCTCCAGCACTTAACTTCTGTAATTGTTCACTGAGTCTTTGTGGGATGTCTTTCCCTCAAACATTGCATGGCTTTGCTCTTTGTCATTTTTTGGGTCTTGGCTCAAAGATAACAAATATGATCCCAACTCTACTATCTCAACCTAGCCCCTCAGATCACACCCTCCAATTGTATAATTAATTGTACACTATTTATTGCAGTTATAGTACTTTCTACACTGGTAACTCTACCAGTGTGTACCATGGAATATCTCTCACAGACCTGCTTGTTTTCTACAGCCTTCTTTCTTCTAGTGTCAAGTTTGCTTCAGACCTCACGCTAGCTCTCTGAATGAAGCACTGGGGAGCAGTGGTCTCTCCTGTCCTGTATTCCCAGTATCTATCACTGCCTAGTATATAGTTATATTTCCACATGTTTTGTGGAATAAAATATTAGACAAAGCAAACTGAGTTTCTCTTATAGAAGCACGAGTTACTAGATTGTAATCTCTAGGTGATTTTATATTAGATTAAACATTGCTATCAAGACCAAAGGTAAGCTTACTTTATGTCTTAAAAAATTGGAGTTGAGGAGCCGGGAGTTTGGCCTCGTGGTAGAGTGCTTGACAGCATGCATGAAGACCCGGGTTCGATTCCTTGGTAACACATACATAGCAAAAAGCCAGAAGTGGTGCTGTGGTTCAAGTGGTAGAGCCCTACCCTTGAAAAAAAACCAGGGGCAGTGCTCAGGACCTGAGCTCATGTCCAGGACTGGCAAAAAAAATTTCATAATGTCAATAAGCATAAGTTAATAAATATTGTTAAAAAATTGGAGTTGAAAAAATATTTCCCACATCAAAATCACCATCTTTGTAATACTGCAAATAATCCTGCAATACCAATAAGAAAATGACTTATTTTCCCATGGCTCCAAAACTAATATGCTCTCATTATTTCATGAAAAGAGAAAACTATATGCATTATTGTGCATACCCTTAATTGATTTTTCACATGCAGGCACCACTACAGCACAATTGAATATTTGCTGTATAATCATTATGCAATTTATACATCAAGATAGAGGTCATAATTTATTCAGTATTATCCTTGGTAATTATTATTGAGCTTTTTAATTTTCAAACTTAAAGGCAAGTGTATTCCCTGTGAATCTAACAAAGGAAAAATACTCACTAATAGAGTAAATTAGCATAATGGACTCTACAAATTAAGGTAATGAGTTGTTTCTAAGTTTCCAATACAAAAATCAATGAAATATAACACATTAAAAAATTACCACCTTCATCATGGTTGACTGGAAAAACCACAAGCATAATTCTGCAGTCACTTACTTCCATGAGTAACTTGAAGCCTTCTCTTTTCTTGATTTCATCTACTAGGTACCTAAAAGTTAAAAACCATGGGAATGTTTATAATACACATTCTGAAAACACTATGAACATGACATATATAAGACCACACTGCTCTTTGTACTACTTGAGAGACTAAGAATGGGAGAGCCATAGTCCAAGGCCAGCCTAGGGTTTACAGGACCCTTCTTAATATATAACTGAATACAGTAGCACGGTCTTGTCTTCACAAGCTCTCTGAGATTGAAGGGCTATGGTTCCAGAATAGTTCAAGCAGAAAATCTCTAAGAGACTCAATTTCCACAATGATAAGTCAGAGGCCATGTGATATTCACTTTTGACCATAGCAGTGATGGGAAGTCTAAAACAGGCAGATCATAGCTCAGGCATATGCCTAAGTAGAAAGTGAGAAAGCATCTCCAATTAATCTGTGCAAAAAAGAGCTGGAAGAATCGTTTGACAATATCTCATCAGCCTAGCACCTATGATATTCTGATTTCAAGTCCACTACTGTCAACAATCCCACAAAAACAAAAGCAAAATCCTAATACTGTTACGTATTACATACTGTTATATAATATTAAGACAAATCTTAGACTGTGAGCACTTTGACTCTAAGGCAGAATTTTGGATTGTAATAGATTCCTGGGCCTATTGCAATCCTCTGGTCTCAGCAAAATGATACATCTTCTTAATGAGTTGATGTCTATCTCACATGCTAACATCAGCTTTTAACCTCAGTGTGAAAAGCCAGACACATTGCATGTGTTTCACATCCATAAACTTGATAGGGTTTTGGCATAGATATTTAAACCACCTTGCTGGCTTGTGGAGAAGAGTTTTTAGTGTATAATGCCTAATTTAAACTTAACTGAATATCAAAGCAAATCAAAATCATCTCCATGGCCGAAACAGAGGGAAAGACGATTGACAATCACTGTTATGTTCAAACTAGGCTACAGACACAGGTAGGTTCTCTGTGACACCATCTTGAGTGTAAAAGCAGTACTGTGCTGGGGGTACTCAGGTGGTATAGCAATTACCTAGCAAATGTTATACCCTGAGTCTACCTCAGTCCTATCACAACAAACAGCAACAAAAAAGAAGCAAAGTGGGGTTTTGAAAGAATATTATTTGCTAAAGCTGATTCTAGAATGTGGGCATTCATAGTTTTCATATCTCATAGTTTTCATATTTACTTTCATAGTTTTTACTTAAAAGTTGATTTTTTGGGGTTGCTTGTGGGGCTTAAACTCTCAGCCTGGGCATTGTCCCTGAGCTCTTTAGTTCAGTACTACCACCCTACTCTTTGACCCACAGTACCACGTCTGGTTTTCTAGTGGGGATAAGAGTCTCATGGACTTCAGTGCCCGGGCTGGCTTTGAACCATGATCATCAGATCTCAGCCTCCTGAGTAGCTAGAATTACAGGTGTGAGTCACCACGCCTGGCTTAAACGTTGATTCTTATATACAGATATCATCTTTGAAATCCAAAGAAATATTAGGAAAATGCTACCAATATTTACCAGTAATATGAATCCTTTATCTGAGCAGTACGTGAACACATGCATAATCATACAAACCCAGAGTCACAAAGTATTTGATAATCTACATATACATTCTTTTCCCTGAATATTTTTCAAGCTACTTCTTATAGCTTTGGACCTTTAGCACACTACAACATATTTTAAGGAAAAATAACCTAATAGTCAATAAGAATCAGAAAAAGATGCTTTAAAATCATTGATCATGCCGCCCAAAGAAACGCCAATCTAAAAACAATCATAGGTCAGGTTCCCCACATGGTATCAGAAACAAACTTTAGACAGTGACAACTTTCGGAGCCAATGAAGATATGATAGAAAGATGCTACAGATTTCTTAAAATGAATAATACTCATATGTTCTAATGAAACAAAGCAACTTTGTGCTGGTCTACCAGGAAAATTTTAACAGGAATGATACCAATATATTTGCATGTTTGTATGGTATACTTATAGCTCTGTGCGGCAGGGGGTCAGTGGCTCGTGTTTGTAGTCCTGGCTACTGAGAAGGCTGAGACCTGATTGTCATAGTTCAAGTCTAGCCTGGGCAAACAAATCCAAGAAACTCTTATCTTCAATTTACCAGAAAAAAAATCCAGAAGTAGAAGTAAGACTCAATTGGTAGAGCACCAGCCTTGAGTAAAAACATTAAAGAATAGCACCAAGGCTCTGAATTCAAGTCCCAATACCAGCACAAAAACAAAAGCTCTGTATGTGAATCTATTCTATAAAGAATAACCAAAAATAGGGTTAATATCTAAGAACTAAAAGGTGGCAAATTGAAATGTATGACAGTAACCCAATGTAATGAGTTGTAACTAGTAAAATGAATGGATGGTTGGACTTGATCCACTTCCATTAAACCTAGGGGATGGTCTTGATATACTTGTAAAAGATAAAAGCAAGGTACTGAGAGACATAGATAATTTGATTCCATTTTAAAGGAAATTTTTATTTTTTTTTATTTATTTTTTTTTGCCAGTCCTGGGCTTGAGCTCAGGGCCTGAGCACTGTCCTTGGACTTTCTCAAGGCTAGAGCTCTACCACTTGAGCCTCAGCACCACTTCCGGCTTTTTTCTATGTATGTGGTACCAAGGAATCGAACCCGGGTCTTCGTGCATGCTAGGCAAGCAATTTAACCACTAGGCCAAACTCCCGGCCCTTAAAGGAAATTTTTAAAGAAAGTAAAAATAACCTCTATCGTATGCAGTAGTGAGCATAGAGTAAATAGAAAAGGATGCACCATAAATTGTTCCAGTGTTCACTCGAAGGAGAGAGAAAGAAAGCATGATGAGGCTTAGGAATAACCAGCTTTCTTTTTATGCCTCTCTATTAAGTTTCATAGATGTAGCTCCTTCTGTAATTCATAATCTTTTTGGTTCCTGTACTAGAGTTTGAACTTGGGGCTTGGGCTCTGTCCCTAAGCATTCTTTGCTCAAGGCTGTTATTCTGCCACTTATGCCCCTGCTCCAAATCTAGCTTTTTGGTGGTCAATTGGAGAAGATAGTATCATGGGCTTTCCTGTCCGGGCTGGCTTTGAATCAACCACAATCTTCAGATCTCAGTCTGCTGAGTAGCTAGGATTACGAGCATGGATCATCGGTACCCAACTTGTTCTGTAATTAAGAAAGGAATAAATAACTAAATAAGCATTGACTACCTCTACCTCCCTACATGAGGGAAGCTTTGAGAACTGTCCCTCTTCTCACCATTTAGGCACCAATGTGACAAATATGAATCTAGTGCTGAGAAGCTAGAGCTGAATTGACTGGAGGTGGTTGTCACTGACCTGTGTCCAGAAATTCAATCAGTGCTCAGCATCTCCTTCAACTTGGCTGGGGGGAGGGGGAGGGAAGAGAGTGGGGAGACAATAAATCAACGGTGTGATTCTGCCTCTATTTCCTCATGCCTGTCATAGAGATGTAGAACTAAAATTGTAAAAACCTTTACTGACAAGTAATGGCTTTGGGCAGCTGAACCTCACTAATCTATCGTATAAATTTAAAATATTTCTAATAAACTACCTACAGCCTCTCCTAGGGAAAGGCCTCCTCAATCTGAACTTCACGATTCAAGTGAAAATTCTGTTTTTGATAACCACAGAGACCAGGCCTATGTTCAGCCCACAGTCACCATCAGAATCTCAGAGGCCTTAGGATCCCTGTCTAGCTGAGCTGAGGGTAAAGGCATGGGGAAGAGGTGTGAGAATTACAAAACCAAAGTCTAACACAAAAATTCCCAAATAATTCCTGTTGGCATACTGTGC
The DNA here is from genome assembly GCF_031878675.1 of Megascapheus bottae. Lineage (NCBI taxonomy): Eukaryota > Metazoa > Chordata > Mammalia > Rodentia > Geomyidae > Megascapheus > Megascapheus bottae. Next base: position 5,182,069 of record NC_143526.1, read on the forward strand.
TAATAGGCTTTCTACATAAAATGGTTCCACTGTCAATTAAGTTTGAGCACTGCAAGAAATAACAAGCTAATTTCTTTAGTCCATAATTAGAGGCATACTTGACTTATTTCACCTGGCCATTTATCAGATTTACTTGGATTGCTGGACAATGAGACTCAGTTTGGCCAAGTGCCCAGGATATTAGTGAAGTCTCCCCTCAAGTTCACAGCATGATTACCACAGCTGTGCATGCTGCAATTTTACACCACATAATGGTGTCACCAGAAGTAGTTAAGAGACAAGAACGAAAGATTTCTTTTCTTCCATATAGTTCTCTTGATTTAGTGAAGAATATTTTTTCCAGCAGTCTTCACAGAATTCATTCTCTATCTAATTCACTAAGTCCTATACTCAACCTTAAACCAATTGTGGGCAAAGCAATGTTCCTGGCTCATACATTACTACCTCAACAAAACCAAGCTCCCATTGGCAAGAAAGAAGAGCAAGTATATAATAGTCAACATTATCTGCTTCTGGGTGAAAGTTAAATTAAACTGTTTGCATTCTGGCCAGATGCCTGTCGTTCAAACCTATAATCTTGGTTACTAACAAAATAGAGATCTGAAAATCCTGGTTTCAAAGCCAACCCAAGCAGGAAAGTCCATGAGACTCTTATGTCTGATTAAGCAGCAAAAAGCCAGAAGTAGAGGTGTGGCTTGAGAGGTAGAGCACTAGCCTTGAGTGAAAATACTAAGTGTTCAGGGGCAAAGTTAACAGCAACAACCAAGTTTCTATTCTACAGTGCTCTTAGAGCCTTTTGTGTCCATATGAGCACTCAGAGTCTCCAGGAAAAATAAATAAAAGTGGTTAATGTTTCCTAACTTGTTTGACCAGGAAATCATTTTTTTGACAGATCACCTCCTATGATCTTCTTTGCCCTTTATCTCACAGGGAAAAATCCAGGTATGCTAGTTATAGGTAGACTGCTATAGAGAAATTTATCTTCTTCTTAAACACATGCATAAATAAAGTTCTCAGAAATTAGGGTATGGTTCAAGTGGCAGAACACCAGCCTTAAACAAAAAGGCATAGGAACATTGCCCAGGCCCTAAGTTGAAGCCCCAGTGCTGTACAAAAAGAAAATAAGGTTTTTCCATCACCTCTGTCTATATCCATAATGATGATTTATTTTTCACATTTTTTCAATAGATGCACACAACCCCCCAAAATAAATGTTCATGTTAAAAATTATTCTTATTATGGCAGAATCCAATAAAGAAAAATAAAAGATATACATTCAATTGTGCAGTATAATATAGAACCTAAAACTACTTCCATCCAAAGCATTCATGTAAGTGGGCCTAAAAAAGAATAAGTTCATTAAATTCATCACTGTCCCTTCCATAAAGTTGGCATGGAAGAGAGGAGAAAACACATTAGCAAGCATTTTCATCAATCCTCCTGGGGTATTAATATTCTGGCTTGGCTCAATAGTTATCATTAACATGAATGATAATCTATTCCAAAACAGTTCCCTTTCTTTCACTGTCAAATGTGTTCCCAGGGTTAGACTCTCAGTTCTTCCAGTTGTTATAAGAGTCCCCTTAAAATATACTTGGGTTTCATTTGCATTTTATTTGTTTCTTTTTGCAAGGTACCATTTTCTTTCTGGAAATGGCCTTTCGATGTCCTTTCTCAATTCACCAGGCACTTAAGGGTTGCTGGAACACCCTGGAGCAAGTTTCTCCCTCAGTCTCATCTTCTCAGCTACCATGTCCTCTAATGATTGCACAAAGCCTTTTGGAACTCCAGAGGATTTTCATCTGCCTGTTATATGCCCTACATCCAGCAGAGTAGCACATGGCTTCTTTGATTCATTGCATTTACCCAGAGGCTCTATTCTACTATAGTTGTGTTGTTTACAAAACTACAGATTGAAAGAAACCAATGAAAACATAGACCTTTCCAGACTCTGTCCCTCTCCTCCCTGTAGGGGAATCCTAGGTAGTGCTACTGTGCAATGGCTCATCTTTTCCAAAATACATCAACAAACTGCTCAGTCAGCATGCAAGTCATGAAATAAATTCCACCAGAAAGACTGGAGAGATTGTGTGCCTAGAGAATACATTAGAGACCCACTGGAGACTCAGTGAAGTAGCTTAATGGGAATTTAGCTGGTTGTTGAAAGACTAACACATATATATGATTATTCCATATCTGCTTTAAAAACAAAACAACAGGGGCCGAGAGTTTGGCCTAGTGGTAGAGTGCTTGCTTAGCATGCACGAAGACCCGGGTTTGATTCCTCAGCACTACATACATAGAAAAAATCTGGAAGTGGTGCTGTAGCTCAAAGGTAGAGCTCTAGCCTTGAGAAAAGTCAAAAGACAGTGCTCAGGCCCTGAGTTCAAGCCCCACAACTGGCAAAAAACCAAACAACAAAAAAACACAGACCAAAAAAAAACCCCAAACCAACAATAACAACACAAAACACCCTTTAGCTGGGCACCAGTGGTTCAGGCCTAGCTACTCAGAAAGCTGAAGTGTGTGAATAACAATGTGAAGTCAGCCTGGGCTGGAAAACCAGAGACTCATCTTCAATTAATCAGCAAAAAGTAAGAAGTAGAAATAAAGCTCAAGCGCTAAAGTACCATTCTTGAGCAAAAAGCTAAGGAACAGAGCTCACCGTTTGTATGTATGTACACACACACACACACACACACACACTTTTAGTCAACCTGATTTCCTCAACCAAAGGTTGAAAAGCACCATCAGTAGTAACAGGTAAGCCTGTGTGTCAGAAAACACATGTTCAGGCACATGTCAGGGGGCATAATCAATCACCTGCTTTTTGCCAGAAGATATAGTTTTCAACCTTGGATTTCCAGGTTTCAATAATGCTTCATAAGCACAAGTTGCTTTCACGTGTCAAAGTCACTAGTTTTCCACGGCCAGAGGAAGTTTTAATCAGTAGTATTTCTTGAGGGAAATGTTTTCTCCTCAATTGGAATGACAGGGTCAAATGGAAATGAAGAAACTCCTTAGAGGTGTTATAGATACTAAGGTTTTCCTTCATGCTGGATTGCTGACAACCCATAAAATCAGAATCATTGCTTTCTTAGAAATATCTGCCCTTGCTGGACACCTGTAATTCTAGCTATTCAGGAAGCTGAAATCTGAGGATCATGGTTCAAAGCCACCCTGGGCAGGAAAGTCTTTGAGACTTTTGAGATAATTGGATATGATTAATTGGAGATAATCCAATTAACCACAAGAAACCTATAAGTGGAGCTGTGGTTCAAAGTGGTAGAGCTCCAGCCTTAAGCAGAAGAGCTCAGGGACAGAACCCAGGCTGAGTTCAAGCACCCCCAAACTGATAAAAGCAAAGTAAAACAAACAAAAAGCAAAACCAAAACATCTGCTCTTATTGTCCTTAAGCTTTCTCATTCTTTCTACCACTTGAGCCACAACATCACTTCTGGCTTTTTCTGTGTATGTAGTACTGAGGAATTGAACCCAGGGCTTTGTGCATGCTAGGCAAGCACTCTACCACTAGGTCACGCTCCCAGCCCACATGTGACTTCTAATGATTTTCAAGTCAGAATTTAGAGCATTATCTTAGAGTCATCTTCTTTTTACTTGTGATTTGTACTTAATTATTGCCTTAATAAAAATATTGGTGCTTTTCCTAAAAAGAAAAAAAATCTACTCTTGCCAGGTGACTCATCATGCCTGTAGTTCTAGCTACTTTGGAGACTGTGGATCAAAGCTAGCCAAGTCAGAAATGTTTGTGAGACTCTTACTTCCAATTGACTGCCCCCCAAAAGCCTTAAGTAGAGATGCAGGTCAAGTGGTAGAGTTCTAGCCCTGAGCAAAAGAGCTCAGGAACAGCACCCAGGCCATGAGGAATGACATAAAAAAAAAATCTGTTCTTTCCAGGCACCACTGATTCAGGTCTGTAATCCCCTCTACTCAGGTAGCCAGCCTGGGCAGAAAAGTCATCAAAACTCTTGCCTCCGTTTAACCACCCAAAATTGGAAATAGAAATATGGTTCGAATGGTAAAATGGCAACCTTGAATACAAAAGCTAAGTCAGCAGGAATGCTCTAAATTCAAGCCCTAGTACACACACACATCAGCGTTCTACAATAGATAGGCTCTGTGTGTGTGTGTGTGTGTGTGTGTGTGCACGCGCGCGCGCACATGCGCGTGCATTTTGTGCATACACTCTTCCTTTTCCTGGGAAGAGAGAGAAAGCATTGGCATTGTGATGAATGTTGTCGTTACTGGCCTATAAACATTTGGTTTATAAATTTTAAGATCAACATACCAATTTCAAAATGATGCTCCATTTACATTCAGGAACGTGGGATCACTGTTTCTATGAAATTAGCATAAATCTTTCTGAGACAGAGAGAAATTGCAGTTTTTTAAAGAGTCCTGACCTAGGGACCATGATAATAAGTGATTTAGCCTCCAGTAACAGATGTGTACCACCAGTGGAACACAAGGCATTGTGTGCTGCCTTACTGAACCACATCTGTCATCTGTTTGAGCAAATTATGCTTGGTGGATATAAAATAATGCTGTCTTGACTTAGAAATTGTTGCAGATCCAGATTTTCAGTTATGAGTGAGAATTGTTGGATTTAGCAAAATTCTGAAGCAAATTCCCACAGGTCAGTGAGCTTGAGGACAAATAACATTTTGACTCTAATCGTCAGAGCTTGAAGCTGGTTATGTCGCACACACATACCACACACGCACACATACACACACACACACACACACACACACACACACACACACATTCAGATATGTGCTCTGGCTAGCTTGAATTGGTGGGTGACAGCCCATTGTTAAACATTCAGCGATTTTGCAAACCCTAACTGTTAGTAGCTTTCAATTGGATATAATAGAAGTATTTACACCATGGTAATTGGCTGACACTAAGAAACAAAGATTTGTTATTTTTCTTTTCTCTTCAGAAAGCCAATTTATCAATATTCCACTGCATATAGGTTCTAGTAAAGAGTACAGTGACAATAATTGAGATATTATTCTGTCTTAAAAATTAGAAGTAGAAACTAATCACTAAGTTTAAAAATAAATAAGCCCAGTGGCCTGATGCCAGTGTTTCACACTTGTAATCCTAGCTACTCAGAAGGCTGAGATCAAAGGATCACAGTTCAAAGCCAGCCAGGGCATGGAAGTACATGAGACTCATTTCAATTAACCAGCAAAAAGCCAGAAGTGGAACTGGGGCTTAAGCAATATAACACTAGCCTTGAGCAAAAAAAATAAAAAATAACCCTCAGGGACAGTGCCCAGGCTCTGAGTTCAAGCACTAAGACTGGCACCAACAAATACATAAATAAATAATAATCTCATAAAAAGATGACCCTTTTTTAATTAACCATGATTCCTAATTCTAGTAAAATTTTCTCTAAGACTTTATTTCATATTCATTCCTGTGACATGCATACGAAATCGCTCCTAATTCTTGGTATTGGTTGGAGGACAGGATGATTTTTGCCAAACCTAGACATACAATGTTGGTGATCAAAAGGGTGGAATATTAGGGGAAATAAACTGTTAGGAGTAACAATATAAAAGAGGAAGGTTTTTCCAAATAGTAAATATAGGTCACAGATTCTGCAGTGATGCTCACTAAAATGTCAATTCAATTCAATTCAACCTGACAAACATTTACAAACAATATGTGTTTGTTGAATTGGATTAAAATGTTAATATTTATCCTCCTGTGATATTTCTTTGCAAAAATCAGAAATTATCCTTGGACTATAAACTAAATTCTACCCTGAGATGAATGTTAACTTCATAATAAATATAATCATTAAATATTTATACTTAACCTTATTTCAAGATGCCTACCATTGAATTCTGAGCAGATTAGGCAAAATAATGCACTATTCTGACACATTTAAATAGCACAAGAAAATATGAAGCAGGGAAGAGAGCATGCTGAATTTTTATTTTAATTTAATAGACAACTATAAATATTTATGGTAGATAGTCTCATTTGTTCACTACTGGGTGGTTAGGTCCCTGCTTCTAATAGAGGCATGTCAGTCTCCTTCTATAAACTCCCCTTCTCCTCCAGCTTCAACACATTCTCTACAAGATGAGAGAAGCACTCTCCAGACCAAGCCAGGCCAAGTGACTTCATGTGACCTCATGTTCTCTCGAAATGATGACAGATTCAGAGACAGACATCTCCCTTACTCACAAATAATTAAATATTTCTTGGGATTGTTGAAAAGGTTAAAGAAGAAAATTGCTCTTGTTTTGATCTTAAATCTGGAAGATTACAATGCTGACTCCTTATGACTACCATCCCATATGAAAATAAACCGAGCAAGAAACAGCATGAATGAAAGACAGACAGAGATTGAGGCCTGGTGATATCGATTAAACCTTTTGAGCAAGCCGTTACAGAAACTAACTCTAAACTATCTTGGAAGTAACATAAGGTTCGTTTTCTTTGCTTATAATAACTTGAGTTAAACTTTCTGTCACGCCAAAAGGTCCCTGATAGAATACCAAGATTTCTGACTTTTAAATCTTCTGAGGGCTGGGAGTTTGGCCTAGTGGTAGAGTGCTAGCATGCATGAAGACTCGGGTTCGATTCCTTGGTACCACATACTTAGAAAAAGCCAGAAGTGGTGCTGAGGCTCAAGTGGTAGAGTTCTAGCCTGGAGAAAAATCCAAGGACAGTGCTCAGGCCCTGAGCTTAAGCCCAGGACTGGCAAAAAAAAAAAAAAGTCTTCTGAGAAAAACATGTGCGGTGGTAAGAAATGCACTCACTACCTTACGTATGTTAACTGTAACACCTCTGTACATCATCCTGACAATAGAATTAATTTTTTAAAAGCCTCTGAAAGTGTTGAAGTCATCCCGTTAAGTCATCCTTGTAAGCCCTTGGAAATATATTCACAGTTCACCTGACAAGACAAAGGAAAGGTGCTTCCTGATGCTGGCAATAGGGCTTAGCCATAAGATTTGCTATGGCCAGTGAAATGCTAGACATAATACAATCAAGTATCTAAAGTGGGCCTTCCTGAGTTTCTGTCATGGCTTTCACAAGAGTCTTCCTCGGTCAGCCTGCTGGTACAGAGTGAATACTGCATCTCCTGCCACCATAGTGAAAGGTGATGTATTATGGGTTTCTGAGATGTGGATCTGGACAGTTTGTTGGACAGAACACCCCTTCTACTCCCAGTGTAGGAAGAGGAAATAGTATATTCTTAGGATTTGGTGAGTGACATGTGAACAGCCACTAAAGGGGTTGAGACCATTCAACCAAGAGATCTAAAAGTATGAGGTTCCTGGTGGCTGGTAGATAACAAACAGCAATTCATATGATATACAGCATATGCCAGAGGTGGCCCCAAGTTTAGTTTCCACTATAACTATTTGAGAAAGTCACAATTATTGCTCCTTTTTTGGGATAAAACTGAAGAAATTTGATCAAGTCACACAGTGTGTAAATAGTACAGCTAGGTTCAGAATAGATTGTTTTCTATTATTCAGCTTTACCAAATATGCCTATTAAACACACACACACACACACACACACACACACACACACATACACACACACACACACACACACACACACACACATCATGAACATACCTAGATAAAGCAAGGGCACGATTCACCCTCTCTTCAAGGCCCAAAGTTCCCACTGCTTTCCAGGTCATCCAGAACTTGAACGCATCGGGTTTCCTGCTGCATTGGATGGATTTGTCCCCTGTGTCATAGCTGACGTCATAGAACTTATCCTGTTGGAACAGGTAGGATGCTTCGGCAGAGTAGCATTTCTTAAGGAGACCCTTTGAAAAAGAAAGAGATTTCATGCTCATTCATTTCTAAGATACACTTGATGGTAAAAATACAGGAACAAAGCGCGTATGACAATCCACTACTTATGCAAAGATGCATTCCACTTCATTGCTTCATGATTGCTCTCTGGCTGTCACAGACTGCTCAATTTGTTCAAAACAAAAAGAGTTGACAGTGACAGAACTCAGAATCACAATTTCACTACCAATAAAGAGAAGCCAAGATGACCATGTCTTTGTTTCTGTAAGATCAAGGTGAGCCCATTTCTTAGGAAATCTGTAACTTACCCAAGTTTCCTCAATGAGAGAGAGAGAAAGAGGCAGAGACAGAGATACAGAGATAGGGAGAAAACCTTGACACTCTATGCATATTTGATATAATTTCATAGGAGCAAACAATTTCAGGCTTTTAAATGCTGTTCTCTTCAAGCCATTCCACAATGTAAGGCCAGATGTGACAATAACCCAGAGATAAAACCCAGAGGAAAGAGCTCAACTGTGGAAAAAATTAGATATGACCCAGAGAGTCTTCAGAATCACAAAGTAACAGCCACTGGCCCAAAGGATCTTTTGTGTTTATTTCACATTGATTTTATTTGCAACCAAATTCTAGTCCCTGGTTACTTCTCACTAAGGAGTAGGGGGAAATTTACTGTAATCACCAAACTACAATCTTCATCTTGACCCCCAAATTACTCAGGTTTAAGCCATGCTGCCCTCAGTGTCAGCACATGGCTACACAAGCCCAGGCTTCCTACGCTCACGAATTTCTGAGTACCTTCACTGGTGGAGAAATTATTTGAGTCCTCTGTTTTCAACAACAATACATCTGCTTATTGTCCCTTCATGGTTCATCTATATTATTGTCAAATCCTTTCGTAAGCTTGTTTATATTATCTTACAGTATTTGCTATATTCTCTCTCTATATATATATACACAATACTATAAATACTATATATGATATTATATATATATAGTTGTGTGTGTTTGTGTGTGTGTGTGTATGTGCATGTATTCTGATATTATTGCTTGAACTCTGGACCCTATACCCTTGCTTGGCTTCTTTGCTGGCATTCTATCACTGTTGGCTTCTATCATAGCTCCACTGCTGGTTTTTTCATGATTAATTGGGGATAAGAGTCTCAGTGAATTTTCTACCCTGATTTCAAGTCACAATCCTCAGATCTCAGCTTCTTAAGTAGCTGGAATTATAGGTAGGAGCCATAGCTACTTGACCTTTGACCTTTGAAGTTTACTAGGATCAAATATAGCCACCCATCTCTAGTTTCTAGGTCTCTTTTCCAGTGAGTCCTATCACACGGTTTTTCTCCTTCTTGCCTTCCTCATTTTCCCATTCCGAATCAGTCATGTAGGTGGGTAGTAGCTGGTTCTTGAGGTCACATATTATATGCTCTCTTTCTCTTGTGCGTGCTGCTTATCCATGTGCTGGGCACAGTGTGCCCTGGATAAGCAATATGAACAATGATGGCATCCTATACTTCTCCCACATTCCCTTTACATGTGGTAAGAAAAGAAAATTCACACATACACAGGCTCGTGTAAGCTGCATCCTCTAAATATTACTTGTCAGGTTTGAGCTGGTGACTCATGCCTATAATCCTAGCTACTCAGGAGACTGAGATCTGAGTTTCAAGGTTCAAAGCCAGTCTTGGCAGAAAGATCTGTGAGATTTTTATTTCTAATGAACCAGGAAAATGCTGGAAGTGAAGCTGTTGCTTAAGTGATAAAGTGCTAGCTTTGACAAAACAGCTAAGGAACAGTGATAAGGCTCAGAGTTCAAGTCCAACTACCAGCACAAAATCACACAGACAACAACACCAAATAAAACCTACCAACTAAACTAAACAAAAAGGAATCCCTGTCAGATATGTGCAAAAGCTACAAAGAAATACCCCAGTAGAAACGGAATCTAGAAATTGCTTCCTTCTCAGGAGGCAATGCATTAAATATTCTATCCCAAAAGAAGAGAAGAGAAGGAGGAGGTGGAGGAGGAAGAAGAGGAGGAGGAGGAAGAGGAGGAGGAGAAGGAAGAGGAGGAGGAAGAAGATAAAAACTATAAATCCAGGCTATCACACTCCAAATGAAAGGCAGAGTTGCCATTCAAATCACAGTATCATCTGTGTAGACTTCAATATGGGTCTAAATATGTTCTCTCACCAACACAAAAAATAATCCCATGATTTTATACCATGTAAAACATTATACACAAAATACAACTGGGACAGGCACCAGGTACTCGCACACCTATAATCCTAGCTACTCAGGAGGCTGAGGTCTGAGGATCATAGTTCGCAGCCAGCCCAGACAGGAAAGTTCATAAAATTCATCATCAAAACCCACAAATGGTGGTGTGGCTCAAGTGGTACAGTACCATCTTTGAGGGAAAAAGCTAAGGGATAGCCCATGGCCCTGAGCTCAAGCTCCAATACCCACACCCCCCCCCCACACACACAGTACAAAATTCCTTAAAACACTATTCAAAGGGAACCTTGAGTCTGGTGCTAATAGTTCAATTGTCCATCACTCTGGCCTGAACACTGAGCTGGGGAAAGCTCCTCACTCGTATTTTTACCTCAACTTCAGCAGCCATCTCTCAGCTCCTACCACTGTATCTCCCTACCTCCATGGTCACAGAAGAATGATAGTTTCCAGAGTAACTACAATCTCACCATATCACATTACAAAGCCACTGGATATAGTTTAAAGTCAACACACACACACATACACACACACACACACGAGCACACATACACATTCACAACACAGCTACACAGGAGATTATAAAGTTACTTTCATCAACCCGGAAAGTTTCAAAACAGCTTTCAAAGCAAGTGATCTTTGGGGCTTGTATGGAGCAGCTTTGGGGACTGAATGTTGGTGACCAAGTTGCAAGAGCCTCATCTGTCCATTAACAGAAGGCAAATTGTATCACCATAGGTTGCTGGAGAAGCAGAAAGTCAAGAAAATACACAACAGCAGGAGCACGGATTGTCCTGCAGTAGTGACACAGTTAATTTTACTGCACTGAAAAATCTGCCTACCTTGGGAAGGTTTCATAAAGAACAACTGGAGGCTTGGGATTTACTTTATCGAAAATAAATGAAAACTTTCCCCTGCAAGTCCCTGCTTTGCATTTTCGTTTCTATCCTCATATTAAAATGGATGAAATGGCCTTTAGTTTTTAGGAGACACATCAACCAAGAGAAGAAGCGTAGGTCTCCAGAGAAAACTGCAATTTGAAATAAGTATAGTAAAAGTTAACATGTTCAGAAAAATTTAATTACTTATCGTGCTAGGAAAGAGAAAGACCACTTGCTTATGTTCACACACCAGCCAAGTAAATTCCAATGGCAAATATCTAGTGAGAATAACAAGTGGTTTGTGTCGTGCTATAAACTCACTCTTCTTGGGAATTAGCCTACATTGTATGAGGATTTTTACCAAGTGAAAAGATTTCTGAAGTAAAGAGATACAGTATAGTTTTGGTTCGTATACTTAAAAGTCTAATCGTATATGTCAGGAATGTGTGATTTCCTCTTGTTCTTTTGTCTTCTGTGGTGGCCTCAGTCCCTAAGCAAAGAGCTGACAGGAAGCCTAGGAAAGGGACTTCTCCACTGTCCCCCATGAGATGGGACAGAGATTGCCGGAAAGAGACAGAAATGGAGGAAAGCCCACTTCCACTGGTGTTGCTGCTAACCTAAGTCATCTAGGCCCCCGCCTGGCCTCCATCCTCATTAGGCTACATACTGGTGTAATTCGGATCATTTCAAACCCATCGGAAGAGAACTTCCATCCTGATATGTGATCACCCTTGACATTGGGCCAGATTCTTCATCCTTTCCACTTAGTATATGATTACACTAACCTGTATTCCGCAAGAGTCTTGTTGAGTCCGCTCATCCTGCATCCCTCTTTGATTGCCTAAGTTTTCTTCACTGATCACTGCACTATGCTTTGGTTATAGATCTTCACTGGTCCAAATCCACAACTGAGCCCACTTTCTGCAGAAGTCTTTGTGTTTTAATGGTTCTGGAATGAACTTGGCTCTATCCACTTAACCATCTAGCTGTGGTTCTCTTCAATATTAAGTAAGCAGGGACTCAGTCCCTTGATTGTCCTTCCTTTCCTTTCCTTTCCATTTTTCCCCTCCCCCTTTTCCTTCCCCCCTACCCTCTTTTGTGCTGGTAATGCAGCTTAAAATTCAGAGCCTCCTGCTCTTGCCTGATTTTCTTTTGTTCTCAAGACTGGCACTATATTACTTGAGCCACACTTCTACTTTTCTTAAGGCAAACTAAAGAAATGCTTAATTTCTAGGAACTTAAATACAATAATACTATTCCCATGACTTCAATAATATTAGCACCTCAACAATATTACAGCCTAAGTTAAGAACTTAAGTCAATCTCCCATCTGAACCTTCTGTGGCCAAACCTGAGTAGGAAGTTAAGTGGCAAATGTATGTGGAGAATGTAGCATGAAGGAGCCAGGCTATGTTATCTGCAGCTGGCAGAAAATAGGTTTTTACGATCAAGAGGAGTTAGCTAATAACCAGCACACAAGTGTTTTGTGTCATGATATGAACTCACTGTTCTTGGAAATTAGCCTACATTGTATGAGGATTTTTACCATGTTCCTTTACCTCTATGTTCATAACTTAACCTAGTACATCACCATCATCATAACAACTGTGGATAATTTTTATTGAACTTATAGTATATGGTAGGCATGATATAGGTTATCAACTCACTTAGATCTCACAAGAATCCAGTGAGCAAAGTTCTATATTGCTTTTGGCAAAGTCTCTTGTACGTGTTTTCGACAAAGCAAGGTTCAGTTAATTATCCAAGGTCATCTTATTAGATGTTGGGGCTAACTTTCAAATCAAGGCTGCTTGAACTATTCACACACAGCAGTGCACTATACTGCAACGTTTCAATATGCATGTAAAAATACTGGGAATGCTTGTGCTATTTAAAGATACCACTTAAAAACATAATTGAGTAGGCAGGTTGACTTTTCTTGTCTATATAACCAAGTCACTATGTGCATGTGTGTGTGTGTGTGTGTGTGTGTGTGTGTGTGTGTGTGTGTGTGTGTGTTGGCATTAAGTCTTGAACTCAGATCATCAACACTGTCCCTCAGCTTTTGCAAAATAATGCTAGAGCACTTGGCAAATGGGCATATAAAACATCTTTGTAGTAATAAATTTATGCTAAATCATGTATCCTAGTTTATAACAAGCACTATGATGTCAGGATCAATCTCTAGAATGTGCTGAGTACCTAAACTGATATTTACCAAATCCCCTGTAAGACTACCATAGAAGAAAGTCTTGCTGGATCCTAGTGATTATAACCTAGAATGTAAAATGAACTTGGACAATAATTCTGATCTTGACATTAGTTTTATTTACTTACTTAGAAAACATGTTTTTTGAGCACTAATATATGTAATATAATGGGGAATCTGCAAGTCACTATCATTAAGAATGAGATCTCAGGGGCATAATTTGAAGCCAGCAAGTCTGTGAGAGTCTTATCTCCAGTTAACCAACCAAAGTCAGAAAGAGCTGTGTAGCTTGAACTGTAGAGCATCAGCCTTGACTGAAAAAGGTAAGGAAGGAAGTGTACCCAGTATCTGCACACATGCACGCGCGCGCGCACACACACACACACACACACACACACACACACACACACACACACACACACTTCAGATGGGAACAGGGACAGAAAAACAAAACCAGGCAGTGCTATTACAGTACTGGGACAGGAGAAAGAGCAAGATTCCCAGAGCATAAAGAAGTGTACCTGTCACTAAGAGCTATCACAGGCCTTTAACAGAAAAAAAAAAATCCATCAACTGCGAGCTAAGAGGCAAGAGCAGCTGGCTAGAAAAGAGGTGGAATTCATTCATTCAGTGTGGCCTGAGTTAATTGATGAGGTAAGCTATGAGAGAGAGAGAAAGAGAGAGAGAGAGAGAGAGAGAGAGAGAGAGGAAGAAGGAGGAGGAGGGGGAGGAGGAGGAGGAGGAGGAGGAGGAGGAGGAGGAGGAGGAGGAGGAGGAGGAGGAGGAGGAGGAAAGGAAAAAAAGGAGCCAAGGCACCAGGAATTTTAAATGCTGTGACAGGAATGATTTGTTACAAACCCTTCACAGGCTCATGCAGATATTACATATTAAACTTGGTTATTCTGTCAGAATAATGTGAGAATCCACAGCCATGAATTTTGCTTTTAATTTACCTACTTGGTGTCAGATCTCAAAGTAAGTCACTTAACCTCCTAGGCTACATTTTTCTCATCAACCTAATGGAGATGAGGATGCTTTGTAGATATAGCATACACGAATTTTGTGAAAAATCTAATCATCGAGTGATAATTGGTAGCACTCTTCAGTCTCTGGCCCAGTGCCTAACTCCCACATCTCCTATCTGGCTCAGGCATGAGCTGCTGGTACCTGGCAAATGCTCATTCTTGGCACTCTTATTAAAGACTGTGGTGATTTCCAAGTCTCAATGGATAGGTATAGAAGAAACAAAAAGGCATTGTATGAAACCGGGCACCAGTGACTCATGCTGGAAATCCTAGCTAGTCTGGAAGATGAGATCTGAGGATTCTGGTTCAAAGCCAGCCCACATAGGAAATGTTGTGAGGCTCTTATCTCCAATTAACCACCAAAAAGCTAAAGGTGAAGCTGTGGCTCAAGTGGTTGAATGCTAACATTGAGTGAAATAGCTAAGGGACAACACCAGTCAGGCCTTGAGTTTCAGCTCCAGTACCAGCACACACACACACACACACACACACACACACACACACACACACACACACATCATGTGAAATCACAATGATCCAGAAAAAAGAGAAATGATGATAAGGAAGGAGAAAGGAGAGTATGTGAGGGAGATAAAAATAACAAGTGAAAGAACGATAGGGATGTATTTTGAATGGGAAAGGATATGTCATTGTGAGACAGCTATGTCCCTAGCTATTGGCTAAAGCCTATGGTATTTTACTTGTATTAACCACTCTCCCCCTTAGGAATCTTTTGCCATTCCTATTCCCTAAACAGAAAATCCACAAGAATGCAGTAGGAAAGCAAGGACCATCATCCTCTGTCTTTGCATTTCTAAAGGCACTTATACCACTACATTTACTTTTGTGTTTTCTTTCAGTGTGAGCACTATTCCTGATTCTGGCTTCCAAATATAGACAGCACAAGCAATATCTTACAAGATCCGCAGTAGGAATGAAATGTGATCATCAGAACCAGTCGCAACATTGTCATCATTGCAATTATATAGTGCTCAGTTTTCTATCTCTTTTGGGAAACTTCTTTATTTAGTACCATGCAGCTATTCAGTGATGCTGGGAGGGTGTTTACCCACTCAATTATGCTGCGAGATGGGTTTGCCAGTGGCTCACACCTGTAATTTTAGCTTCTGAAGAGGCTGAGATCTGAGGATTACAGTTCCAAGTCAAGAAAGGGCAAGAAAATCCCCGAGATTTATCTCCACCTGTTTGCCAATTATTATAAATCTGCTTTCAACTTCCCCTAGCCCAGACCTCATCTTCTGAGCCTCCAAACATAATGTTGCTGCATTTTGCTCCATGAATGTTCACCTGCTGTACTCCAAAGCAAGTCTCTTCTTGTTTGTGACTTCTTTGGGTAGATACCTTTCATTTCTTTTCTTCTGGCACTTTTTCAATGGATCTGTTCTGTATTTATTTACTTAATTCACTTCCTTTCTGTCCTGACTTTTACATTCTCTGCAAAAGTAAAAAACTAAAATCATACAACATTACATCCAGGTTGGGGGGAAAAATCACTATTTATTTATTTATTTATTTATTTATTTATTTATTTATTTATTTATTTATACAAATAGCCACATTTTCTTTAAACTTGCCATTAAATCCAAGTTCTTATTTGCCTACTTGACTCCTCCTCTGCCACATGAGAGGCAGATTCCAGACATTCTCAGCTTCCCTGGCTACCTCGCAGTGAGGAGAATGTCTGCAGAGATTCACACCCTGATGTTAAGTATCTAGTGAACTGTTCCTGATCAATTAACTCATCTCTCCTCTCCATTCCTCTGAAGCATTTCCCAGTCATGGTATCACCTGAAGATAATCATTCTTTCCTGCTAAGATTTGACCCCTGGTGCCTATATTTTCTAGAAGATTTTGGGCATACAAGTTTGCTGGTATTTGGGCATGTGAGCTTAACTTTCTTAAGAGCTGTCCTTCCTGCTCTCTTCTGGAGATATGTGTTATTCTACTCATTGAATATACTTTTTATACTTTCATGTCAGTCTCCTTTCTTGCAAAATACTTCCACACTGTCAATCTTCTGAAAATGTTTTCCCACCTGCCTAACATAACTTGCTTCCAGAAAGGGTCTGGGTGGTATGGGCTAGGCCCCCAAAATGTGATTTTCTTTCCTGTTCACTTAATGGATGAGATATTTACCTTTATTATAATTTGTGTGTGTGTACATGTGTACACACACATGTGCATACATGTGTGTGCATGTGTGCACGCTAGTAGTGAGGCTTTAAGTCAGGGCATCATGCGCTATGCTTTTGAGCCACACCACTTCAGGATGTTTGCTGCTTAATTGGAGATAAGTGTCTCATGGACTTTTCTGCCTTAATGGCTTAAGACATGACTGTTGTAATGAAACAAGGAAAGCACATTCATTAAAGAGACATTTTCATTCAGGATATTAAAGGACCAAGGTTTTACATGGTACCTAATTGCATTTGTCATTAAGACTAGTATTCTTCTGAAAGTTCTTGCACTGCTTTGAAGAGTTCAATTCAGTTTTCCTTTAATGCAACACAGGATATGGTTTTAAAATCAACTTCCCACTGTATACACGGCTTTCAGTGATAAACAGATCCTCAGCTCTGTGCCCTAGGACCATTTTACCTTCTGCTGGCATAGCAGACTAGACTCTTCAGTTCCTTCTGGCCGCCCCCTGCCAAAGGGTTCCAGTTTCCTCCTGACCCAGATTCCACTGGCTTATTTCCCTTCTCCATTTTTCTGTCAAGTTCCTTCTACCAGGTGCTCCACTGCCCAAGGAGAGAATAGCCTTTGAACAGTTGGTTCTCTATCCAAAAATGAAAGTATAGGGGAGATGGAGTATAGCACCCAGAGACAGGGCTGAGGAAACATGGCAACTAGAGACTTTTGCAAGAGGAAGTTGTGTATGAGAGGCTAGAGATCACAGGAACTGAATCAGTTAGCTACCATTTTTGAAAACAAGAGTATCTTGTAATATTTGCACATTTAATGTTAACAACTAAACCTCACTTCTTCCAGAAGGCCTCCTGGAAGATTGCAGAAACTTTGTTAAGTTCTAAGTCTGCAAAGAGAGATTTACAGAAAACTAACTGGTAGAGTATTTTATGCATGAGCTGAGCTCTTACATATATTTCCCCTGTAGCATAAATTTTCCTAAAACCCCCTAACTAAGGTAAGGCTGAGCTGATTTGAAAATGAAGAGCCTTAGCTAAAAAAATAGCATTTTTAAGAAATGCAACTTAATAATTTTATACCATGCTATTGCCTTCAGGAGATAGGAGAGTTGGAGCCAGTTTCTTAGAGAATGTGCAAGTGCTTCTATAAATAGACATGAAACATTTGATAGTGCAGAGATCACTGAGCAATTCCTCTACAATCAGACTTCTCTCTAAGGACAGATGGAGCTTTTTCTGATTTTCTTTGGACAATTATCAGCACACCTTGTCTGTTAAAGATCATCTAAAATTGTGTTTTTCAAACGTTGAATACAACGCACAGTAAGAGATTAGTTTTAAAAATGGACACAATATCTACTCTAATATATGTGAACAAAAGCAAATCTTGTGTCATAGAAAACCTCACTCTCACATTGAATGCACACACTCCTTTTAAAAAAGAAAAACTTATTCCAATTTGGTCCATTCATTAAAATGAAAATACAAATACAATTTTAAATTAAGGCAATACAAAAGGCTGGAATGACTTCTAATTGACTCTATAACTCATGACCAATTAGTAGAGTGGGACATAACCTCAAGTAACATGAGAGTCATCTAATTTTTTTAACAAAGAATAATGTGAGCAAGGGTTTAATTCTAGACTAAAGCTCAGATTTTAATGGTGTGGAGTAAGTACAACATTATTTCTTTAAGTTCTCCACATGTTGCTAATATGCACAGATTAAAAATCACTCCTCTCCTAAGACTTGACCTTACATGGAAAACTCCAGATGCAGCAGTTTAAGGCAGTAATACCTTACACACATGTTGGATGCAGAGACAGCTGAAGTGCTTTTAGAAGAATGTAAATCTATGGTAATTATCTGGTTTCTTTTTGCTCAATTAGTATCCATCATATGAATCTTCTTTGTGAATGCATACTGATGAAAATGCTGATTTCTATATACTCAAAATAAAGAAAATATAAGTCATGCTCGAGTCCTATTAATTAATTTTATTTTGAGCTGGCACTTGGGAACTGAAAGCTGAGAGCTTCACATTCTAGCTTGGCTTTTTTTCTTTTTTTTTTCCTCAAGACTAGCACTCTATCACTTGACTTTAATTTTTTTTTTAACTAGTTAACTGGAGACTGAGTCTCAGAGACTCATCTGCCAGACTGGCTTCAAACTGTACTCCTTAGAACTCAGTCTTCTGAATAGTTAGCATGCTGGAGTCTCAGTGAAGCATATAATGGGTTATGGCATTCAGGCAATATGCAAATAAAACTAAGAACCTTAATCTGTTCAACTATTTGATTGACTATGTTTTTGTGATGGAGAAAGCTCAGAAGCGAACCATGTCCACACAGACCTGAGAGAATTTTTTCATTTAGTTCTGATGAGAGGAATTGTGATCTTTGCTCTTATTTCATTGCTTCTAACTCTAACTCCTTTTATAATTGCTCTGAATCTGTATTCACTTGTAACCTTTTTTTTTGTTATTGTTTTACAAGAATTTTTTTAACCAGTCCTGGGGCTTGAACTCAGAGCCTGGGCAATGTCCTTGAACTTTCTCAAGGCAAGTGCTCTACCACTTGAGCTACAACACCACTTTCAGCTTTTTTCTGTGTATGTGGTAACAAAGAATTGAACCCAGGACTTTGTGCATGCTAGGCAAGTACTCTACCACCAGGTAAACACTCCGCATCCTGTTTAATTAGAATCTTAAAACCTCTTCCAACATGGTAGGATTAGAATTCAGAGAGAAAAAGAGACACAACAGAAAGAAAAAAGAGATAGGGAAAATGAGGGAAGAAGGTGAACAGGAGGAGATGAAAGCAAAATCAAGAGAAAATAAGATGGATGCGTGAGTCCTTCAGGGACATCTGCACACAAAATTCACATTGATGGCAAAGGAATGGGAAGAACCATGCCAATTTCTGAGCACACTGGGTGCCACACACACCAAACACATCCAGCAGATGCTCCTTTCAACCTTGGATATTTACTATAATGATCAACTACATCCTATTACTTCATCATTCATCTGTGTATTTGTGTGTGTGTGTGCGTGTGTGTGTGTGTGCATGCACACCTGGTTAATTGGAGACTATTCACATAGACTTTCCTGCCCTGAATGGATTGGAACTGCAATGGTCAGAGCTCAGCTTCCTGAGAAGTTGGTATTACAGGTATGAACCATGAAGGTCTAGAGTTCATTCATTTGCACGGAAGATAATGATACCTTGTTGCAGCCTACCTCCTACGGACATTTTATTTCTGGAATAATGCTTAGGTGGATGCTTAGGAAAGCCAAATGGATTAACTGAATCTCTCAGATGGGTTGGAAGACACATATAGAAATGCTGTCTGTTCATAAGGCCATATAGTATGATGCTAAATGAAAGGACGGCCAGGATTTAGAAACAAAAGCCATATAATGAGTGATTGTTGTCCTTAATGTACTATGCTATCTCTCATCTCTTTTGCTGTCCCTGGATTATCTCATATTGTTACAGTATTTCACCTGATTATCTGATATATTGGATATATGCATATTTGGTTATTTGAAATCAGATAGGGAAGGGGGGATAAACAAGATGAGGGGTGGGGGGAGGGAAAGGGGACCAAGACATGAGAAAGGGTATCAATGTTTGTGAAGTAATGCACCTTCTATCTGGTGAATATAATGTAACCCTTCTACTAATTATAATAAAAAATATATGGAAAAAAAAGAAATGCTGTTTTTTGTTTTTTGTTTCTTTGCCAGTCCTGGGCTTGAGCTCAGGGCCTGAGCACTGTTCTTGGGTTTTTCCTCAAGACTAGAGCTCTACCACTTGAGCCTCAACACCACTTTTGGCTTTTTAAAAATTTTTTCTATGTATGTGGTACCAAGGAATCAAACCTGGGTCTTCGTGCATGCTAGGCAAGAACTCTACCATTAGGCCAAACTCCCAGCCCAGAAATGCTGTTATTTTAAACTGAAAAGAATTGACAAGGAATAGTACTTTGGACTGAGGATGGAAAGCAGTCTCACACCAGGAGCACTGCATTTGATAAAAGCCATCTGTCTCCAGCTTATTCTGATGTTGTTAATGAGTGCATGATTTTTCCTCAAAAGAAGTTGTACATGTTCAGAAGCATGGCCTCTGGCCTACACTTCCTGGAGTTTAAGCATCCTCAGGAGGTCTGGCCTGAGACCTGGGGTAGACGTTGGTGATTGATTTTATAGAGGAGAAAAGTGTGATATAGAAAGCCAATTTCTGAAATACAACTTCCCTGCTATTCTTTGTGTAAATCCCATCAAAGACTCATTGGAAATTTTTTAAAATTTTTTATTGTAATTAATAAAAGGGTTACATGATATTTGCCAGATAGAAGGTGCATTAATTCACATACATTGATACCCTTTCACATGTCTTGGTACCCACTACCCTCCCCCCCACCCCCCCACCTGTCTTGGTTTCCCCCCTTCCCTATCAAATTTCAAATAACCAAATACAAATAAATTCAATATATCAGATAACAAAGTGAGATACTGTAACAATATGAGATACCCAAGGGACAGCAAAGGAGATGAGAGACAACATAGTACATTAAGGACAACAATCATTCGTTATATGTCATTGGAAATTTTTTATATTAATACAACCAAGAAAAAAAATCTCATGTAAAACTAACCTTAAATATGAGTTTAAAATACATCAGAAAGTCTTTTTTGCTATCCCTTGGTTATCTCAAATTGTTACAGAATCTTACCTTGTTATCTGATATATTGCATATATATATATATATATATATATATATATATATATATTTGGTTATTTGGAATAGGATAGGAAAGGGTAGGAAAGGGGGGAAACAAGATGAGGGGCAGGGGTGGGGGGAGGCAAATGAGGACAAAAACATGAGAAAGGGTATCAATGTTTGTGTAGTAATGCACCTTCTCTCTGGCAAATATAATGTTACCCTTCTATTGGTTACAATAAAAATATATTTTAAAATACACCAGAAAGCAATTGGGATAGGTCTCTTTCAAAGATCTATGATGCACTGTACTTACAAACTGATGCACTGGGAGAAGCAAGATGGTGCTGAAACAATAGAGACCCAGCCTAGCTCTCTCCCACAAAAAGAGAGAATCAGGGAATCCCACGAGCCAACTATCTTAAGAAATCCACAAGCAATGGAGAAATACTCAAACCAGAAAAGAAATCCAGATAAAGCTTATATCCAACGTTCTCAAAGAATCCGAAATGCGAGGATCCCCTCCCCAACCCTGGCCACCAGTTCCAAGCTGCAAAAGCCTCGGCTGAGGGAGGAGGGCACCGGGGCCTGGAAGCCCCAACCTCCAGCAATGCCAGGAACGGGTGGAATCCAGACACAGGAACCCACACAGACAGGGGCGCGGACAGCACAGACAGCGGCAGAGACCAGCGGGGAGGCGAACGACCCTCCAACACTACAGAGCAGCTCACATCTAACCACTTCAGTAAGTAGCCCAGCTGGTTTCCCCAAACCCATCCAGAAAGCAGAGCTGGTGATGAGCTACAGAACTTAACCCAGACCCCTCCACCCCACCCAAGAAAGACTGGCAAGTGTGAAGGGATCCCTTTCTTGACTTCCCCTAAAATCCATCCCCTATGGGAATTTCCTGTCTTCATGACAAAGGAGTGCTTGACTCAAGGCAGGGGCTGTAAATTCCCTGATAACAGCTCAGATTACAAGAGCAGTTAAACCAGGTGGAGTTAACAGAATTCCTCCCCCACCTAACCCCCCCATGGCCTGCCAGGAAACTCCCTCCCTTTCCTTTGTCATCAGAGCAGTGCACCAGAAGCCCACCGAGATGATAGGTCAGTTCAAACAGCAAAGGTGTCAGGGGTTGCCCCAGCCATCACTCAAGTATGTTCGGATTCCATTGGCCACCTGTGTATAACCCAGCCCAACCACATGGCTGGCGGCCTATAAAAGCTGCCTGTAAGATTAGGCGGGGTCGCTCTCTCACTCACATCTTAGAGAGGGCCCTGACTGGTCAGTATGATTCTCGATGCTAGGTGAGGATTAAAACTCTGTTTAACTTCCACTTTTGTGTCAGACTCGTTCCTTTGGTCATGGAGCCTAATATTGGGGCACTGGACCCTAACATTTGGGGGCACGCCCGGGATCAAAAGAGAGGACTAAGCCAGGATCAGAATTTTGAACAAAACCTCCAGAGGTAAGATCTTGAGCACTAGTTTTGTCTTTGGTCTTTATGTTTGTAGAACTTTTTCGTCCTTTCTGTTGGGGAGCTCCATGGGAGTGGCCCACCAGGGAGAAACTGGATGCAGTATAGTTCCCCAGGACTGGAGTGGATGCGGGGACACCCCATCACTCCAGACAGGCCGTTGTAGATTAGGGAGCCGTGGTCTCCTGGGCACAGCAACTCTGGGTCGTTGCTAGTTAGGGAGTTTGAGTCTCCCAGGCATGACATCTGGAGATTAGGGAGTGAGAGTCTCACAGGTACGATAGTTATGTTTGTTGTAGTTTTATGTTTGTACGACAGTTGTATTGTCTTGGTATTTGTGCATCTTAAAACTTATTCCTTGTCTAGCAGGGGCTGCTCGCTGTCTTTGTGTGTGGACTGTATGTGTCTTGCCCCTTGTTGAGTATTTTTCACCAATTGTTAGAAAGATGGGTCATACAGTGAGTAAGGAGCTTGCAACTCCCCCAAACCTCATCCTCCAACATTTTAAAGATTTCCAGGGCAAGGCTGCCCAGTTGGTGACAAAATTTGCCCAGGAAAACTTAAAATGTTCTGCCAGCTGGAATGGCCCAATTTCTTTACAGGATGACCACCAAAGGGATCTTCCCCTGCTTAACAAAACTGCTTCTCTCCCTCTAAGGCACGTCACATCTCCAGAATCAGAAAAGGAGGAGGAGAAAGGGGAGTCTGACATAGAGAAGTCAAATACCCCCCCACTCCCTCCCCAAAATCTTGTGTTTGGTGCATATAAAGAGATGAGCCAAGCGACATCCACAGAGGATCTTCCCCTAGACTTGGTCTTGTAACATTTTAAAGGTTCTAAAGAGAAAATTCTGGGTTTATTTAAAGGTCTCTGTTTCTCTGCCCCTGTTTTATGCTTCCCTGAGGTGATTTGTCCTGTGTCATTATTGAAATCTGAACCAGTCCTAATGGGTTCTTGTTTTCTGTGTCTTTGCTACTATCCATTTGGACATTCCTGGGGGCCTGGTATGGCTCCTCCCACTCAGATGGCAATCTGGAGACAATTGGTGGCAGGACACAGGCATCAGTCTTGGTCCCCCCAGGTTTAAATTTGGTCCTATAAACTGTCATGTGAGATGGCCTACTCAAAATTGAGAAAATGACTAGCGTCATGCCCTAGGTGGGCTAGATTTGGCAGTGGAAGACTCCCACCAAATAATTTCAACTAAGTTGCCTTGTTTTGTTTTGAACCTGGTTCTGACCTACAAGAGTAAGATGGGCAAAACTCTCTTGACACTAAGGCTTCTGGAAAATGAATGGCCAATATTATCTTTGCACACTTTAAGATCTTTAAGTATGAATGTGTGTGAATGAGTGTGAATGAACATGTTCAAGGTTAAATTGTCAGCATGCTGTGTAAAACAATGGATGAGTTTATACTTGAAACACAATTGGTAAATCTAAGTCTGAACTTCAAGAAAATGATTAGGTTTGAATGTTTCCAATGTCTTAAAGAATCATTGCATTGTTTTAAAGAGGAACTACTTAAAAGGATCTTTCTGAAGTTTCTGAAATCTGCATTAAAAACAAAATCTGATATTGTAATGCATAGAGCTGTTTACATTGTAAACACTGTATCTTGTTTAGCCTAGAGGCATTAGGGAATTTAGAATTTATTTCCTTAGTTAAGTTTGGAGATAAGTATCAACATTTAAATGTGAATTTGTTTATCAGTGTCAAACTTTGACTGTCTTGTAAAACTATTTAGGTAATCAAATGTCAAGAGAAAGGACAGGGAAAACTTAGGATAGTCCTGTGTGGCCATCTTTGGGGGTGAGTGGTGAACTGGCAAAGGTGCAGCTCTGGGTTTCCATGGTGGGACAGGCCCTAGGGAGGGTCCACACATGGTGAAAACAGTAAGCTGGCACAAAGGCTGGTCACCTAAACCTGGTCAGATGGACCATCTTCATCCTATCTTTTTCCTTGCAAACTGACACTGGAAATCTGATAATAAAATGTGGGTGGTGTAATTAGCATTTTTTAAACTGCCACTTAAAATGTATTAAATTTGGGAATGTTTAAAAGTTTGTCTCCTTATGATTTGGTTTCATACTACTTCACAATTGGATGTATTTTAGAAAAAAGAAGGAAACTAAGTCTGGACTTTTGGTGCACTGATGATGTTTGAAGTTCTTGCATTAAGGAAAAACTTATTTGAGTTTAAACTGTTGTTGGAGTTCTAGGCAGTAACCTCAACTGCAGGAGAAAAAAAAATGCCTCTTCTAAAAGGAGGCCTGGAGGCAAAGGGAGTGACTTGAGCTCTAGGGGGCCTGGAGGAAAAGGGAATGCCTTGAGCCCTTAAAGGTTTTTCAAATGCAAATAAAGGTGAAAGTGTTTAATGTTTAAGCAAATATCAGTAAAAGTTTTAAAGAAAATTAGAAATGAGTTTCTGAACAAAATTTAAAAGTAAAGTTGTCCTAAAGGTTTGTTTCACGAAAGAGAAAAAGGAAAACTAGGACTATCAAAATGATTGCTTAATTGCTGTTTCAGTTTGCTCTTGTAAGTTACTTTATAGCAATTTCCATTGGGCCCATGGAGAAGGACAGCAATTCTTATTCAGATGTAACCTTGGCCCTTACCAAGTTCCAGGTAAGATCATGCTTAGAGACTATTTCTGAGTTAACCACCTTGTTGCTTCTAATTGGAGTAAAGTGGCCTTTTGTAGGACTTATTGATCTGAAAGCTGCAGTTTTGAGCCAGCCCAGGCAAAGCAAAGTCCCTGTGAGACTGTGGTGTCTAATCCAGCAGCAGAGTGCTAATGAGGCAAAGTTGCTTTGGAGCTCAAAGTGGCAGAGTGCTAGCCTTGAGCTGGAGAGCTGAGGGACAGTGCCCAGGCCCTGAGTTCAAGTCCAGCAACTGACTGAGGGAAATGCCAATGGGACATTTATCCCTGTGTGGAGGGATATTACTGGGACAAAAGCAATGAAGCATCCAGATGCAGTAAGTCACTGCTCGGATGGCAGAGATGGTGTCAGATCCTAGAGTCACTTGTGCTTGGCCACTGAAAAATTAATCAGAGCTGAGAGGTCATAGAATAGTTTGTAAGCATGCCTTACTAATGTCCATGTCCATTTACTCCATAACTGGGCAGGAACTTGTCAGTCATCTGTAATAGTGGGTAGTTTATAATCCTGAACCCCATGGTTGCTCAAAGCCTAACTGAGCAAATTTTGAATTGACACCAGCCACTAATTCAGGAAAGAAGTTTGTGGACCTGAGGCTGTGTCCCTATTGATCTGTCTAGGCCACACTGGCAACTGAAGCATAGAGTCACAGACATTAAGTTCCCAGGACAATCACGAAAATGCTTTTGCAGATGGGTGCTAAGTAAAATACACTGTTGTAGCCAAAGAAAAGCCATGTGTAGTTGTTAAATGTTTTATATGATCTCCAATTTAGAGTAAAATATTGCTCCTGAAATGTAATTCTGGTAAAATAGGCTAAGTTTTTAGGGTCCCGAGCTAGGTATAGAAACAATGTCCCTGAGTCAGCGTGAAGAAGTTACAGAATATGGATCGTTTCCCATCAACCCCCTTAAGATGAAGGGACCAGAGTCATTTTTGGAGAGTGAGATAGGATAAATTAGAGGTATGGGAAAAAGTAATAACAGATGTGCAAGAGTGGAGACTGCACTTGTGGCAAATGGCTACAGGCTCAAGTCTTCTATTCCTGTCTACAGAAAGCCTCATTTAAAGGAAATCTGGTCACTAAAAGTTGTCACCCTGGTATTACTTTGAAATCTCAACCCTATTACTGTCCTGAAAACCAATGGGGTGCCAGCCTGGAAAAACAAGTGTGCCCAGGAAATGAAACTAGGAAATCATTGGGAGAATTTACCAAAGTCAGGCCTTAGGTTAAGCTTCTTTATCCAGCCTGCAGGATTTGACTCAACTCACCAGGAGATGTGACGTTCCATTGGAGCTATAGAGAGACAAGGCTGCTGCTACACATCCTATCCTGGCTAACTCCACAATTCTACAGCTGCTTCTTGAGAGGACTGGAACTAAACCTTTAGTTGTGGGACACTGTATCTGTGCTAAGTTCAAAGTCCCCTAGGTCATGGGAGAGAAAATGAAGTGAGGCTGCACCTAGCCTTTTGCAGCCATCTTGGTGCCTCTAGCTTCATGAAGGGAATTCTCCACCTTGTGCTGAGAAGTCTAGGGGTGAGGTGCTAAATGTGAATGAGGGCTGTGGAAGAGAGAAAGGACAGTAAAGAAACCTTGGGAAAGATTTTTTTTTTAAAAAAATGGTTTATTCTGGAAAAGAAGGATCTGAAAGGAATTGTCTTAAATGTTCTAAAAAGGGAGGATGACAGATCCCAGAGAGTATGAGTATATAGCAGATGGTATGAAGCATGTCTTAATAATGGGAGCTCTTCACATGTAAAGTTCTCCCCATTGGAGGGAGTCCTTCCCCTAAAACTTGGGGAAGTTGAATTAGCTGATAGTATTAACCGTGATTCAATCCAGTTCTTACAGGCCTTACAGGTTGATTGGGAGACATGTTCATTGTCTGGTTCCTCACATCCTGGCACTCAAGTATACCTGCACTGTGATACCCAGGACTCCAACCACCGTGAAAGTAGCAGGAAAGAGCTACTGGATTCATCACTCCCAGATGAAGACAGCATGAGAATGTCACTTTGGGCAAACCATGATGGAGTAAAGAAAGATAACATGGCAGCTATAAAAAGGAGACTTGAGCAAGAGAGAAGCAGGGGTCCCAAGGATGGTGTATAAAAGCTTATCCAGCTGGTCTCCATGGATGACATCCCAAATATCTACAATTGCAGAATCCCTAGTTTTACTAATGTTTCTTTGGGCCCCTGCACTGTAAACACCATAAGAATGAATTGGAGTGGTTAAAAGGCCAGTGCTGCGGACTCAATATGGCCCTTATGACATGGGGTGGAAGGAAGAGTCAAGGATTTGACTCATTTTCCAAAAGGAGGGAGGAATAAAGGGACCCTTTTCTTGACTTCCCCTAAAATCCATCCCCTATGGGCATTTCCTGTCTTCATGACAAAGGAGTGCTTGACGCAAGGCGGGGGCTATAAATTCCCTGATAACAGCTCAGATTACAAGAGCAGTTAAACCAGATGGAGTTACCAGAATTCCTCCCCCACCCAACCCCCGTGGCCTGCCAGGAAACTCCCTCCCTTTCCTTTGTCATCAGAGCAGTGCACCAGAAGCCCACCAAGATGATAGGTCAGTTCAAACAGCAAAGGTGTCAGAGGTTGCCCCATACTCAAGTATGTTCGGATTCCATTGGCCACCTGTGTATGGCCAAGCCCAACTACATGGCTGGTAGCCTATAAAAGTAGCCTGTAAGATTAGGTGGGGACACTCTCTCATATCTTAGAGAGGGCCCTGACTGGTCAGTATGATTCTCGATGCTAGGTAAGGAATAAAACTCTGTTTAACTTCCAGTTTTGTGTCAGACTTGTTCCTTTGGTCATGGAGCCTAATATTGGGGCGCTGGATCCTAACAAAGTGCAGGGGGGCAAGGAATTCCGAATCCTGTCCCTTCCCCAACTGCCCCCTCCTACAGGACATTGACTGGAGACTGACAGGCGGGTGGACTCTAAGACCCAGCACCCCACCAAAGGGGTCAGAGGTGTCCCTGCTCCCACCTGTCCAACAGCTTCCTCTCCTGGGCCACTGAAACTGGAGACTGAGGGGCACTGAAACCCTGCCTTCCAACAGCGGGTGGTGGTGTGTATGAGTCTGTATGCCAGCAGCTGACTGAACCAAAACTAAGTGGGGCACCCTCCTCCTAGAAGTATCTGGCAAGCCAACACCAGGGAGGACCCCACAGTCACAAAGATTCTCAGCCAAAGCAGCCCAGGACTTTCCTGAAACACAGCAGGGTATTGAAGGGCAGATCAGCAGGGGTCCGCACTTACACTGCTAGAGCCAGAAAGGCAGGGCTCTGCCCTCCCAGTCCACCTCCTCTGCAGGGCCCCACCCCTGGGAACAGGGTCACAAAGTAGCCACTGGTCTAGCTGAAATCTCATGAAAGCTTCCAAGCCCTAGGCCCTCAGCTGAGCCCTGCCCCTAAGAAGAGGGCCGGAAAAGTAGCCACCAGGATACCCGAGACCACAACTTCACCCCACGGCCTAAGCCCCCAAAACTGCAGGCCTACAGCAGGGCCACTGGTTGGACTAGCTGAGAGCTAGTTGTGCAGTGGCACACAGCCTTTGGGAACAGTCTGACACACCTGTAAAAGCTGCAAACTCCGACCCAGTCAGTAATGGAACTAATCTAGCTGAGAACCACACCTATACACAGATTGGCAGAACCACCAGCCCCAAACCAAGTAAAGACCACCACCTACTGACCACAGAACAAACCTACAACAAGTCTCAAATCCAATGCGGAGGAAATCACAATGACAAATCACAAAATATATAAATAACCAAAGTCCCACACAAAGCCCAAAAGGAAACAAGAGTGAAGGGAAGAGAGATGTCACCATCCAAAGAAATGACACCTGAAGAGACATGAAACATGACTCTGTTCAAGGAGATGATTGTGGACATAACTAAAGAGATCAAAGCAGAATTCCAAAAACAATAACACAAATATAAGCAGGAAATCACCAAGGAGTTCCTTGATCTCAAAAGAAAAATAGAAAAAAAAGTATACTTCCTTAGAAGAAAGGATTAATACCCTTACAGCAGACATGATCAGCTCAGTGTCCACAGTGCAAACAAATGGAAGCATTAAGCAACAGATTGACTGAGATGGAAAACAGGACATCAGTAAAGGAAAATAAAACACAAGAGCTGGAACAGAGAATCATCAGTCTGGAGAAATCAGTCAGAATTCACCAAAGAGAACTCTAGGACCTGGCAGACACAGCCAAGAAGTATAATCTTCATATGATAGGAATCAAAGAAGGGGAGGAGTTTCAAAATAAGGTAATGCAACCCTTATTCACCAAGATCATAGCAGAGAACTTCCTCAACCTCAAAAGGGAAAATACTCACATTATTGAAGGCTTCAGAACTCCAAGCAGCAAGACACCTCATAGTAAAAACATTAGACCCGAATACTAAGGAGCTAATCTTAAATGCCACAAAAACAAAGAAAGAGCTATACTACAATGAAAATCAATAAAATAACTCGCAAACCAATAACTTGCAAACCCTAAATGCAAGAAAAGCTTGGAAAAATATCATTCATGCCCTGAAGAACAACAAATGCCAAAACAGTCTGATATATCCAACGAAACTAGCATTTACATTTGAGGGAGAAACAAGAATATTTCACTCCAAAGAGAAGCTTTATGAATACATGCACACTAAAATAGCAATAGAAAAAATATCAATAATCAAGAACAAATTGCAGAACAGCAAGAACTTCCACCAAGAAGCTATCACCTATAAAACACTAAACACAAAGGGGGAACAAAGAGAGAGAAAGAAACTCAGAAGTAAAAATAAATAATGAAAAAGGACACTAAAAACTTCTCCATAATTTCCCTAAATGCGAATGTGCTGAATAATCCAATCAAAAGACACAGAACAGTGAGGTGGCCAAAGACAGAAACAAACTCCAAGTGAAAGTATGGAAAAGAATTTTGCACCCCAACGCACCGTGCAAAAAAGCAGAAGTAGCAATCTTAATCTCTGACAAAATTAACTTCTTAATAAAATTAGTACATAAACATAAAGATGGCCACTACCTATTAGTAAAGGGGTCAATTCATAACCAGAAAATTACAGTTATACACATTTACTCCCCCAATACGGGAGCACCTAAATTCATCAAGCAAACATTCAGAATTACAAAACAAGATAGACTCAAACACAATCATAGTGGGAGACCTCAATACACCTCTCTCAATAAATGACAGGTCAACTCAACAAAAGTTAAGCAAAGACACCATCGACTTAAACGACACCATAGCCCAACTGGGCGTAACAGATATACATAGAGTCTTCCATCCAACGGTGAAACTTTATACATTTTTCTCAGCACAACATGGGACACACTCCAAAATAGATCATATAATAATTCATACAGAAAACTTAAGCAGATACAAGAGGACTGATATAATCTCCTGCATTCTCTCTGATCACGGTGCAATCAGACTAGTTCTGAACAACACAGTAAAAGGTAAAAAACATTCAAACACTTGGAAGCTGAACAACACACTTCTCAATAACTCCTGGGTTACAGAACAAATCAAAGAAGAAATTCAAAACTTTCTTGAATGTAATGACAATCAAGAGATATCACAAAGGAACTTATGGGACTCATCAAAGGCAGTTGTAAGGAACAAATTTATCACACTAGGAGCCCATGTTAAAAAGACAGAATAAGAGCATGTAAATAATCTAAAGAAGAAATTGAAGCACCTAAAGGAACAAGAAAAAGTTAATTCTAAAACAACTAGGAGGACAGAAATAACAAAAATAAAATCGGAAATATCAGAGATTGAAATAAAATATACCATACCCAAAAGTAATAAATCAAAAAGTTCTTTCTTTGAAAGAGTCAACAAACTTGACAGACCACTGGCAAGATTAATCAAAAAAAGGAGAGGGGAGACTCAAATAAACAAGATTAGAGACCCTGTGGGAACAATGATGACCGATATCCAAGAAATTCAGTCCATTATGAATAAGTACTACCAGGCCAGGCCTATATTCAAAGAAACAGGAAAATCTAGTAGAAATGAATGATTTCTTAAATAAATATAGGCTACCCACATTGAACCAAGAAGAGGTAAACAAATTGAACAAACCAATTTCATACAATGAAATTGTGAAAGCAATTAGGGAAATGCCAACCAAAAAGAGCCCAGGTTCAGACGGTTTCGCTGCGGAATTCTACAAGACGTTTAAAGATGAAATAACACCTATACTCTTGAAACTCTTCTGAGAAATAGAAGCAGAAGGAGCAATACCAAACTCACTTTATGAAGCTAATATGACACTCATCCCCAAACCAGGGAAAGACCCAACAAATAAAGAGAACTACAGACCTATCTCTCTAATGAATACAGATGCAAAACTCCTCAATAAAACACTAGCCAACAGAATCCAGAAACAAATTTAAAAAATTATACACTACGATCAAGTAGGCTTCATCCCACAGATGCAAGGCTGGGCTACATTCGCAAATCAATTAATGTAATACATCATAACAATAGAGCTAAGGATAAGAATCATATAATAATTTCTCAGAACATGGAGAAGGCATTTGACAAAATACAAGATCCATTCATGTTGAAAGCACTAGAAAAAAATAGGAATAAGAGGTACATTCCTTAAATAATTAAAGCCATATATGACAAACCTACAGCCAGTATTATAATAAATGGAGAAAGACTAGAACCATTTACTTTAAAATCAAGAATTACACAGGGGTGCCCACTCTCTCCACTTCTCTTCAATATAGTCTGGAGACCTTAGCCAGAGCAATATGGCAAGAGAAGGACGTCAAAGGAATCCACATAGGGAAAGAAGAAATTAAACTGTCCCTATTCACAGATGGCATGATCCTCTACCTGAGTGACCCAATAAGATCCACTCCCAAACTCCTGGAATTAATAAACCATTTTAGAAAAGTGGCATGATACAAAATTAACCTGCACAAGTCAGTAGCCTTCTTGTATGCCAACAATACAGAAACAGAGGACGAAATCAACAAAATGATCCCATTTGCAAGAGCCCCCAAAAGGAATTAACTTAACCAAAGATGTAAAGGAATTATTTAATGAAAACTATAAAAGCCTAATGAAAGTAATTAAAGAGGATACTAGGAAATGGAAAGACATCCCATACTCATGGCTAGGGAGAACCAATATAATGAAAATGGCCATATGGCCAAAATTGATATACAGATTCAATGAAATTCCTATCAAAATCCCAAAGTCGTTCTTTACTGAAATAGAAGATATTATCCAAAAGTTCATATAGAACAAGAAAAGACCTAGAATAGTCAAAACAATTCTAGGCAGAAAGGACAATGCAGGTGATATTACAATACCAGGCTTCAAACTCTACTATAGAGCCATAATAACAAAAACAGTATGGTATTGGCACAAAAATAGATAGATCAGAAGATCAATGGAACAAAACAGAAGATCCAAAAATAGAACCACATACCTATAGTCAACTTGTATTTGATAAAGGAGCAAAGATACACATTGGAACAGACAGCCTATTCAATTATTGGTGCTGGCCAAACTGGGTAGCCACATACAGAAAATTAAAAATTAATTGACCTAGTCTGTTGCCATGTACAAGCATTAACTCAAAATGGATCAAAGACCTCAATGTCAGCCTGGAAACCGTGAAACTGCTACCTGATAGAGTAGGAGAGACACTGGAACTCATAGGCACGGGCAAAAGGTTCCTGAACAGAATCCTAGGGTCACAACAGATTGGAGAGAGACTCAATAAATGGGACTATCTAAAAATTAAAAAGTTTCTGCACAGATAAAAGCATAGCCACAAAAGTAAAGAGACAGTCAACCAACTGGGAAAAGATATTTACCAACAATACATCAGACAAATGCTTAATATCCAGTATCTACAGGGAACTCAAGAAACTAATCCCCCCCCCCAAACCCAATAAACCAATCACTAAATGGACAAGGGAACCAAAGACAGACTTATCAAAAGAAGAGGTTAAAATGGCAGAAAAGTATGTGAGAAAATACTCGTGATCCATGGTCATAAAGGAAATGCAAATAAAAACAACCCTAAGATACCACCTTACCCCAACAAGAATGGTCAAGATTTTGAACTCAGACAATGACAGATGCTTGAGGGGTTGTGGAGAAAAAGGAACCCTACTACACTGCTGGTGGGATTGTAAACTAGTTCAACCACTCTGGAAAGCAGTGTGAAGGTTTCTTAAAGAAGTGAAAATAGATCTTCCCTACGATCCTTCCATACCACTTCTGGGCATCTATCCTGAACATCATAACCCAGAATATGATAAGGACACCCGCTGAGCTATGAACATCTCTGCACTATTCACAATAGCCAGGTGATAGAAACAATCCAGATGCCCTAATGCAGATGAATGGATACAAAAAAATGTGATATGTGTGTGTGTGTGTGTGTGTGTGTGTGTGTGTGTGTGTACAATGGAATTCTACATAGCCAACAGACAAGATAAAATAATGACATTTGCAGGGAAGTGGATGAATCTAGAGAGAATCATGTTGAGTAAGACAAGTCAAAACCAAAGGAACAAAAGGCACATGGTATCTTTAATATGTGGCTATTAGATCCAAACAGTATAAGAGTGAGGACTCAATATTTGCATACCCAATGCTATGGACATGGTATTGGAAATATAAACACAACTACATAGACATAAAAACCTATGACTCTGTAGACAGTGTTTTATTACATAGATTAATATGTATCTATAACATACAAACCCTCAGCCTAATTTCAATTATTTTCTAAGTATCAGTGATTGTATATAGAGATTCCATTCTTGATCACTTGCTTATTAAACATGTCTTTTGAAATATCATGTAAAAATCAATGTTAAATTCTTTTATAAGAAAGGAAAAAAATGATGCACTGATTTGAAACCCCTCTGTGCAACTATTTAAGGATAACATATATAATAAAACAGCAACAAAGCTATTTATATATCCTAACATCCTTTCTTTAAAATTCCAGAAATGTACTAAAAATGATCAAGAATTTGCTACCATCACAATTGACAATTGCTCAAAGAAAAATCTGTGTATTCACATATGGTTTACCTCAAAGTTGGACAAAACAAAATAAAGCAATATCATTCATTGAGTGCCTCCTACATGCCTGGTAATGCACTACACTTATGCATCCACACACTTGTGTGTGTGTGTGTGTGTGTGTGTGTGTGTGTGTGTGTGTGTGTGTGTGTCTGTGTGTGTCTGTGTGTGTGTGTGTATATGTGAGCTGGGACTGGGGCTTGAACTCAGGGACTCATGTGCTCACATGGCTTTTAGGCTTAAGGCTGGTGATCTACCACTTAAGCCACAGTCCCACTTGTGGCTTTGTGCTGGTTAACAAGAGATAAAAGTCTTTTGAACTTGTCCGCTCCATCTGGCTTTGAATCACAATCTTCAAATCTCAGCCCCCTGAACAGCTAGGATTACGGGCACCCATGACCAGCTGTACTATGCACTTTCATACAGTAGTTTGCTTAAAGCAATAAGTTGTTTCTCAAAGAAGGAAGGGATCTGTTTTTTTATAGGGAAAAGAGCTGAGGTTCAGTCAGATCAAGTAAATGCTTGAAGACATAGGGCAGTCGCAGAGAGAGGCAGAATCTAAACAAAAGTTTTAATGGGGTTCAAGTTAGTGTTTGCCCACTAAGAATCTCCCACTTCAAACTATAGGCCAAGCGAAGCTTCTTCCTTCAAGTCTTTTAAAGGAGAAATATGATAACAAGTTTTATAGAGTCAGAGCATAAATAGTCTAGATTTTTCCATAGTTACTCAAATTTCTGTCATAATGGTTAGCACTGCAGCAGTACTGGAAGGCCTCCAGACAGGATACTGAAGTGATCGGCCATGACTGTGCTCCAATAAAACTTTATTTACAAAATGGGTGACAGGCCATTTTAACCAAGTTTCATAATTTTTAGATCCATTCAGTTTTTGCATGAAACTAGAGACATTTTCTTTGATTGAAAGTGGGTGGGTGCTATGGATGTGACTCGATGGCACAATGGTTGAAGCCCTGATTTTAGCCCTCAGTAGTGTAAAAAGGAAAAAAGAGGAGGAGGAAGAAGAAAATGGGCCAAGGAGGAAGAGGAGGAGAAAGAGAAGAAAAGGAGAAGGAGGAGAAGGAAGAGAAAGAGAAGAAAAGGAGAAAGGGGAGGCAGAGGTGTGAAGGAGAATGAAAAGGAGGAGGAGAAGGAAGAGGAGGAGGAGGAACAAAAGGAGGAGCGAAGGAGGAGGAGAAGGAGGAGGAGGGGGGGGAGGAAAAATTCAAATTCATTGTTCTCCTGCCTCTGCCTCTCAAGTAGCCAGGATTAGAGGTGTCTGTCACACCTAGTTAAGGCCAGTTTTCAATCCCACTCCAACAGCTTCCAAAAGACGTACTTGAATTGGGGAAGGATAATTACCATGATTTAGTTTCCTTTTTGGTTTAAGAAATATTCCATAGAGAATATTTGGTGATAGAGACCCACAATGGCATCTCATTTTGGATTTCCATTGATCCATCAATACTCCAAGAAGAAGCAAAAATATTATTGTATGATGAAACTGGTTATATCTGGGTTTATTTTCTGCCTTATTCTAAGATTGTATTATGTCACTTGTAATGGATCTTTGCTGAAAGAATGTGGCAGGAAGAGCTATGAATCTCAAACTGAAAGCTCATTATATGCAAACAGAAGTTACTCTTGGTTAAAGGGAATAAAAAAACAACAGAAGAGAAAGAGGGAAGGAAGGCAGACTCTCTGGCAGATGGGTACAGGAGATAAGGCTTCTTAGCTTGTTCTGATCCAGTCCAGTGCTAAGTGTGCACATTACAGTGTCCAAACCAGAAGAGAGATCCCTGTTCTGAAAGGGACAGAGCAGGGTATATGAGAAATGAAAGTGACCATCGGTCACTTCTGCAGAATTTCTACACCCTGAGTGAGAATAAGAAAACCACAGTAAAGAAAAATCTACAAGTAAAGGTCTCAAAGCCAAATTGTATTAGGAGGAGATTTCTGGGTTAATGCCCTTACTTGGCTATGGATGTGAAAATGGGTTAAAAATAGCAAAGATCATTAGCAATATATTTCATATATTGTTAATTCTGAGGAGATCTAACAGGCGTTTCTTTTTTAAAAAAATATCTCAAGGTGTTGAACAGTGGGGTTACAGTTACATAAGTAAAATAATGAGGCCATTTCTTTTTAAATGCTGTTCCCCTCTCCCTCATTCCCCCCACCACTTACCACGCTCCACTCCTCCCACCCCCACACCACAGATTGTAAACTTAATTTCCAACATAATGTCTAGTGAGTATTATTGTTGCATTAGTTCATTCTTTGTCCTGCTGTTTCTGTGATTACCTTTCTCGTCCATGGATCAGATAAACTTCTATACAAGACAAAGAGTGTGGAAAACTTAAACGGAAAGAATAAAAATAGAAATAATTGGATACAGGACATTCTTTAATTCTGTGGCTTTCAAGTCTATAGTTTTAGCCAGAAAATACAGTTGGATTGTGACCTACAATGTTTACTTAAAAGGTTACATTTATTATTATCAACTTAAAAACGGTTGTGCCAGTCTTGGAGCTTGAACTCAGGGCCTGGATGCTGTCCTCAAGCTTCTTTTTGTTCAAGGCTAGCGTTCTTGAGCAAACAGAGGACACTTCTACCACAGCTCCTCTTCTAGCTTTCTGGGTAGTTTTAATCGGGATAGGAGTCTCTCAAACTTTCATACCCAGGAAGGCTTCAAGTTGCCATCATCGTATCTCAGCTTCCTGGGTAGCTAGGGTTATAGGCATGAGCCATCAGCACCCATCTTTTAAAGCATGAATCTTAGAATGGCCTGACTGGTTTTGAATCTCAGTTGCATCCCTGATTTGAGCTGAGTTTTGTGAAAATAAAGAAGGACCTAAGTAGACAAAGAGTATATGGTTGTCCACTTGCCTATCAGAAAATTCCTTATCCTAGCTAAGCCCTCTGTTATGTGGCCCGAGCTTTCTACCCAGCCCCATCTTCCAACACAGCAACTGTGGATTCCCAGTCCCAGCCACACACTTGGCAAATGCCATGTTCTGCTCATCACCTGCCTCTCCCAAAGCCCATAAGCTCTAGTTCTGATCTTTCAGCATTCCTCAGAAATCAAGGAATAACTGTGTTTCTTAGTATCATGTACTATCTCCTACTACACTCCTATTCTGCCATGTATCCAACCACAAATTCAGCTCCCAATCCTTTTCCTTGTCACTTTTCAGCCCTTCCTTTACAAAGGCACCACAAGCCGATACCAAATCCAGTCATCAACAAAGGTAAAAAATTCATGAAATTGATCAAGGTGATGAGGATATGTCTTCCTACGATTTCAAGCAACTTGTCACCAGTGTCTGACAGTCTTAGTGGAAAATAATTATGGTAAATACTTTAGATATAAGTGTCAAATTTTATTAAGAATACTCAAAGCAACCAAGCACTGGTGACTCACGCATATAATCCTATAATAAAAGACAGATTGGTAATGAAGCTCAGTGGTAGGGCATCAGTTACAACTCAAAAAATCTGATCAAAAGTGCAAGGCCTTGAGTTCAACTCCCAGTATACACACACACACACACACATACACACACACACACACACACACACACACACACACACACAGCATTCTTAAAGCTAAAAGGACACTGAGGGCAAAATTTCTCATATAGACAGAGGTAAACCAGTAGTTATATTTATCCACTCTACAGTCAAAATGAGACTCAGATATACTTGAGACTGGCTCAATGAATGTCCCTACCATGAGTCATGGGGGAGCCATTTCCCTAATTCCAGACTTCCCACAGGCAGGAGGGAAAGGCTTTTGAAGAAATCCACTATGTTTTTTGCTTGTTTGCTTCTTTGTTTGCTTGTTTTCTTATTCATTTTTGTTTTTTTTTTATTTTTCTGTTTTTTCTGTTTATGTGGTATTAAGGAATCGAACCCAGGGCTTCATGCAGGCTAGGCAAGCACTCTACCGCTAAGCCAGGGTGACAGTGCTTCATGCCTATAATACTAGCTACTCAGGAAGATGAGATCTGATGATCATGTTTCAAAGCCTGCCTGTGCATGAAAGTCCCTGAGACTCTTATCTGCAATACCTCCAATTAACTATGAGAAAACTGGAAGTTGTTGCTGTGGCTCAAGGGGTAGAGTGTTAGCCTTGAGCTGAAGAGCTCAGGGACAGTGCTGAAGCCCAGAGTTCAAGCCCCAAGACCAGACAAAAAAAAAAGAAAGAAAGAAATTTGCTCCATTCTAGTGCTCCATTAGTGTATCTTTGGGATTTCAATGGAACTCTGTAAGTAAAGCCCTAGGACTTTCATAATTTGGGAATAAAGTCCAGTAGAGCAGCTGAAACTTTGAAACTTTGACCCTAGATATAGTTATGTCACTATAGGAAACAATATTTTCCTTATTATGGATCAATTCCTGGGTTTTCCTAGCTCTGGAAACAGCCACATATTTCATGGTACTTTTGTGTACTTCTGGCAAGCTGGATATGGAAACAGTGCAAATTCTGACAGGCTTCTAAATGAATGCATCCCAGCTTCTGTAACTGAATGTCAGGAGTTTAATCTACACTACAGTGCTGTCTCAAAGTGCTAATAAAACAGAGGAATAAGGTGTCAAGATAATATCCAAAGGCCATAGAATAGTGGCGTGTGCTACGCTATGACAAGGGCATAATGGAATGCACCGGGAAGGAAGTAGTCTTTTAGAAAAATACACCATGAACTTTCTGACAGGTGCTACCAAGGAAGAAATGGAAAAGATTAATTCCATCTTTCTCATTCTTCTTCAGTGTCTGGGCCAGGTTTAAAACTCAGCAAGGAAGTTGTCACAGCAAGAGATGAAAGATGTTTACAGTGGACAAGTTAGGCTCTTTGCTCAGTTCACAACGAGCCTTAACTTCCCTTTTCAACTACAGAGAACAGAACAAGCCCCATCTGGCCTCAGGCTCTGGCTCCAGCCAAGTGGACTAAAGGGGAAATCCTAGGATCGGAATCTAATTTGAGAAGACCCTAATCCAGTTGTTGGGGTCTTATTTGCTGTGAAGTCAAAATCTTGCATTTCATTTGACATGAGAACTTCAGCACACATGCAATTGTTTTGAATTTCAAAATTGCCTCCTTTTAGATCTGTAAAAAGATAATTTCTGGGACCAGGAGTTTGGCCTAGTGGTAGAGTGCTTGCCTAGCATGCATGAAGACCCGGGTTCGATTCCTCGGTACCACATACATAGAAAAAAGCCGGAAATGGTGCTGAGGCTCAAGTGGTAGAACTCTAGCCTTGAGAAAGTACATGGACAGTGCTCAGGCCCTGAGCTCAAGCCCAGGACTGGCAAAAAAAAAAAAGCTGAAAGTGGTGCTGTGGTTCAAGTGGTAGAGCTCTAGACTTGAGAAAGGTCAAGGACAGTGCTCAGACCCTGAGCTCAAGCCCAGGACTGGAAGAAAAGAGAAAAAAAAGATAGTTTCTTTTCTTCTCTCTGTGTGTGTGTGTGTGTGTGTGTGTGTGTGTGTGTGTGTGTGTGTGTGTGTGTTGGTACTGGGGCTTGAACTCAGGGCCCAGTCACTATTCTTTAGTTCTTTACTCAAGGCTGCTACACCTCCACTTGGCTCTTTGCTGGTAAATTGGAGGTGAGAGTCTCACTGATTTTCCTGGCCAGGCTAACTTCAATCTGTAGTCTTCAGATCCCTTTCTCCTTAGTAAGCTAGGATTACAGGTGTGAGCCAGTGATACCTGGCTTATTTTTCTATAACTAAATGATTTCCAGCTCAGAACCATCACAATTTCTAATAACATTTACTTTGGTTATGTCCAGGAAAAAGCTGAAATGGAGTATTCCTCAGACCATTCAATCTTAAGCCTGTTGGATCAACCTTTGTCCACTGAAGGGGTTTTTCTCTTTTTTTTCTTTCTTTTTTTGCCAGTCCTGGGCCTTGGAACTCAGGGCCTGAGCACTGTCCTTGGGCTTTCTCAAGGCTAGAGCTCTACCACTCGAGTCACGACACCATTTGGGGCTTTTTTTTTTTAATGTGTGTATTGAGGAATCGAGCCTGTGTCTTCGTTCATGCTAGGCAAGCACTCCACCACTAGGCCAAACTCCCAGCCATGGGGTTTTTCTTTTTGCTCTCTAACATTGTTGTCCATTTCACAAAGGCAGTGACAAGGGTTATCAATTAAAATGTAAAATATGCAACCAGATGTAAATTTTATATAAATTCACAAATTAGCGGAAACATATCTGTG
Source organism: Megascapheus bottae (assembly GCF_031878675.1). NCBI lineage: Eukaryota > Metazoa > Chordata > Mammalia > Rodentia > Geomyidae > Megascapheus > Megascapheus bottae. The sequence continues at coordinate 5,222,619 of NC_143526.1, forward strand.
CAATATGTGAAATATACTTATAACAAAATATATGTCATTTCCATGCAATTCAAACTTAAGTAAGCACCTTTTTCTTTTTTATAGCTGTGTCTGGCAACCTGGAACTAGGGGGTGAAATCAGAATAGTAGACGCTAAGTTCAAACTTGAGGATAACTCCTTTCCCTGCCAAACCCCCAACAAAACAGAATGGCCTGTGTGCTGGCAACCTGCTCCATCACTAATTCTTCTCAAGATACTTTTCTGTCTTCCCATCCCTGCTGGAAGTCTGTCATGACTCTGACTGGCAGAGCTTCAGAGTCCTGCCTCTTATGAACTGGGTTTTCAGATTGGTTTATGTTGAATTGCTCATTGTTCCCCTGGATAATCTCCCACCATGCCAAGCCTCTCCTCTCCCCTCATCTCCTCTCCCTTTCCTCCCTCCCTCCCTTCCTTCCTTCCTTCCTTCCTTCCTTCCTTCCTTCCTTCCTTCCTTCCTTCCTGCCTGCCTGCCTGCCTGCCTGCCTGCCTGCCTGCCTTCCTTCCTGCCTTCCTTCTTCCATCTTTCTTTCATTCTTTTTCTCATGGGATATGAAGCTCCTTCATGGAAACCTCAACTAGAACCTGAGCCAGAGAGAAAACAGCCTACATGACTTTACACACACTGGAAATCCTGTTCTATCTCTGCACCACTGGACCCACATATTTCTACAGTCCTATCCAATGTGTGCTTCCTCTGCAGATATCTCTCTCCCCTTTAACACTAAGGACTAATATTCTCTTAAGGAAAAAGAATTAACTAAAAGTAGAATCTAGGCTAAGATACCCTTCCAAGAATAATTCTTCACATTTTTTTAAAGGTAAGGATTTTGCACTCTTGATCTCTGTTTTTATTCTGATCTGTAAATGAAAACAAGAAAGTAAGCCAGAATTTCCTGACGTATTAAACATTTTTTGAGATTTTAATCACTTTTCTAAATCACTCTTCATAAAGACTAAGTTAGTGCTGTTTTTGAGAGAACATTCCCCAAATAAAACTTCAGGAGTCAAGCCAAAAATTGCCAAATGTAAATTATCATTCTTACAGAAGTAAAACGTAACAAAAGTAGGGGAAATGAATATTAATTAAGGAAATTAGAAACTAGAAGCAAGGAGTGATTTCTCTCATAGAGGAGATAAGAAAAATAAATGATGAGGAAAACAAAAATATTAAAAAATTAAAATTTCAGGTAGGAGAATATAAAATAAAAGTGATTTAAATGTAATGAAACAGCAAATTATGCTAACATGTTTATCTTCTTATTGAACCATGCTAAATATTGGAGAAAATATTAAAATTGATTCAAATACAATAACAATTCCTATTAATTCATCAAAAATGTAAATATGAACACACAATAAAAAAACTCTCCAAACATTTCTGAGCAAGACAGTGGTATTATTAGTTTTCCAGGTCAATTTTCAAAAACTAGCTATCTAATTGCTACAGTAATTAAACAAAGCCCAACAGGGAAAATATCCAAGAGAAAGTATCTATACACAAAGAAGATCAATAATATTTAGATACAATCAAAATTCTAAACATAAGTGCTATAACAAATTGAGGCTAGTTAGTAACAAAGAAAATCTATTAACATATGTTGAACTTTGTATAAGGAGTAAAATAGAACCACCCTATTAGGTAATAAGAAGGAATACTCATTCCTAGATAACTTCTCAAGAGGTTTTATAAAGAATTCATGCCAGGTGCTGGTGGCCCACGCCTGTAATCCTAGCTACTCAGGAGGCTGAGATCTGAGAATCATGGTTCAAAGCCAGTCTGGGGCACAAAAGTCCACAAGACTTTTTAAAAAATATATTTCTTATTGTAAAGGGTTACATTATATTCGCCAAATAGAAGGTGCATTGCTTAACAAACATTGATACCACTTCTCATGTTTTTGGTTTATTTGTTTTGCCAGTCCCAGGGCCTGAACTCAGGGCCTGAGCACTGTCCTTGGGCTTTGTCAAGGCCTAGTGCTGTACCACTTGAGTGACAGCACCACTTCCGGCTTTTTTTTTTTTTTTACATATGTGGTACCAAGGAATTGAACCCGGTTCTTCATGAATGCTAGACAAGCACACTTATCACTAGGCCAAACTCCCAACCACCAGAAAACTAAGTAATGCTGAGGTTCAAGGGGTAGAGTGCTAGCCTTGAGCTACAGAGCTCAGGGACAGTGCCCAGACCAGGAGGTCAAGTTCCACACCTACCAAAAAAAATTGATATTTTAATGCAACTCAATAAAATCACAACAAAAGACAACAATGCCTTCTATTTACTGCTATTATTGAACCTATTTTTGAAATGTTACATTGTCTTGTAATTGTACCTTAGATACTCAAAAGTAAACAAAATTATAATTTAAAGAAACACAATCATTTTCTGACGAAGTGCAAGAAAATAAATCTCCAAGAATTAAGAGTAAATTTGAGAGAGTAGCTCAAGTGAAGCAAGCTCACCTGCCAAGCACAAAGCTCTGATTTCAAAGTTCAGTGCCACCAAACAAAACATCTGTTTGTCAAGGGTGGTAGCACATGCGTGTAATCCCAGATTTATATGAGATATAAGTAGGAGGATCCTACTTGGACCAGCCCTGACAAAAACTGCGATTTTACAAGAAAAATACATTCTCAGCATTCTATACAGCCCAGGAACTTCTGCTTCTTAGATTCTCAAATAAAGATGGAGGAGTTCAGAGAGCAAAATGGGGATTAGAGAAGCAAAACAGAATAATTTATATTAGATGCATAGGCATGACTACATTAATATGCATCAAGAAAATGTTTAATGTTCTAACATTGGCTAGTGAATTCCAGTGGGTTTAATTGTCTTCATTATACTTGATTCAATTTGCTATTGTGATCAAATAATGCATTTGAAGTATTAGAAAGAAAACACTAATAACTAATACTTCAAAAGTTTTGTTGACCTCACTCTTTGGCACCTTTCACTTAATCTACATTTCCTAAACATCTATCTTTTTTCATATATTCTTTATTGTAATTAATAGAAGGGTTACATTATATTCACCAGACAGAAGGTGCAATATTTCACATACATTGATACCCTTCTCATGTCTTGGTCCCCATTTCCCTCACCTCACCCCCGCCCCTCATCTTGTTTTCCTTCCTTCCCTATCCGACTTCAAATAACCAAAGAGATAACCAAGGGACAACAAAAGAGATGAGAGATAACATAGTACATTAAGGACAACAATTGCTCATTATATAGCTTTTGTTTCTATATCCTGGAGTTCCTTTTATCTTTTACTATGTTGTATGACAATAGAACTCAAGGGAATTTCAGTTAGTTGTTTTATAGCTCCTGTATTCCTGTTAGCTTGTGAGTTCACCTCCGGTAGGAATCCTGTCAAATTTGGACACTGGAAGTCTCTCAAATGGTAAGGTGAATAAATTAGCGCTTGCTTATCTCTAAGTCTTACGAGAGGAATTCCACTGTTTGGCTCATTGTAACCAGTCAGAAAGGACTGTGTGTGGGGGGGGAGTCCTTCCACTGGACATAACCCAAAGAAACCAAGCTATCAACCTCAAAATTGGCAAGGCATCTATGTGCCAGTGATTGTATCTAGAGATTCCCTTCTTGAATAGTTTGTTAAACATGACATTTGAAATAGGATATAAAAAATCAATGTTAATAAAATCTTAAAAAAAAGAAAAACTGGAAAGGCAATGACAAAATTATAACCCAAAGGCAACTTCAACAGTGTATCAGATAGACCAGTGCTGGAGGTCTATCTGGTGCTGGTGGTGTAATCCTAGCCACTCAGAAGGCTGAGATCAGAGGATCATGGTTCAATATCAGCCCAGGCACAAGAGTCCATGAGACTTGTTTTTTTGGTGTGTCATGGGGCTTGAACTTGGCCTGGGCGCTGTACCTGAGGTCTTCAGCTCAAGGTTACCACCCTACCCTTGAGCCAAGACTCACTTCCCATTTTCTAGAGGTTAATTGGAGATGGGAGTCTCAGGTCCTTTTGTGTCTGGGCTGCCTTTGAACCTTGATCCTCAGATCTCAGTCTCTTGAGTAATTAGGATTACAGGCGTGAGCCACCAAGTCCAGCTCCATGAGACTTTTAGCTCCAATTAATCACCAGAAAACCAGAGATGGCTCTGTGGTTTGACGGCCAGAGGGGTAGCCATGCACTGAAGAGTTCGGGGACAGCACCTAGGCCCAGAATTCAAGCCCCAGGACTGAAAAAAAAAAAAGGAATTAGCAAATTTCAAGAAATTGCTCACAACAAAGCACAGAAAAACAAATGTGGAACACACAAAATAGACAGCAAGAGAAAACTAAAGAGAAAGTCTAATATATATTATGATGGAGTGCCAGATAATGAAAGGAGGTATAAGCAAAAGTTTCCAAACTTAGAATATGCATCAAACCACAGTCTCAGGAAGCCTAATGAAGCCAATTAGAGATACATCAAACCAAATTCATACCTAAAACATGGTACTTTAAAAAAAGAACTTGAAAATGTTAAAAGAAATCAAAGGGGACAAAAAAGGCATTTCCCCATCAAAGAGACGACAGCTTGAATTTTGACATAATACCAAAAGACTAAAATAAAGTATGTGTAGGGGGTATGCATCATGAAATCACTCATTGAAGTCTGTCTGCAGTAAAAATGAAATAGAGAGTTTAAAATAAAGCAACTTCAAGTGTGTCATCCTATGATCCAAGGAACATATTCCTAAATATGGTCTTCAAGAACAAAATTTTTCCCAGATTGAACTTCCAAGATCCAGAAGCCATAAAGACATGCTCCCCAAGCCTTGAGCCGGTAAGCTTTTCCAGAAAGTATAAGAATTTGATATAACTCAAATTCTTACAGATAATACAATAGATAAACAAATTAGTCATTTATTTATATGGTATAGTATAAAGGAGAGAAAATATCGATCAGATTGCTGGGTGCAGTAGGAATGGATCTTAAAAAGACAGCATGCATGGTAGTGCATTCTATCTTCCCAGCTATTCTGGAGACTGAGGTGAGACACTGGCATGAGGAGTTTTAAACTATCTTGGGTGAAATAGCAAAGACTCCCCCACCCACAAAAAAAAAACAGGATTAAATTGTGCAACAACAACAAAAACTCAAACACATGCACACACACACACACACACACACATCCATATTGTGGACTCCAATTATATAAACCTTGAACAGGCAAAAGTAAATTGTGTTAGTTCAGGAGCTATAACTACAGAGAAAAACTATAAAGAAGCTAAGAAAATCAAGGTTGGTTAATATGATTTTTCCTAAGTCTTTCCATTTCCTTACAAATGGGGCGATGTTGTTTTTTCTTCCAGCAGCATAGAATTCCATTATGTATAAATACCACAGTAAGCCAGGCTCAAAGGAACATAGGCTCAATGGTTTCCCTCATTTGTCATAATCAGTAGAAACTTTGGGATCTCCTAGCAGAGATTTACAATAGAACAAAACCTAGATACATAAGGCCATGTAGGATGATGCTAAATGAAAGGACCTCCAGGATATAGAAACAAAAGCCATATAATGAGTGATTGTTGTCCTTAATGTACTATGCTATCTCTCATCTCTTTTGCTGTCCCTTGGTTATCTCATATTGTTGCAGTATTTCACATTGTTATCTGATATATTGCATATATGCTTACTTATGTGAAATAGGATAGGGAAGGGGGGGAACAAGATGAGGGGAGGGAAATGGGGACCAAGACATGAGAAATGGCATCAATGTATGTGAAGTAATGCACCTTCTATCTGGTGAATATAATGTAACCATTCTATTAATTACAATAAAAAAAAGTAAAAAAAGGGGAAAAAAAGAAAATCAAGGTTGGGAAGGAACTCAGGGAGAATTAATAGTATCTGGTCATGTTCTTTGTTTAATCTATCCAGGAAGAACTTGTTTACTCTTTTTTTATGCTAAATTTAGTCAGTTATGTACTCTTCCTATTTTTGTTCTTCCAGTCCTGGTTTTAAACTCAAGGCTTCACACTTGCTTGGCTTTGCTTGTTTGGCTGATGTTCTACCTTTGGAACCACTCTTCCAGCCTGGGTTTTTGCTGGCTATTTTGAAGATGGAATCTCACAAACTTTTCTTCTCAAAAAAGCTTTGAAATATGATTCTCTAGATCTTTGCTTCCTGAGTAGCTAGGATTACATGCAGTCAATAGCACCTGGCTTTATTTACATTTAATGTACACAGTTATTCCTTGATATCCACATGGATTTAGTTCCAAGGCCCCTCTCAGTTCCAGTTTACACACACTCAAATTCCTCATATAATATGATATCCAATAATAATATAGGATAATCACTCCTTATATTAAATGCTTCAATTTCAGGTGTTTTGCATCTTGGAATACCTCAGATTCTGTAATATTTGCAAAGACTTTAGCAGTTGAATATTTTTTTTTGCCAGTCCTGGGCTTGAGCTCAGGGCCTGAGCACTGTCCTTGGACTTTCTCAAGGCTAGAGCTCAACCACTTGAGTCCCAGAACCACTTCTGGCTTTTTTCTATGTATGTGGTACTGAGGAATCGTGCATGCTAGGCAAGCACTCTACTCCTAGGCCAACTTCCTGGCCCCAGCAGTTGAATATCTTTAAACCTAAAATCTTAGAGATGCTCAACCTGCATTTGCATGTAGCCTATATATATCCTTTCATAAACTTTATTTATATCTATTAGTGCAACCATTATAGAAGGCTCAAAAAAAATAAAAAGAGAACTGCCCTTTGTATCAACTATCACCTCTTGGGCATTTATCTGAATGGTTGCAAGGCAGGATAAAATAAAGGCTCTTACATACACATGTTCATTGCAGTTCTATTCACAATAGCCAATTTATAAATGCAAATTGCCCAGATGCCCTACAACTGACAAATAGATCAAGGCAATGTGGGGATGTGTGTGTGTATGTGTGTATGTGTGCATGTGTCTCACACACACAATGACATTTTATCCAGTCTTTCAGGAATAATGAAAGTCTCATTTTTTTTCAGAGAAATAGATGGATCTGAAGAGAAAAAAAATCATATTAAGTGAAGTAAATCAGTCCTAGAAAGACAAAGAGTGAATGTTTCTTTTCATTTGTGAATTTTAGATGCAAAAAAAATAAACTTGCATAAGAATACACATAGAATCATGTAACTATATGCACTATCAAGTTTGTTTTCCAGGATGAAATCCCATGCCATTTCGAAAAACTGGATTTTTAAAAAATGAATATCAGGAAGCTGAAATATGTCTGGAATAAGGGATAATGTTGGCAAAGAGTGTCTGAATGGAAAAGGGAAAGGTGGATAAATACAGTCGTAATATACATGAAAAAGGCAATGGAAAATTTGATGTTGACTGATGGGTGATGGAGGCATGAGAGATGGCGAATAATAGGGGAGGTGATGCACCCTGAATACATAAAGGTGTGTGTTAAGTTGCTTGTGTCAATTTTACACAAATAACTATTTGCCAATAAAAACTAAAAGTAATTATTTTTGTTAGCCTTTGGATAACATAAAAACCAGTTATGAGTAATAATGTATAACACATCATAATGCTATGTAAAGAGTGTGGTATACAGGATAAGAGAAAAAGTTTGCATGTGCTCAATACAGAAGCATTTTTTCTTCAGTTCCCGAGCTCGAACTCTGGGCCTGGGTGCTGTCCCTGAACTCTTTTTGGTCAAAACTAGTACTCTACCACTTTGAGCTACAGTGCTACTTCTGGTTTTTGAGTGGTTAGTTGGAGGTAAGAGTCTCTCAGGGACTTTTCTGAGATCTCAGCCTCCTGAGTAACTAGAATTCCAGGCATGGGTCACAGCGCCTAGCTCAGGAGCAATTTTTTTTCCAAGTGTTTTTGGTTAGTGGTTGCTTGGTTCTGTGGATATAGATCCCATTTACATAGAAGGCTAACTATATTTTTCTCTTCTTCAATATACATATAATATATATATACTTCTATATATTATGATTGAAATACAATTACTAATGTATTCATTTTCTTGTGGTGCTGAGGGTTAAACCCAAAACTTTGCTCAAGGGTAAGCACTTTATGTCTGAGCCTACATCTCAGCCCTTACTGAAAATATCACAACTTCTATGTAATTTAAAAAAACTGAATCCTTCTTTGCTTCTCACTTACTTTTCCATATGGACTTATGTTAATACTTTGAATAGCTATGAAAAACACCTACAGGAAACCACTGACTTCCCTAGACTCTTCTGTTGTTGGAACACCACCACAAAGCCCAATTAAGGTTATTGGTCTGTTTCCAGATGTCTGCCTTAGAAACAAGCAGAACTATGCAAAGAGAAAACAAATGGAGTGGAATTACTCTGAGAAGTCACAGGGGTCCCTGATGTCACAATGCAGAGTGAAAATGGGAAGAAAGACCTTGTTGCCTCAAGTTAGTGGTAAAAGAAAAAGCAGAAGGCTGATGCTTAGATCTTTAAAATAAAATACCTTAAGCCAATTTTTTGCTTACTTACTGAATCAGGGGCCATGCTGATTATAACATATGTTTCCTTTTGTACTTTACCCTGCTTTGCATTCTCTTTAGATTATTTATTTATTTATTTATTTGAGGGTGGTGGTGGTGGTTTGTTTGTTTGTTTATTTATTTAGAGGGTGGTGGTGTTATTGGGACTTAAAATCAGAGCCTGGACACTGTCCCTTAAGTTTTATGCTGCAGATTGGTGCTTCACCACTTGAGCTCCCTTTTTGTTTTTTTGTTTTGGGTTTTTTTTGGTGGTGGTTAATTAGGGATAAACATCTCATTGACATTCTTGGCTCCTTCAGTCTCAGATCTTTGTATTCTGAGTAGCTAAGATTACAGACAGGAACCACTGGGACCTGGCTAGATTTACATTTTTATATTATCTTCTTGTTCTGGCAGACCTAAGTAGGATAGAAAAGTGTGATCTATGAGCAGAATCCTCTTCCTGTGATATTTTTCAGCCACTGGTTCAGGTGGAATCAGCAATGACAAGAAGACATGAAAGGAGAATTTTCTATTTTCCCCTCTTTGCTCATTTCTTAGCAAATGCGAAGTCTTCCAAGATATCTGGCAGGAAAACATAAAGACCAAGGTTCTACACAAGGCATGGGCAGGCTGCCCGGAGGTTCAAGTTCGTTACCTGGAAGAGTATCAGAGGGATTCCCGCCCCATCCACACATTCCAGAAATAGACTGGCAGAAAATAGGCTAAGCAATAGTGGGCAAAAGCCCAGCTCAATTCAGCCAAACTGATGAAATAAATGTAGCCTAACCAGTAGCACCAGGTGGCAGACATCCAAGAGTTCTGAAGGAATTCATGGGTGAAATTGGGAAGCTGTGGGGCAAGAATGCTGGATTCAAAATGACAGTTGGCCATTGCCAGCAAAGGGGCAGAATATGTGAATGCCAGTCTATTCATTAGAAGGGTCAAGGGAGAACTCAGGGAGCCTTAGTAAAGTGTCTATCTCTCCCACTTGTCCAGTCTCCAAAACAGAACAGCATCATTAGACACCAAAACAAAAATAACTTCCTAGAGGAAAAACAATATGGTTTCTAAAAGTAGAGAGCCTGAGTCACCCATTTATTATAGGTCCCCAAAGCATGCAGATATGGAGCCAAGTACTGGCATAATGCAGACTTGTTTCTAGGTGCCCCTAAGGGATAGAATGGGAGGAGCTACTGGTGTATCAAGTCACACGGATAGAACAGGCTTTATTTCTACCCCATCAGAAGAAAATTCCTATGCAGGTTTCTAGGTGCAGGGTGACCTTTACGTTGAAGGTCACACATGCAAAAGACATTGGTGGTGCCAGAAAGAGCTACAAATTCCATCACTTCTGGAATATTTTTACTGACCATCATTGAGTGCCTGCCAAGGGGCTGGAACCCAGGGGTTGAATACAGTGTGACAGGCGTGCTCGTTTCATCCTAAGTAGCTCAAAACCCTCAAAGCCCACTTGAGATGATTCTAAGGGCCATGATGATAAATCCTCATGGTGTCCTCATACCTCATATTAGGACCTGAGCAAACATGTGACTAACTGATAACCAATGATTAAAGAACATTGGGATGACAGACCGAATTGTGAAATAATAACTGCCTAGGAAATAGAGTTAACAATAATTTTGTTATACGAGGCTACATGGGGCATAGATTTGAAATGGACCGATTTTCTTGTTAAAATTAATAACAATAGGAGGGCAGTTGATTTATGGTTAGAACCAATGTAGTCATGCTGGCAGTCTTAGCTACTCAGGAAGTGGCGTAATAACAGTAGCATCACCAACAGTATTATGACTGGTGAATTCTGAATATAATCATCTAACACATTATATCTTTTCCTCCTAGAGAAGTAAAGTAAAACTGATAGAAACATTTATTACTGATAACTTATTTATGGTTCTTGAGCTTTTTTATTCTCTCTCAAATCTAGTGCTTTGCCACCTGAACCACAGGTCCACATCTGGGTGTGTTTTGGTGGTTAACTGGAAATAAGAGTCTCACAGACGTTCCTGCCCAGGCTGGCTTTGAAGAACAATCTTCAGAAATCATCCTCCTGAGCAGCTAGGATTATAGGTGTGAGCTACTTGCCTAATTTCATGCTTTTTGAACATGATTTTCCCACATTTGCATGTACATAAAATCGTCAAGAAAATCCATGAATACAAAAGTACCTATTTATTAGAATAATTTCAAAATAAGTGGGCTGTTTACCAAGTATGGATTGGGCAAATTCTGTCAAGGTGACATGAATCTCAATGTTGCTGTAAAGATTGAGAAAAAATGTTCTCCTCTGAAGTGAGAACACAGAGGAGGGAGAAAGAGTGACTGTATCAGCCTCAAGCTCCAGAGATTAATAGCACTCCTACAATTGACAGGGCTCCTCTCTTCTAATCACTTTTAAACAATGATCCTCCCTATTTCCACTATGTGAGGTGGGAGGTTGTCCTTCTGAAGAGATTTCATCATGTATGTAGAGAGAGCATGGCGATTCTCTGGCACAAGGGAAAAAGAATTTTTTGTGGGTCATGGGGCTCAAACTCCTGGCCTAAATGGTGTCCCTGAGCTCTTCTGCCACAGCCCCACTTCCCATTTTCTGGTGATTCGTTGGAGATAAGAGTCTCACAGTGTTGTAGTGTCTGGGCTCTGAATCATGATCCTCAGATCTCAACCTTCTGAGTAGCTAGGATTACAGGAGTGACCAGCCGCACTGGGCTTGAAAAAAAGAATTTTTTGATGATCAGATTATTTCAAATCATAGGAACCACAGGAAATATCAGAGCTGAAAAAAAAATCCACTTCACAGAAACAGTTTGTGTTAGTTTCTATATTGAGAAATCTGTTTTCTCTTCTGTCCTTTCTCTTTTCTTGGCATGCGGTTTGAACTCAGTGCCCCTTGACTTCTAGGCATCTAATGAATTTTTCTGTCCAGACTGACCTCCAATCACAGTCCTCTAGATCTCAGTCTTCTGAGTAGCTAGTATTATAGGCAAGAGCTAGCAGAGTCCAGCTCTAGTACATTGTGTGTGTGTGTGTGTGTGTGTGTGTGTGTGTGTGTGTGTGTGTGTGTCAGAGAGATAAAAAGAGAGAGAGCGAGGGAGGGAAGGAGAGAGAGAGAGAGAGAGAGAGAGAGAGAGAGAGAGAGAGAGAGAGAGAGAGAGAGAGAGAGAGAGAGAGAGAGAGAGAGAGAGATCACTGGTTTGAGGGTTTGAACTCAATGCCTAGGCACTGTCTTTGAGCTTTTTCTGCTTAAAGCTAACACTTTATCACTTGACAGTTCCATTTCAGGCTTTTTGGTGCCTAGAGATAAGAGGCTCATGCTTTCCTCCGTCCAGGCTAGCTTCAAAATGTTACCTTTGATAGCAGCCTCCTGAGAAGCTAGGATTATAGGAATGAGCCACCAGCACCTATCCAAAAGTTAGCATATTTATTTGTTTTGCCAGTCCTTGGCTTGAGCTCAGGGGATCACTGTCCTTGGGTTTTCTCAAGGCTAGAACTCTACCACTTGAGCCACAGCACCATTTCCAGCTCTTACTATGTATGTGGTACTGAGTAAATGAACCCCAGTCTTCGTGCATGGTAGGCAAGCACTCTACCACTAGGCCAAACTCTCAGCCCCAGCATATTTATTTATTTCCTTGCATATCATTTAATTTTTTTGATGCTTATGCTAAAGATTGAACTTAGGATTTTGAGTTGTTACTTGGCATTTTCACTCAAGGCAGGTACTCCACTACTTGAGCCACAACTCCATCTAGCACAAATTTTTAATTGGCATATGAATGATTATCTAGAATATCAATTATTATTTAGAATACAAATAAAATAAGTCTGCAAAGCAACTGTCAGATAAACATTTCTTGTAAAAGTGTTCTTCCTTCTAGAAGAATGCATGTCTATACTCCCTTTCCTGCCACTTCTCCCCTCCCCCTTTCTCCCCTCCCCTCCTCTCCCCTTTCTTTTTCACCCGTCCTTTCCTCTCCCCTCCCTTCTACTTTCCTTCCTTATCCCTCCCTCCTCTCTGTTCCTCATTGTCAATGAATGTGAACTAAATGAATTTCCTACTCCTCTTCTTCCTATTCCTGTCTGAAAGAATAACTAGGTCTACCTTCTGTACCTCCTCTGGGATGAATATGAATGGAAAGGAAATATAAACTCATCTCCAAGGTCTCATGTTTGAAACGTAAGTAGCAGGGAACTTCATGTCGTTAATACCCTGAGCAAAAGAAATGCCTGAGAAGGAAATATAAAATGTCAGTAGATAAAATTAGAAGCAAAATATTTGCACCTGTGTTTCTCCATGAACAAATCTCTTGCATATCAAATTGATGTAACTACATCCTCCAGAAGTTCACACACACACACACATACACACACATACACAAGCAAAACTTTTACAAGGCTAATTACAAAGCAAGTATGAAAACAAATATGAAAAGGAGTTATGAAAAAGCGTCATGGACTAATTAATCATGGTCCTTTTACCCTAGGGAAAAAATAAAGGATGTGTACAAAGACTTATCCTCAAAGATGCAACCCAGAGTATAATCATTCTAAATTAAAAGCATCCAACAAGTCACTAATAAAAGACTTGTAAAGTTAACTGCAGTATATCACAATAATGCCACTATTAAAAGTAATAGGTATATATTAATGTGGTCCAGTGACAACAGTTCGTTTAAAGCACAAATGCATGATAGAGCCAGGTGTGGTATAAGCTTATAATCTCAGCTATTTAGGGGGTAGGGACAGAAGGCTCTTTATCTGAAATCAGCTTAGGAAAAATAAGTTAGAAAGAAAGAAAGAAAGAAAGAAAGAAAGAAAGAAAGAAAGAAAGAAAGAAAGAAAGAAAGAAGAGAAAGAGAGAAAGAGAGAAAGAGAGAAAGAGAGAAAGAGAGAGAGAGAGAGAAAGAGAGAAAGAGAAAGAGAAAGGGAGGGAAGGAGGGAGGGATGGGATAGGAATGAAGGAAAGAAAAGAGAAAAGGGAAAAGGAAAGGGTATGGACATTTGTACATTTGTCACTCAAGTGGTAGAGAGACCCTGAGTTCAGCCCCAACACTGTCAAACAAATGAAAGAATACATGTAGAAACAAATGTGATCTATATGAGTGCCCTTGATGTGTGTGCATCCTTTGGTATTCTATGTGGCTTTTCTTCTTCTCTATCTGAAATTGTCTGACTTATCTCTGATAAATATGCATTATCTCTGAAATAAAAATATAAAAGTGGAATGATTTTTTTTTAGTTTGGTGTGTTAGCACAATCTTTCTGAAATAGTAAAAAGCAAAGAAGTCAAATTCTCTGCTGGCTGCCAGGTTCAAGAGAAAGGTCTGTCGATTCAAGTCAGAAGACAGTGGGAGACAGAAACAAATGGGTTGATCTACACTCCAAAAGTCTTGTGATTATACTTTTCATGTTCTCATCTGTCTGGGAGGGTTTTAAAACCAAAAAAGTCTTTCTAATAAACATTAAAAATAAAAACGTGGAGATTGAGAATTTCTGTATCTAAGCAACCAAGCCTTAGAATATTTGGACTTTTAGGTCAAAGCATCAAAACTCTCTTTGATACAAGACAGCTATGGAGACACAGCATTTACATCACAGTTGATCTGTTTATCATCTCAGATTTTTTTTTTAAAGAACTTTTTTTTTTATGTCTATAATGAAGAGTGGGTTAGTAACAATACAACTTCAAGAACAGTAGCAAGGCCTTGTTCCTAAAGAAATTCTTGTACTAGAGGGACATATTTAAATACACACAGCTCCAGGGAGCCAATCAGAATACACTGTGGTGTCAGTGCTATGGGAACCACTTAGGGAACTGTGTTTTCCCTTCTCTGTAGTACACAACACGAAGCAATTTGCTTTCTTTTAACTACAGTTGTCCCTCATATCAACTGGAGAAGTGATCCCAGATTAAAATCACTGCTCACCAGGTGCCACTGGGGTTGCTCTCAAGCCTGTGTAGGGCACAGCAATGACCTCATTAGCTATAATGTTAATCATTCTAAGACTTCTCCAAAGGGATAATATAGATTGGGAGGAAACTGAAAATGCCTGCTTGCTTTTTTTTTTGCTGACATAAAAGCAGATATGTTTGAAGATTTTTAATGTATTTAATCAATCTTGATAATTTACAATTTTACTTTATTTATTTTTATTCATTTTTTTTCTTTTTCTTTTTTTCTCTATTACTGTTGTGGTATCTGGCACCATTTTTTTTATTAGCTTCTCACTCATCATCTGGAAAGAAAATATTCTTGAATAACATCATTAAAATGTTTGTTTTTAATTGAGACAGGATCTCAGTTTGTGGTCCAGGCTGGCCTCACATTTATAATCTTCCTTCTTCAGTCTCCCGAGGGCTGGAATTACAGGCTGTAATATAACACTTGGTTCCCAATGATTTTTTGTTTAGTTTTCTGCCTTGATTTCCCAGTTCATTCTTTTTAGGCACTGGGGTATGGAATGATGTAATCTCGATGCACACGGCAACAAGAGGTAAAATAAATTCCAAGTCCTTAATCCATAACCTCTTATCCATTACATGTCTTTCTGTACTCTCTTTGTCAGCAACCTGCCTTTACCCTCCAACCCTTATGAGGAGAAAATGTGTCAGATTCAAGTTTGTGCCAGATATCTTCAAGGATGAACTGGCTGATAATTACTATCTTATACCAGGAGAAAAACAAAAAAATAATCTCTTAAAACAGGTAAAGGAAATTTTAAAATATCATACTCCTTACTAGTGGGGAATTACCAGGTTCTAGCCTGTCAAGCAACCTGATGAAAGGGTGCTTTCTTCTCTAATCTTTCTCTTCCCTCCAGCCTTCTTTCCCACTCCCAAGTAAAGATTATAGAAAAGTTTACCAGAAAAGGAATACTGACATTGTTCAGGGCTCAAAGCAAGATTCCAGTGTAGGCAACTCTCATGTGCTATCATCTTTCTTCTTCAAGCAGTTCAGAAGAGTTGTTTGAGGAACTCTCCTTGAAATCAAGTCGAAGACCCTCTTCCTACAGAGCCATACGTTGTACCCAGACACCAGTGAAAATTGGAATAGGCATTGGAAACCACTCCCCACTCCCTAGTCTCCAGTCAATTTCCATCGGATCAAATCCTTTGTCTTACTTCTCTATGTTCAGTTTTCCCAGTTTTTGAGTTTTGGTTTCTAAAGGCTCTCCTGACACATACAATTGTGGATAACTATGTTTGTTATCCTTTCTCTTGTTAATCTCTTTTGTCACAGGGAAGTCAGGTTTGAGGCTTGCCATTACTAAGGCAAAGATATTACTTTTCTCTCCATTTGATCTTCTTTATTTGATCAGAAATATTCTTTCATGATCTTGCCACTATCATTCTGGTTATTCTGGTTCAGCCTTCAAAGGGAGTTTTTCCTCTTTTATCCAATCTGTGTAGACAATAAAGTTCTTCCAGATACTCTTCTTTTTGTCATTCTATTATTCCCTCTAGGGTTCCTCCTATCACCAGTATTATCTCCATGTCAACTATGGTAAATAGGCTTTTCTAGCCAAGACCTCCTGTTCTATTTAACTAGTCCTTGTGTCAACTGCCTATGTCACATCTTCCCTTGAATATTTCATTGGGATCTCAAATTTCATATGTCCGACTCTAAAGTAAAACATGTCTCACTCTGAATTCTCTTTCTCCTCCATCTACCTCACTCAAGTGCTGTATCAGTCATAGGGAATCAATCACAACACCTGTTCCTCCTTCACCTCCCATGTATAAGTGGGAATTTATTCCTACCTACTTGATTAGACATAGTGTTTTTAACATTTTTCCTACTCCTTATCATCAACTGTTATTTAGATGCTAAAGACTTTTCTTCACTCTTACATACATTCGCCTTCCCTTCTAATTTACTGTCCTAAATGAAAATCTTTTCAGATTACTCCCTGGCTTTAAAGGCCTTCCATTGCCAAAAATCAAATCTAAAGTCATTAGAATACTCTTTACAATTCTACATAATATACTCACAGATTTATCCTTTGATCTCATTTCATATTACCCTCTGTCTTTCAGCCAAAATAAACTCTTTTATTTTCTCAAACTTAACAAGGACTTTCCCTTCTTAGAGAATTTACACAAACGGTTCCATCTGCCTGTTTCATCTCACGTCTTCCTTCTCTGAACTCTCAGTGCTAAAATGCTCTCTGTATCAGATAGAGAAACATTGAGGTTCCAGCCACGGACTATCCACTAAAGTCCCTTTCTGCAATAGTGCCTTTAATCCCCCTCTCTTTCTCTTTCTCCCTCTCTCTCCATTTTCTCTCCCTCTCTCCTTTCCCCTCCCCTCCTTTGCCCTACCCTTCCCTCCTCTCCTCTCCTCTTCTCTCTTTTCCTCTCCTCTCTTCTCTTCTGTCAGTGATGGGGATTTGAATTGTGGGCCTGGGTGCTAGGTCTAAGCTTCTTTGTGCCCAAGACTAGCATTCTACTACTTTGATCCACGGCATAACTTCCAGTTTTCTGGTGGTTAATTGGAGTTAAGAATTTCCTGTCTGGGCTGGCTTTGAACTGTCATCCTCAGATCTCAGACTCCTGAGTGGCTAGGATTGCAGGCATGAGCCAGTAGTGCCCAGTTTAGTCTGAGAGTTTTATCAAGCTATCAGCAAAAAGTTGAAATTTAACAGTGGCTCAAGAAGCAGAGCACCAGCCAGGGGAGAGTGTGAGCCCCAGAACTGGCACACAGACACACACACACAGACACACAGACACACACAGACACAGACACACACACACACACACACACACAGAGGGAGAGACCTAGCCTGGTTATAATAAGTCATATATCATAATTGATCTTTCAATTGCATTTGAATTAAAAATGATCTATTCTTTAAAAAATAGATATATGTTTTTAAAGTACTAAATTTCTTGTGTGGTATTTCAATTTCTACTGTGGGAGTAGACCTGGGTTTTACAGTTATCAGTGGGATCCAGGAATGATTTCATTAAAAAAAAATAAATAGAGTAAAATGTTAACCACTATCAAGGAGTTCTATGATCCATAACAATTTACATTGTCTTAAATACATAAATGTAAATCAGTCCTTGGCTAAATTACTCAAATACCATTCAAGAAGGAAAACTCTATAAAAGCTTTCAAGTTATTCAAAAGAGAGTCATAAAACTTTTGATCTAAATTTTCCATTCCTGAGAACGTCACACCAACAGTTAAGTTTGTCATTTGGGTTGGCTGAGAAGAAAGAAAGTGAATGCCAAATGCCTGGCATTTAAAATATGTTTAGTGAATTTATATATTTTTATTTAGTTCAAAAGGACTAGGGTTTACACTTAACTCTATCATCTAAAAGTTTAGACTCATCAAGCCACTTAAGGACTTAAATTAGAAAAGTGAAATGATATTGAGTATAATCTATCATGGCTAACTTCACAAAACACTGAGAGGCAGACTCATTTTCCTTTGTGTCTATCTTCATGTGTACAGAAGCTATTCCAAGATTCTGGTGGATGTTGTCTGATCATATCAGAATACCCAGGACATTAACATAGGGATATCACAGCGCTTTTTGGGAAAAAAAAGTAAATTTAAATAGCCTTAAAAATAAAAATAAAATGACTGTAATTTTGGCAAGGGAGTTCCCGGTGAGGGACAGAATATAAACAGATGGCTAAGGAAGGATCGCCTACATTCTGAACACAGAGCTTGAAGCAGCATTTCGAAGAAATAAGCAGCACTTGCCAGTCCAGGCGACTTCCCACCAGGATCCTCAGTTAATTATGGAAAGCATAGAGTTGATGCCGCTGGTCAACAGGACTCCGATACTCCTGTTCCATCCAGAAAAGTTTTCACCCCTCCACCTCCTTCTAAAAGGGACTAAGCACTAGCCACTTGAGAAAAAGCAATTTCCTAATAAATTAGCCTGCCACCATTGGCTTGCATGCAAATGGCTGCTGAGATCCAGCCAAGCATCCCAAACATTCAATTTCATGTGTGACCTAAACCTGTTACACTGTCTCAGTGGGGAATCTTGTGATCACTCAAATTCCAGACATAATCAAGAAGAAGAAAAAAAATCCCCACTTAGTAACAGTTAAAACTGAGTGTGAAAATATAATCCAAATGCGGATGAAAGAGAACATTTTTTATAACAACAAAAAGTGACAGTTGATCTAAATCACACTGGACCAAAATGTCTAGATCTTTTATCTGAGTCTATTTTTCAAGGCCAACACCATTTCCCAAAGAACTGCACCTACACCTGAATGGAAACAGTGGATCAGCAGCAAGGAAGCCTCTATAATCACTGATTCAACCCCACAGTTTCTCAGAAACCACAGAGGAAAACTTACAGATTTGTCTTTCACCAGTAGAGCACAACATTGGACTCCAGCCATCAACATCTTGTGAGGGTTCCAGGCCACTGAATCGGCCCTATTGTGTTAAACCAAAAAAAAAAAAAAAAAAAAAAAAAAAAAAGAAAGAAAGAAAGAAAAAAGACAAAGCAGGCAGGACACTTGATTAATTTCTCCAAGGCAGAAGGCAATCTGGCTTTAGCAGTATTTGCATTCAGTCTTCACTCACACATCATTGTTCTGTAAGATGCTTTGTGTGTGGAGTTTGAAGCAATTTGGATGGTTTTCCATTGTTCTGGTTTTATGTTTTTCCATTTTGTTTTGTTTTGGGTTTTTTTTTTTGCTGTTTCTTTTTTTGCCCACAAAATAATTACTTTGGTTTTATCTATATTTAAAGCATCACTTGCCAGGGAAAACTTCAAAGAAACTTGTTTGCCTAAATGAAAGTAAGCTACAAAATAGAAAAGAGCATTTACCTGTGAATGCCACGTAGAAGTATGCAGTGCTTCCTAGACACCAAAGCTGAGCCACCCCAGGAAGCCTGTTGAGATATTTATATAACAAGAACATTATTTCAGCAGCACTCTTACAGATCACTCTCAGTGACAATTTTAACCTATGCTATCTGGTACTTTGTTTTGTTAACCAATTAATATGCCAGGAGTCTTATCCAGTGATAGTACTCCAACAACCAGAAATTCCTCAGAGGTGTCACAGGCCCTCCACTGATGAGCAGATATATGGATGAAAATGGTACCAGAAGTCAGTAATTATACCTATAATCCTACTTACTCAGGAGGCTGAGATCTAAACACTACAGTTTGAAACCAGACTGAGCAGAGAAATATGAAAGATGTTGGTCTCTAGTTAACAAGAAAAAAGGCTGGAGGTGAAGCTGTGGCTCAAGTGGTAGAGCACTATCTTTCAGAAAAAAAAAGCATAAAAACAAGAGCTCTGAGTTCAATCCCCAGTATGAGTATACACACACACACACACACACACACACACACACACACACGCAAGCAGACAATATTTTCACAATGCTGACAGTTGCCATACATACTGTACTAGGAGTCACAGCTGGGGGTCTGCCATTCTATATAATGAATGAGCTAATGTTGTTGATGACATGGTTGGAAGGCCTACTCAAATAGGATGAAGGGAAACATCTTTTGATAGTAATTTGATCCCTTCAGTCTTAATGTTCCCTGAAATATTGGCAAACCATAGGTGGAAGAAGGGAGTTTTGTGACTTAAGGAAATAATTCATTGGAGAGGTAAGTTCTCTACACATAGGAGAGAAGAGTTAGGGAAAAGGAAATGAAGGAAAGTCCATAAAAAAGACAGCTGGCTGGTGAATATAATGTAACCCTTCTATTAATTACAATAAAAACATATATGGAAAAAAAGACATGTGGAAGACAAGGCAAAGTAATCAATCCAGAAAATATGTCCATTGGTGTGAGTTTTAATCTGTAGAAAAAATGATAGCATAGTGAGAAAGCAGGGAGGGACTGTCTTGAGCCATGCTGAAGGCTCTCTACATCTTCTGAGAATGGAGTTATTATCACTTCCATTTTTCCTAACTCTAAAATTTGCAAAAATATCAACCCATTCTCTAAATGGTGAAGGAGGTTGATTTTCTATCTCAATAAGGACTGTCATTTATTGTGTTATTTCTATATGCAAGGTAACACTATGAATTTTTTTTTTTGGGTGCTAGTCCTGAGGCTTGAACTTAGAGTCAGGACACAGTCTCTGAGTACTTTTGCTCAAGGCTAGTGCTCTACCACTTGCGGCATAGCTCTATTCTGGCATTTTGCTGGTTAGTTAAAGCTAAAACTTTCAGAAACTTTCCTTCCCAGGATGGTCTTGAATATCAATCCTCACTAAGATCTCAGTTTTCTGAGTAGCTAGGACTACAGGTGCGAGCTACCTGAACTCAATTTATTTTATACTTTTTTTCTCTTCCATGAATTGATGGAGAGGACAGGAGTCTTGAGGCAGAGGTGGGGCGATTTTTGCTCAGTCTGATGCTCTACCACCTCGACCACCTCAGCTACAGCTCACTTCCTACAAAAGCATTTTTCAAAATTCATATTAATCTTAATAATATATGATACAAATGTATGGCAATCTGGGTTTCATAGAAAACCAAGGAAAATAAGCAATCATAATTGCATTTTTGAAGATGGATAAATATATTTTAGTATTTTAAAGGGCCTATAAATTTCCAAAATAGTCTAGCATATGATATGAACAAAGCATTTTTGTTTGTTTTTAGCAGTTCAAAGTGTTTTTAAAATATACCTGATATTTAGTGGAAGTAATGGTTATATAAAGCTGACTGAAGTGAGACTCTCTTAACTAACCAAAGGTAGCACTTCAGTTAGATGGTTCAAGGGCAGTTTCAGTGCTGGTATCTGCTCACATTTCAACATGCATTGTATTGATTTTTATAGACTTAAAAGCATAACAATGCATTATGTCCTAAAAGATAATATGAAGTTGTGTTCTTTTATAACTGTGGAAATAAAGAGGAACAATCAAATATATCACCGTTTATACTTAGGTATTCTACTCTCATAAAAGAAATATCAACTATGGATTATATAGTTTGTGTAAAATGAGGCTCCTGTGGCAGTTTTTAAATTGGGAGTGATTTTTAAAGATTTATGGGGCTTAGAGAGAATTATGATTTAGAAATATGAAAGAAAATCTCTTTACTTTTTTTCTTTTAATTAAAAGTGGAACTTGTTGGGCTGGAAGTTTGGCCTAGTGGTAGAGTGCTTGCCTAGCATGCACAAAGACCAGGGTTCAAGTCCTCTGTACCACATACATAGAAAAAAGCCAGAAGTGGTGCTGAGCCTTGAGAAAGTCCAAGGACAGTGCTCAGGCCCTAAGCTCAAGCCCAGGACAGGCAAAAAAGTAAAAGTGGAACTTGTTAAGAAACATTTCCTTTAACAACATATTTGAGCAACATCAACTTGGGACATTTGTTTATTTTCTAATGTCAGTACTGTAGCTTGAATTCAGGGCCAAGGAGCTCTCATTTAGCTATTTGTTACAAAGCTGGTGCTCTACCACATGAGCTCCAGCTCCACTTCCAGCCTTTTGCTGGTCACCGAGATAAGGATCTCACAGACTTTCTTGCCTGAGCTGGCTTGGACCCACATCCCTCGAGTCGCCTCATCGTGTGTAGCTAGGATTGAAGGTGTGAACCATGTGGCACCTGGCTGGACATGTTTTGAAAATACAGAATTCTCCATTGTTTCTACTTAGCAAGTTCAAATGTATTTAACTTGTCAGGAGGCTCTGAGACCCTCAGGGCTATTGCCAAATTCTCTGTTCACTGGTCCCTATTCTTAGGTATAATGAAACAAATGAACCAAAAATTTGAAAAAGGAAAATAAAAGGATGAAAGGAAACCACCAAGTTCTACAAGTATTCATAGCTGTCTGAGTTCAACATTTCAGCCCCAGATAAGCAAATTGATAATAGCAGTTACCTTTAATTTATGGAAAATTTTATTATGAATAGCCCCCAGGATTTAAGAAATTAATTAGAAAATAAAGCCAACACTTTAAGTTAGAAAGTTATAAAGAATATAAATGATCTCAATCCCCCTCAAATAATTATATATGATAGATACTGAGAAAGATCTGATTTAATTATAAAATGCAATTAAGTAATGCAAGTTTTTTTTTTCTTTTTTGCATTTTCTAGCTGATTGGAATCATACGGTTTGAGAGCTAAAAAATTCTTTATCTACCGCATTAGCCATCTCCCTTCCCAAATGCTTAGATTACAATGGATAAAAGGCAGATTATATATATGCAATAATATGAGGAAGCCCTTCGGTGCAATTAGTAGACACTTTAGAAATGAATGACAGAGTCAAGGCCCAACAAAGTACGCACCAGAAAATAGGTACCTGCAAAGAGGGCTGGGGCCATGGGGAAAGGGGTAGATGAATGAAGAGGGAATGGAGGGGAGAAAGTAATCAGGAATCCGTTGTATATACTACAAAATTGAGAAAAGTAAGGGAAGGGGAGAGAAAGGGGGACGACCCTGGTCATGATGCATTGTGCTCATAGACTGATTTGTAAAATGGCAACACCTTTGTACACCTATTTAAAGATAATAATAACAAAACTAAAATCCATGATGGGACTTTAAATCAAGGTCCGTTTCAGGGTGGGTCCTAGCAGGAAACTGTCTGAGTGGTAAGGTGCATAAAGGAGGATGGAAAGGACTGAAGTCATTTACTGCACGTATGAACATGGAGCAATGAAACTTGTTCAACTTGGTTTAAGAAGGAAGAAGGGGATGAGGAAGAGAGATAGAGGGGAGTGGTTAATTGAGATATCTTGTTTGGAAGTGTCACCAAAAATATTCCTCATGAAATCAATGTATGCCAATAAATAATGTAAAATTAAGGTATTATATAAATGGTATGCTAATTATATGGTTTATAATTCTGATCACATAAGTTATATGAAGATGGGTCATGGGAGAAAAGAAATGACTAAATCAAAAAATATACATGAACTCCTAGACTGTCCTTTAATCTTCCAGGAAATGTCATATGTAGTCCTTGGGTTAAAGGCATGATTAGAAGGAGTAGAGCTTCACATCTACTTGTGTGAAAAGATAGAAAAGGAGGAGGACGTTAGCGTGTTATGTTCCATAGATGAACTTACATCCACGTGAAGCCACAGCCCATGTCTCTCACAAATATCGGCTATTTCATCCAGAGGATCGAAAGCACCCAGAACAGTCGTACCTGCCGTGGCACAGACGAGGAATGGCTCTGCCCCCTGTGAGCCACACACAAAGACAATTGTCACTGTCCACCCCAAACTTACTCTGCAGTAGGTTGAGAAACATAAAAGGCAATGCATCCAGAGGTTGACAGGAGTCTTAGAAGACAATTGTTAACTTAATTGGGTGGTTTTTTTTTTTTTTTTAACTTCCACATTGTGTAAGCCCCTGTCATGGTAAACATGTTTAGAAACATTTGTCCTGGTTCAATATAGAGCTTCATTACTATTGCTTTCATTTGCTTTCTGTAGAACTGTTCTGTTCTAAAGATGACCCAGGGGCTGGGAGTTTGGCCTAGTGGTTAAAGTGCTTGCCTAGCATATACGAATACCCGGGTTCGATTCCTCGGTACCACATACATAGAAAAAAGCTGGGAAGTGGTGCTGAGGCTCAAGTGGTAGAGCTCTAGCCTTGAGAAAGTCCAAGGACATTGCTCAGGCCCTGAGCTCAAGCCCAGGACTGGCAAACAAACAAACAAACAAATAAATAAAGATGACCCAGGTATAAAGTGGAGTAACTTCACAGGAATGGTAACCTGACATTCCGTAGGATTCCTAACTCCTTCCTGGAGGAGTGTCTAGGACTTCCATAGTGTCTGCATTCTCCACCTTCTAGAAAAAAATTACAGGGAAGAAGAGACAAGAGGACAAACTCCTCAGCCCTGTGTGTCTTCTGGTAAAGTAAGTGTGGTTACCATGCCACAAGATGCTCAGATAGAGACTCAGCAAGATCTGAATAGGAACTTGGCTTTGGCTGCCTACAGGCAGCTCCACGTTCATGGTATTACAGGGAAAATGCACTGCCCCTTCTGGGAGCAAGAGTTTACATCACTCCTGCACTTGAATTTTCCAGTCCATGGCTGCATCTTGCTGAGTGAGCAGGCGTCCGTGGAAAAAACGGCAGCAAAGGGAAAGTGGAGGAAAGAGATAAAGAACTGTCACAGGAAAAACTAGTCCCCCATGATGGGATTTCAAGCCAACCAAGTAGAGGAACAATAAAGGAGAACGTTCCAAACATGTCAACACCATGGTATTGTGATGGGTTGCTTTCCATAGAAGTATCCATCAGGAAAACTTACAACCATGAAGTGGTGAGGAGCACTTAGCATCCCAGGATTCCAGACCACCTGAGGAATCAGTGAGTCCTGTCAGGTTATCATTACTCACAAAGACATTTTACCTCCACGTAGCATGATGTCATTTTCCCCCTCAGTTTTACCTTGAAGTGCATTGTTATGGCAATATATTTTAATAGCCTTTGATGTCAGAGGTTGTTGTGTTTGAACCAAACTCATTCCAATTTAACTGACCTTTTATAGAAAGATGGTATTTCTCAACAGAAAGTGGGGCACAGCAAGACCACTCGGTCCCACATCTCCAAATTGAGATGCCCAGGAATCAAAGTGATGGAACATAATGAATCCAGTTGCCATATGGGAAGACAGCTGTAACACATAGGCTGGGGGCTACCCCCAAACCTCTCAGAGCCAGGCCAGAAGGTAGGTGACAGAGCCTCTGGCAAACCACAGGCTTTGCAAATTCTTCCCTGTACTCAACCACAACAGATTAAGTCTTTATCATGTCAGTGACCTAAATGAAATGAGAACAAATTTACATCAATTATTACAAACATCAGAAAAAACTGAAGGTGTCTTTATGGCTAGGTTTTCCCTGTTAAACTGTCTGATATCTTGACAGTCTGAAGAAAACACCTATGCAAGTGATGATAATTTACTAATGAGTTTTCCTCACCTCTTAAAAAAATATTACTATAAGCCAGGCACTCATGAGTCATGTCTGTAATCCTAACTGCTCAGGAGTCTCAGATCTGAGAGGATTCTGATTCAAAAGCAGCACAGGAAGACAAATCTCCAGTTAACCAGTCCCCAAAAAAGTGAAAGTGGAGGGGTCATTGAAGTGGTAGAGCAGCAGCCTTGAGTGAAAAAGCCAAGTAAAAACTGGAGGCCCCGAGTTCAAATCCCACTACTTACACATACACAAAACAATCTTGTTACAAATATCAAGCCCAGATATTAAACTTTTACTATCTGGATTTAACCTTCGCTGGTGTTTTCTCAAATCTCTTGCTGTTAACAATAAAATTAAGCATACCCAATATTGATTCAGTCATCATGCCAGTTTAGGCTTGCCAGTAATCACTGTCAAACTTCTGATGCCTTGTGATTGTCACTTTATAATGACATCAAGGAAAGGTCATTGGATTTAAAGATTTTTTTTAAAGTGGATTATCATCAGCCAAGGCACTGAATCCCAGTGCCATATTTTGATGTGTTGATTCCTGTATCTGAAGCAGTAAGAGTTAAAAGCTTGAAACAAAACAGTTAGGTCTGAGCTACTGACAAAAATAAACTACTCACTCTTACTATAGCAGAATGGATATAAGCTTTGTTCATAGTAAATCCAGGCTTAAATATTAGCTGACTTGAAAGAAAACTGGGGAGACAGGCCAACTCTAAGCCTATTGCCCTACTTTCAAATGTGCCTTCAGCAATTTTTATTTTTCCAAGTTCTCAAGTGTAGAATTATGTCAATTTTGTATGCTTGCATTGTCAAAACAAACAAAAAAATTGAGCAAAGAATATAATAATGACTCAATGGAATAAAATCCATCATGCTAGAAATATGAATTGTTAATGATACTTAAGATGGGGAGCTATGTTTATGGAAGTCTAGGAAACTCAGTACTTTGAAAATTGGTAAATGGGAGAAACATAAAACATTTATCCCGCTTTGTGTGTGAAAACTACTTCCATAGGGAAATCAAATAGGAATGAGGAAAGGATTTTCTCTATAGTAGGATGTCTGCCAATCAAAAAAAGAAGAAATGGAAGAATGAATTACAACATCACTTAATGGATTGATTGGTGTGGACAAAGATCATTTAGGTCAGCAAAACCCATGAGGTAAGTCAGGCACTGTTAGTTCACATTTCTAATCCTAGCTACTCAGGATCCAAAGCTAGTCCAGGAAGAAAAATCTCTGGGGGCCCAATTTTCAATTAACCAGCAAAAAGCCGGAAGTGGAGTTGTGGCTTAAGTGGTAGTGAACAGCTTCCAGGCTTTGAGTTCAAACCCAGTACTGGCACTAAAGTTAAAATGGAAAAAAAAATATCTATGAGGCTAGAAGCTGAGATGATGTGACAGTTAATGAATGGACCAACTATATCTTTGACCAATATCACCAAGGTATAAAATGGATGGAGGAAAATGTCTCCTTCCTGGTAAAACATCCGACCTGCAGTTCTGGAGTCCAGAGATCTGAGTACCACATCCCAGGCAAATAGAACAGACAAGCATAGGCTGGAAGTGGCACAGGTAGAGCCTGGATCCTTCCTATTATCTACAAAATGCAAAGGTAGAAACCTCAATAAAACAATGAACCTGGCTTCTTTGGCAAATGCTTTGGTGGGGAAAATAAGAGGATAAAGCTATCGGTTATGTTGTTCATGGGCCCTAACAATCAAATGCTTAAAGATTTACTTAAATTAGCCAACTATTTATTTAAAAGGCAGTGAGAGAAATTTCAACATATACTGAATATTTAATGGTATTTAAAAAGGCTTAGTTTTTAAATGTAATGATAGTATGTCTTACTAAAAAAAAGTATGTAACAAGTGATGTAAGGTTTGGGATTTGCTTCAGGGCTGTCTAGTGATCAAGGAAGCAGCTGAGGTACAGGTGAAACAGAAAGCCACCAGAATACTGAAAATGGTGGGTGGTGTGTGGAGGCTCATCGTATTAGCTTTGTAGATGTATGAAATTTTCTGTAGTGAAAAGTTTCAAGTTCAAAAACAAATGAAAAATATACAGGTAGGGTAGGGAAGAGAAGGAGAGAGGATGGGGAGGAGAAAGAATAAGGGAAGAAAAGGAAGGCACAGAGAGTAGGGAGGAGGAAAGCAGGCAGGTGTAATACAACAAAGTGCACAGTACTCTTCACTGGCAAGCATTAATGTCATAATGAGAGTTCTTTCTTTTATAGGAGCATCAATGGAAAAAGATGAAATTCGATTAATGTCTATGGTTCATAGCAAAATAAATTCCTCCCAGTCAGAATTTTATAACCAAAGCCAAATAAATACATTAATATGAACCATCAGGCAATTACCAAGTCTACATATCATTTTACTATTCATATTTTAAAGATGATTATAGACTTAATAATACTCATTCTAAGGTAATAACTTGACAACAGAGTGCACCACAGTGACTCATGCCTTTAATCCCCGGTAATCAGGAGGTAAAGACAGAAGGATAGTGATCTGAAGCCAACTGTGCAAAAAATGAGTGAGATTCTATTTCCAGAAAGCAATGCAAGAATTGTGTTGCATGCCTATAATCCCAGATACTCAGGAGGCAGAAGTAGAAGAATTTGGATCCAAGACAAGCCCAGGCAAAAGCATGACAACTTATCTAGAAAACAAACTAAGATCAAAGGCACCGGAGATATAGCTCAAGTAATAAGAAGTGATCTAATACACTTTAGGTTCACAGTTCAATTTCCAGAGCTACAAAAGAGAGAGACAAAGAGAAGGACAGAGATGGAAATAGAGATGAGACAGAGAAATAGCAAGAAAGAAAAATTCATCACAATCATAATATAGTTTTAATGTATAGACTCTAGAAAAAATACAATTCCCATCTATCATGACTCAGAATGAGGTGACTTTCATGAAGCAAAAATGGCTGGCACAAAATAATGAACCACTTTTTAAAAGCCTCACTGGATTACAGCAGGAAAACAGGGGCCATGCCTTGAAATCTCAGCTTTAATTGGTTCTGAAAACTAATAAAGACAAGACATTCTGCCACTCACAGACTAGACCCAGGGCCAATATAGCTGGCAATAACCGAGAGGACTAGGGGTTTAGAAGCAAATAGGGGGATGGATTGATCAAGAAATTAAAACTTTTAAGCACCAATGGCTATAATTCTGACTACTTCAAAGGTTGAGATCTGAGAAGCATTGTTCAAAGCAAGCCAAGGCAGAAAATTCTGAGACTAGTATCTCAAATTGACAAGACAAAAAGCCAGAAGTGGAGCCATGGTTAAGTGATAAAACACCAGCTGTGAGAAAAAAAAAGCCAAGGGACAGTGCACAGGCCCTGTATAAGCCCCAGTACACAAAATAAGGGGGGGGGGTAAAGAAATGAAAAGAAAGAAGAAATCCAAATCCAGAACTGCCCTGAAGGCAGCCAGACACAAATAGTCGGACTCCAGAGGGAAACGTTTTGCAGGAGACCACGAGAATAGTCTAGGTTCATCTTTAGGGCTTGCTCTAGCCAAGAGTTCTGAATAGGGTGATGCCGATATTTTATTTTTTTTCACTTGCTCTAATTGTCTGAGAATGAGAACATCCAAGAAATCCCATAGGGCCTGGAGAGTCAACACCTGGAAATAAAACATCTGTAAACAAATTTCTCTGGTTTTAATCCCAAAACACTTTCTCCTCTCTCCACACACAACATTGGCTTTTGATAGATTGCATTCTCTTCTTTTCATTCCCTCCCTCCCCCCTCCCCCTCCTCTCTCTCTCTCTCTCTCTCTCTCTCTCTCTCTCTCTCTCTCTCTCTCTCTCTCTCTCTCTCTCTCTCTCTCTCTTGTTCTCATCCCTCTCACCTCTTTTCTGGCTTTCCAGATTTGCTTCTCCAGCTCTTCAGGTATCATTTTACCTCTAAGGAAT
Source organism: Megascapheus bottae (assembly GCF_031878675.1). Lineage (NCBI taxonomy): Eukaryota > Metazoa > Chordata > Mammalia > Rodentia > Geomyidae > Megascapheus > Megascapheus bottae. The sequence goes on from NC_143526.1 coordinate 5,251,999, forward strand.
ACAGATTTAAGAATTTCAGTTACATTTAGGATTTCCCAGGCAAGAATAATATTTTTTAAACACTCTGATTTCCCCCTCCTCCCACCAGGCTTCCAGATCCTGCCCCAGTTACCTTCCATCTGTTTCCACAAAGCACACATTCTGCGTACCAATCCCAAGGAAGGAAGCTGCCTTCTTCATGGAGTAATGACACTGAATTAAAAAAGAAGGAGGAAGAGAGTTGGTTGAATGCAGGGAACAGAAAACACAGCACTGATTATCTAAATGGTATGTGCCCTTGTAGTTCAACACATCTTGGAAATACGACTAGATAGATTTTGATTGAGCTTCTTATTACAATGGCAGAGAACTTTGATCCAGGGGTCGGATAATCGGATGTGATGTTGGATGAATGACACACTGAAGGCCCAGTCTGCTAATTGATAATAGTCAGTGTCTATTACCAGCAGCTTATCATAGAATGAATAGGTTAAATTATGTGACAGACTTGCTATAGAGATCAAAGTTAGTCACCGGAAGTTGTTGTTTTACAGAACAGGAGGAAAGCTTCTCCCTGTGCTGCTAATGAATAGGGTTGCACATTAATGGAAACTTAGAATCTAGTCCACTGCTGATTCAAAACCCCCTAGAGAGACAGCAAGGCTTGGTCTCAAAGATTGCAATCACAGACTGGAGAAGACCTTAATTATTTCCAAGAGCAAACAATGGGTTCTAACTGCTGATAAGATACTGGACTAATCTTATTTAATGCTACATGCAAAACAAATTAAATATATAGGAATGTGGCTAAAACCACAAGAACAAAAGAAATATCAGTTTATAAATAGCTGCTTCAGTCAGCCGTGGTATTACCAATGGAGGCTAATAAAAGTTTCTAGAATTAGGTCTGGACTATTTCATTGGCAAATAGCAGTCCAGACTTCAGATTGTTACCCTCCCCTGCACCATCCTGTGGGGCCCATAAAATAATTACCATTCAAACACTGCAGATACCATTCAGACCATTCTTTATATATTAGTACTAGAGGACAGGTGGCCAATTAATTCTTTGTCATGCCAGAAAAATGAAGGCGCTAAAGGACATTATTTTTACAAAAAAACCCTTTGTAATTTAATTTGTTTTTATGAATACATTAGAGTAGTCATGCCTTCATACTTGACTTGATATAGTCCCTCAAATGTGGTCATTCTTTTACCCTTCTTTTGTCAAGGGAGTTTTATTGGAAACTTTTTTTAACTGTAAAAATAGGATGCAGAAATAATGCCACCACAAAAAAATGAAGCCATCTTAAATAATTAATTTCCAAATATCAAATAGAACCCATCCAAACTGCCTGAAAGATGCATTTATTTCATTTATGTCACAAGAACATATGCATGCTGAAGAGTAATAATGTACACAAAACAAGTTTAATTAATTCTCTACTTGCTAGATCAACCTACTCTGGCTGGAGGAAAAAGCTCTGACACAGCTAAGATGATAGAGTTAAGGGAAATCTTATAACCATAGAAGGAAGAGCTTCCGTGAAACTCTAAGTACCTCGGGGCAAAGTACAGCCCAATGGCAATGCAGAAGGATAGAGACAGATTAAAAAAAAAGTCTTCAGAACTGAAGCTTAAAACATCTCAGAGCATCCAAGAAGGAAAGGGGCCCTGGAAGGGGATGAAAGAAAAAATGGCAATGCTTCCAACAAACATGCTGAGTAGTTTTAAGGAAAGGAGAAAACCTAAAAAGCTGCAATTCAGAAGGAACAACTGTATTCAGAAACAAATGGTACTTGTTCCCAACACTGGCAAAAGATAAAGTAAGCCTGTTTAAGACCCAACCTCAGATCTACAGAAGGTACCCTGGTCCCAGCAGGTGTTCATCTCTATAAGGATAAAACAGAAAAGGCTCATACAAAAGACAGCACTGAGCTGAACTTTTCGTTCCTGGTTCCTGAAAGGATGTTTTGTCAGTGACCTTGACTTTCTCCTCAAGAGGGTCCTGTGCCCCAAACATTTGGACTCCATTTTTTTTCTGTCTGTCTTCATGTTGAAATTCACAAACAGATACAGCAGAGTTTCCAAATGTCACAACAGAAACATCCAGCAGATTTCTCCAATAACACATAACAGCTTCCATCCCAGGAGTCCAAAACTAGAATCTAGATAAGGCAGCCTTCAACGGCATCCTCTTGCAAGAGGCCCTAAGGTACATATTAGCCTGTCAGGGAGACCTGAGCTACCTTCCTAAGATGCAAGGATTAATAAGACAGAACCCAAAGATGGGCATCCTAGAACACAAGGCCCTGGGAAAGAAAAAATTATTCCCAAAGGATAGTTTCTTTTTAATCTTTACCTTGTAGTTGCAATGATCACTGCTGTATTCTGATACCAAAGATAATTTGAATCTTAGGTTTGATGGACACACTTAGGTTTTCTACATGCCCAAGAAGTGTGTGCCATAGTACTGATCATTTATTCCTTTTCTCCCAAAATCTCCTTGTCTTTCCTAGTGACAGACTCCTGGAGAGGCTGCATGAGATATATAGATAGTAGAGGGAATTCTGATCTCCCGGGTCTCTTCTCATAGCCAAATTACAATCAAAACTTGGAGTTTACAAAAACACCACATTGTGAGGGCATGCATTCTCTATTTGGTGGTACAGCTAGAGTTTAGCTGGTCTGGAAAAGCAAAAAGACAAAAGATTCACCTGCTCAAGTTGTCAAGAACATAGAAAGAGTAACAGAAAGACTACCATAAAGGTTAGGGTAAGACTATTTTGTTGATTCTTTTTTTTTTTAATGCCTGTATTCAGGACCTGGACACTGTCCCTTAGTGTTTTGTTTTTTCTTTCTTTTTCTTCTTTTTTATTTTTTTGATCAAGGCTAGCATTCTACTGCTTGAGCCACAGCACCACTCTGGTTCTTTGGTGGTTAACTAGAGAGTCTCATGGACTTTTCTGCCCTGGCTGACTATGAACTTTGATCAAAGTAGCTACAGCTACAGGTGTGTGACACCAATGCCCAGTCGATAATTTCTTTAACTAAATAATGGATGAAATGTGCATAAACAGAGAAATACTAAAGTATCTTCAAAGAGCTGGAAATGATTGAGCTACAAAAAAGGGTCTGGATGGATAGGGTAGAAATATATATTCAAATCTACAGCATGTTCCCAAGGTAGATTTTTCCCCCCATGTAATTTCCATTCTATTTTTTGATTTTCTGGCTTCAGCTTCAATTAATCTGTTAGCAAGGATATATTATGCCCTTTTGGGGGGGAACTGGAAAAAAAGTCACTTAGTTCTGATTTCACAATGACATAAGAATTCAGCCTTTTCACTGTTCCATTCACGAGTCAGTCCCGTGCCATAAATCTTCTCTAGGTAAGATCTTTATTCTTAGCCTCAATGGAATTCCTTCCCTCTTCCCAAGGTGACTGACTATTGCATCAAGTAATTCCATCAAATTTGAACTCCAAAGAAGAATGAAAAAAAGTCAAAGAACAGCACAAAGTAGACATCAGGAGCTGGGTTTCCTCAGCTCTGCAGTAGAAACACAGAAAAGCCCTTTGTGTTTCTGGTCCTCTGAGGTCCATCAAATAATAACAGACAGGGATGGATTGTTCATTCCATAATACTCTCAAATAAGGTAATATTTTCCCAGTTATCCACATTTCAAAGCAATAGAAAGTGCATCAATTGCATCTTACTTACAAAGAAGAACCAAGTCTCAGATAAGAATCGAGCTGACAGATACTTCCTAGACGAACCCTTTCAGACAGGTCCTACATCTCAAATCCTGTTTTGTGCTTCACCATGGACATGAAAGCACAAGCTCAGTGTCATATGGAACACAGAGAAATCACTGGAGGTCCCCAGAAGAGCAACTCCTGTACAAGCCATTGGTCAGCTATGATCTGGGTAGGTAAGTCTAGCCAGCGAAGTTAGCTGACCTGGGGCTAGTTGTCTTCGAACTTGTAAGCACTAATATAAAGCTACTGTGTTTGAGGATAAAGTATCAGATCCAAAGATCAACAGATATAGACATAGATGTGGAAGCTGAATTACAGAGACAGTTTATCAAAGGTTACTGAGGTAGTACAAAGATGGAACTTGAGTCTGAGAAGTGTAACTCCATATAAATGCTTTTAGCTACACTTGACCACACCGCATTTAGTGAAGAGTAAAATAAGTGATAGGAGCTTGTGTGTATAAGGGAGTATGTGTATGTATGATGTTGACTGTTATTCAATATCTTCTTGTCCCCTTGAAAAGAAAGATAGAAATTATTTATGCTAGACAATCAATGCAAATTTACAAGGTATCAAGAGGAGCAAGCATCTCAGCTCAGCAGTGATGGTTTTTCTAATAAACACACGAAGAAAAAATTCACAGGAGAGAGGAGTTTCAAGTGAACTGCTCTCTCCTTAAAATGTTACAAACTATACATTTTGAGTAAAGTGGAAATTGGAGTTCAGGGGTGCTGCTTCCAGTCTCATCAGAATCTCTCTTGGAATGCAAACTTAGATTATATTCAGGCATATTAATCACACGTGGATAGGAGAAAGTCACAGCAAGACTTCTCAAATAAACAAGCTTTTTTAAAATAATGCATTCTTGGCAAAAGCAATGTATCTGTCAACAAGAATACGATTTTACCTCTGTAGACGTGAAAAGCATGAATCTTGGTAATCCAGACAGACCCTTCTCCTTAACATCAGGACAATATTTGTATCTAGCTAAATTCATTGCATACATATTGGACACTGAACCGCCTACAAAAACAAAATTAAAATGTCATATTTATTACATGAAGTTTTGGCACCAAATACAATGCAAAACATGAATGGTCACAACTCTTCTAGTCTAGTGGAACATCACTGAAAGTCATCCAGATATGACCACTCATTATCCTTAATACGTCACTTACCTACTCCTTAATCTCTAATTCTAAAACTTTTCCATCCTAGCAATTTCTGCTCTATTCCCTCATTGCAATTTTTTTCTGAACTAAAAGTTTTAATTTAACAGCTCCAAACTTAATAGCCAACACTCCATAATTAAGTCTCCCCCCCGCATCTGTTGTCTGAACAATAAAATTGAGATCACAATACGTGTTCATGGCTCTACAAAAGGATTATAAGATAAACAAATGTGATTTAGGAACCTTCTTAAATAAAATGGACTCCAAAACTTGAAGGATTTATCTGTGTCTTTCCAAATTCCCAATAGCAGAAAGCTTCATTTATGTTCGATTTAAATCTGAGAATGTAGATATGTAACTCCCAAATTGTAGACATCTCTCACTCATTCAGTATGCATGCCATTAAATTAGCATTAGGCAAAGTATAATCCCTTTAGAGAAATGCCGGCTACCAACTTACCAAGTAGCATTATTAATTTCTAACTTTGTGGACTGTGTAAACCTGCAAGGCGTTGTCCCCCTCGGAAATAAGTTTTTAGATGTTCATGGTGGATGGGGGATGGAAATAACTGTTTGCACTCACCTGGGTTAAATATTCCATCCCCTTCTTTCCAGCCAATAAATTCAATCATTTTCTTCAGAACCGCTTCTTCCACTAACAGAAACACTGGGGACACCTCATACGTATAACTAGACAGATATAAAAAACACTTCACTTCTATGGCTGGAGTCAAAACATCCCTTTGGTGTCCCAAGAAAATGCACAGCGAGTTTTATTTCACCCAGTGGCTGCAGAGGTATAGGAAGTCTCTGGACATGTATCCACTGGAAAAGGGTTATCTCCCTGATTATGACTGTGCTAGTCATAATCAGATAAGTACCACTAATAGCTGGAGGTCTTAGGGATAGGCAAGTCACGTCCAGTTTAGAAGACATCTTCAATTCCAGGAGGAGAGAAAAGGGCAGGGCATGGAGATTCTGTATATCCGCCACAGGCAGTGTCCCAGCCCCCTGTCACAGGCAGGAACACAGATGTCAGAGAGCTATGCTAGCTCTGTTAGGATTGCCTCAGTTGCAGGGAGATACCTGTCCTAATGCCAAAGCCCTTCCTGTGGCTTGACACTGGATGATAGGTCATTGCAAAAAATCTCTGGAAGCCAATGGAGATTGATACTAAGCCTTGAGAGTAGCTTATCTCCCAAAGCTACCATCCTGCATCCTCCATGTCACCCGTGTTAACCCCTGGAGTAGCTCTTAATAAGCAGCCTGTTTACAGAAGTCTACCTCAATGCCTTCCCAGGGATTCCAAATGATTGCATCTGGTTGTCTTGTTAGATAACTGAGGGTGACAAAGCGTCACCAGTGTCCCCAATGAGGCAATTGCATTTCACTGTATGAGAAGAAGTAGATATACTCCCGAATTAATGGAAGCCAAGCAAATGCACTTAGATTTATGGTCAGAGCATTTGATGCAATTATTTTAACATCTGGAAGGGAAATCTTAGGGATGGAACAAAAGAATCGATTGCCTGTGGATCAAGCACCATACACATGATAGATCCTTTCAAAGCCTAGACAGGCTCCATATCTCAACCATGCTGTGATATCAGTTTATACACACCAGAAATGTAGGGGAAAGTGTATTTTATGTATATGTAAAATATAAATAACGCAATCATTTTTTTTTTGTATCCAGAAAGAGTTAGTTTGAAACCTGTCACTGAAAATAAACTCAATACAACACTAGGGAAAATATGGCCACATTTGAATAGATGGCCCAGTTTAGTTTCAATTGAATATTCAAGACACCATATTTCCAATTAAATAACCCACACAAGGAATTATAAAACCTGTGGTATAGAAGGGAAGATGTTAGAGTTTAACTTGGCTGTTTGCTTTCCTGGCTGACCTTGCCAATAACACCCATTTTGGTAAACCAATATCATTTCTCAGTCTTCACTTTAGTAAAACACTCACCCTCATGAAGTTCTGGACATGCTCTTCCCAGTTTCTATGCCTTTACTTCTCTCTTCCTCCATCCCCTCCTGCTCCTCCCCTTTTCTCTAGTCTTCTAACCATTAAAGGCTGGGTGCCAAAGCCCAGTCCTGATCCCCTTTCTGCCCTTATAGTAGTTCTCCAGCCAGACTGCTCATGAAAGCCATTAGTTGGGCTTTGTCAAGATATCAAAACATGGAGTGCACCTACAGCATTCATATTAAACTGAACTGGGTTGGGGCCCAGGAGCCATTTTTTTCCATTGTGGGACTTGGACTCTGAGCTTGGCCACTATCCCTGAGCTCTTTAGCTCAAGGCTACCACCCTACCCCTGGACCTGGGTGTTGTCCCTAAGTTCTTGAGCTCAGGGACACATTTACCCATGGAGTCACAGCACCACTTCCAGTTTTCTACTGGTTAATTGGAAGTAAGAATCTCATGGTCTTTAGTGACTGGTTTGACTCTGAACAGCAATCCTCAGCTCTCAGCCTCCTGAGTAGCTAGGATTACATGTGTGAGCCACCGTGCCCAGTTGGGAACCAATATTTTTATTTGTAGCTCTCAGGCTGATTCCACAAAGTAATCAATGTTGGAAACTACTGCCTTGGAGAACTCATGCACGCCACCATTTCTACAACCTTTACTTCATGACACAAGTCAACTACATAGCTTTCCTATGGAGACCAGAATGCCAGGCCCAGGTATCCCTCAGACTAGTTAATATATATATATATATATAATATATATATATTCTTGGATATCTCAAAGTCCCTGAGAACTCAAGCACCTGTAATTGAAAATGAACTGGTCTCATCCACTGCCTGTCTGAGTTCTGGTCCTCTTGCCTAATGCTTTTTATGTCAGTGAATGTCTATGGACATTCACAGCAATGGACTTCCTGTCCTTATGTCCCATGTTCTCATGTCCCAGCTGTTCTCATTTCCAAGGCCCAACATATACCTAGGGGTTTTCTTTTATGTTTTATCTTCTACAGTCACTGCTTTTCCTATTCTTTCTCACTTCCATCTGAGTACAAACTACTTAACAAAGATAGCTACCTTCTACTTGGTCCCTTCAGTATACTTGCCATAATTTTCAGAAACTTTTATAACAACAAATTTCACCAAAACGACTAACAATCTCCAATGTATTTGGACTAAATGAGATCACTGAGGCACTGAATGCCTGGATTTTCTCTACCTCTCTCTTTGTGTCCTCTGCTATACTCTATTACTCTGTCAGCCGACAGTTTGGTTCATGGTGTACAGCCTACTGCTTCCCACTATAGGCCATTGGGATATGTGCCTCCCATTACTTAGAACTCATTTCCCTTCTTTTCACCTGTTTCACGCTCACCCATCCTTCAGCTCATGCTTGTCACATTTTTAGAGAAGACATTTCTGAACTACCAGCTACAAAACGTTTTTCTTATTTACAGTATCAGGCACCTCTCCATCATATAAGAGTGTGAATTGCATAATAATTTTATATTAATTCCAGGAGTCTAGATTGTCTCTTTTGCTAGATTCTGTTTCAAAATGAAGAATCAAGATCTATTTTATTCAAAGTCTCTAATATTTAATAATTGCACAGCTTTGCCTGCAGGAATGAACAGAAAGCTGCTTAAATCATTTTTTTTTTGGTCAGTTGTGGGGCTTGAACTCTGAGCCTGGGCGCTGTCCCTGAGCTCTTCAGATCAAGGCTAGCACTCTTCCACTTGAGCCATAGCATCACTTCCTTAAATCACATTCTTATTTGTGAAATGGAGGTGGCAATGCTACTATACCAGTCAGTGCATAAAAACAGTCTCCATCAAGCAGCTCCTCAATTATCTCTCGGGGGTCTAGCACTACTACTAAGACTACTATTAATGTTGAAAGTATGCAAAAGAAAACATAGATTAAAATGGTGAAATAAAATTCCATCTACTTAGAAAGCATCTCTAACCCATATTCCCAGTGAAATTCCAATTACTTGGCACTTACATGCTGGGGTTCAATGCTTCCGTCATGAAACGAGCCACCAAAGAATAATAATCAAGGCCAGCATACAACTGGTTAAAAAATCTTGGGTGATCTATAAATTTAAAACAAAGTATTCAGTTTCCACATATTAAACACCAAAATGATTAATAATCCAACTAAAGAAACGGACACATGAACTATTTTCAGAAGTAGAAGCACAAATGGCTAATGAACACGTTAAAAACAAAATGGCAAAGATTCCATTTCACCCCAGCCATCATAAAGAAAATGGACAACAACAAATGCTAGTGGAAATGTGGAAGAAAAGAAACCCTCACACATTGATGGTGGGATTGTAAATTACTGTGACAATGCTGAGATCGCAGACGTGAATGGCCTTTGTATTTTGGATCCTGAGCCATGTGACTGTGGGGAAGATGGAGTGACATGGGACTCACTCCACATCTTCCATATAATTTTTTTGGAGTGGATGCTAGGAGTAGGGCCTCAGGGGCCTGGAGTTCTCACTCTGTTTTTTTTCCCCACTTGAGGATAGCATCCTACCACTGAAACCACATCTCCATTTCTGCATTTTTGTTAGTTAACTGAAGGTAAGAATTTCATGGATTTGTTTGCCCAGGCTGACGTTGAACTAATATCCTCAGATCTCAGCTTCCTGACTAGCTAGGATTTCAGGCATGAGCCACTGGTGCTTAGTGTACACGGGCTTTCTGATTAGGCTTACTTCAAGCACAGCCTCCTTCCAACAACCATTGTCAAATTCCAGTTGTCTTACTTTTTTTCCTCTCATGGAAAAGGTCTCGTAAGTTCTTGGTTTTACACAGTACAAACATTCCCACCAATAACAGATCAACTGGCATGATTTGACATTCTTTTCCTCCTTCAAGTTAATGATAATTTTAGTATTTTTGGAATCACTTAACTAGTGACCCTTTAATACAAATTATAAAATTGAGTGTAGCTTTCTGTCTCTCTCTGTCTCCCTCCCTCCCTCCCACTCGCTCTCTCTCTCCCTCCTCTCTCTCTCTCTCTCTCTCTCTCTCTCTCTCTCTCTCTCTCTCTCTCTCTCTCTCTCTCTCTCTCTCTCTCTCTCTCTCCCACTCTTGCTTTTCCTTTTCCCACCTCATTCACTCCACTCCCTCTCTCTCTCAACACTAATAGATCAAGAAAATATATTTTCCATTAAAACAGAAAATTCTCATCTGGCAAAGGAAGCCAGACTTTGCCTGTGCAAGTAATTTTAATAAGATTTTTTTTTTAGTTCTGTGTTAATTTATGATTGATTTCCATGGTAACATTATGGAAAATAACCAGTAAACTGAAAAATCTACTGCATTAAATGTCATTCTCCACTTCTGACATGCACTATAATAGTAAGATATGTATCTCTGCTTTTGAAAGGCTGAATTTGTGAAATATATATCAGGCTTTCCCGGGGGAACTTAATCCAATTATTTTTAGTCAGGACTTTATGATACTCTTTCCACTAAATTTAATCCAGTGTCAAAATTCAGGAAGCATAATGCCTGCATAGTTTTAAGTAATGGATCACCTTCACAGCACACTAAAATGTGATTTTTTTTTCCCAGGTACTGGGTCTTGAGCTCTAGACCTCATGTTTTCCGGGCTGACCTTCTACCACTTAATGCCACACCACCTACCCTTTTCAGTGGCTATCTTACAAACTTTCTTCCTTGGCTGGGCTCAAACTTGTGATCCTCCAGTTCTTAGCCTTTGATGTAGTTAGAATTATAGCTGTGACCCATCTACGCATAGCCCAGCCATGAATATTTTGGTAAGTTACTCTCGCTGTTAAGACTTGTTCTCCAGGTGAAGAGGGTACTTTAGCCAAGCTGGATTTGTATTTCAGTGTGTGGCTGACATCACATCAGCATATTCATAGTGGTTGTGGGTATTGTGAGACAGGAATGCAAAATTTACCTTCTACATGTTTTTCTTATATCTGCCTTGAGTATTTCTTTTGTCCTACCAGATTTGATACACTGGTTTAGAAATTAGTAACTGCCAAGAGTTAACCTATATCTCCTGAATAAAAATAGTACTGCTTATAAGAAAAACACTCTCTAAGCCAACATGATGGCACACATCTAGAATATCTATGCTGGAGGCACTGATAAGCAGATCGTGATCCAAGATGGCTCCCAGTCAAAAGTATAAAATGCTTTCTGAAAAATAAAGTAAAAAGGGATGGGGTAGTAACTCAAGTAGTTAGAGAACTTGCTGAACAGGTATAAGGCACTGAGTTCAAACTCTAGTACTATACAAATTAAATTAAAACACACACACACACACACACACACACACACACACACACACAGGGGCCAGGAGTTTGACCTAGTGGTAGAGTGCCTGCCTAGCATGCACGAAGACCAGGGTTTGATTCCTCGGTATCACATACATAGAAAAAGCCAGAAGTGGTGCCGTGGCTCAGGGTAGAACACTAGCCTTGAGGAAAGCCCAAGGACAGTGCTCAGGCCCTGAGCTCAAGCTCAGGACTGGCAAACACACACACACAGACACACACACACACAGACACACACACAGACACACACACACACACACACACACACACACACGCAAACGGTTTCTTATCTAGGCATCATAGTCCTTGGAGGAAATCTGAATTAAGGATTAAATGGACCATTGGAAAAATACCAGAACCACTAATTTTTTCACCAGTCCTAGGGACTGAACTCAGGGCCTGAGCACTGTCCTTGGGCTTTCTCAAGGCTAGTGCTCCACCACTTGAGCCACAGCACCACTTCTGGCTTTTCTATGTATTTGGTACCAAGGAATTGAACCCCGGTCTTCATGCATGCTAAGCAAGCACTCTAGCAGTAGGCCAAACTCTAGGCCCAGAGCCACTACTTTTTTATCCAGTCTTGGTATCCCATAAACAATATTATCCTTGAGTTATTAAACATGCCAGGGTTTCTCAGGCACACATCAGGGAATAAGCTGGAGTTCTTACTGGTTTTGACACTGAAGTGGATGATGTCTTGGCAGAGTTTCAGGAGTCGGTCATGTGGCTCTCCTGTGTCCCTCATCTCCAAGTCCAGGAGTTGTCTCAGCTGTTCAGGAGGCTGCCATTCACACACCTAGAAGGTGAGCACAAAACACTGTTACCCACACACCCAGTCCAGCCCAGGACGCAGAAGGGGTAAGCATCTGAGACTGAGACTCAACCTTATGAAGCGCCAGAGAGTGAGAGACCCAAAAAGAATTATGACATGGGGCAGCGATTGTTGGGGACCAGTGAGAGGCCACTTGAGCTGGGCATGGTCAGAGAAGGACCACTGGAGGACCCATGTCTGACCTGTGACACAGATTCAGAGGATACAGGGACAAGAGGCTGTAAAACAGGGAGCTTGCTGCAACTCTGGGAAACTGAGTATGTTTATGTTTGGTGTGGCTGGAGCATGGCCTTTTTTTTGCCAGTCCTGGGCTTGGGCTCAGGGCCTGAGCACTGTCCTTGGACTTTCTCAAGGCTAGAGCTCTACCACTTGAGCCTCAGCACCACTTCTGCCTTTTTTCTATGTATGCGGTACCGAGGAATCGAACCCGGGTATTCGTGTATGCTAGGCAAGCACTCTACCACTAGGCAAAACTCCCGGCCCCAGGAGCATGGCCTTTTAAAAAGAGAGATGCTTATTAGCAGAGCTGGTCACTTGTATGATTTCCTAAGTTTGTTCTCTGCACGAACCCTTACCCCATGAAATCTACCAGCTATCTCTGGCCAAACACACCACTGACTTCTTCAAGAAAAGAGCTGAAGTCTTCACAGGTACACCCAAGAATCCCACATGGCTGCCTTCCCCTGCTACAGGACCCCTCCAGTCTTATTGAGCTCCATTTACTCCTTGGAAAAGTCATTTCCATTGCCTTGAGCACACTGTACAATTCGCATCTTAGGGTATTCATATAGCTGGGCCCTGGCATAGAATGCTTCTCCCTTAAATGTCTTTATAGTTAACTCCTTCTCTTTGTTCCAGACTTGCTCAATTATGTGTTGCTTTCTTCAACTACAGCAGAGCCTCTTACTTAAAAGTGACTACTTGAAATGGCAATTCCTCTGTATATCACCTTCGCAATAACAATAAAAATGTTTTGGAAAACCCACACAACAATCTACTACCTACCTGATCTCTATCTCCCTGGCTTTCTTCGCTCTCATTTTTGCCATAGTCTTTTTCATACTCAGATATGTAGTATGATACTCACTTGTCGATTAGTTCTATATAATGTCCCAGAGAGCAGAGGTCTGTCTGCTCAAACATAGATCCCAATATCTAACACATTCTGCTATGTTCACAAACTCATTGAGATATGTAGAATAAATGAAGAAGTAAATGGAGAAAGATAGCAAGTTGTATTGTAGTAGGCTTTATGGGAACATAGCTGGAATTTCTAAAGAAGCCACAGTAATGCTTAGAACAGAGGAATAAGATGGTTATGTCTGTGTTTTGGAGGTTAACTTTCTTTTCTATGTGGAAATTCCAAATAAAACTATAATAGCTATAATAAATTTGGACAGTGGTGGTGATCTGAATGAGAAGGCACATAGACATAAAGTATAGAATTCCAAGAAGTATTAAAATTGCAGAATAAATAACCTTTGGAAATAAAATCAATTCAATGCTGACGGTGGGACTAGAGGAATGGGCAAGGCTGTCCCTGTGTCTTCTATCTTTGATCCAGGCTTTGCTGATGGCATTGGGGCTATAGAAGGATCTATTTGAGACTAGGAGGGTGAGGAGTTTTGAGCATCCAAAATAGATGTAGCTGTCCGTGTGAGGCTCCATGAAGGACAGAGTTCCAGGCTGGACTGTGGTGACGTACCAGCAGGCCAATGATGTGGTCCGGAGAACCTATAGGGAGTGAAGGAGGGTCCAGGAGTCCTCAGAAACACCAGACCTTGAGGAAATGCATGTAGAAGACAGGCAAGAAAGGAAGGAGAATCTGAACAACAAGTCATGCTGCCCAAAGGAAGAACAGCTGCCTTTCACAGCTCCACTGCCAAATACAGTTGAGAAGTCAGACTGGAAAAGGACAAAGTAAGCATAGGATTCATTCCAAGTAGGAAAAGAGAAGTTTGTCACAGAGGTAGAATCAGAGACCAGTGTATGGGAATAGGAGGTGAAGAAGTAGAAGACCTTTAAAAAAAAAAGAAAGGGCCTTAAATATTCCTTTGTGGTCATCAGCCAATGGCTCTCATCTATAATCCTAGATACCTATAATCCCAGCTACCTGACAGGCTGAGATTAGGACCGTCATCTTCTGGAGTCAGTTTGGGCTTAAGCCCTTTCCAAGGTGGGATGGAGTGGGGTGGGGTGTGCCTGTTATTCCAGCTATGTGGGAGGCTGAGATGGGAAGGACTGAAGTTCCAGGCCAAAAAAAGGGGGAGGCATGATATCACTCAGTGAAACAAGGCAGGTACTGTGGCAACTTGACATGCCAGTTATGACAGAAAGCATAAAATAGGTGGATTGTGGTACAACCTCTGCCCAAACAAGAGAGGAGGCCTCATGGCAAAAATCACTGATGCAAAAGGGATTGTAGGCATGACTCAGTGGTTGAACTCTGCCACTAAGCCACATTACCAGCCCAAGACTTTCATATATTGATCATAATGATTGTCATATGACTTCTCAGACCTCATGAAGTTTACTTTTATTGAAAAGAACTTATAGCACAATTTCCAGTGGCTGAGAAAGAATATCTACTAGAAAGGAAACTAAGAATCATCACCTTCCGAAGTATGGGATGAATCTGCACATCACTTTTGAGGGTGCTGGGGGGGGATTGATTTTCTTTTTCTTTTCTTTTTTCTTTTTTGGCCAGTTCTGGGCTTAAACTTAGGGTCTGAGCTCTGTCCTTGGCTTTGTCAAGGCTAGAGCCATGGCACCACCTCTGGCTTTTTCTATGTATGTAGTACCAAGGAGTTAAATTTGGGTCTTTGTGCATGCTAAGCAAGCACTCTACTACTAGGCCAAACTCCCAAGGTATATAAACATCACCCAACCTTCTCCAATTCCAAATAGCTTTCACCTCAACTTCAGGGGCCTAGAAAGCCTGCATGTCTACTACATTGTAAGCAAGGTTGGGTTCCTTGTTGGTAGTTTAGGGTCACAAGTTTCTCCTGGTTTTTGTTTAGTTTGTTTTGTTTTTTATTGCTGGTATTAGACTTTGAATTCAGGTCCTTGGGCCCTATAGCTTTTTTGCTCAAGGATGACAGTCTACCAATTCAACCGAAGCTCTACTTCCAGCTTTTAGTTATTTAAAAGGAGAACGGAATCTTACCTCACAGACTTTGCTGGCTGGTTCTGACCCTCACCTTGAGTAGCTAAGATTACAGGTGTGAGTCCGCCAGTACCTAGCTCCCCTTCTCATTTGGCCTCTCACTTATGTGAGCCCTTCTTTCCAGTTAAAAAAATATGTTTCCTTGCCAGGTCAATTTTCATATTGCCCTTCTGCAGCGCTGTATGGCTTTCCTTTCTGCTTTCTTTAACAACCTCAGAAATTAGCATCCACATTACTTTTTCTCTGTCCACCAACCTTTAGAGGTGGCAGATGTTTGTCTTTCAGCCATGTAATCATTCAGCACATAATGGGACAGCTATTTATATGTCATGCTGGCTGCCTGTGGCCTGGGCGTGTATTGATAATTTTGTATGGTCCCTAGACCAGGCAAAAAGTCCGTAAGACTCCATTTCCAGAGTGTTAGCAAAACCTCAGGCTGGAGGCCTGGCTCAAGTGAGAGACTATGAGCAGGGTAAACAATCTGAGCAACTAAAAGGCCCTGAATTCAATTCCTTTACTGTCAAACTGAAAAGAAAGAAAGAAAGAAAGAAAGAAAGAAAGAAAGAAAGAAAGAAAGAAAGAAAGAGAAAGAAAGGAAGGGAGAGAGGGAGGGAAGAAGGAAGGTAGGAAGGGAAAAGGGAAGGGAAGGGAAGGGAAAGGAAAGGAAAGGAAAGGAAAAGGAAAAGGAAAAGGAGAAGGGAAAAGGAAAGGGAAAGGAATTAGTGAGCATAGCTAGAGTTGTAGAGTTCTTGCAAGCCCTGAAGCCCTGGGTTCAGACTCCAGGACTACAAAATAAAACATAAAACAATGTAAAATAATAAAATAAGCAAATAAAATACCATCCGTGATTTTGCCTTAAACATAACTATCCTACATTCAGAGGCCTTCTGAGCATGGTATTTTATTAATTGCATCATATGACGAAAAATTTAGATTACATACCACCACATGCATAATCTTTTTCAAGTGGCATTTATTCCCTACTAATATAACAGAGGTGCATGTACCATGCATTTGTTGTTTTCAGCTCTAACGTGGAAAGTGTTGAGTGTAAGAAAAGAAAACTGAGTGGTTTGTAGGATTACATGGAAAAGGCTAATCCCGTGGACTCTGAAGCCAGACTGCCTGGACTTGACAGCTGTGATACTTGCTAGTGTGTGATCTTTGCCAAGACCTGGACGCCTTCTGGTCCCATTCCTTCTTCATCTCTAAACTGCAGCAAGTAAATAGGAAAGTAAAAGAGAGTGCCTTGAAGGGTGCCTAGCACACACTGATGATTCTCTAGAGAGGTCCATGAAACTCAGGGCTTCAAATTCTTGTTTGGCTTTCTTTCCTCTGGGCTGGTGCTCTGCCACTTGAGCCATGCCTCCACTCTGGCTTTTTTTGCTGGCTAATTGGAGATAAGAGTTTCATGGACTTCTCTGCCTGGGCTAGCTTTGAAATTGCAGTCATCCTAAGTAATTGGGAACCTCCAACACCCAGGTAACAGGTTTTCATATTTACCTTCTCATTGACATCAGTAGCTTTTAAAACCACTTCTTCCATTATTAGCCTACAGGCTTCTTCCACGAATTTTTCTCCTGCTTTCACATTGGTTGTAGGCCCATTCAGTACAACTCCATCCACCAGAACAGCACTCTTCTTGCTGGACATCCTCTCTTGCTGTTCACTGTCTCCTGGAATCATATGAACAAACTGTGTTCCACAGATAATCTTACTGCATTCTACAGACAAAAACTGGACCACTATCTCAGCTCCAAACAGTATGAAGGTACTATTTAATATGAAGATACTATTTGGAATTTCTTTCTTTCATCTTTTTGCCAGTCCTGGAGCTTGAACTTAGAGCTTGAGGATTGTCCTTGGGCTTCCCTCAAGGCTAGTGCTCTACCACTTGAGCCACAGCACCACTTCCAGCTTTTCTATGAATGCAGTACCAAGGAATTGAACCCAGGTCTTTGTGCATGCTTGGCAAGCACTCTACCAGTAGGCCAAACTCCTGGCCCCTGGAGTGAATTTCTTATAGTACCCCATGGCATGGCAGAGTTAAGGAAGTTTCACAAAGCTCCCAGTTTGTGGGGCAGTAAATCTAGCAGGTAATACTCGCCACTCAGAACTGGACTGAGTTATCCCACAAAGTGGATGACCCATGACTGCAGACAAGAGCAGGACTGATCAGGAAGATTAACATGGTGTAGAACAATTCCTCAGACAATAGCATCGAAAGAAAGTAAAAGAAAGAATGTCTTTCATAATTAAAGATAGTTTACAAAATCATCCCCAAAGAAAGGATTTACTGGCATTCCCACGAATGTGCAGTGGTTGCTACCACGTATCTTTCTTAAGTAAGTTCCTCTTCCTACCACAGGAGGAAATATAGCCGGTCAAACAAAGTCTTAGGCATTTGGAGAAAAGGAAGGAGAGTCCTTGAATATAAATACATGATATTTATTTGTTCTATTGGTACATTGTGTAGACAAATGATTAAGATAGCAAGCTAGCCTAAGCCTTTCTCTCCTTATGGAAATCTACTTAACATTTCTGCCTAGAAAGAAGCCAGTTCCCAGTTCCATGCCTGAGTGAGGAAAACATACAATTCGGCCATATATAAATTATCCTTTCTACCAAAGCGCTAATGAATTTGTGGAATGGATTCCAGATTGAATTTTGTAAGTCCCACCCTGCATTTCCTGGGTATGGATCACAGAAAGAACTGAAAGAGGTCACGTGAACACCTTCCAGGAAGGAAGTACAGAAAGCTTCAAAGGCGGAGCTATCTGGTGTTTCCAGAACCAAAGGTCTTCTCTAAATGGAAGTGCATGTAGCTCTGGTCAGTTTCTCCACCAACAAAATTTTGAATTCTACATGTAAAATTCAATTTTTCTTTCCTGTGCCAACTTATTTAGTATCAGGGAGAGTTTAGGACTCACAAATGTCCATGGAACCCATTTTAATCACTTGTCAAACAATTTTCACACACATGTAAAAAAAGATCAAGTGTGTATGTAAACTCAGGACCTGGGGGCCGTCCCTTAGCCTTCTCACTCAACGCAGGTGCTCTACTGTTTGAGCCACGCCTCCACTTCTGGCTGTTTGGTGGTTAATCAGAAGTGAACCACAAGAATTTCCCACCCAGGCTGGCTTTGAACTGTTATCCTCAGATCTCAGTCTCCTGAATAGCTAGGATTCTATATATTTTAAATCTTTCTACACTTACTGATATCTTTAACAGTATTCACATTTATTCTGCCTCCTATTAATTTCTCTTGAAAGTGAACAGCATGAGAAACCCTTTGGTTCAATTATTGGAAAATACAAGTGGCATCCCAGAAGACAGGAGGTAGGAAGGAAGAGCAGTCACCAGTGTGTAAGAAGAACGGGGTGTGTGCACACAGGCTCAGCCCCCCACCAGGCAGAGGCACCTTCCCTCAGCTTCTACTGGAATGGTCTCTGCCATGACTTATGACAGAGTCGAATGTCACAACCCCAGAATTGAGCTTTGAGATACAATGTGCTTTATGTGAAGGGACATTCCCCCACCAAAAAAAAAGTTTTCTGTGATTTAGAAATAGAATGGGAAAGAGGGCAATTTTCTGGGTTATGTCAACAAGCAGAGATATCATTAGGCAACTAAAAAAGTGGGATTATTTTTGAACCTCATTAATAGAATCTCAGGCTTTTATTGCCCAAGGAATTTTAATAGCTTTTAGACCTCCCAGAGTATGACTTCCTTCCGCCCTCCCTTCCTCCCTTTCTCCCTCCCTCCCTCCCCCCACATACACAAATAAGATTTTTAAATGTCAAACAGCCACTTGAAACTAGAATAGCAGTGAAACTTAAATCATCACTCTCTTCACACAATTGATGAAAGAGATCCCTATAATTCATACAATTATCTGGGGGAAAATACCATAGGAAATCCATAAAGAATTGAGTCTAGCTCAATTGTCTTTTTCTCAATAATCACAGTTTATTCTTTGGATCACTCTAATAACATGCCTGTATTTACCTGCCTCTGCTCAGGTTGGAAACAACTCAGTCCCCAAACCCTTGGGACTCTGTAGTCTGCTCAGGATGTCATTTGAAACTTTCTAACTTGGAGAGCTTAAAGTTAAGGAATTCTCAACCAAACCACCAAATGCTTGGATCTCTGCAGCAGGCTCCTAGCCAAGCCACTGCCATGGCTTCTAGATTCTTCTCCATGCAGTGGTTCCTGTGTGCTTCTTAGATGATGAGCTAGAACTGCTCTGCTCTATGATTCCTCATACCCAAGGCAGCATCATAGGCTTCAAAAGCAAAACTATCCTCTTTCTGCCCTCCATACTGCCAGGTCCAGGATGTCTGATCACAACCACAAATATCACTTTCTTGAGGAAGTCTTCTTCAATGAACCTACACAGCATGCAAACTACCTACCATAGGAAATCCATAAAGAACTGAGTCTGGCAAAGTTGTCTTTTTCTCAGTAATCACATCTAGTAATCATGTCTACTAGGAATCATATCTACTAATTTCCCTTTCTCCTTGCATTGCATAGCAATAATTCCATGAGATGTAGGAACCCATATATCTATATGCATTTTTAGCTGCCACCCAAGAGACCACATTCAGTAAGAACATAAGTTTGTGTCTGCTGGCTACAGCATTGCCTTCCCAACCCTAATACACACAAGGCAGTTTACAGGGTTTCATAGACATGCTACCCACTGATTTAGCAGCCAGTGTGGTAAGGCTGTATCTCTGGACTGCTATGGTCAGCTGTCTACATACAAGATTCTGACCTGAACTCAGGGAAGAGACCCTGGACCCGAACAGGAAGTGGGGCAGAATACTGAGGCATGATAGATCAGGAAAAATGAGGTATGAGAAATGGTAGCCAGGAATTCAAAGACAGCACTGTATTAAGAGTAGCTTATTGGGCTGGGAGTTTGGCCAAGTGGTAGAGTGCTGCCTATCATGCATGAAGACATGGGTTTAATTCCACATACTTAGAAAAAGCCAGAAGAGGTGCTGAGGTTCAAGTGACTGAGCTCTAACCTTGAGAAAGTCCAAGGACAGTGCTCAGACCCTGAGCTCAAGCCCAGGACTGGCATAAAAAAAAAGAGTAGCTCTATATCTTTTATGGTCAGAGAAGCTGAACATTTCTTCATCTGTCTATTGATCATTCTAACTTCCGAGAAGTCTCCCTTTAAATTTTTAGCCTACTTTTTGTTGCTTCTCAAAGAAACAAAACCCAATTAATAAGCAGTGATGGGAGGGAAAACCTGAGAGAGAGCTACAGAAGGGGGGTGACATTTCAAAAGACATGTACTCTTTATCCAACTTATGCAACTATCACCTGTACAATAACAATAAATAATTTTTAAAAACATATAGCTCTATCAGAAACACAGAAGCACTGTTTTCTTTGCTTTAAGCCTTCTACTCCCTCATAAGCTACAATACTAGTAAAAAAAAAAAAGAAAAGGAAAAAGAGCAGCCGTTTCTCCTTTTTCGCCTGGACTAATTGTTCCAAATAATTAGTATGCTCTGAAAACTGCACTTACTCAGTATCTTAAAGATTCTTATCCTGGAAGAACAAATGAAAGATACTTGATAAGTGACTTAGAGATACTTATCCTGGAAAAAATAATACCTGGGAAAATAGTTCCCTCTTGGCACAGAACATGTTTTAAAATTTTTCCTATTTCAAGAATGGACACCTGTATTGAAGGAAGTAAGTGAAAAAAAATACCATCCTTTCTTTGAATGGATGGCCAGACATCCTTAATGGACAGGTCAGTCTTCAAGTCTCTGAGATCAATTGCTAAAAGTGTAACAACAAGAAAGACTAAGTGTACCAGATGTCACATCAAAGGAAAATACTTATTCTAAAGGGAATTTTATTTGAGCTGAACCCCAATCTCCTTTTATCACACACACAAAAAAACTTGGTGCTAAAGCACTCACTCTATTTTTTTTTTGCCAGTCCTGGGCTTGAGCTCAGGGCCTGAGCACTGTTCTTGGGCTTTTCTCAAGGCTAGCACTCTGCCACTTGAGCCATAGCACCACTTTCAGCCTTTTTTCTATGTATGTGGTACCAAGGAATCGAACCTGGGTCTTCGTGCATGCTAGGCAGGCACTCTACCACTAGGCCAAACTCCCGGCCCCAACACTCACTCTATTTGTTACCAGATGTGGCCATACTCGTGTCTGGAGTGTGTACTTTCTATCTTTCCTTCCCTTTGCTTTTGCTATTACTCTTTCTTGATTTGGATTTTGATATGTTCTCAAATTCTTTTCTGAAGTAATATCAAGGCCTCTGTATCGGAGCACTGGGTAGAAGCTGGCCTCCTCCCTGTTAGAGATCTCTTGCATGGAGCATTCCCCCTGGCAACTCTTCTAGGACCAGCATCACAGATGATGGGCCAGAGAAGAGATAACTGAAAGAGCTTGAAACTAGGCAGCAATGCACAGCCACTGATTAAAGGAACCACACATGAAAGGATCTCTTTCCTGTGCTCTCTTTTCCTCATTCTCCCATAGCGTCTTTCTTTCTGGCCTCTCTCTTTTTCCCCAGTGGTAGTTCTTGCTCTTCTGAAACAGCCCACAACCATAGTCTCATCTGGGATCACACTTCCAGATGAAGGCCATTCAGCCCTACAGAGAATGAAATTCTCACTCCTGCATTCCTACCAGTGCTGCAGACCCATGCCCTCCCCCAAATTCCACACCAGCCCCAGGCTTTGCCTTGGTTAGAGATGTAATAGCTCTTATCCAACAGTAAATGTGGAAGTGCCTTTCCCTTTGGCAAAGTATGGAAAGAGGGAACAGAGATAACGCCTGAAAACAGCACCTGGAACAGAGTCTCAGCAAGTGGCAGATGGAATTAGCTGTCTCTATAAATGCACAGCAGTGTATAAAGAAGCTTATGAGTGACCATCAGCAAGCTACTAGTGAGGTAGGCTTGGAGTGATCACATGACTATTTTTGCTGGTGTGCAAGAATTGGAGAAGGAACTATTGGTCATATGGGGCTCAGGACACAAGATGGCAGTGGATTCTGTCAGCCACATGCCTCACGTCATTCTTTTCCACTCAGTTAATGGTGTAGAGGTTTTATTTCTCGTTGATGATTGCAAACTGCCACAAGGAAAAATATACATGGGTCAATTTGCTGGACATCTCAGGAAACAGAGTGCACACATGGGTTCCCACAGCTATATAAGTGATTGATTGGCTGTGGAATTACCTTAGAAGCCATCTTATCTAATATATTCAGACATTCCTAATAACACACACACACACACACACACACACACACACACACACGAGTTAATGAGCTCAGTTCTGATCTCAGTTCCAGGCTCTCTGATCTCAGGGTAACATCGTCCCTCCTTATCCCTTATCAATCATCTATAAAACCAAAGACAGTCTGGGTAACATTGTAGTGTACTAGCTGCTAGAAAGGTTCTGCATACCCCAGTAAAGACCCATACTCATGGATTCCTCCCCCAAATGATTTGGTTCAGAATCATTTGAATTTAAACTTTGTTTTACCCTGTGCTACAGGGTCTAAATCCAGGGCATCTCACAGGCTTATCAGACACTCCCCTACTTGAGTCATGCCCCTATCCAAGCCCTGTCTTGCATTTGTTTTTCCTCAAATTCAGCTGGTCTACAATTACAGCTGCTCAACCTTTATCTCCTACATAATTGGGATTTTAGAGGCATGCCATTACATTCATCTCATTGGATGAACTGAGATCTCACTATCTTGCCCAGGGTGACCTTGAACTGCAATCCTCCTTATTTCTATCTCTTGAATAACTAGGATGGTAGCTACCATGCCTGGCCAGAATTTGAACTGTTAGCAAGGACTCTAATTTGGACTATCAGTACTGTGACACATGAATATGTAAGTGCCTTTAGAAATCGCCTTTTTTGGCCAGTCCTAGGGCTTGAACTCAGGGCCTGAGCACTGTCCTTAGACTTTCCTCAAGTTTAGAGCTCTACCACTTGAGCCACAGCACCACTTCCAGCTTTTTCTATGTATATAGTACTGAGGAATTGAACCCGGGTCTTCGTGCATGCTAGGCAAGCACTCTACCACTAGACCAAACTCCCAGCCCTAGAAATCATTATTGTGAGTGACCTTTAAAGTATTTTCAGATTCCCAGTGTTTCCGTTGCATAGGTTATCTCATTCTTTAATAGGTCTTGAGTCTTTTCAATAACCACCTGTCAATCACTACCATGTGCCACATACCAGGTGAGGAGAAGAAGACAGAAATGAATCCTTCCTTGAGTTCCTTCTCCCACAGACCCACTGCAAAATCTCATGGTGATTTCCTGTACAGTAAGTTCACATATAAGTGAGTTCCATTATAGGTGTAAGCCACTGGTACCCAGTAAACACAATGTTTTATTTGTTTGTTTTGCTAGTTCTGGAGCTTGAACTCTGGGTATGGATGCTGTCCTTTGAGCTTTTGTGCTGATTACAGGGATGAGCTACCACCAGCATGGAGCTAACATGACCTTTTGAATGTAAGTAATGTGAACATTTGGAGTCCAGATTTTAGGATTTCATGAAAAGTCGGAGTGACACAGAATTGTCCTGAATCCCAAGATTTACTTTAGAATTTTTAATATCTGCAGTCACATACCAGCGTCGAGTTGCTCATGTCTGTAATCCTAGCTACCCAGGAGGCTGAGATCTAAGGGTCTTGGCTTAAAGCCAACTCAGCCAGGAAGGTCCCTGAGATTCTTATCTCTAATCAATTACCAAAAAGGCAAAAGTGGAGCCGTGGCTCGAGTTTAAGAGTGCTAGGCTTGAGCAAAAACTCAGGGACAACATCCAAACCCTGAGTTTATGGCCAGTACACACACACACACACACACACACACACACACACACACACACACACACATGCTATCTTCAGTAACAATTAACAGCAGTTTCCAAACTTCACTCATTAAGTCAGTGACCTCAATGACAGACCACTGGGATAATCACAGGAATGCTTCTGGGGGTGGGAGAGCGGAGTGTGGGGTTGAAATTAGCATGAGTGCCATTTTCAGCAAGGGAGCCAACCAATCAAACAGGTCAAATTTCTCTTCCATAGGACTCCAAACCTAGTAAATGAGAGCCTCTATAAATTCTCTCCCTTCCTCCCCCGTGTGTGTGTGTGTGTGTGTGTGTGTGTGTGTGTGTGTGTGTGTGTGTGTGTGTAGCAGTTGTGGGACTTGAACTCAGGGCCTCAGCACTGTCCCTGAACCTCAAGCTATTTCTCTACTACTGTGAGCCACAGCTCTACTTCTAGTTTTTAGATGGTTAATTTGAGATAAGAGTCTCATGGAGTTTCTTCTTAGGCAGAAACCACAATCCTCAGATCTCAACCTTCTGAGTAGCTAGGATTACAGGCACATACCACCAGCACCTACCTAGATTTGCCATTTTACCTGTTAAAATTGTCACAATATTTCTAAACATTTCTGAAAATCCATAATCCCCAGTTGGGATCATTGATAAAATGAGACACTGCACAACACCCCAAGTGTAGCTTCACTCCTTCTAAATATGAATGCACACTTCTCATCCCTTATCTATAATTTGGAAATGCCATGTGATCTGTGTTTCTCAGTAGCAAAATAGAGAATTAGCCAAGGCTCTTGCTTTGAGTCACATGGTAATAAGAGCCTAAGGCACATGGCAAGTGCCCCCAACAATGTGTGGAGAACTAGTAGACAGTGCTAATGTGACTGAGTCTATGTGAACTCTCACAGTAGATGTTATATGAACAGCATCACGTTTTTGGCAGAAAGTCTGCCAGTGAGAACAAAGTATCCTATCTGGGCCCCTCATTGCTAAGTCAAAATTAGTAGGAGAAAAACAAGGCTTGATTCCAATGTACAGAAATGGAAGTACAAGGAATCAAAAAATAAATCCAAGCACCTGGTTGGAAGGTGAAGAAGCCCTTCAGAAAGAACCCTTCAGGTCCTTCACATAGGAACCAAAGGAGGCCCAAAGGTCAGAGCCTGGAAAACTCAAGGGCCAGCCCATATTAACCATTACAGTTACTGTATTTGAAAGGTAATAATGAATAAGAACTGACTTCCTCCTGAGCACTCACACTCAAACCTGAGTATGGAAATATGCCACACAGTCTCTGTTCTCAAATGACTAAGTTTAGAAAGAGAACATGTAGGGAATAAAGCAAGGGAAAACTGAATGTATAAAAACTGGAAGTATATCTTTTTCTTCTGAAAAGTTTTTTCTAATTTTTATTATCAGAGCGATGTATAGAAGGGTTACAGCTACATTCATGAGGTAGTGATATATTACCAGTTTTCATGGTTTGTTTGTTTGTTTGTTTGTTTGTTTGTTTTGGCCGACTTTCCTCCCCCAGTCCCTCTCAAGTTGTAGAGTTCATTTCCAACCTACTGTCTTGTGAGCATCGCTGTTACACTGGTTTATCCTTTGTCCTTTGTCTCATCATCTTGTTTTTCCCCTTCCCTGATTCAAATAAAGAAATAAATGGGAATACAATACACCAGGTACCAAATTTTCAGGTAAGAAGTCTCACCTAGGCTTCAAGAACAGGTGCTTAATTTCACTGATATCCCTGGTACTGCCGACCTCAGATTTTCTGCATCCCTTTCAAAGAAGACACTTTTACTGCCTGAAAAACAACATACTAATGAAAGTGAGCGTGACAATGAGCAATCTACAAAGAAGATGATTTAAGGGTTGATAATATGGCTCCAGTGGTAGAAGACCCGACTAGTAAACGTGAGGTGCTGAGTTCAAATCTCAGCTCTGCTAAAAAGTAAAGTAAACAATTTAAAAGAAAAGATGACTACAGAAAATAAACAAATATTAAAGAAATAGCAATAACAGCTAGAAACCAGTGGTTCCTGCAATTTTAGCTACTCAGGATGCTGAGACCTGGAGAATTGTAATTCAAAGCCAACCATGGGCAAAAATGTCCAAGAAACTGCATCACCAATTGTCCAACAAAATGCCGGACTGAAGTCATAGCTCAAATGGTAGAGCGCCAGTCTAGCAAATGAAAGGCCCTAAGATTAAGTCCTACTCCTGAAAAAATAATAATCATAACAAAATAACAAACATGAGGCAGTTGGTGCAGAAACACCAACAATCTGCATCATGTCAACAAATGCTAAATGTGAATATAGCAATATAATATGGTACAATTACTCCTGCTGGTAGAGTGCTATTGCAAACAGGAAATCAAAGAGTTAAGTGGCAAAAACATGTATACAATTTCCTTATTCTCATGTCAGGGTTAAATCAGACACACAGATGATAACTTCAAAATTCAGTAAGCAAAAAAAGATATGGCGAGGAAAACTGGAAATTCCATCCAGGAAGGATAGAGTTAGGCAAAATACACATTGAAATTCAGTGCTGCTGAATGCAAAACTCAGAAAATCTCCACAATAGGGGGTATCAGAGGTTGCTCTTCATTTAGCTACTCTGCCAGTATACTAGCTGTCAGTACACCAGGGTGTGGCACACTCCTGGATGTGTCACAAACAAGGAGACACACAAATTCACATCTCCTTGAGGAAAGTTGTTGGGTATTAGTAATGAGACAAACAGATGAATAATGAAGGCAATTTCGGCTTTTCATAAATGCTTCAGAGGACCTGATTTGGTAAAAGAAAATAAACAAAGATCTATTGGAGATTTGCCTACACAAAAAGGTCTCTGGAAGAGGAGATGTTTGAATTAAGACATGTGAAAAGATTTGGAAAGGTTCAGAAGAAAGAACTAGGAAATGTAAATAGCATATTACCTTCTTCAAAAAATAGAAAGTTGGCCAGGAGTTTGGCCTAGTGGTTAAAGTGCTTGCCTAGCATGCATGAAAACCCGGGTTCGATTCCTCGGTACCACATACATAGAAAAAAGCCGGAAGTGGTGCTGAGGCTCAAGTGGTAGAGCTCTAGCCTTGAGAAAGTCCAAGGACAGTGCTCAGGCCCTGAGCTCAAGCCCAGGACTGGCAAAAAAAAAAATAGAAAGTTAAGCTAGGTGCTGGTAGCTCACACATTTAATCCTACCTGCTCAGAAAACTGAGATCTAAGGATGAGAAAGCCAGCCTGGGGAGACAAATTTGAGAGAAACTTCTCCAAATAATTACCAAAAGCCATTGCCTGGGAGTTTGGCCTAGTGGTAGAATGGTTGCCAGACGTGCATGAAGCCCTGGGTTTGATTCCTCGGTCCTATATATACAGAAAAAAGCTGGAAGTTGTACTGTGACTCAAGTAGTAGAACACTAGTGTTGAGAAAGCTCAAGGACAGTGCCCAGACCCTGAGTTCAAGCCCCAGGACTGGCAATACTACTACTAATAATTAACAAAAGCCAGAATGCAGGTAGTTCAATTAACAGAGCATCAGCCTTGAATGAAAAGCAAGTAAGGCCCTGAGTTCAAGTCTCAGTATCAGAGCAAAAGCAAATCAACAAACAAAAAGAAATAGAAAAAATATTGTTGGATCTGGGCACCCATGGCTCATGTCTGTAATTCTAGCTACTCAGGAGACTGAGATCTGAGGATAATGGTTCAAAGCCAGCCCAGGTACAAAAGTCTCTGAACTTTTATCTTCAATTAACCTCCAGAAAACTGGAAGTGGTGCTCTGGTTCAAGTGGTAGAGCATTAGCCTTGAGTTGAAGAGCTTAGGGACAGCACCCAGGCCCAGAGTTAAAGCCCCACAACAGAGAAAGAAGAAAGAAAGAAAGAAAGAAAGAAAGAAAGAAAGAAAGAAAGAAAGAAAGAAAGAAGAAAAAGAAAAGAGGAAGGAAGGAATAAAGGAAGGAAGGAAGGAAGGAAAAGAAAGAGAAAGCAAGCAAGCAAGCAAGCAAGCAAGCAAGCAAGCAAGCAAGCAAGAAAGAAAGAAAGAAAGAAAGAAAGAAAGAAAGAAAAGAAAGAGGTCAATTTAACTTGTATTTGCCTCTAAAAGCAATCAGAAATCACTAAGGGTTTTAGAGAGCATGAACTGATTTTCATTTATAAGAGCTGGTTCTGCAGGCCATATAATGATGAATGTGGAAACATGATAATACATAGTAGGCTACTAAAAAAGACCAGGCAATTTGGGATAGTGACTATGGCTCAGAAAGTTATAGGGCAATAGAGTGAAGGGTCCAATTTGGAAAGCATTTGGCTCTGAACTTGCTCACTAAGTGGAAGCAGAGATCAAGGAAAGACGAGAGTGATAACTTAGAATTGCAATCTGAGTGATGAGAGAAAGTTAGTGATCACAAAGCCTGTTTCCGACACAGGGAAAGCTGAAAAAGAGACTAGTAGGCTAGAGCTGGTGTGTGCAGGTTAAGAAGGGGTATGACTGAGACCTAGGCATTGGTTATAACAGGGCAGAAACAAAGGCTATGGCAAGGAGAGTTGAAATTTAGAAAGCATCAAAAACTAAGCAGAGAAGTATGCCTGTGCACATATTTGGGTTCCAATTGCTCGTGAACCTTTGTTTGTTGCAGGAGCAGCATTTGTAAATGAAAGAAGGTGCTGTGGAGAAAGTATGGAAGCCTACCCCATTGATGTTGACAGGGCACAGGAAGGTTAGCTGACACCCAGGAGGCACCGGAGGCTGTTGAGGTCTCCTGAGAACCAGGAGGTGATGCTGAAAGTTGAGTTTAGTGTCAGTATTGCCATTATATGGAAAAATCAAGAAGTGAAGGTACGCAGCGTGCCAGAGGTTCACACCCAATCCTAGCTACTCAGAAGGCCTGAAATCTAAGAATCAGTTTGTAGCTAGCCAGGTGGCAATGTCTACAAGACTCTTACCTCCAATTAGTAGAATCCTAGACTGGTGGCTGAAATCTGAGGCAGCCAGGCATGAAGTTCCAGAGACTCTTATCTGTAAATAACTAGCTTAAGCCAGAAGTGGAGGTGTGGTTCGTGCAGTGGGGTACTTGACTTTAGCAAAAGACCTGAGAGACAACACCTAAGTTCCAAGTTCAAGTCCCAGTATTGCCTTTCTCCCAAACCCACCAAAAAAAGATTAAAAAAAGAATTAGAGGCAAGGAGACCCAATGAATGTAACCCAATGAGGTAGTGAGAGCAGAAACAGGATTCAAGGATTGCAGATTTGTATTTATTTTATCCTTTTTCTTGCAGTAAGATTACTGGACCAAGCCCTACAACTATTACAGTATGAGGTAAAGATTGTTTTTTCTATCTTTCACCAAGTCTACATTGCAAAAATGATCACTGGATGCCATGGTGACAGAATAAGACAGAGAAAAGATTATTATTGTGTGCATCAGCTCCTCTCTTGCAGAACACAGAAGATCATAAAACATTTCTGGAAGTGACATGCTGCCATTGGCCTGAGTTTTGTTTTATGAGATCCGAGTGTTAGCAGGCAGGATGTCAGTTAGATGACTCATATTGAACTGAAATACCACCAAGTCACCTCCTTCAACACATGGGCCCCCAACACCCAGCCCAGCTTTGGAGAGGATAAGCTCCCTATAAGGGAGCTTCTGAGCAGTCTCGACAGCTGGTTATTATCCTCCAATGACAACAAATACATGGGGCATCATAACCTGTAATCACTTACTTTTAGTTTCCAAATGTTTTCCTTCCACAAGGCACCAGACAAGCAATTAGGTAAGCTTCTCAGGAGGGTAGATTTTTCAGCCACATCTATTCCTGCCACTTGAGATCCCATTACTAGCATCATGTATTTAGTTTGTCATGTGGGTAGGAAGCTCACCCATTCACCTCTCCCCACCCCAATACATTTCTGATGACTACTATCTCCGCTTGAAAGATATGTAAGGCAGTGGGTTCCATGAAGGGATGGAACCTGGTATCTTCATTCTAAAAATTCTTTCCCCATTCTTCAGACCCAGTCTGGGAAACTTTGCTTTGATTGAAACAATCTAATCTGGTTCAGCAGTAGGTACTGCATTCTGGTACTATACATCTTTCAGTAACTGTACTTATACTGTCTTTTGTCGGTTCTTGATTTTTAGTGTTTCTCTAGTATTCACATTTCCTGCTGGTATTTTCCTCCTCTGCTTATGCTCTTATTCATCATCTTCTCAGCTTCCTCCTCCTTCACAAATCTTTTTGAATCTTCAGATTGGCCTCACTGTTTTATCAGTGACTCATGTTCTCTGAGTAGTATGAAAGTTCATTGTTAACTTGGTGGTGTGGTTGTGCCTGTGCATATGTGTGCATGCATGCATGCACATGCAAGCCAGTATTGGGGCTTGAACTCAGGGTCTTATACTCTCTGTTTCTTTTTCCATTCAAGACTAACATTCTACCACCTGAACCATAGCTCTGTCTCCAACTCTTTGGTGACTAATTGGAGATAAGAGTCTTAAGCAGTTTCTTGCCTCAGCTAGCTTTGAATCTTCAAATCTCAGCTTTCTGAATAGCTAGGATTAGAGGCATCAGTCGCTAGCACGTGGTGGCATTTTTGACAAGTTTGCATTCCAGTACAAGACACACACTTATCCTTCACCCAAGACACACACTTAGTAAGACAGTCCATTAAGCTCAGTCCATTAACTCCTTTTGTTGGCATCTTCAAGTACCTAGCATTCTGATTTGCAGATGTGTGTGTGTGTGTGTGTGTGTGTGTGTGTGTGTGTGTGTGTGTGTGTGTGCTGGTCTTGCAGTGTGCAGGGTTTGGAGGATTGTTCCTGAACTTTTTTGCTCAAGTTTACTACTCTTCCATTTGAGACACGGCTCTGTTTCTGACTTATTTTTGGTGCTTAATCAGAGATAAGAGTCTTGCAGACAATTTTGCTTAGACTGGCTTTGAACCATTATCCTCAGATCTCAGTCTCCTGAGTAGCTAGGATTACAGACATGAGTCACTGGCAACCAGCTAATTTCCCAATTTTTTTGAGAATCATAGGGCTTGAACTCTGGGCCTGGGCACTGTTCCTGAGCTCTGCCCCGCCTATGGACCCACAGCCCTACTTCCCCTAATTTCTCAATTTTTGAAGAACTCCTTCCTCTCTCTCCAGTTTTATATGTTAGCCAGAACTTCTCAATAAACTCCATTTAATGAGTAAGAGTGTTTCTGTGTTCTGTGAAGTAGAGAGATACAATTCATATTCTGTGTAACTGAATTCTAAGTTTATGTCCATGTGTAAAAAGTTCAAACTAACCTGGAATACCTTACTAAGAATACTTAGTAATGTGACCTCCACATTATTGGGACAATCAGAACTAATCATCTATTTTTATTGTTTTCTAAGATTTAGAGGTCACTCAGTTACCATCAGAAATTGTACTCCGTATTTTCTCGTGTGTGTGTGTGTGTGTGTGTGTGTGTTTTCTTTTTCTTCTTTGTCTTAGACTGCCATACTCTAGTGATATGTACTTATTCTCAATATTTGGCTTATGAAATGGTAGCCCTCTGCATGTCACCTTAATTAATAAATATTTATAATAAAAAGGGATTTAAAAGGGGAAACCTAAAATGGAGGATTCTTTCTATCCCTGAGGTGGAAATATTGTCAGCTAGCAGGTAGACAGAAGAAGTAAGTATAGGAAGAAGATATCACAAGTTCTCTTGAGGAAAAAAGTAAATAAGTGGCATTCCTTTTCACTGATGACTAACCTCTATTAAGATCAAATAGCCCCTGGATGTCATGTGACATCACAAGAGTTTTTAAGGCCTCTGCTCACATATGGATTAACTAAAGGCTTTTAAGCCTTCATGTGTCACCAACAAAAAAGGCCTGGAACAGTAAGTACATCTTAACAAATCAAAAGACCAGGACCTATAGGCAATAACAAAGGGGTCAGGTAGATCTGCCACAATTCTCATTTATACTTCATAAGTCTACAAACCTCCCCTCGGTTCGCATCCCTTGGGCTGGTCTGGGGAGGGAATTATAATTCCAAGTCTCTCATCTACATAAAAATTGTAGGGATTCTTTTTGGCCTGGAAAAAATAATTGTTCACTCTACTGAAAGTAAACTTTTTATTAATAAAATTTTTTTCAACTGGGAAAAGATATTTACCAATAATACATCAGACAAATGCTTAATATCCAGTATCTATAGGGAACTCAACAAACTAATCCACCCCCCCCACCAAACCCAACAAACCAATCACTAAATGGGCAAGGGAACTAAAGAGAGATTTATCAAAAGAGGTTAAGGAGCTGGGAGTTTGGCCTAGTGATAGAGTGCTTGCCTAGCATGCAAGAAGACCTGGGTTTGATTCCTTGGTCCCACATACACAGAAAAAAAGCCAGAAGTGGTGCTGAGGCTCAAGTGGTAAAGCTCTAGCCCTGAGAAAGTCCAAGGACAGTGATCATGCCCTGAGCTCAAGCCCAGGACTGGCAAAAAAAAAAAAGAGATTAAAATGGCAGAAAAGCATATGAGAAAATGCTCATCATCCATGGTCATAAAAGAAACACAAATAAAAACAACTCCAAGATTTTGAACTCAGACAATGACAGATGCTGGCAGGGTTGTGGAGAAAAAGGAACACTACTGGAGTGGAAGATGGCAGAGAGACAATAGGGACGCTGCCTAGCTCTCTCCCACAAAAAGAGGGAACCAGGGAGTCCCACGAGCCAACTACCTTAAGAAATCCACAACAACAAACTCAAGAAGCAACAGAGAAGGACTCAAACTGGAAAAGAAACCCAGATAAAGCTCACATCCAACTTTCTCAAAGAATTCGGAACGCGAGGACCCCTCCCCCACCCCTCGCTGCTGGCTCCAAGCTGGGAAAAGTGGCAGCGGAGGGCGCTGGGCCGGGCAGCCCCGACCCGCAGAAACCACCATAGACCCGACTAGCGGGTGGCAGATGCAGACACAGGAACCAGTGCAGACCAGCAAAGAGCGGAACCCAGATGAGGATCACAGATGGCGGCGGAGATCCGAGGGGAGTGAATGATTCCCAACACTGTGGAGCACCCAGAGACAAACACAGAGGCGTGAGTAGTGCAGCAAGGAGCCCAGCGGGTCCCCAAACCCATCGGGAAAGCAGAGCTGGTGCCAAGCTATAGAAGTTAACTCAGACCCCTCCACCCCTCCCGAGAAAGACTAGCAAGGGCAGGGGGGCAAGGAATTTAGAATCCTGTCCCTTCCCCCAACAGCCCCCTCCCCCAGGCCATTGACTGGAGACTGACAGGCAGGCAGGCGCTAAGACCCAGCACCCCACCAAGGGGGGCGGAGGTCTCCCTGCTCCCACACGCCCAACAGGTTCCTCTCCCAGGCCTTTGACCTGAGACTCACAGGCGGGCGGGTGCTAAGACACAGCACCCTACCAAAGTGGGCAGAGGTGTCCCAGCTCACCCACCCAATAGGTTCCTCTCCCAGGCCACTGGATCTGGAGAGTGGGGGGCACTGAAACCCTGCCTTACAACAGCAGGTGGGGTGTGCAGGAGTCTGGGAACCAGCATCTGTCCCACACAAATCTTGAGCCGGGCATCCTCCAGCTGGGAATCCCCAGCAAGACAGCACCAAGGGGCCCCCCACAGTCACAGACTCTCTGACAAAGCAGTGGAAACACAGCAGGGAACTGAAGGGCCGACCAGCAGCCAAGCTTGCCTTCTGAGAACCAGAAAGGCGCAGCTCCGCCCTTGGAGCCCCCAACCTCGGCTGGGCCCCACCCCTGGGAACAGAGTGGACACCAGCTGGTCCTGCTGAGAGCCCCTGGAAATTCCCAAACTCCAGCCCCTTGGCCGAGGGCCGACCCTGGAAGCAGCACTGGAAAATCAACCATCCGCCCAGCGTGCTGAGACTGAAGCCCGTAAACCCATCCCACGGCCCACTATGAGGCCACTGGTTGGGCTGAGAGCTAGTCGTGCAATGGCACACAGCCTCTGGGAACAGGCCAAACACCCACAAAAACTGCAAACTCTGACCTAGCCAGCAGCGGAATCAATTTGGCCAAGAACCACAGGTTTACACAGATTCCCAAAAGCATTGGTCCCAGTCCAAGTACAGACCACCACCTACCGACCACAGAGCGAACTACAACAACAGTTCTAGATGCCTAGGGGAGCGCAAAGACAAATTACAACATACCTAAATAATCAAAGTCCCACACAAAGCCCAAAAGGAAACAAGAATGAAGGGATGAGAGAGATGTCACCATCATAAGAAATGACACCTGAAGAGACACGAAATATGACTCAAATCAAGGAGATGACTTTGGAAATGACTAACGAAATGAAGGCTGAATTCCAAAAACATACGCAAGAAATTTCCAAGGAACTCTTCGAATTCAAAAGAGAAGTGGAAGAAAAGTTCAAATACCCTCTCAGCAGACATGATCAGCTCAGTGTCCACACTTCAAGCAAAAATGGAGGCATTAAGCAGCAGATTGACTGAGGTGGAGAATAGAACATCAGGAATGGAAGATAAAACACAAGAGCTGGAACAGAGAATTACCACCTTGGAAAAATCAGTAAGAATCCACCAGAGAGAACTCCAGGACCTGGCAGATGCAGCAAAGAACTCTAATCTTCATATAATAGGGATTGATGAGGGCGCTGAATTTCAGGACAAAGGAATGCAACCCTTATTCACCAAAATCATAGCAGAGAAATTCCCCAACCTCAAAAGGGAAAATACTCACATTATTGAAGGTTTCAGGACTCCAAACAGGCAAGATCCTAGAAGGAACTCATCTAGACATATCATAGATAGACACTAGACCAGAATACCAAGGAATTGATCTTAAATGCTGCAAAAACAAAGAAAGAGCTATACTACAATGGGAAAAAAAATCGTATTACAAATCTCTCCACACAAACCTAAACGCAAGAAAAGCTTGGAAAAACATCATTGATGTCCTGAAGACCAACAACTACCAACCCAGACTGATATACCCAGCAAAACTAGCATTTAAATTTGAGGGAGAAACAAGAATATTTCACTCCAAAGAGAAGTTTATGAATATGTGCACACTAAACCAGTGTTACAAAAAATATTAATTAATCAAGAACAAATTGTAGAAGATCAAGAACCCACATCAAGAAGCAAATATCTATAATTCACTAAACACAAAAGGGGGAAAAGAGAGAGAGAAAGAAACTTAGAAGTAAAAATAAATAATGACAATGGACACTGACCACTTCTCCATAATCTCCCTAAATGTGAACGGGCTGAACAATCCAATCAAAAGACACAGAGCAGCAGACGGGATTGAGAAACACCACCCATCCATATGTTTCCTCCAAGAGACCCACCTCACTGCCAAGGAAAGAAACAAATCCCGAGAGAAAGGATGGAAAGGAATTTTCCACTCCAATGCACCAAGGAAAAAAGCAGGAGTAGCAATCTTAATCTCTGACAAAATTAACTTCTCAAAGATAGAGGGCCATTATATGTTAGTAAAGGGTACAATCCATGCCCATAATATTACAGTTATAAACATCCACTCCCCCAACACGGGAACACCCAAATTCGTCAAACAAACTCTCTTAGAATTACAGAACAAGATAGACTCAAACTCAATACACCACTTTCAACAAATGACAGGTCAACTCAACAAAAGTTAAGCAAAGACACCATCGACTTAAATGACACCATAGCCCAGCTGGGCTTAACAGATATACACAGAGTCTTCCCCCCAACAGCGAAACTTTTTACATTTTTCTCAGCACCACATGGAACACACTCCAAAATAGATCATATAATAGTTCATACAGAAAACTTAAGCCAATACAAGAGGACTGATATAATCCCCTGTATTCTATCAGACCACAGTGGAGTCAGACTAATTCTGAACAACGCTGTCAAAGTCAAAAAACATTCAGTCACTTGGAAGCTGAACAACACACTTCTGAATAACTCCTGGGTAACAGATCAGATCAGAAATGAAACTAAAAACTTCCTTGAAGGTAATGACAATCAAGAAACATCACAAGAACTCATGGGACATAGCAAAGGCAGTTCTAAGAGGCAAATTTATAGCACTAGGAGCGCATATTAAAAACACAGAAGAAGAGTATGTAAATAACCTAAAAAAAACCTGAAACACCTAGAGGAGCAAGAAAAAGTTAATTCTAAAACAACTAGAAGAAAAGAAATCACAAAACTAAAATCAGAAATAGCAGAGATTGAAAAAAGATCTACTATACATAAAATTGATAAATCAAAAAGTTGGTTCTTTGAAAGAGTCAACAATATAGACAGACTCCTGGCAAGATTAATCAAAAAAAGGAAAGGGGAGACTCAAATAAACAAGATTAGAGGCCCCACGGGAACAATCACAACTGATTCCCAAGAAATTCAGTCCATAATGAATAGGTACTACCAGGGCCTATATTCAAAGAAACAAGAAAATCTAGTAGAAATGGATGATTTCTTAAATAAATATAGGCTACCCACACTGAACAAAAATGAGGTAAATTGAACAAACCAATCTCTTACAATGAAATTGTAGAAGCAATCAGGAAAATGCTAACCAAAAAGAGCCCAGGCCCACATGGTTTTGCTGTGGAATTCTACAAGACGTTTAAAGATGAAATAACACCTATACTCTTGAAACTCTTCCGAGAAATAGTAACAGAAGGAGCAATACCAAACTCATTTTATGAAGCTAATATTACTCTCATCCCCAAACCAGGGAAAGACCCAACAAAAAAAGAAAACTACAGACCTATCTCTCTAATGAACACAGACACAAAACTCCTCAATAAAATATTAGCCAACAGAATCCAGAAACAAATTTAAAAAATCATACACTATGATCAAGTAGGCTTCATCCCATAGATGCAAGGCTGGTTTAACATTCGCAAATCAATCAGTGTAATACATCACATCAATAGAGCTAAGGGTAAGAATCATATGATAATTTCTCTGGATGTGGAGAAGGCATTTGACAAAATACAACATCCATTCATGTTGAAAGCACTAGAAAAAATAGGAATAAGAGGTACATTCCTCAAAATAGTGAAATCCATATATGAAAAACCTACAGCCAGTATGGTGAAAGACTGGAACCATACTCCTTAAAATCAGGAACTAGACAGGGATGCCCACTCTCTCCACTTCTCTTCAATATAGTGCTGAACCCTTAGCCAGAGGAATAAGGCAAGAAAAGGACATCAAAGGGATCCACATAGGGAAAGAAGAAATTAAACTATCCCTATTCACAGATGACATGATCCTCTACTTGAGTGACCCAACAAACTCCACTCCCAAACTTCTAGAATTAATAAACTACTTTAGCAAAGTGGCATGATACAAAATTAACCTTCAGAAGTCAGTAGCCTTCTTGTACACCAACAATACTCAAACAGAAGGCCAAATCAAGAAAATGATCCCATTCGCAATAGCCCCCCCAAAAATAAAATACTTAGGAATATACTTAACCAAAGAAGTAAAGGAATTATTCAATGAAAACTATAAAAGCCTAACGAAAGAAATTAAAGAGGACACTAGGATATGGAAAGACATCCCATGCTCATGGCTAGGGAGAACCAACATAGTGAAAATGGCTATACTGCCAAAATTGATATACAAATTCAATATAATCCCCATCAAAATCCCAAAGACATTCTTCATGGAAATAGAAGATATAATCCAAAGATTCGTATGGAACAAGAAAGGACCTAGAATAGCCAAAACAATTCTAGGCATAAAAGCAATGCTGGTGGTATTATAATACCAGACTTCAAACTCTACTAAAGAGCCATAATAACAAAAACTGCTTGGTATTGGCACAAAAACAGAACAGAAGATCAGTGGAACAGAATAGAAGACCCAGAAATAGAACCACATACCTACAGGCAACTTGTATTTGACAAAGGAGCCAAAGCTATACAGTGGAACAAACACAGTCTATTCAATTATTGGTGCTGGCAAAACTGGGCAGCCACATGCAGACAACTATAAATTGACCCTAGCCTTTCACCATGCACAAGCATTAACTCAAAGTGGATCAAGGCCTCAATGTCAGACCAGAAACCGTGAAACTGCTACATTATAAAGTAGGAGAGACACTGGAACTCATAGGCACAGGCAAAAAATTCCTGAACAGAATCCCAGGGTCACAACTGATTGGAGAGAGACTCAATAAATGGGACTATCTAAAAATAAAAAGTTTCTGTACAGATAAAAACATAGTCGCAAAAGTAGAGAGACCGCCAACCAACTGGGAAAAGATATTCACCAACAATACATCTGACAAATGCTTAATATCCAGTATCTACAGGGAACTCAAGAAACTAATCCCCCCCAAACCCAACAAATCAATCAATAAATGGACAAGGGAACCAAAGAGAGACTTATCAAAAGAAGCGGTTAAAATTGCAGAAAAGCATATGAGAAAATACTCATCATCCATGGACATAAAGATAATGCAAATAAAAACAACCCCAAGATACCACCTTACCCTAACAAGAATAGCCAAGATTTTGAACTCAGACAATGACAGTTGCTGGCAGGGTTGTGGAGAAAAAGGAACCCTACTGCACTGCTGGTGGAACTGTAAGCAAGTTCAGCCACTCTGGAAAGCAGTGTGGAGGTTTCTTTTTTTATTTATTTTTTATTTTTTATTGTAATTAGTAAAAGGGTTACATGATATTTGCCAGATAGAAGGTGCATTAATTCACATACATTGATACCCTTTCACATGTCTTGGTACCCGTATCCCTCCCCCTCCACACCCCCCACCCGTCTTGGTCTTCCCCCCTTCCCTATCAAATTTCAAATATCCAAATACAAATAAATTCAATAAATCAGATAACAAGGTGTATATATGACATACAAACCCTCTGCCTAATTTTAATTATGTTCTAAAATCTAAGTGCCAGTGATTATATAGAGATTCCCTTCTTGAATACTTGTTTGTTAAATACATCATTTGAAATATGATGTAAAAATCAATGTTAATAAATTCTTTCATTAAAAAAATTTTCTTTTGCAAGTCCTGGGGCTTGAACTCAGGGCCTGGGCACTGTCCTTAAGTACTTTTGCTCAAAACTAGCACTCTGCCACTTAACCAACAGCACCACTTCCAGATTTGTCTGTGTATGTGGTACTGAGAAACCAAACCGAGGGTTTCATGCTTGCTAGGGAAGCATCTACCACTAGACCACACCTCTGGCTCTAAAATTTTGTGAGCATATTCCTGTTTAGAACAGTATCTCCCACCAAAAAATATAATGCAATTTATAGATTCTTTGGTAATTGTGGGGGTGGGTGTGGTATATTTTTTTGGTGTAGTCTGTCATTACAAACAAAAATGTAACTGCATTTTGAAATAATAACAATTAACAGCTTATAGAACTGGAGAGAGTTAAATTATGATGCCTTATAAAATCTTTTGTCATTGTATCTGATTTTGGTACCTCATGCATTGTATATACATTTATTTGAATTAGACAGAGAGGAGAAACATATGATGAGATAAAGGACAAAGGGTGAACTAACAATGATAATCACAAGGAAATACATTGGAAATGATCTTTACAATTTATGAGGGAGAAGTGGAGGAAAACCATGGGAGAGGGTAACAATGTTAATAAGAAATGTACTCACTACCTCATGTAGGTAACTGTAACCCCTCTGTACAATAAAAGTAAATATAAAAATGTCTAGAGGTTGGAATGTTTGGAATTTGGTGATATTAAAGAAAACGAGTCTTAGTGGATAGTCTTGTCAACAGTGTTCTAGGGGAAGTATGTTTCTAGTTAACATTTAGTGGTTATTTACAATGGAGTTGCAACCTTATGATAAAACCATTTTTATTAACTCTCTTACAAACAGGATACTGAAATCAGGAAGATGACAAGAATTAGCCAGATCATTTACCTAATAAAAAAGTGGCAAAGCCAGGTAGGCAGGTAGCCAAAGTCCAGATATCTTGCTAATGATTACACTCTACCACTTTTCCCTTCCAAAAAGGTAAGCAAGAAGATTTCTTCCTGTGTCTCATCAACCACATTAAACTATTTGGACACGTATTTTGTACTCCTTGAGCAATAAGCAATTATGGAAGAAGCACGCATTAAATTGCAATGTGCTGCAATTTAATATCTAGTTTTAAAATCAATTTGCTAAAGTGTTGACTTCAAGATTTTAAATATATTCCAGTTACCCAGCAATTTAAATGAAAATTTAAATAAATGCTATAAATGGATGCCTCATTTGCATGATCTGTTGATTAACTCTGATATGGGATTCATCTGTGCCCAGGGTTCTGCCACTACCTTCCAGACAACAAGAAGGCAGTTCCTCTCAGGCCTCCTGTACCTCAACCTACATACATGCAACTTAGAGTTTACATGGGATCGCTTCAGAGGCAGAAAACTAAACTGAACTAAGCCCCTATTACTAAATATGATCGGAAAAAAGCACACTGAGAAGCTGATTCGAATGGCAGTAATAACACTTCAAGGTAGCTTTATCTTTAAGTAAAACTAGAGAATCTGGAGAGACTACACTGCCTTCTAGAGAGAAAGACAGAGAGAAGAGAGAGAGGGAGAGGAAGGAAGGGGGAGAGAGAGAGATAGGGAGGGAGGGTGAAGGAGGGAAGGACGGAGGGAGAGAGGGATGACTGCTAATTGCAGGGCTGATGCACTGTTGAGTGCTGTGTGCAAAGGCAGGGCTAGAGCTAAACTGCTTAGTGAAGCTGAGAAAGGGAGAAGGCCACCATCAATACTGCCCTTCTCATCCTGTGTGCTCACAGAATTTACCTTATCCCTACGTAGAACTGGCAAAAATTTCTAAAATTTTCACTTGCCCAAGAGAAACTACAATGGTTGAAGATACAATCTAAGTGATATCACTTGAATAGTAAATTCTGAGCTATGTATGAGTGCTACACACACATCTCTGAATTTCCCTAATGGTGAGAACCAGAGCACTGGTAGAGCACCTACAGAAGTTATAACGATACTTGCATGGGCTATTCCTTAATGAGACCCATTTTAATGCAAGTTTGAGTTAATCTAGAACAAGTCACAAAGATTGAGCTAAGGGTCTGAGTGCTCACTGTGTCTCAATATTTTGGCTCAATGTTGGTGATTTTCCATTTAAGCCACTATTCCCATTCTGGCTTTTTGCTGGTTCATTGGCAATGGATTTTTCTGACTAAGATGGCTTCAAACTGCAATTCTCAGATCTTGACTTTCTGAGCAGCTAGGATTATAGATATGAACCACTGGTGCACAAAGTACCATTTTTTCTATTCTATTATTGTCTATCTTCTGATCACAAATTATGCATATTCTTCCTAGAGACAACCTATAATCATTGCTATCATAATCTCCCCAAGCCCTAACCTATGGTTGAAGTCCAAGATGTCATGATCTGAACCAGGTCTTCATGCAGACAAGGCTACCTTGACCATAAATTAAGAACACAAGAAATGAGATACACCACATACACACAACAGTGCTACAGGATAATACCACATATATGCCCAGAATAAACAGGAGATTCAGGGTAATTGCTGGCCCATAGCAGTTTTTAAACTCAGCCTGCACATACTATATATGGTGGATAAAGTCTGGCTCTGTTAGCATTTGAATTAGGGTGATTTCCTGGTCCACAGAAGCAGCTAAGTGGCCAGGCCTCATTGAAAGCTTTGGAAGTCAAACACAGAGATGGGTAGGTAAGTGGCAGCCTGTTCTCACTCTCTTCTCCTCCCAATCTCTGATTCTAGACCCTGAGAGATACTAGCTGCACAAGTAAACAGCTTCCTTTCCCCAGTCCTTTCTACAGACTTGCATCCACCCTTCCTAGATTCTAAGATTTCTCTACCCATTGTACCCTGACAATTCAACACACATCAGGGGGTGACTTATTTCTGATTTCTAATTGCAATGTAGAGGATTTTATGGATCCAAATACATTTAGATGCGTTCCAATTCATTTAATAAGTTCCTTATTCCATAATGCTCCTATGCAATCATGCTATGACACTGAATCTTCACAATGGCCAGTCAAACTACATACTAATCTCTGTCTTTTATAGCCATCACCCTGAAACTGAGACTAAAGGGAACTTGTCCAAGTCTAGACAGCTAAGAGGTATCAGAGCTCAAATTTAAATTTAGGTTTATTTGATTCCCAAGTCTGTTCTTGTAACATTTATTTTCCTTTTATGAAAAGTGATGTGGTGGGGACATGAAACTTGTCTCTTAAGGGAAATACTTTGCTTATGATGTAGACTCTTCTTTTTTTTAATCGTGGCTTGAACTCTGGGCTTGAGCGCTGTCCCTAAGCTCTTCAGCTCAAGGCTAGTGCTCCACCACTTGAGCCACAGGACCACTTCTAGTTTTCTGGTGGTTAATTGGAGATAAGAGTTTCACAGACTTGCATGCATGGGCTGGCTTTGTATCAGGATCCTTCAACCTCAGCCTCCTGAGTAGCTAGGAATACAGGTGTGAGCCACCTGATCCCAGCGGCTTTGATAGACTCTTATGATGGCTAATTCCATAGTCATTTTGCTTAGATTGAGGAGTATAGCTCAGTGGTAGAGAAATTGCCTAGCATATGTGAGACCTTGAGTTTGATCTTGAATATCACAAACGCTGGATATTTATGCCTCTTATGAGGTGGTCAGATGTTATTTCAGCATACCTGAGAGTGAGAAGCCAGGAAAACAAATGTCAAATGTCAAGACTGAGAAAATACAAGTGTTACAGGGTAATTCTTCGGGTGTCTTATTTCGTCCAGACACAAGGTTGGAATTTCCACTGCTAGCACCTCCACATCATTTGCCTGAGGCCTTTCTATTTTGGCCAGAACCTACTTTATCTACTCACACAGCAAGCCCAAAGCTCTGCAAAGTTAATTCCCATCCCTCAGCATTCCTGGCACAATAAGTGATGGAAATGAATATGTAAATGTCTGGTTCTCTTGTCCTTCAGATGAGATAACTCTGATATATGTTTTCCTCAGCCACATCAGTGTCATCCAGAAAGATTAAGCTGTGGACACTCGGTGACAACCTGTTTTACAACACAGTCTTCATCAGCTGTCTGCCTACAGTTTCTTTACGAAGTCATCACTTAACACTCATTCGTGATCCAGAGTCTGCTTTTAGATAGCTCAAATCCAGCGAACAATTACCAATTTTGAATGACAGTGAATCAGTTAGGCTACGGACCATACGCCCATGTTACATGTTTTTGCACAGATCTTTATAACACCTTGAGATGAGTATTACATTTGGTCTATAAATAGAAAGTGAACATCCGACAGGTTAATTAACCTCTCTGGAGATCACACAGTGAGATAGTAAATCCAGAGCTAATATTCAAACCATAAATGATTGCAATGTATCTTCCCATTCTACTAAATTGTGCAGCTTCTCTCCCTAGGGAAAGTGGATGAACACACACAATCCAGTAAAAGAACAATTGACTGCTAAGATGACACATTATATTGAACACTTCTGGGCAAGGCTGTCATCAGATTTGCACTCTACAATTACTTTCTAAAATTCCTTTCAGTTGTGTTATCAACACACACAAAAAAACCCTGAACAATATTACAAAATTCAATTTTCCATAGATTTTCTTTCTCCTTGATCACTTCTTCATACATATCATGTACTGAAATAAAAATGAGGCTAATAGCATAACAATGTACCACAATGTAAAAGCCCCCATGAAAGATATGTGGCTTGCACATAAATCTTTGGCACACATAGATTTCTGAAAGAAAATATGTCATAAAATACCAATTAAGTCTTCACTGAATTTTTGTAAGTCAATACAAACTATTAGGAGATGAAACCATACAGCATTCAAAGTGCTGAATTTTAAAGTTCTTATCAGCTATCACCAATAAAGGAAGGATATTTAATAGGCAACATTTGAAATCTGCAAATTCAAAATTAATCCAAGCCATGTCAAATCACTCAAATGTATTTTAATAGTTAACAATGGCTTGTTGAACTTCAAGTAATTCATACTTGTTCTGTCATACTTAGCATTAAGAAGTTCCCGTACGCCAAAACTTTTCCAGTTGCTAAGAAATGCTGGTGAAAACAAGCATCAATCTCAATTCTGACTTCACTGACATATTTCAAGGTTGGTTTCATGCTTTTTTAAAATATGTTTTAACAATATGTGCATAAAGACTATTCTAGAGGCTGAGATGTGACTCAAGTGATAGAATACTTTCGTGTAGCAAGATGGACAACTTCAGTCAAAATCCCAGTACCACCAAGTGAATGAGTGAATTAATAAATAAATAGACACTAGTGGTTCATGCCTATAATTCAGGCTGAAATATGAGGATTATGGTTTGAGGTCAGTCCAAACAGACAAATCCAGTTATCTCTCATTTACAAAAAAAAAAAGTA
The DNA here is from genome assembly GCF_031878675.1 of Megascapheus bottae. Lineage (NCBI taxonomy): Eukaryota > Metazoa > Chordata > Mammalia > Rodentia > Geomyidae > Megascapheus > Megascapheus bottae. The sequence goes on from NC_143526.1 coordinate 5,296,488, forward strand.
AAAGTGGAAGTAAGGCTCAATTAGTAAAACACCAGCCTTGAGTGGAAAATGTAAGAGACAGCAGCACACAGCCCCTGAGTTCAAGCCCCAATATGAGTATACAAATAGAGATGGGAGAGAGGGAGCGAGGGAGGGAAGAAAGGAGAGAGGCAAAGAGGAAGGGGTGGAGGCTGGTAACTTTTCCATCCATTTCTTTACTCTTTATAAAATGAAAAACAGACCAGCTGCAGTGGACAGTGACTAACACCACGTTTTTAAGGCCAGCAAAAGCAGAGAACAGTTTGAGAGAACATTCTACCTCATCAAGGAAGAGCTCAGTTCGGTGGCGCACATCTGTTATCTTAGCTTCTGTGCAAGCTCAACATAGATGGATCATCCTAGGAACTAGGCCAGGTAGGAAGGTAGGAAATGAGATCCAGCTTCAAAGCTCAAGATCAAAGTCCAGGGCTGGTGTTGTGGCTCAGCAAGAAGAAAACCTGTCTAGCAACTGGGGGATCAAAATCAAATCTCAATGTTACCAAAAACTAAAAATGAAGAACATATTTGCTAAGAATTGCTTACTGTGAGATGCTCCATCAGCAGACCCGAGAACCAATCTAGCACATTTTTATATTTGGAAACTGTATTCCTCACAGACAAGGCCAGTGACAATGACAATTCCAATGACCTGGCTGATACAGCCACCTTCATGTGCTTTATAGTTTCTTTTTAGTAATATTACCTTTATGGCACATAGATACAAAGAGAAAATGTGATATCTTTGTTTTGATCTCAAATTATTCTTACCTTTCTTCTGAACCTCCCTTACTGGGGAGGGGTAACTGATTTGCTTTTTTTTTTCCTTAGTACAATTTGTTTTCCTGTCACCAGGTAATCCTACTCTCCTCTCCTAACCTCTATTCCTAATGGTTTTTGGTACATGAGGAGAGAAGCATGTCTTCCTCAGCTGCAAGGGAGAAGAAGAGTGGTGGAGGTCTTAGACCTGAATGTCCTGACCCTTACTCTGGGCACTGTTACTTGTCTCTATTTTCTATGCTTCTCCCATGGGATAATACTCATGTATATTTCTTTCCTCTATGGTCAGAGACTGATGGTCCTGAGATGGTCTGACCTTAGCTTTCCACTCAGCTCATATGACATCCTTCCTTAATTCCCTAAGAAGCATATCTATCAATATGCCTCTGCCTCCACCCATATCAGAGAAGAAGCCTGAAAGAACAGGGTACTTAACTGTCATTCTTTGGGATAAGTAGGCCTCTGAACCTGCCCTGAGGAGCTCAGTCCAAAATCTCTTTTACCTAACATCACAGAGCCATCACCTTGCTATTGATAGGGTGCCTGGGTATTTCTGAGTTCTATATGGAAGGGCTGCTATCCTCAAGACATGCCTGAATCTCAGGCACTGAGAAACTGAGGGTGTGACTTACAGCTCTTTCTTCTCTGTCCTCTCATCTCCCCATTATCATTGTATGTGTAGGTATCCATAAAATATGCTTCAGAATATTTTCTCTGTCCTGTGGACCAAGTCCCATGATCTTAACCATTTGGGATCACTGAGTTTTATTAAAGGGAAACTAAAACTATTTTAAAAAGCTCCATTCTAAGGCAAAGTCTAGGTTATGAAACTATTATTTAGCTTGAAGCTGTTTTCTAGACTGCTGGAATGTAAACACTCTGTGCCTTCTTCTTTGTATTCTACTTACAAAAGCTCCTAATCTCTCCTCCAGAAGACTGGTGGTTGAAAAAGGCAAAGAAACTCAGAAAGGAAGCCAGAGGAAAACACAGCCTTGTGTTTGAAAAAAATCACTATTTACCACAACCAAGAAAGGTAATCAGCTGAGATACCCTTCAGCAGATGAATGGATCAAGAAAATGTGGCATATATACATAATGGAATTTTACTCATCTATTAAAAAGAATCATATTGTATCATTTATAAAGAAATTGAAAGACTTGGGGAAAATTAGGTGAAGTAAGTGAGGCCCAAAGAAAAAAGGTTGCGGAAGCTACATTTAGCTTATAAAGACATTGGGTGTTGAAAGAGGTGACATTGGTCAAGATTCAAGTTATATATAAATTATTTGTTAAATGGTAACTCCTATATACAATTATTTAAAGATAATTGTGTTTGTTTGTCGTCAGGCTTGAATTCTAGACCTGAGCACTAGCCCTGAGCAATTCAGCTCAAGGTTCATGCTCTGCTACTGGAGCTACAGTGCCACTTCTGGTTTTCTGGTGGTTAACTGAAGTTAAGCAACTTTCATGCCCAGGCTGGCTTTAAACTGTGATTCTCACATCTCATCCTCCTGAATAGCTAGGATTACAGATGTGAGCCACGGGTGCCTGCTTTTTAAAGGCTCACATGTGGGGAAACTCCCAAATTGGATTGTAGTGAGAATTTGAGAGCTCCCTAAAACCCCAAAGAACTGATTGCAAGTGTAAATAAATAACATTTGTTAATAGTTCTTGTTAGGTGGGCCTCTTTACAGTCCAAACAGAGGCAATCTATCTCATTGTCACATAAAATCATAATCATCTGCAAGCTTGAAACACTAGAGATAGAATAGATGATGACCACACTTGTTCAAAGGAGCAAATTAGCCCAGTGCTGGTGGCTTATAACTATAATTTTAGATATTCAGGAGGTTACACTCTGAAAATCACAATTCAACACAAGCCAGGGCAACAAAGTCCACAAGACACTTATTTCCAATTAATCACCAAGAAAAAGCCAGAAGTGGACTCAAATGGTAGAGCAATAGTTTGTTTGAGAAAATAAGAGACAGAGCCCAAGACCTAAATTCAAGCTCCAAAACCAGCACATTTTTAAAAAATGCTAATAAGTAGTGTAGGAAGTAAGCTGTAGATGATACTATGAGGAGACAAAATGGAACAAAGAAATGATATTCCTAAGAGACTATGTTTTCCTAAACAGTAACAGAATAAAAAAGACACAAGAGGGATTAGGTGCTGGTAATTCATATCTATAATCCTAGCTACTCAGGAGGCTGAGATCTGAGGATCATAGTTTGAAGCTAACCCGGGTCAATATTAGGACTTCCCAGGAGAAGAGCCCTTTCCCCCTCTCCCATAAAAGACAGCAAATAGCTGTACCAGAAATCACATACCAGAAACCACTAAACACCTAAGTGTCAGTCACCTGACTGTGAGTCAGTAAAGGACTCAAGACTCCAAGGTCACTCATCCTGAATCACCGCAATCACACCTCCTTCAGACAGTCAGAGGCTCCTCAGGCTCAGAAATCACTGTCATTTCAGTTGTAGTCACACCTCCCCAACTTTCCCTACATAATTCCACGCAATCCTAAGTTCCCCCTCGTTTTCTTTCCTGTTCTCTCTCTGCATGCCTCCATCTCTCATGTGGGCTGGCAGTTTCCTCTCCCACAATAAGCTCTTCTGCCTGAGTCATGTGATAGTCCCCTTTTGGCAAATCTTACATCTGGAAAGCCCATGAGACTCTTGTTTCCATTTAACTACTAAAAAAAAAGCCAGAAATAAGAGCTGTGGCTCAAGCACTGCAGTGCTAATCTTGAGCACAAAAGCTTGGGGACAGCAAGGGTCCAGAGTTCCAACACCCAGGACCTACACACACACACACAAAAATAGACATAAGAGAACGAGAGAGGTTAGTGCTCACCTGTAACCTCACCTTCTCCTCAAATGGTGGTATGGTCTAAGACTAAGCATGGTAAAAGCAGGAGACCTGATCTGAAGAAACAAAAGAACTAGAACTTTATTACACTCAAATGGGAAAGCTTTTGTCTGGCAAGCCTGAGCCCCTGAGTTAATTCTCAGTATCTGTCCCCTCATCAAATCCTCAAATACACCAGAACACAAATGTAGCAATCTGAAATCCTTCAATGAAGGGGTAAATAGACTTTATGAGTATTATATTAAACCAGTGCTCATAATGCTAAGATATACACTCAGAAAAGCTAAACTTGTCTAGGAAGTGTTATCATTTGAGTGTCTGTCCCCTCTAAAACCTATGAGGAAAATTTAATTGCTGTTGTAACATTACTAGTGCTGGAACCCTTGAGAGGCAATTAGGCCTTTCTTATGCATGGGGAGGCTGTTATTATTAAAGGTTAAGTTCCACCTTTCTCCTCCCCCACATCTTCTCTTGGGATGAAACATCAAGAAAGATACCATAAAATTCCAGAACAAAGACCTAGCACTTAGAGCACAGAACTGCAATAAGAAATTTCTGCCCAGTATAACTTCCCTGTTTTGTGTATTATGTCATAGCAGCACAAAATGAACTAAGACAGGAGGCAAGTAAATTTCCAAATAGTTTATACATTTTTCTGATCTTAACAATTTTTAGCTATAAGTTCACCTTTTAAGTTTTTTGCTTCTTACTCCTCTTGATAAGCATGGAATAAAACTTACCATCTCAACCATTTTTAACTTTTGTTCCATTAATGGGATCTGAAATAAGAGCCAATTATCTGTCACTTAGCTTTTTCACTTAAGGCTGGTGCTCTACCACTTGAGCCACATCTCTACTTGTGGCTTTTCTTGTGGTAAATTGAAGATAAGAGCCTCATAGTCTTTGCAGTCCAGGCTGGCTTTGAACCATAGTTCTAAGATCTTAGCCTCCTGATTCAGCCCCTGGATCCACTTTAACCATCTTTTCTTTTGTTGTTGTTGTTGTTAGTCATGAGATTTGAACTCAGGGTCTGTGCACTGTTCTTGTGGTCTTTTGGTCAATGACAGTGCATTACTATTTGGAGCCACAGTGCCACTACCAGTTTTCTGGTGGTTAATTGGAGATAAGAAATTCATGCACTGTGCTCAGCCTCATAAGTAGTTACAATTACAAGTGTGAGCCACCAGCACTCAGCTTGACCATTATTAAGTGTAAAGCTCAATAGCATTAAGAAAATTCAAGAGGGAAGATATGTTCACTTGTCATAACTATATATAATACCCAGTCCTGAACCACAATACTACTCCTCAAAGGAAGGAAAAGAAAGGTAGATAGGAGAATAGAATACCTATCTATAATTTTGAACTTCTGAAGCCTGTGCAATTACAGGGCTTGGGGTTGGTTTTTGTCTTAAAACTGTATTCTGTTGTAGTTTTGGATTTGCTTTTGTTTCCAAAAAGGAGAGGTAGACAAAAAATACCTACCTATGATTTCACACTTCTTAAGTCTATGCAACTATAGGGCTCTGGGTGGGTTCTTGTCTTAAAATTGTGTTCTGTTGCAGTATTGGATTTGTGATCTGGTATATTGTATTTGCTTATTTGAAATAGGAAAAGAATAGGGGGAAAACAAAATGAGGGGAGGGGATAGAGGGAGGAACATGGGAACAAAAACATGAGAAGGGATATCAATGTGTGAGAAGTAATGCAACTTCTATCTGGTGAATAAAACTGTAACCCCTCTATTAATTACAATTAAATAATGTTTTAATTTTTTAAAAAGATTTAAGTCCTGGATATGGCTATTCATGAGCACAATGAGGCTAAAAAATGATTAATGAAGGAATTCATGGAATCCTCAAAAAGAAATCCAAATGAATTCCAACAGAAGCAGAAGGTGTTCAATGACAATACAGCTACTGAGCTAAAAGATTTGAGAGAACACTAAAAATCAAATTGAGAAAGTAAAGAAGTCCACACAAGTCTTAAAGCAAAGCTGCAACAAAGAAATTGAGTCATAAAAAATAACCAATTAGAAGGCAAAGAAATAAAAAAATTAAAAGGTCTTAATAGCAGATTATATGACACAGAAGTTAGAATCTCTGGAATTGAAGGTAGTCTAGACTATAGAATATAAACAGGTAATTATTCAAAACAAATCCAAGAAATAAGATAGAGCCCTTCAAGAGCTTCAAAACACAATCAGAAGGCCTAATATAAGACTAATAGATATTGAGAAGTGTGTATAGAAGGAAGACAAAGGGATAGGAAATATATTTAACAAAATCCAAGCAGAAAACTTTCCAAACATCTGAAAGGATAGGCCTATTCAGATGCAAGAAAAGATTAGAACTCCAAACAGACCAGATCAGAACAGGACATCCACTGCTACATTGTAATCTGCACAGGATCAATAGGGGCCAAGGAAAGGATCTTTAAAGCTGTCAGGTAGAAACTACCTATAAAGGAAAACCAATCCAAGTAACTACAGATTTCTCAGCAGAGACCAGAAAAGCAAAGAGTTCCTGGAATGAGTTATGCTACACCTTAAAGACAAACAACTACCAACCAAGAATAGAACCTTATATATCATCTTGATCAAGAATCAACTCCAAATGGATCAAAGACTGCAATGCCAGAGCAGATACCCTGAAAATTTTACAGGAAGGGGCAAAGGTTACACTAGGTCTCCTTGGCACAGGCAAAAACTCCCTAACTAAAGATCCAGAAACACAACAAATCCAAGAAAGGCTGGATAAGTGAGATTGAATTAAATTTTAGCACTTCTGAATAGCAAAGGACATAGCTTGCAAGATAAATAGAAAGCCCACAGATCAGGAGATCTTCAGTAGCTATACAATACATAAGAGCCTCATATCAAAAATATACCTAGAACTCAAAAAATCAGCCCCTACAATAACAAGTCCTCAAAGTAATAACCACCCCCATTAACAAGTGGGCTAGACTGGAACAGTTCTTTGACAAGGAAATAAACATGTCCAATAAACACATGAAGAAATGTTCAACATCTCTGGCCATGAAAGAAATGCAAGTCAGAACTACATTGAGTAGTACCTCACCTCGATTAGAATAGCCATTATCAAAAAAATAATAATAACAGATGCTAGTGGGGATGTGTCCAAAGGGAAACACTACTATACAGTTTGTGGGAATGTAAACTTGTTCAACCACTCTGGAAAACAGTATGAAGTTTCTTCCAAAGATTAAACATAGAGCTCCCCTATGATCCAGAAATCCCACTTCCAAGCAATTACCCAAATGACTATAAACAAGGCCACACTAAAGCTACCAGCACAACTACGTTCATTGCAGCATTATTTATCATAGCAAAACCATGGAATCAACCCGGATGCCCATCAGTGAATGAATGGATGAAGAGAATGTGGAATATATACACAATGGAATTCCACACTTCCTTTAGAAACAATGTCATTGCCTCATTCGTAATGAAATGGAAAGTCTTGGAAAAAATTTTATTAAACAAAGTAAGCCAAACCCAAAGAAACACAGGTTTCCCTCATTTGTAATAATTAGTATATATGTAGGAGATTTCAAGTAGAGGATCAGAATAGGTCAGAAGCTATGTCCATATAAGCATATAAAATGATGTCAATCGAAATGAACTCCAAGATACGAAATAAGAGCTTGTTTCTTTTTTGTTTGTTTGTTTGTTTTTAGTGTATCATTTGCAATTATTTCTTTTTTCTTTCTTTCTTTTTCACTCTGGATTATTCCCTGTGGTTATTGTTTTTTTAAATTATTATTTGAGTACCCTTTGTCTTGGATATAAGTTTATCTGATTGGGAAATCACTGAAAAGGAGGCAAAGGAAATTCAAATTATGAGTTGGATCTGCAGAACATTTTCACCTTGCCAAATCAAATTTATATGTCAGTTGAATTTCTATATCAATTCCTCTTCCCCACTTCCCACCTCTAGCCACTAGAAATCCCCATCTCCCATTCCATTTCTACAAATTTAGCCATTTAGGTTCCTTATATGAATGGAGTCATGTGATTTTTTTTCTTGGGAGTGACTTGTTTCACCTAGCGCAATGGCATCTAGGCTAACCTTGTGACTCCATGTGGCAGTGCTTTCCTCCTTTGTAAACAGTGACTGATGCTTCGTTGGGTATAGGTCCCACATTTGTTTTTTCATTCCTACATAGAAGGGCATTTGCTATGAGAATGACTGTGGAAAATGAGTTCCATTCTTTCAGGTAAATACTCAGAAGTAAGGTTTCAGGAGCAGATGGCAGCTGTAGTCTATATTTCTATATTTAATTTTTATATTGTTTTCTCCCTTTGCTATTCTACCAACAATATCCAAGTGTTCTAATCTGTCTGCACCCTCACTGGCACTTATAATCTCCTGTTATGTTTTTCTTTGGCAGTACTGAAATTTGAACTCAGGTCTTCATACTTGCTAAGTAAGTACTCTACCATATGAGCTATGTCCCAGGCTCTTTCAGATTTAATTTGTTTTTCATGCTTTTGCCCTGGCTGGCCTCACACCAGAATCACCTATTTTCATCTTGCACATAACTGTTAGTGCAGGCATGTGCCACTATAAATGACTTGATTTGTTTTTTATTTTTTTATTGTAATTAGTAAAAGGGTTACATGATATTTGCCAGATAGAAGGTGCATTAATTCACATACGTTGATACCCTTTCACATGTCTTGGTACCCATTTCCCTCCCCCCCACACCCCCCAACCGTCTTGGTTTTCCCCCCTTCCCTATCAAATTTCAAATATCCAAATACAAATAAATTCAATATATCAGATAACAAAGTGAGATACTGTAACAATATGAGATAACCAAGGGACAGCAAAGGACATGAGAGACAACATAGTACATTAAGGACAACAATCATTCATTATATGGCTTTTGTTTCAATATCCTGGAGGTCCTTTCAATTAGCTTCACATTATATGGCCTTATGTATCCAGATTTTGCTCTATTGCAGATCTCTGCTAGTAGAGCCCAAGGTTTCTACTGATTATGACGAATGAGGGAAACCATTGAGCCTAAGTTCCTTTGAGTCTGGCTTACTTCACTTAATATGATTTTTTCTAAGTCTTTCCATTTCCTAACAAATGGGGCGATGTCATTCTTTCTGACAGCAGCATAGAATTCCATTGTGTACAAATACCACAACTTGTTGATCCACTCATCAACTGAGGAACATCTAGGTTGGTTCCATATCTTTGCTATGGTGAATAGTGCTTGATTTTTTATTTGCCAGACCTAGGGCTTGAACTCAAGACCTGGACACTGTCCTTGGGCTTTCTCAAGGCTAGAGCTCTACTCTCTTGAGCCAGAGTATCACTTTCAGCTTTTTTCTTGTGTATGTGGCCACTACTGAGGAATTGAACCCATGCTTTGTGCAGGCTAGGTGAGCATTCTACCACTCGGCCATGCTATGGGCCCTTAAGCAACTTAATTCTAAGGTGGGATTACACTAATTGTTTTGCCTGGGCTGGCCTCAAATTGTGGTCCTCTTGTGCAGCTGAGATTGTAGAGATGCATCATCAACATTTGGATTTGTGTTTTTCTCTTGGTTAGTGATGTTGAGCTCTTCTGCATTAATTTCTTGGCCATTTGTACATCATTTGGGGAGAAATACTCAACTGAATCCTTCTCTCCCTTTTTTTTGTTGGTCATTGTACTTGAACTCTGGATCTGAGTGCTGTCCCTAAGCTCTTCAAGCCTCAGCTCAAGGCTACCCCTTCAGACACAGTGCCACTTTCAGTTTTCTGGTGGTTAAATGAGATGAGTTTCACAGACTTTTTAGTCCTTGGGCTGGCTTTGAACTGCAGTCCTCAGGTTTCAGCCTCCTGAGTAGCTAGGATTACAGGTTATATGAGTTGCAGGGAACCTTTTATATATTCTAAATTTTAACTCGTCAGATATATGATTTTCAAGCATTATCTCTCATCCATTAATTGCCATTTCACTCTGTTGAGTGTGACCTTGGAACACAGAAGGTTGTAAGTTAGATGTAGCCCCATTTGTCTGTTTTCACCCTTGATGCCTATGGTTGGCTTCATATCCAAGAAATCATTACCAAATCCAATATCATAGGACTTCCCCCCACCACACACACTATTTCTCTCTTCTTCCTTTCCTCCTTCCTTCTTCCCTCCTTTTTCCTTCCCTCCTCCCTCCCTTTCTTTTGATTTTGCTGAAACTGAGAGTCAATCTTCAAACTCAGATCTTACCTGATCAGATGATGCTCTATCATTTCAGCAAGTTTTTTTTTGTTGTTTTTTTTCTTTTTTTTGCATTCCAGCTTTCATCTTTTTCAGGTTGTTTTAGAAACAGAATCTAATGGACTTCTCTGCCAGGGCTAGATTTGAACCATGACCCTTTGGATCTAATATATTTTCTAGCCAGGAAATGTGAGTGCTTCAACTTCATTCCTTCATAGATATTTTATTTTTCCCATAAAATTGTTTGGCTATATAACGTCCCTTGAAATTCCATATTAATTTTAGGAGATTTTATATTTTCAAGCATATGCCATTGGGGTTTTTGTTGTTGCTGAAAAGCACTCTCACTTTGAACCAAGGCTCCACTTCTGGTTTTTGAGTAGTCAATTGGAGACGAGAGTCTCCTGGGGACTTTTCTGCTGGGCTGGCTTCAAACCATGATCCTTAGATCTCAGCCTGCTGAGTGGCTAGGATCACAGGTGTGAGCACTGGAGTTCTGTGACTATTATTTATTATTTTTTAATATAAAAGAGTGCTTGACTTTCAAATTGATCAGCAAGAAGACTGTAGGCTGTAGAAGAGACAGCAGGCATCCCCTTTTTGTCAGTCTTACAGCTCTAACTATCCTTTTTGCCAACTCCAAATGCTTCCATGTCTTATTCTACAGAACACTATCATTGCACCAACAGGAAGCAGCAGTAAAGATGTAGGTCACATCGCCCTCATGTCTGGGAATCACCTCCTGCAGCCCAGATCTGGCTTGAAGCACTCAGCCAACATAATCACAGGCTGGACAACTTTAAGCAAAAGACACACATGAGGATTTGTCATGACACCCAGCTTGGGTAGAGGAGTGCCTGCCACTGTGTGAGAAAGTCTTGATATCATAGCCACTCCTCTTAGAAATCCCTTTGCTTCATTTCCTCCACAAATCTGCAGCCTCCTAAGCAAGATATGCTAGCGACTAAAGCAAGAACAGTTTCGGTTCCCTAAATGCCCCAAGGGTAAAATATACACCTGCCTTCAAAGCCCAGGGAGGTGCTATTCCACTATCAAAATGCCATGGAAAGGAAAAATATTGTCTCCTACACTCTACCAGCTCCTTTTGCCTTCTCCTTTTGTGCTGTTCACTTCAGTTCTGAGCAAGAAGAATCTTAAAAATCAAGGCTTTGTTCCAGTTTCACTATTAAGAATGATAGAAGTGAAAGGTCGGCTTATTTCATTATGTGATGGATTTGTTATTTGGATTGGAGGATTAACTTAACCTAGGCTGTATTTTAACACATACTCCCCATAGAGTTCCATGCTTATTTATTCATACTCTCAATGCAATAAATATTTATTGATGGAGAAAGGTAAGAAATCCTTGTTTCAGTGTACCAGCTACTTAGCATAGCTCTCTCCATCCATGCTTACAAACACTGTGAGGTGTTGAGCATCGTGAACACAGCTCCATTGAGCTGGTAAAGGGAATGACGTTCAGACAAGGGGACCTTGTCGTGTCACAACCTGAACCTTGATCAAGATGAGATCAAAGTTCAGAGCTCTGCCACTGCCTCAGCAAGGTGACAAAGGACACAATGGCCAAGATGCCCATTTGTCAAAATCTTAAATACTTCTCACCAATAGATTTTTCAAGAACTTGTCATTTTGATGTGTTCCTGTGTAGATTTTTCAATTATCTTTTCTGCTTTAAAACTCTGTTAATCCTTTTTCAGAATGGCAGGATTTCCTTTCTTTGTCTACATTTTTAAATTAATTTTGAGCCAATTTCTTTTTTCCCTCTGTCTTTTTGTGGTAAACATTGAAACAGCTTGAGTATTCAGTAATGAGAGATTAATGAGGACGCATTTCAGAATCCAATGTAAGGACTTGGAAATAATAGAAATGGCCTTGTGAACCAACCATGAACAAGCCATAATCCCCAGATCTCAGCCTCCTGAGTAGGATTACAGGTGTGAGCACTGGAAAATGAGTCAGATGAACACAAGTGGAAAGCCTGGCCTACAATGAATGAAAAACAACTAAGTAAAGCAAAGCTCTATCCACAATCTTCTTTAACATCTGTTTTTCTTTTCCACAGAAAGGATGCTGTCTCACTACAGAACATCCAGATCGGCAGAACCAATCTGGAAAGACTCTATTATCTACCTAATCATGCACAGCTGATTTTAATCCCTGGGCATGTATTTTTCAGTTCCAGTTCCATATGCATAAGTGGATTATTACTTTTCAACAAAATGGACTCTTACTGTACACACTATTTTATAATCAACTGTAATTTAAATAACTTAGCATTTGCATTTTGTCAAGTAAATTCCAAGTTCTAAATATTTAATGCATTCCAAGATTTCACTATTACTACTGAGAGAGAGACAAATAAAAGTTGTCTGGAAAGACCAAAAATAAAAGTAGAAGAACCCCTAAACAGCTATGTATAGGAGCAACCAATGATTTAAAATGTAGGTGTTTGAGGAGTTGGGTGGCATTGAGAGAGATGGAGGAGAATGATGAAAAAGGTGACAATGAACAACAGTCCTAACTACTCCAAGAGAATGCCAAAGGTATTGAGAAGGCTGGCTGTAACCCCCCCACCCTACCTTCTTGCTATCATTCATGGACCAGCCCTTGTGTTCTCTGTGCTATTCTGCAGAGACAGCAGAGGGTTTAAGGGCCCTGCTTCTGCTTGCAAGATCAAAGCCTAGGGCTCTCAGGGCCTAAGCAAGCAACATAAGGTACACTGGGGAGACTGGGTACTGGTGGCTCATGCCTGTTATCGATCTGAGCATCTTAGTTAAAAAGCAGCCCAGGTAGGAAAGTTCCTAAGACTCTTATCTTCAGTTAACCAGTAAGAGAGCTGGAAGAAGAGCTGTGTAGCTCAGCCTCAAGTGAAAATGTTAAAGGATAGAGCCACAGTCCTGAGTTCAAGCCCCAGTATTGACATGAGCATGAATGGATGAGCAAGTAAATGAAAAACAAATAAATAAGGTAGGTGGCAGTCAAGGACAGAGACAGTGGAGTTTTTCTGGTAAAGTGGAAAGTTGATCACAAAGGCAAAGTCCCCTTACTATCTGGGTGCTGGGCGCTCATGCCTCTAATCCTAGCTATTCAGAAGGTGGAGAGCTGAGAATTGTAGATCAAAGGCAGCTGGGCAGACTCTTATTTCCAACTAACCATTTCAAAAGCCAGAAATAGAAGTGTGGCTCAAGTGGTAAAGTACAGCCTTGAATGAAAAGACCAAGAAAGAGTGTAATAACCTAAATTAAACCTGGGCACTGGCACCAAAAAAAAAATCCCTACAAGAATGAAAACAAATGCATTGTCCTCTTCTCCACATAAGGATGGATAATTGTAATTCTATCAGTTGGTGCAGAAAGCATTTACAGTGAATGAACCAGAAGCTCAGCATCTACATGGAGAATCTCATTGAGTCTGCCAGTGCACTCTGCAAGGCAGGTTCTGTCACTCATGAATCATAGATAAGGAGCTGGCTTAGAGCTTGTGGCTATGGTTCCGAAAGAGAAGAGCACTCAACAGTGGCCACCTTGATAACACCTCAACCTTATGCTCTAAACAAGTAGGAGAGCCTTACAAATGAGGCATTCAAGGACTATCTCAACATGTTTCCATTCCAAGGGAGGAACAACAAGGGCTTGGAAGAAAGCTGTAGGTAGGTGGGTCTGCAGCGAAGCAATGCATTCACTAAGACAACAGCTTCAACAATATACCTGAGTTCCTTTTAAATCAGTTATGCTGGTTTGCAACAGAAACTGGAAATGAAATGGGGTAAACAAGTTATTGTTTTCATTTGTTCCAATTTTTAATATTGCCAATATTATTTGTAATGCCAATGTTATTCTACTGATTGAAGCTAAAAGTTTTTCCAGCTAGCCCCTACCAAAAAGCTCTGTAGCCATACTTGGTTTGAACTGGTACTTGTTCTGAATCTGTTTTGCTCTGTATGACCCACACTTGTAAGATGCTGGCTGTATATAACTAGGTATTTTTCAGAAGGTAATGAGCCATATCTTTCACTGGAAAGAGTCTGTATTGTTCTACTGTTCTATCATTTTAGGTAGCCTGGCCCCACCCTCCCACCAAGAGGCAACTCCTACTATGCTACCAAATGGTTTCTGACCTGTTTCCTCCCTTGTTTTCCATCCAGCTTTCCAAGAAATAAGCAGAACACTCTAATTAGACCAGAGGAGAAATTTCTGTGGTTTTCAGGGTTAAAAGGAGTCCACAGAGACAACCTTGCATGATATTTTGAAATCCTGACCTCAGTGTCAGCCTGATGCATCAACCATTCCTCACTCAATCAAACATCTTTTCCAATTTCATCATGAGTAGAGTGGTCCAGACCCCATAACAGAAACAATTATTAAATACTAAACAGGAGTTAGGGGGCTGGGAAGTATGTGTTTATTGTCATTCCTGTAAGAGCAAAGGAAGTTCATTCCATATGAATCACGAAAGATAAATAGCAAAAAAAGTGGGCACTAATTCATCATCCTGTCCCGTCAGAGACAGAAATTAATAGTGATTAATCCGCTATCTGTCCACCTAAATCCTTGCACAATATATAGTCACTTTCCAAAGACAACTCATCCATGTAACATTTTATATCTTCTCTTATTTATTTAAGTTACCCAGTTCTTAGATATTTAGGTGTTTCAAAAAATGACAGATTGTCTAATGTGTAAATCATTACAAATTTTTAGCATTAAGAACAGCTCTTAAATGGAAAACTGAGTGTGTAAATGCACCATTTTAAATATATAAAATGCAAATGTGTAAAGGACTAAGTATTTGGGAAAGCATACTGTTAATTAAATATCCCACTACTCTTTCATTCAATCATGCACCAGTTCTTAGAACAAACATATTAAATATATATGAATATATAATATATGTACATACACAGGATCACATGCCTTTTCTCTCATATGTGTATATATATGCATTATATGTGTATATATGTATATATTATATGAATGCCATTTTGCTAGAAGCTGAGGATGTAGTAAATAGATATTCACACAAAATTTAGGTAAGAAAAAATACAGTGACAAATATTTAGGTAAAAAGCTGTGATGTTGGTAATACAGGGTTAATCAAATTGCTTACACTAGAAAAAAATAATGAGCAAGAATAGGAAAGTGTGTGTGTGTGTGCACATGTGTGTGTTTATGTGTGCATATATGCATGCACAGTAGTACTGTAATTGAGGGCCTATGTGCTATCCTTTAGCTTTCTTGCCCAAGGCTGATGCTATACCATTTAAGTTACAGCTGCTTCTGGTGTTTTGGTGCTTAATTGCAAGTAGGAGTCTCACAAACTTTCCTGTCTAGGTTTGCTGGGGATCATGACCCTCAGATGTCAGCTTACTGAGCAGCTAGGGTTACATGCATGTACCACTAGCACCCAGTTAAGAATAGAAATCTTGAAGTAATTTGTGACAGTAACTTTACTGTGTCTTTGGCCCAACTCAGCTTCCCATGAATCACCCAGAGTCTTAATTCATCATTTGGTTTTAACATATAAATTAATTTCCCTTAGTCTTTTCTCAAGCTGAAAGCAGCTTAAATGTTCTGCACGAGTAGACACAAGGTTCACTTTATCACCGTGGGCTATCTTTGTGCAAAGTCTCGTGTGCTGATACTTAGTTCTTACTTCCATGTGCAAATTTCTAAGCAGAAACAGTCTATATGCCATCTCATCTGCCTGATTTCCCTGCTCATAACTAGTGGATATTTTTGTCCCTACTTTATAGATTAAGAATTTGAGGTTCATGGTGGTTAAATTGCCTTTCCAGAGATACACTCTCTAAACAAGCTGCGGTCCAGAATATTTTCTATTCCTTTTTCTACTTTCTCCATTACTATGGCTACTCACAAAAGAACAGCTGTGGGCCCCATGGGTTTGTGAGCTCCCACTTATTCTGACCCAGGGGAAGAAGATAGAGATTCTGCCCAGATAGCGCAGCTAGTAGCAAGCATGCCTCTGGGATACTGCCCTGTCCCTCAAAATCTTTTATTCTTAGGAACCAGAAAGTTCTATCACAGGGGCAGAATCTGTACTTACCTGTATGTCTTTATACACACCTTCAATCACTCACCTCTCCCCCAGTTCTCACCTTCCCACACAAAAGAAAGAGGAAAGAAAGCAGTGTGATTATGGGTTTGTATGTTTTTTGCCAGTCCCAGGCCTTGAACTCAGAGCCTGAGTGCTGTCCTTGGGCTTTCTCAAGGCTAGACCTTCACCACTTGAGCCACAGCACCATTTCAGGCTTTTTCTATGTATGTGCTACCAAGGAATTGAACCGGAGTCTTCATAAATGCAGGGGCAAGCACTCTACCACTAGGCCAACTCCCTGCCTCAGCAGTGTAATTATGCAGTGTGATTATGTAGTCACATCGCAGACCCTCCCTGAGGTTCCTGAAAAGGCAAGCAAATTGCTGCTCCAGGCGACCTGCCTACATTCACATCCATGGCTAGCATGACAAAGGTGAGTTTTGGGGATGTGAACTCTGGAGCTAAAGCCCTGGGTTGTACTCCAGGGTAAACAATGCTCTTCAGATCTCAGAAGGGGAAAACAATCCTGTCTTGCTGAGCATTATACAAAATATACTGGAAAAACAACACCAGGGAGATATCTACTTGGCAAGAGGTTGGGGAGGGGCGGGGAGAGCAGTGGAATTTTGCCTGTGGTGGTGTTCAGATAGATGATGAGGAGAAGTCTTACAAAAAGTGAAGAAGTTAGCCAGGTGCTGGTGGCCCATATCTGTAATCCTAGCTCTTCAGGAGGCTGAGATCTGAGAACTGGGGTTCAAAGCCAGCCTTGGCACAAAAAGTCTGTGAGACTCTTCTCTCCAATTAACCACCAGAAAACCAGAGGTGGTGCTGTGGTAGAGCAATAGCCTAAGCTGAAGAGCTCAGGGACAGTGCCCAGGCCAAGTTCAAACCCCGTAAGTGACCAAAAAAACAAGTGAAGAAGTTGGAGTGAAAGTAAGAAAAGATCTAGGGAGAGAAAAGTTATACAGAAATTTTGTATATCAAAATATTTTGAAAAAAATTATATATGAGAATGTATCAAAATATTCAAATTCGAATATCAAGATTTCAATTTTATTACAACATACCTACCAATCTATCCTATATATGAAGCACATCTTCTATATAAAGTGTCTAAAAGCCAGTAGCTCCTATCTGTAATCCTAGCTACTGAGGAAGCTGAGATCTGAGAATCACCCTTTAAAGCCAGCCTGGGCATGAAAGTTTGTGAGATTCTTATCTCCAATGAATCATCAAAAAGCAAAAAGTGGAGCTGTGGCTCAAGTGGTAGAAGAGCATCCTTGAGGCAGAAAAGCTAAGGAACAGTACCTAAGGCCCCGGGTTCAAGTATGGGGATGAGAGGTATGTGAAAATCTGTGTTTCTGTAGAAAATATTTCTATTCTAGCTTATAAAAATTAGAAACTAAAATTGTACTTCCATTTCCAAAGTATTTCATCCAGAATTACATCGATTCATGAAAAACTGTACAGATGATGGTACTATGATTTCAAGTATTAGAAAAAAATGATTCGTACCCAGAGAACTCTTGATTCTTCATACAATTAAGACACTATTGGATATAATTCATTACTGAACCTTCTCTTAGATGGACCATGACAAGATCATGAGCTACATGGAAGCCTAGAGTAGAGTAAGAATTTTATCTCATCAGTAATATTCTTTGCCACCTTCTTCCATAAAATACAGGTCCACAATGGATGGTCCACAAGCCAGTTTAAGACAAGCATCTCAGTCAATAGATTTTCAATGGCCCCTTGCACTATCTCCTATGAGATCTTGGAACTCTAATCACAGAATTGCCTTATGCTTTTCCTCTTTTTTTTTTTTTAACCAGATCCTGCCTCAGGTTTATTGTTAGAAATGACACAGGCCACTGCCCACAGCCCCCCCCCAAGATGGCCACCAGGGAGCCACTGCAGTCCTCCCGTCCTCACACTGGCAGACAGAGGTCTTCATTGTGGGGCCTTCACAGAGCCCTGGGCACTGTTAGGAGCTGGGGCCTGGGCACTCTTAGGACCCAAGCTGGAGTGACAGCTGGAACCTGGGCCTTGGCTTGCACCTTAGCCTTGGTCTTAACCAGGGCTTGAGCCCTGGTCTTAGGCCAGATGAGCTCTTCCTCAGCTTGGGGTGGGCAATGTAGGTGAGTCACTGGAGTTTGCTGGTGGCCTGCTCAGGGAGCTTGTGCTTATTGCTCACTATTTCGGACTTCACCAGGGTTTTGATGGTCTCGGCCCATGTGCTTATAGCCTTGACATGGCCGGCCTGAATCTTCTTAAAGCCCTTGTTGCGCTTCATAGCATGTTTCTCAGGAACTTGGGGTCCACCCCCTTCAGAGACTCATACCTTTGTGATCTACGTTTATTGATGCCATTTCTGGGACATTTCTAGGACTGATTGTGCGAAGTGTGATTCTTGGACTTGGCTATGTCTGAACTGCCAGCCCACAGGAGCTGATGCGCCTGCCCTACACTTTTCAAAGGTTCATAGCAAAGCATCTTGCACAGTTAGGTGTTATCCCTGCTATCTTCTTAGCACTTACTCTAAGATTTTCAGACAGACCATGTGGTCCCCAGCCTGACAGAGTCCTCAGGAATTCCCATTCAAGGTTGAACCTGAAACTTCTTCACTTACAGAAGCTAGTGAAGTCACTACAGGCTATTGACATATCTAGTACAGTGGGTGCTTGCAGTTTGGGGGTAGGGAGTAGTGAGGATTGACTCAAGACTTCACACTCCCATTTGGCTTTTTCACTCAAAGCTGGCACTCCACCACTTGAGCCATGCCCCTATTTCCAGTTTTTTACTGGTTAATTGCAAATAAGAATCTCACAGACCTGGTTGGCTTTGCACCAAGATCCTCAGATCTCAGTCTCCCTAGGAGCTAGAATTCCAGATGTGAGCCAAAGGAGCTCAGCGAGGGCCGACAATTTTGTGTGGCCTCAACATTCATCCTAAAACAGAAGCTTAACTTTGTAAGACCAAGATCAGAGTAGTATTACCTTTGACACATTTTCCAATGACATACCCTACTCAAATAGTCCAGCCTGTATCTGGCATTTCCAATTTAGAGGCATCACTTCCACCTAGGAGGTGAGGGGCTTCAATTTCTCTCTGCCTCCTTTAAAAAGGCAACTTAAGAGAGTCACTTAAGAGGTCACAGCAGGACTCCTGGAACTTGTACTCCTTTGCTATAGGGTCACCAAGCAATGTTCCCAGCCTGGAGATCTATTTGGATAATACCCTAGATCCAGTGAAGGTATAGGTATGACTTCTTTGTCTCTTCCTGCCTAGGTACACTAATGGATCTTGCTTGTCCCCCAGGGTCCACAGTACTAAAAAACATCCAGAGCTTTCACACTGTATTTTATCCTCCAGGCTTGCTGTAATCTCACCACTGAGGTAGGTCTATAGAGAATGCAGGAAGATGTGTCATCATCTGTGATTGACTTTCTGGGCCTCTGCTGAGGACACCAGCTACCAGGGCTGGTATTAACTCAGCTGAGTTCATTACCAGCCAGAGGTGTTGACTTTCATTTAGCACACCTGGAATGATGTTTCATTCCTCACCCATGATTTAGGAAAATTGATGCCTATTTTCAAATGTCTCGCTCAGAGTTTTAGAGACTGTGTGGCTTTAAACTACAAAGTAAAGTCCAATGCTGGTGGCACAGGCCTGTAATCTCAGATGCTCAGGAAGCTGAGATCTAAGAATCAAGGTTTAAAGCCATCAGGGGGAAAAATATAAGAGATCTTTCTCTCCAATTAACCAGAAAAAAACCCACACACAAAAGGAAAAACAAAACAAAAACAAAAGTAGAGGTGTGGCTAAAGTTCAAGTTCTTGTCTTGAGTTTAAAAGCCAAGCAAGAAGATGAGGTGTTGAGTAACCCCCCCCCCACACACACATACGCACAAGCAAAGTTTAAAAACAAACAAAACAGCAGGGCTAAGGTGGGCAGATACAACTGTCCATTCCACTTTTTCTTCAAATGAAGAGGCCATACTATTCAAAGAATTTTTTTAAAAAATCAGCCATTTACATGAGCGAGAGTTTGGCTACTTTAGTAGTAGAGTGCTTGCCTACCATGTGCCAAGACGTGGGTTTGATTCCTCTGTACCACGTACACAGAAAAAGCCAGAAATGGTGCTGTGGCTCTAGCCTTGAGAAAGCCCAAGGACAGTGCTCAGGCCCTGAGTTCAAGCGCCAGGACTGGCAAAAAAATTGTCTCAATCAGTTGTCAAGTAGACAAAATCTTGCACAAACCACAAGTAGTGGTTTGACACAAGCATCTTTGGTTCAAAATGATGATGTTCTTACGCTATCTAGTGTTTGCTATGTAGCCCAATTGATCCTGGATTCCTTATCTGCCTGCTTCAACCCAGGGCTGAGATTTAAGTGTGTATCACTATGCCTGGTTGGCTGAGATGTAACTTTTCAAAATACTTTTAGAAAAAATGTTAATCATGGGCAACTATGTTAGGAACTCACCTCAGGGTAATAAAAGGAAAGAATGAAATGTTTCTCCACAATGATTCTAATCTTGCCAGCTCTGATCAAAATACCCAACTGCAAGATTGCCAGACCCCGGGGGAGCCCTTCTGTGGTTACCTGACTACCTGTGGAGCAGGGAGAGAATTTCACCTCCCAAGAGCTTTATTAAGCTGTGTGCAGTACAATCCAAAAGGGTTTTGATTCAAAGAGGAGTTGGTTATTCCTAGGGGAGGATTCCTCTTAAACGGTCAACAAATAGCTAGTTAGGAAGAAAGCCTGAATGGCAACCAAAACTTTTCAGAGGAAGGGTACATGCTGGGGAAAGGGGGGAGGAAGAGGCAAGAGATGAAGAAAGCCCTGAAATCCTCAGCTAAAATCAAACCTGGGCACATTGACAGGTCTACTGTGACCTGAATGGGGCTCTCTGTGCTTTATCACCTGTTCCAAGCAATCCAGATCCTCCCTTCCCTGGAAAAAGCTGGTAAGCCTTAAAGAAATAGAATTGAACGCCAGGGAGATACAAAAATCATGTTCGGCCATTGTGTGGCAGGATGCCTTGGGAAGATCACTGGCGTCCCCACGCAGCAAGGTCTAAGGCAGCCCTTTGTACAGGGCTGCAGCGCAGGGGCGCAGTGGAGTCCTGGCTGAGGCTGTGTTCTTGTCCCCAAAGCAGAAGCAAAACTGTCATTTTCAGCAAGCACACCTCTCCCTCCCCTCACCCCCAGGATCCCCGCCAGACCCAACAAAGTAAACTCCTCTGATCTTAAAGTAACCCAAACGAAAGCCCAGAACAGGGGCGCAAAACTCCAGGAGAGCGGGCGGAGGGGGGGGGGGGGGGCTTCCCATGAATCCCCGGGTTGGCAAGCCCGGAGGAAATCAGAAGCTCAGGGAGGACCCCCGCGGCTTGCCAAGGAGGCCTTTACCTTCTAGCAGGCTCTGGCGATCTGGGACACTGTTCATTTCTGGCTCTGCTTGGCCTCCAGCTCCGGATCCCGCTGCCTGGTGATCTGGCCACCCAGGCAATCTCTCTGAGGCGGTGCCTCCTCCGGGACGCGCAGGTGCCAGGTCTGCCTGCACTCGCCAAGCCTAGAGAGGAATGAGGACACCACAGGGTTTCTTTTCCCGCCGCCAGCCACTCTGGCTCCAGGGCATGCTGGCCACAGCCTGTGGCTCTCTATTAATACTTGGAGCGCAGCTAACTCTAGGCTTAACCCTGAGCCTGGTCTCACCTCCTCCCCTCCCCTCCCCAGGCCCTTCTGGGGTGGGGGAAGGATGGGGGGTCACATGCATTTTATCTTGGGGAATCAAGAAGGATCTTTGCCAGCCTCAACCAGGGCACTGAAGGGGCCAGTTGTATGTGTGGCACCCTCCCTCAGCTTCTCCTCTCCAAGCTGGTGCCCTAACACATGAGCAACAGCTCCACTTTTTGGTGGTTAATTGAAGATTAGAGTCCCAGGAACTTTTCTGCCCTGGATCACTCTCAGTGGCACTCCTCAGATCTCAGCCTCCTGACTGACTACCCAGCATTTGTTTGTTTGTTTGTTTGCTCGCTTGTTTATTTGGACAAATCCCCCTTTTCAGGAGCTGACTTGGTAGGCAGAATCCTCCAGCTAAATATGATGCTTCAGCCACCAGCTGAGACAGCCTATTTAGGGTAACTGCTGGGCACAGAATCTCCTCCTCATTCATGCAGTTACCTTGACATTTAAGAGTTGTACAAGTCCATCTCCTTTCCCGATCAGATTTCAGCCTCAGCTTCTGCAAAATTTCAAGTGTGGAACAGGGAAGATGGGTGGACATTTTGTTACCAGACAGTTCTGAGGCAAAAAATGGGTGGCAGATTCAAAGACCCCGCATTTTTCTGGCCTTTGATTAAAATTCCTCAGCACTTTATTTGCTCACTCAAGTCCCCGAAATTTCAAGTTAGTCATATGCCTCTGTAAATTTAGTCAGTGAGCATGACTAAATTACCTTCATCCAGCAGATCTGATATCCAAAAGTGAATTCTCCTACTGACTAGCTGTTGCTACAACAGGAATCAGCAATTCAGGCCATTTCAGTAATGCTATATTTATGACAACTAGATTGTAGAAATGCTAAAAAAAAAAAAAAAAAGACATTGTTTGAGATTAGCTTTCCTTTGGCACTGACTCAGATACCATTTCTTCCAGTAGTAAAGAATCTAGACTTAGTCTTCTAAACAAAAACGAGTTGCTGATGCCAATAATCCTAGCTACTTGGGAAACTGAGATCTGAAAAATCACAGTTCAAAGCCAACCTGGATAGACAAATCTGAGAGACTCTTATCTTCAGCATGGCCCAAGTGGTAGAAAGTTAGCTGGCAACTAAACAAAGGAGCCAAGACTGAACAAGAGAGGAAGGCCTTGAGCTTAATTCAAAGTACTGGTACAAGCAATCCGTCCAATTAAAAAATAATAACAATTTAAAGCCAGGTACTGGTGGCTCATAGCTATAATCCTAGCTACTCAGCAGGCTGAGATCTACAGATTACAAGTCAAAAGCCAGCCTGAGCAGAGAAGTCTTTGAGACTCTTATAGCCAGTTAACCACAAGAAAAGTGAAAGTGGAGTTGTGGCTCAAAGTGGTAAAGGATGAAAGCCATATAATATATGATTGTTGTTCTTAATGTACTATGTTATTTCTTATCTCTTTTGTTGTCCCTTGATTATCTCATATTGTTACAGTATCTGACCTTGTTATCTGATATATTGTATATATGTTTATTTGTTTATTTAAAATAGGATAGGGAAGGGGGGAAAATAACATGAGGGGAGGGGTTGGGGGAGGGAAATGGGGACAAAAACATGAGAAAAGGTAGCAATGTTTGTGAAGTAATGCACCTTCTATCTGGCGAATATAATGTAAGCCTTCCACTAATTACAATAAAAATATATTTTTTAAAAAAGCTCTCAGGGACAGTACCCAGGACTCAGGCCCTGATTTCAAACCCTATGATGGAAACAATAAGCAAACAAACTAATTAACAAAACCTTCATCTATCTTTGTTAGGGGCTGGTGGCTCATACCTGTAATCCTAGTTCATGCCTATAATCCTACTCAAGAGCATGAGATCTGAGGATTGTGGTTCAAAGCCAGGTCTCAGCAGGAATTCCAGTGACATTCTTATCACTAGTTAGCCACCCCCAAACCAACAACAACCAACATAACAGAACTGCAACTGTGCCTCAACTGGTAGCTCACCAGCCTTCTAAGAACAAGCTAAGCAAAAGGACAGGTTTCTCAGTTTAAGCCCCAGTATTGATAATATTATTTTTTTATTGTAATTAGTAAAAGGGTTACATGATATTTGCCAGATAGAAGGTGCATTAATTCACATACATTGATACCCTTTCACATGTCTTGGATATAGGTTTTTAAAAATTATTATTATTAAGTAGCTATACAAAGGGGTTATACTTCTAGCCATAATTTTTTTCAAATAATTAATCCTTTCTAGTATGCTTTCTAAAGCCAGATTGTAGGAAGATTCTGTGTCATGTTTTATTTGGGTTTAGCTAAGGATTTATATTATAGGCACCCTGCACACCTACTCATGGGTAAGTAGCATAAGCTTCTGTTGAATCTCACATCTATCTCAAATTTCCCAGTGTGAGACTATCCAGGATATATTAGGTCGTGAGTGGACTGCAGAATTGTCCATGTATAATTCTGAACAAGGATTCCCCTCTTCTTTGCCCTCAGATCAGAGAATATGACCTTCAAAATTCCTTACATGGCAGCCAAAGCTGGCCTTGTGTACTCACCTCTTGGGCTTATCCCAACTATCATATTTATTCCTATAACAAAGTCATTGTAGTAGATTTCATTCTTGAATCTGGACTTCAATGCCTGCACAGTTCCCATGTGCTGTTTACTCAGGATTTGAAGAAAAGTCCTGTACTTAGAGACCTCTAATGTAGCTTGGAGAGATGGGCTTAGGGCCAGCTACTGACCAAGTGGGAAGTGGAGGAGCCACAGCTGAGAGCAGCTAATTCTGTCTGGGGAATTAAAAAGTGCTTCCAACTCAAGGCAGATAATGGAAATACTTACAAATTGCCACTAATGATAGTATTCTGACATAGATACTCTGCCAATGGCTTTACATACATTTCTTCCTATCATCTCTAGGAAGACAGGAATTAGTATTGCCCCAATTTGTAGAAGGGCACATCAAGGTTTATACTGACTAATGTGTTCAAGAACAGGTAGGTGAAGATTTTTCAGAACCATGATCAGTAATTAGGAAACCCAGTCTTTAGCTCAACTCGAAACTACAATGGTTGGTTCCACTTACCAAGTCGTTCAGAAAAAAAAAATGGCTTCCTGGAATATACAAAAAAATAGGCCAGCTGGTATGGAAGGAAGATGAATTACACTTACCTAGCCACTGTCTTCACTGAGGAGCTTCTACTTGTCACAATAAGAGGAGACACACCTCACCCTTAAGAAAGAATCAGGACAACTGACTGAGAACAGCGTTCATTAACTGGTAAATCCATTCAACATTTCCCATTCAAGGGTGTTCAAATGCTGACCCAATCAACCAATGATGACCCAGTACAGACTTAATCCAAGACTACCAGCAATGCATGAGCAATTTAGGAGTCGTACAACTAGAATAAGACTTCCCCTCTGCAAAACGGAATTACTACATCACTTCAGGGAAGTTTGGTGTGATATCAAAGATCTAAATTAGCAGTACTTTAAACTTTTTCTTTTCAAGTTGAACATGGACTTTGTTGGTAGATGACAGAGTCAGTATTACAGGAACCTAGGCACCTTTGAATTTTGGTTTCCAAGATCTAATATATGGGATTCTAGATTCAGGTTTTCTTCATTGTCACTAAAATGTCTGTGAAAACTCCAGCTGATTCATATCCATTTTTTTAAATAGGAAAGGAAAAGGAAAGGAGAGTAAAAAAGCAGCACTGAAAGTTGAGTCAGGACCATTTGAACAGCTTTCCCAGAACACTTATCCAGAAGCATCCATTTAAGTTCAAGAAGAACTTTCCAGAGATAAAGGAATGTATATTAACTTGGTCCTTTTTGGAGTTCTGCTAGGAAGAAAGGGAGAAAAGATGGTTATAATGCCTGTCATCTGTGGCTCATATCTGTAATACCAACTGCTGGATGCTGAGATCTGAGAACTGCAGTTTGAAACCACTTTGAGAATCTAGGTCCAATTAGCTAACCAAATGCCACAAATAGTTCTGTGGTTCAAGTGCTAGAACGCTAGCCTTCAGTAAAAGGCTAGTAAAAAATTCCAGTACTGGATTTTTTTTTAAAGGTGTGTGTGTGTGGGGTGAATATTCAGTAGATAAGGGGCAGTCTCTTCCATAGTTAGAAAACATTGGGTGCTGTTTCCCCAGTAAGTGTCCCACCAAAATTATGTAACGATGTTAGCGAATTTAAGAAAGAGTCCCAGGGCTGGTAGTGTGGCCTAGTGGTAGAGTGCTTGCCTAGCATGCAGGAAGCCCTGTGTTCCATTTCTCTGTACCACATACATAGAAAAAGCCAGAAGTGGTACTGTGATTCAAGTGGTAGAGCACTAGCCCTGAGAAAGCCCAAGGACAGTGCTCAGGCCCTGAGTTCATGCCCTAGGACTGGCAAAAAAAAAAAAAAAGAAAGAAGAGTCCCAGCCAAAGCTGATAATAGGACTGGTTTCAATGTGCACAAGTGTCAGGGGAAAAGTAGAAGACAGCAGATATTTTTCATAAGAGAATTAGAACATTCTTTCATTTTTATAATTTTCAAGATGAGTCAAAAGTACCACGAAGCATGATTTATATTACAATAGACTTACCCAGGGGCTGAAAATTTGAGAAGAATTATGATGTAGATATTTTATAGAAGAACTCCAGGCCAGGAGAGAAAGAGAAGGGAAAAAGAGAGACTACAGCAATTTTTAGAAACCAACGTGAAATAAGGAAAACAATGAGAAAGAGGCCACACATTTATTGAGTATAAATAACTTCTGGCTATCTTACTAATTTCTATAAGAAATTTACTAGAAGCATCACCAGGTCACAGGTCACACAGACCTAGCTAGAGGTTGGAAAGCTGAGAGATCAGACTTATAAGTTAACAAGTTAAGCAAAGACAACGTTATCTCTGGGAGATGGTGAAGCAGGAAACACGCGCGTGCGGGTGTGTGTGTGTGTGTGTGTGTGTGTGTGTGTGTGTATTTGCTGGTCTCATCAAAGAAATTCTTCTTTCTCCTTGCTTCTGGAAGACCACTTCACAAGGAAACAGAATTATTATGATCAACAGACAATAGAGGTATTTGCTATTTACTTGTCCAATGATCATGCGTGATGATGACAGACACTGAGTTCAATGTGGCATGAAAATAAGACATCCTGTCTCTACCTCTGGCCCTAAGACAATATTGTCCAGCAAGGAAGTTGGTGTGGTTCAATCACAGTGTGATATGTTGATGCTGCCATAGAAATACAGAATTGTGGCAGGTTATACTCCCAGGTAGCTATTAGTTGTCAGAATAACTTAGGTTATTCTCAGTAACTAATAAGCCCCAACAACATTTACATAGAAAAATGTCACTATCATTACTATATTTCATCATAGACCAGATATGACCAATGATGCTGGATAATTGGCTGATTTAAGAGAGATAAAGTAGTTCAAAACAGGGCCGGGAGTTTGGCCTAGTGGTAGAGTGCTTGCCTAGCATGCACGAAGACCCGGGTTCAATTCCTCGGTACCACATACATAGCAAAAAGCTGGAAGTGGTGCTGAGGCTCAAGTGGTAGAGCTCTAGCCTTGAGAAAGTCCAAGGACAGTGCTCAAGCCCTGAGCCCAAGCCCAGGACTGGCAAAAAAAAAAGTAGTTCAAAATAATAAAATACCTAGATAGTAACCAAAATAGCCAAAGACCTCTACAATGAAAGCTATAAAACCTTGAAGAAAGAAATTGAAGAGGACATTAGTAGATAGGAAAGACATCCCATGCTCATAGATTGGCAAAATTAGCATGAAGAAAATGACTGCCAAAAGCAATCTATAGATTCAGTGCAAAACATATCAAAATCGATATCATATTTCTCACAGAATTAAGGAAATCAATCCAAAAGTTCATATGGAGGCAAAAATAAAAAGACCCAGAAAGCAAAAGCAATTCTAACTAACAATAACTGCTGGAATTATCACAAATATCACACTCCAAAGTAACCTTCAATGTCATAGTAAAACAAACAGCATGGTATTGGCACAAAAAAAAGCTTCTTTGAAGAAAAGATGGCTTCTTCAACAAATGGTATCTACTTTCAGGGGAAAAACTGAGCCCCTTTTTACAGAGTAAATTTATGTCTGTGGATCAAATAATGTAAAAAATAAAATGAAGCTTTGACTTTTATGTGTCTTTTATCTTCACTTTTCTAGCAACGTGTTATCATCATATTTAATATAATCTATGAAAGTAAAATAAACACTCCATTCCACACATGGAGTTGGAATGCATTCCCTCTTGGTGTCAGTTTTGCTCCCTTATTGACAAGGGTGGTTCCATCTTCAGCCCTCTTCTGTTGTGCCTAACCACTTCCTGGCCCGTGCAGCAGGAACTGGCTAGCTCTGGGCTAAGCCAACAAAGCAGATCCATCTAGACAGTTGGGGAGAGAAGGTGACAGAGGCTTTGGGGTGACATGAGGCAAAGGACACTCCAGGCTTGAAAGAGGACAGCTCAGAAGCCTTAATGCTCACAGGAGTGGGACTTAGAGGGAAATGAGCTCGAACTGAGGCTGGTCTAGTGAGAGCCTCCACAGAGGGGTGCAGAATGCTCAGGCCTGAGCTTTCTGGGTACTGTATTGGAAGTTGAACCATGGGAATAGTCTGAGTGGGCAGCAATTTCTCTCATGAGTTAGTGTATAGAGTCTTCGCCCGTTTTGTAATCTTCGAGGACTCTCCCCTAAATTCTACTAATAAAGAATTAACTAAACTAGCAGTGAACACGAAACAAACATAACAGAGACAGCTGTTGAAAAGGTACAAAGGAAAGAGACATAGGGGCTCAAACCTGAAATCCTATTTACATAAGAGGGTAAGACTGATAGGATTACCATTCAACACAATCTGGATAAAAATACAGGGAGAGCTAGTCTTAGTCAATAACTCAGTGTGGAAGTACACAAATGTATTCCCAGCTATAGAAGGTTATAGGTAAGATAATTGAAGCCCAGGCTAGCCTAGGCGAAAATAAGGGACCCTATCTAAACAAAATAGCATTAAAAACAAAAGAAGCTGAGAACATGGTTCAAACAGGAGAGCACAGTACGACACCCTCAGTTCAAAACCAAATATCAAAAACCAAACACAATAGCACAAACTGAACAAGAGCCATTGAAGAGACTAAATCAAACCCTGGGAAAGACTGAACATGAGCCAGGCTTCCTGGAGGAGAGAGAGCATCTCAGCCAAACTCACAAGATAGTGTAGAATTTCCAGGTAAGGAAAACTGGGAAGGAATTGGTGATTGTAGATGATGAAAGTTGACTGGAGGTT
This sequence comes from Megascapheus bottae, assembly GCF_031878675.1. Classification (NCBI taxonomy): domain Eukaryota; kingdom Metazoa; phylum Chordata; class Mammalia; order Rodentia; family Geomyidae; genus Megascapheus; species Megascapheus bottae. The sequence goes on from NC_143526.1 coordinate 5,325,494, forward strand.
CTTCAACATAAATGAGAAGCTGTTTAGTGTGGCAAGAACAGAGTCTGAACCGATACTGTGGCCAAGACCTGAAGATGAACGTATTTGAAATTAAATGTTTTTAAGTTAAAGTAAGCAGACTTGAGCTTACATCAATTGTGGTTTGGAATGATGAAATCTGGTGGCAAATTAATCACTGAAGTGGGCAATGAAAACTGAAATCAGACTGAGCAGTTCTAGAGTCTTTGCCAATCTGAACTAAGTATGGTTGAGACAGATGTTAGGAACAGACTGTTTCCACCTAGGAAAGGAAGAAAGCAGGAGCAACTGAAGAAAACTGGGATTTCTGACCTGGGGAGGCTTGAGCAGTTCATGAAACTGTCAATATAGATTGTAAAATGATAGCGCATTAGTTACATGTAGTTATTGTAGTTTAGGGCAAGTCTGGAACCATTAGGGGTACTTATAAATGGATTTATCCAAAAGATGCTTGAAAGTAAGCCACTCTTCTTTCAAAAGGAAGAGTGTGAAGAGACATTAGAATAGAGATTTCATGAATGTCTGATGATATATGGGCCAAGACCTCGGGGAGTCCCTAAGTTTATGGGAAAAGCATTAAAGGGTGCAGAAAAGGACAACAAATGGACAATAAGAGAGCTAGACTGAGTTCAGGGCCTGAGGCATTGCCTTGGGGCCTTCTCAAGGCTGTAGTTCTACTACTTGAGCCACAGCACCATTTCTAGCTTTTTCTATGTATGTGGCACTGAGGAATTGAACTTGGGTCTTCATGCATGCTAGATAAGCACTTTACTACTAGGCCAAACTCCCAGCCCAAATTATTTATTTTTTGCCAGTCTTGGGGCTTGAACTCAGGGCCTGAGCTCTGTCCTTAGGCTTTCTCAAGGCATAGTGCTCTGCCACTTAAGCCAGAGCACCACTTTGGGCTTTTTTCTATGTATGTGGTATGGAGAAATCGAACCCCTGTCTACCACTAGGCCAAATTCCTGGCCCTGATCTTGGTTTTCAGTCTGAGGATGGCTTGCACGTGTTTGTAATAAAAACCCAGTTATAAAAGATAGACACACTGGGTGCCATGCCTTACAACTGTAATCCTAGCTACTCAGGAGGCTGAGATCTGAGGATCAAGGATCAAAGCCAGACTAGGCACAAAAAGACCTCAGACTCTTATCTCAATTAACTTCTAGAAAATGGGAAATGTTGCTTGGCTCAAGGGTAGGGTGGTAGCCTTGAGCTAAAAAGCTCAGGGACAGCACCCAAGCCAAGTTCAAGCCCCATGACCTTCAAAAAAAAGATGGTATCTCATGCCTACCATCCTAGCTACTCAGGAAGCTAATATCTGAAGATCAGAGTTCAAAGCTGGTCTGGCCAGGGAGATTTATGAGACTTTTATCTTCAATTAGCCATCAGAAAGCTGTAAGTCAGGCTGTGACTGAAAATTGAGACATTGCCCAGGCTCTGAGTTCAATCGCCAGGACTGGCATAAAATGAATAAATAAATAAACAAGTACAAAAGGATAAAAATCTTCAGAAGATCATGGATCTTGTGCCAAATGAGGCACTGGTGGTAGTCTCAGAGTGAAGGAAAGGTGGTAGCCCTGTTTGAGAGGAGTCCCCACAGAGAAACTGGTTTGAAAGAAAGTCAAGAGAACATCAAAATGTTGTCCCAGAAGCAGGACAGCTTTTTCTCAATACTGGATTCCCTTTCACCTTCAGCCATATGTTGAGGGTTTTCCTGGATCATCTTCTCTGTGAAACTAGCCATCTCTAGGAGTAGCATCTCTGTAACCAGCCTCTCTGGAATTATTATCTCCATGACTAGTAACTCTGGGATCAGCATATGGGAACTTGAATTGCAAACTGGCAGCCCAGCTGTCACCATGGAAAGGCTGATTTCCAAGGCCGCATGTCTTGCTTTCAACCCTTATCTCAGCCAGTGACCACATATAAAATCTATGGAAATTCATTTAAGAAAACCTTTTTGTGTCTCAGTTTCCTCCTCTGAAAAACACCTAGACTGGTACTATGAGGATTAAATGAATTAACACATGAAGTGTGCCTTGCCCAGAATAAATACCCAATAAATGTGGATGCATTTTTTAAACTCATGTCTTTTATTGTAATAGTTCTTAGTCTATATTATGCTCACAAAGCATGTGCTGAAACTTATTAAAAGTCTTTACTCCAAGATGCTTATAGAGCTGATAGTGAGCTAGGACCCTGTCTTTGCTCAGGTGGTTTGGTGTGAGTAACCACCACAAAACCATGCTTCCCCATACTTCTGAAGGACTGGCCCCAGGAGATTGGCTGTGCCCTGTTCCCAGCCCCGCTTTCTTGTGGGAGGGTCAGAAGGACAGAGTTCCTAGTAGAGCTCATACAAAGATGTTTTAAAAAACAAATTTTGCCTTTAAAGCTCTAAAATACTTTCACCTAAGTTAGTCATTGGTCGACCTTAGTTATATTTGGTGTTTGAGTAACAAAGCAATTTGAAGAGGGGTGTGTGTGCGTGTGTGTGTGAACTTTTAAAGCATTCAAACAAATGTTTTTAAATTTACAGCACAATCAATACTGCATGGGTTGGTTTCAAACTTGTCATTAGAAAAGACAAGAGCAATAAAAATTTCCAATGGGTTCAGCAAACCAGTTTTTTTTGTTCTTCGTTTTGTTTTGTTTTTCCAAAGGTGCACTGGTTCTCCAATTTCAGCCCCAGTCTTTAGCCCAAAGTTATGCTTATTTCCATAAATGAAAATAATAAAAAAATGATTGCAGGTAAAATTAGGACATTAGATCGGAACAGAGAAATTGAATATCTGGCCTGCAGTGCATCATGGAAATGAGTCACTCGTATTTGAATTGTCTTCTCTGAGCAACTTTTAGGTAATTCCCTGTGAGCATGGACTTTGATCTGTGTGGCATGCCCTTCTTGGGAGTCCTGGAGATATCCAGGACCTTCTACTAAGGAAGAGCTAAGACCAGCAGGCCCAGCTTCAGTTCTCCTTTATCACAGAGCAGATTCTTAGGAAATTATCAGAGCTCTTTGTAGTTTTGACTTTAAACATTTGTATTTTGTTGCTTCGATGGCTCCTAGACCATCTATATGAGGTTGCAAATGGGTTCTCTGAAGCCATAGGTGGCCACAGAGGTACATTAAAAAAAAACATTTTGTATAGTGTTTCTCAATATTCTAAATAGTTTCCCACACACTATTAATTATGAAAGGTCATTATAACTTCATGCTTCAAGCTTTTAAAGAAAGACAGGGTCATTCAGGCACAGAGGCTCATGCCTGTAATCCTAGCTACTCAGGAGGCTGAGAGCCAGTCCAGGCATGAAACTCTAAGTGACTCTTAACTCCAATGAACTACCAGAACACCAGACATGGCACTGTGGCTCAAAGGGTAGGACAGTATTCTTGAGCTGAAAGCTCAGGGATAGCTCCCAGGCACAGAGTTCAAGACCTGTGACCACAAAAAGAAAGAAGAAAAACAAAGAAAGAGAGAGAGAAAGAAAGAAAGAAAGAAAGAAAGAAAGAAAGAAAGAAAGAAAGAAAGAAAGAAAGAAAAAAAGAAAGCAAGAGAAAGAAAGGAGGGAGGGAGGGAAGAAGGAAGGATAGGGTCATGCCTATGGTCTTGTATGATTACTGATGTGCCAAGATTGTCCCATGTTCTGGGAATGACCCCCCCCCTTGCCCAGGGCCCATATTCTAGGAATCAAAAACACTTGTTCCCGGAACTAGCCCAAACTTGAACCCCAAGTGGCAACAGCCCAACGCCCAGCCGTTAGACACCTGAGCTCTGACCAATGCTGAAGCGACCAGTGGTTCAAAGTTACCAATCAGCCTCTTAGCGTTGCTGGCTGCAGGTACTCGGAGGTCCGAGTTCAAACTCGTAATAAATGACCCTTGCCTCTTTGCTTTGACCTCGGCCTCTGGTGGTTCTTTCGGGGTCCTAGGAATTCGGGTATAACAATTACCATGACTGGGAGCCAAGAAGAGGCGGTTCCCTTTGTCTAGGAAAGGCATTCTTTGCATTTTCCCACTAGGTGAGTGGGTATCTCATCTGAAAGTGAGTGCTTCTCACTGTCTCTACTCAATCCCTGTCCTTTTAAGTCTCTGAAAGTTGCATAACTTAGGTGGTTCTTGCATTCGTAGTCCTTGTTATAAACTTCACAAAAAATCATAGACACAGAAGTTTCTGCAAGGCAGAGGAGATTGGAGGTGTTCAGCATTCCCCTATTTAAAAGAGGCTATGTAAGATTTGTAGAGGACCAGGAATGATCTGCTGGGGAAAATAAATGGGAGTCCAAGAGGTAAAGCTCAGAACTTTATGAATATTGTGATGTGAGTTAGAAGCGTAAGATGTTATTTTCTGATTATTCTCTTTTCCTATGGTGGCAGCAGTAAGATCCTTAGGAACCCTCAAATGATTCTGGATGTGTTTAAGAGGAAATAAATGGGACACTCAAAATAAGATGAAACTGGTTTTTTTTTTTTTAAAAAAAAGCATGTCTAGTTGAGACAGTCACATGGTGTCAGTCAGGTGAGACATCCCAGTAGAACCTAAACCCATCCATGGTTTCCAAATGAAAAGCCATAGCTACAAAATTGAAGAAATGTTATGACTATGGGTGAGCAGAGGGGGAGCATGGCAGTGAAAGAGCAGAGTGGCCTTTCCACTGTGGCTCTTGAACAGTTGAAAGGTGATCTGTCCAACTGACACATGTCGACAGAAAAAAAAAATGCATGCTGGATTTGGAAAAGCTGTTGCGAGGGGGGGAATGGCAAAACATCTTACTAATGCTTTCAATAGTGATCAAATGTTGACACCAGCCCTTTTAATATATTGGATTGCACACAACATGATTAATATCTTTGGAAAAGTAAGAACAAGTAAGAATGAGTTATTTGGTCTCCCCTATAGACCTGGGAGCTTTGTTGAATAGAATGAAAGACAGGCCCATCGCTAGCATGCAGTTTTTTCAGAGTCACACCTGTGATGTGCTCCATATATGAAAGTCTTTAGCAAGGTGCACTCAGAGATTATTTGTAGTCGAAAGTCAGGCAGGGTCACCTGCGCTCTGAGATGTACCTGTTTCCAACATTGTACAATGCAACCCTGTAGATAACCGCATCATGCACATCTTTTTGCAGTTTACTTCCAATCCCTGCCTGCTTTCTACAATTCCTTGTGTTTCCAGAAACTCTAGACTGACCAGGGTCTCATTTTTCTGGATGGTTTCCTGAGGTCTCTCCTATAGTAAACTTAAATGTAGTAGTTTTACTAAAGGTAGAAGAACATAAATTTCTTTTACTCTAAGGCATTGAGAATGTTTTTCCTTGCCACTTTTCCTAGTTATCATGGAGCTCTCTCTTCACTCTGCAGCCATTTTCCTATTTAGCCTTCTCTTGTAGCTAGGATGATAGGCACACCCAAGTTGAGATGGGAACTTGTAAACGTCTTTCCCTGGCTAGTCTCAGGCCATGATCCTCTGGACTTTTACCTCCCAAGTAGCTGAGATTACAAGGGTGACCCTGGATGCTCAGCCTCCCTGAACTGCTTAGCAATCAGAGTACCATGACCACCTACTTTAACATCGATATCTTTCAAGCCATTTCCTGGACTCTCAATCTTTTATACGTGAAGGAGTCTGTAAAAGTATGGTTCCTCAGAAAAGGTCCCTTTGTTTTCCCCTTTCCCTTCCCTATTTCAATAAACAAATAAGTGTATATATAATATACCAGGTAACAAAGTCAGGTACAGTAACCACAACCTAGTATCCGTTTCACCAGGCCAAAATTCAGCTGTCAGCAGTCCCTCTGGAGGGGCTAAGGAAGAATCTGACACTGACTTTTCCGGCTTCAAGAGCTTTCAGCCTTTGGATTGCAGAGCCAGCAACATTGCCTACCTTTTCTTCCTCTGCCTCTGGGAACCATTCTTCTGTCTCCTTCTCATGAAGGAGCATTTAGGTAGAGAGCATAATGATCCAGGATACTTTCCCTATCTCCAGAGAAGTTCATTCATTCATTCAGCAACCCATCTATCCACTCATTTATCATCAATCAGAACACATTTTGTCAGAATCGTATTCTATGCCAAGCATTGTTTTAGAACTGAAATGAAGTATATTCACTGCTTTAGGGGAATTATGATTCATGGCAGGTGGTAGGTGCATGGACCAGAGAAGTAAGCTAAGAAGTAACGTGTTTTAGATGTTGCTCTGGCGGGGAAGTGACATACCCTAGGAGGCATAGACCATCCTTGGAGAAGGGTGGTAGGGAGCTGCTAAGGTAATTTCACACAGGGAATGTGATAGAGTGCTTGCCTGGCATGCACGAAGACCTGGGTTCGATTCCTTGGTACCACATACGTAGGAAAATGCCAGAAATGGTGCTGTGGCTCAAGTGGTAGAGCTCTAACATTGAGATAACTCAAGGACAAGGCCCAGGACTGGCAAAAAAAAAAGGATTGGTAAGTAGAAAGGACCAAGATACATATGGAAAGTTTGGTGGCTCTGGTTAAACAGTAACTTTTCTTGCTGACTGAAAAGGAACAAGGATTATGAAAGGCAGAAAGTTTGATTCTACCCAAGAGGTTCTGTGTTTTTTTTTTTTTTTTGCCAGTCCTGGGCTTGAGCTCAGGGCCTGAGCACTGTCCTTGGATTTTCTCAAGGCTAGAGCTCTACCACTTGAGCCTCAGCACCACTTCCGGTTTTTTTTCTATGTATGTGGTACATACATAGAATCAAACCCAGGTCTTCATGCATGGTAGGCAAGCACTTTAACCACTAGGCCAAACTCCCAGCCCAAGAGGTTCTGTTTTCATTGATCTGAGGTATGATCTGGCACCAGGATTTGTAGAGATTCTGAGATAGTGTATCCAGTTTTGAGAATCACTGACAAAAATTCTCATAAAGACCAAAACTAGTGGCCAGAGAGAGAGGTAGGAAGGAGAATGGTCAGGAATCCAGACTCAGAGATATACATGTATCCTTATATCGCTGTGAGCAAGGTTTCTGTAATGGGGACCTCCAAGATCTTCCTTTTCAGCTTTTATCTATTTATTTTTTGGAGATGACTCTAGTATTTTCTCATTTAGATCCAAAAACTGTTTCATTGGTTATCCTGGGTTCTCCTGCAACTAATAAAAAAAGCAGAAAATCCAAAATACTAAGGACTTCACATACTTCTGTGGATGCTAGCTGTGAGAAAACTTAAGCCATGTGAATAGAAGCCCTACAACTAACCACATAGTGCCAGCTACATTATTCTCTGGGCACTCACTTCTCTTGTAAAAACTCCAGAGTTCTGGGAAAAATACAAAATATATAAATAAATAAAATATGTAAGTGCTTGGAACACTGCAAGTGTTAAGAAATAGCTGCTTGTTCGGTGTCATCTGAACTTGCTACTTAAAGTAAATAAGAGGGTATAATGGAAACAAACAAAAACACCCCAACAATAACACTGACACAAAAGGTTCATGGCACTCTTTGGATAGCCCTGAAAACAAATATTCTTTTATTCCTGCTTTGCTTTTATGTTTTGTCAGGAAATCAGGACTGAGCCGGTAGTTCAGTATGATTACAGAATGTTGCAGATGTTGCACTGTGCTCAAGCTGGATGAAGAGGAGTCTTGGAGCTTTCTCTCACCTGAGATTCTTATGAGGTCAGTCTGGGACCTTGAGATGGCCATACTGTGAGGAAGTCCAACTTACGCACTTGGAGAGGCAGCAGAGAGAGGTAGAGATCCTGGCCAGCCATACAGGCTGACAGACCAGGCATATGATTGTGGAGACCCTCTTGCACATTTTGTACAGGTGAGCTATCAGAAAGCTCCAGTCTAAGCAACTTTTTATTATGACCACAAATCTTGAAGCAAGACAGGATTAGGTATGGCTAGTCAACACACTGACTCCCCAAAGAAAAACAAATGATCTTCAAAACACTAAATTTAGAAGTGGTTTATTATATAGCAATAGAAATCTTGCTGAAAAACAAAACCACACTTTAAAGAACTCACCTTTACTTTGTTGTGTATTCTGGACTTTAAATGCTGGATTTTGTTTGCTAGGCAGGTACTCTACCATCTGAACCACATCAGTAGTCCTTTTTGTTTCATATTTTAGACAAGGTGTAGCTAATCTTTTGCCTCAGCCAATCTTGAATTATGACCTCCTATTTCCACCTCCTGAGCAGCTAGAATTACAGAAATGAATCACCATATCCAGCCCTCATCATATTTTGCAGTTATCTCAGCAAGGAGGAGTGGAGGTAGTTGTTAGCAATTGAACCTCTTAGGTCATGGCTGGCCTTCTTCAGAATGAGTGCTGAAGAAAGAAGCTACAGAAGTATTTTTTTACCATCCATTTTCTCCTACACTCAGAAAAGAGTCAACCCAGATTCTCCGGGAGGTAACAAGACCAGGGAGTTCACAAATATGGGAGGAACAGGTCATCAGAGGCCATCTTTGGAGATCAGCCATTTCAAGGGCAAATAAATTAGAGTACCACTGTTTGGCTGTGTAAAACTGTCTTCTTGACTCTCTATTGAATTATTTATCTAGCATCAAAGAATGCCATCTATTCTGCTCAGCAAAATCTATTCACAGGGAGACATTGAGATTGGCCATCTCAGTAGACTAAAGAACAAATCAAATCTGAAAGTTGCCAGGCCTGCAGAAGCCAGGCTTACAGATCCCATTGTGCTTGCTTGAACTCTGGTTAACTGTAATCCTGCCAAGGTTCTGACAATATTCAGGAAAACTAAGTCTTCAAGAGTAGGACTATCTGTGACTGATTCTTCTAGTATCCTTGTTCATAAAGCAAACAAAAGGTTTGGAATCAAACTAAGTGTCTAACTACTTCTGTAGAATACTTATCTTGCCTTGCGTAAATGGGAGGTGGTATGTTTGTAATTTTATCACTGAAACTACACAACTGTAGAAATCCATGCTTACCAGAAAGATATCATGGAAGACACAATTTCTACATCCATTTGTCTGGGTTAGGATTACAATCACCACTCCCAATATACCCTCCCTGGGTGGAGGGAATATTAAGATAGATACATTAAATATATTTCCTTTAGGTTAACATAAAGGATTGCAGTTAACTGGCTTTGTTTTTGAGAGTAGTTGCATATTTATAGGAAAGCAGAAAGTGGGAAGTTCCCATGTATCTTCTCCCCATACTCCATCTGCACCACCTCGATGATGGATAATGTTTATGGTGTGGGAGCTGAGTTATAATTCTGAGCCCTACTGATGTCTTTTGTAGTAACTGAAACCCTAGTTTATATAGGATTGATCCTTTCTGCTGTACCATCTATGGTTATTTTTTGTTTGTTTTGTTTTTTGTCCATCATGGGGGTTGAACTCTGGGCCTGGCTGCTGTTCCTGAACTCTTCAGCTCAAGGCTACCATTCTACCCTTGGGCCTGGGCATTGTCCCTGAGCTCTTCAGCTCAAGGCTACTGCCCTGCCTCTTCAGCCACAGCACCACTTCCAGTTTTCTGGTGGTTAATTGGAGATAAAGACTCTCACAGACTAATGATCAGGATGGCTTTGAACAGCGATCCTTAGATCTTGGCCACCTGAGTAGCTAGGATTACAGGCTTGACCCAGTGTACCCGCTAACATCTATGGGTTATAACCAAGGTCTAACAGATGGTATCCACAGATTACCATGTCATATAGAATATTTTCACCCTAAAATAAAAAACTCTGGACTCCAATTAATGCATCTTATTTTTAATATATTTTTATTTTAATTAATAGAAGGGTTACATTATTTCACCAGATAGAAGGTTCATTACTTCATAAGCATTGATACCCTTCTTGGTCCCCATTTCCGCCCCCCCTTGCTATCTGATATATTGTCTATATGTGTATTTGGTTATTTGAAATCGGATACTATATGGCCTTATGTATCTAGGTTTTGCTCTAATGTAAATCTCTGTCCAAGGTTTCTACTGATTATGACAACTGAGGGAAACCATTGAGCCTATGTTCCTTTGAGTCTGGCTTACTTGACTTAATATGATTTTTTTCTAAGTCTTTTCATTTCCTTACAAATGGGGTGATGTCATTCTTTCTGATAGCAGCATAGAATTCCATTGTGTATAAGTACCACATCTTGTTGATCCACTCATCAACTGAGGGGCATCTGGGTTGGTTCCATATCTTTGCTATGGTATATAGTGCTGCTATGAACATCGTTGTGTTAGTGGTTTTAATATGGCCTTGTTTCTGGACGATTGGGTAAATGCCAAGTAGTGGAATTGCTAGGTCCTAGGGGAGGTTTATGTTTAGTCTTTTGAGGAACAGCCATACTGCTTTCCATGGTGGTTGAACGAGTTTGCACTCCCACCAACAGTGTAGTACTGATCCCTTCTGGCCACATCCCCTCCAGCATCTGTTGTCATTCGTTTTCTTGATCCTGGCCATTCTAACTGGAGTGAGGTGGAATCTTAGAGTTGTTTTGATTTGCATTTCTTTTATGACCAGAGATGTTGAGCATTTCTTCATGTGTCTATAGGCCATTTTTGTTTCTTCTTCAGAGAAGAGTCTCTTTAAGTCTTTGGCCCATCTTTTAATGGGATGGTTGTTACTTTGGAGATTAGTTTTTTTTGCTGTTGATATATTTTAGATATGAGGCCTTTGTCCATTGTATGGTTTGTGAAGATCTTCTCCCATTCTGTAGGCTTTCTAGTTAGTTTGCTAGCCATGCCCTTTGCCATACAAAAGCTCTGCAGTTTAATGTAGTCTCATTTATCCAGACTTTCTTTGATTTGTTGTGTTTCTGGGTCCTTATTAAGAAAGCTTCGACCTGTGCCAAGGAGGCCTAGTGTAACTCCTATTGCTTCTTGTAAAGTTTTCAGTGTATCTGCTTTCACCTCCAGGTCTTTGATTCATTTAGAGTTAATCCTAGTGCAGGTTGAAAGATAAGGATCCAACTTTAGTTTTCTGCAGATGCTTAACCAGTTCTGCCAGCACCACTTGTTGAAGAGGCTGTCTTTCTTCCATTCTATTTTTTGGCTCCCTTATCAAGGATTAGGTGGCCCTAGGTCTGTGGGTTAATATCTGGGTCTTCAGTTCTATTCCATTGGTCTTCAGGCCTGTTCTTGTCTCAGTACCAAGCTGTTTTGTTTATAGCTCTGTAATAAAGTTTGGTATTGAAATTCCTCCTGTGCTGTTCTTTCTGCAGAGAATTGCTTTTGCTATATGGGGTCTTTTATTATTCCATATGAAATTTTAGATTGCCTGTTTAATTTCTTTAAAGAATGGCATGGATAATGATGAGTATTGCATTGAATTTGTGGATAGCCCTTGGCAAGATTGCCATTTTCACGATGTTAATTCTTGCAGTCCAGGAGCATGGGAGGTTTTTCCATTTCCTCAGTTCTGCTTTTTCAGGGTTTTAACGTTTTCATGAAAAATGTTATTTACATTCTTAGTTAAGTTAATTCCTAGGTACTTTATTTTCTTTGAGGCTATTGCAAAAGGAGTTGCTTTCCTGATTGTTGCCTCGTTCCTCTCAATGTTGGCATAGAGGAAGGCAGTTGATTTTTGAGGGTTAATTTTATACCCTGCTACCTTGCCACAGTTTTGAATGAGCTCAAGCAACTTGGGAGTGGAGTCTGTAGGGTTCTTTAAGTACAGAATCATGTCATCTGCAAAGAGGGAAAGTTTTACTTCCTCTTTCCCTATTTGGATCCCCTTTATGCTTGCTTCTTGACTTATTGCTCTGGCTAGGAATTCTAATATTATATTAAAGAGGAGTGGAGAGTGTGGGCATCCTTGTCTCGTTCCTGATTTTAGAGGAAATGGCTTCAGCTTTTTGCTATTAAGTATAATGCTAGCTGTGGGTTTGTCATACACAGCCTTTATTATATTGAGGAATGTTCCATGGATTCCTAGTTTCTCCAGAGCTTTTAGCATAAAAGGGTGTTTGATCTTGTCAAATGCCTTTTCTGCATTTACTGAGACAATCATGTGATTCTCGTCCTTGCTCCTGTTGATGTGCTGAATTATATTAATTGACTTGCATATGGTGAACCCACTTAATGCATTTCTTTTGTATATTTTATTGTCTCAGAAATAATTGTTTCCATTTTTCACTGATTCCTTCAACTAATACAACCTTCCTTCCTTCCTTCCTTTCCTCCTTCCCTCCCTCCCTTCCTTCCTTCTTTCCTTCCTTCCTTGGAATGTACATGGATGTAAATGGAGAGTAAAACTGGAGTTTTACTCAAAGTCCCACATGTCAGCACTTGCCCCTATACACCAATAAAGCAACATAATGAAGGACAAAAAAAGATTTAGTACATGGAAGGCACAGAAAGACATCTTGAGTCATCTTCAGCTGTCTTCAGAAATACAGGCATTGCCTTAGGTTGAACAAGGAGAATTAAGTGCAGGGAACTATGCATAGTTAAAACAGTGTCAAGTCGTAGCGTCTTAAGAGGTGGTCAGAAATGGTGGTAGTCTGGCAGTCCTTTCTCCTGGGACTGTTCAGGTTATGGCCCCTGGATTCCCATTCCCAGGTGGCTGCAAACTGACTTGAGGAGAGAAAGGATGAAGACAAGACATAGATATATAATAGAGGAGTCTGGGATGCCTACTTTTATCCTTCTCCTAATTATTTTATGAGCCCACATCAGTGGTCAATATTTCTCAGCAGCAGTTCTTTTGTTTGCTTGTTATTGTTTTGTCTTGTTTTGTTTTTGCCAGTCTAAGGACTTGAACTCAGGGACTGGGCACTGTCCTTGAACACATTTTGCTCAAGGCTAGAGCTCGGTCACTTAAGCCATAGCACTACTTCCGGCTTTGAGTATGGGGTACCGTGCATGTTAGGTGAGCCCTTTACCAGGAGGCTCCAGGCCTCTCAGGAGCAGTTTTAAGGCACTCCTGCAATAGCAGCAGCATGAGTACAATGAATGGCATTTTGGCATCAAGGAAAAACAGTAGATCAGTATGGTTATGAGGTCTGATCTTTAGTTAACCCCCTGTTGCATATCAACTGAGAGCAGCTGGAAAGGCCCACTCCATTCTCCAGCTAGGGAGATGTGGCTACTTTATGTAACATGGGCACCTGCCATTTTCCCTAGAATTGGAATTCACTTATGGTCAAGTGGCAACAATTAAACATGGCAATATTATATGCTTCTTTTACTGGCAGTGAAAGCGCTTTATCAGCTGCATGAACCGTTTGTAAGTAGAGACATGCTAGATTATCTAGGTAGATAATTGTTGCCAGACTTCAGAGTATGGACTCATGCCAAGAGGCTGATAGACCTTTGTGCATTAGGGACATCAAGGGATTGGGAAGCTCATTACCTAATAAATCCCTTTCTTTATTAAATTACAGGCAATTCATGCCTGTGTCAAATTCTTGATGAATCGTGATTTTCAGAAAATTGTGTCGTAACTCATAACTTGACTGTAGCCAAAGCAGATGTTTTAATCATTCTTTTGTTTGTTCCATCTAAATGCTGTGTTTTATCTGAAGAACACAATATGTTTCATCTTTGCTCCACTTGGAAAATGTCTTCTTGGGAGTGAGGTGTTGGCAAAAGGTGTGTATTCTGACTTTAGTTTAAAATAGGAAAGCTGAGCTACATAGCACAAAGTTCAATGCATTTGAGATTTGAAGATGGAGCTTTTCAAAGTCTTAGAGAAATAAAGGCGTATGTAAGTTATCTTCTGTTCTGATAAAAGAAAGAAAGGAAAAAGGAAAGGAAGATAAGGGAGAGGAGAAAGAAAGTGAGAAAGGAAGGAAACAAGGAAGGAAGGAAGTGAGGGGGAAAGGGGGAGGGAGGGAGGGAGGGAAGGAATGCAGGAAAGAAGGAAAGTAAGAAAAAAAGACTTGCTTTTGTCAGTCCTGGAGCTTTAACTCAGGGCCTGGGCACTATCCCTGAGTCTCTTCGTGCTTAAGGCTAGCACTCTACCACTTGAGCCACAGTTTCACTTCCAGCTTTTTTGTGTGTGTTTATGTGGTACTGAGGAATAAAACCCAGGGTTTCATGCATGTTAGGCAAGCACTCTACCATGAAACCACATTCCTAGTCCACTTCTGGTTTTTTATGTGATTAATTGAAGGTAAGAGTTTCAGGGACTTTCTTCAAACTTCAATTCTCAGATCTCAGCCCCTTGAGCAGCTAGGACTACAGGTGTGAGCCACTGGTGACCAGCTAGAAAGCATGTACATTTTTGTGGATTAAAATATCAGACAATTACTTAGTTCATGGTTGTATGAATTGACAGTTTGGTTTGGGCTCAGCTGAACAGCCCTTCTTTCTCTGTTAGTGTGTTTGTGTGTCTATCAATGCTGGTGGATGACTGCAGGCTATCTGGGCTTCTGATGGACTTTGCTAAGATGGCTGAAACAAACAGCAGAGAGGTTACAGAGAGGTTACAGTTACGTAAGTCAGATAAGGAGTGTATTTCTTGAAGCTGGGAAGGTTAAAATCAGTTTGATCCAGTAAAAATCAAACTTTAAGGTATTGAAGAGGTAAGTCAGTTCAGCGATCAGAGAAGCAGACAACGTAATAATGCAATAATCATTAATCGCTATAAGTGGGATTGCACAATATTTTGTATTTGAGAACATATGTGAGAAAACACACAAAGCATGACATTTTCAGAATATCAGGGATGTCCGCTGATGAAGCTGATATTCCAAAGTGTTTATGTATACATGTAGTGTTTTTAGTTTTGCAAATTTTACAATACCAAGCTTGATAAGAACTTTTTCCTAGTTTAGGTGGAATCCATTCACTTATTTGTTTACTTACTTATTTTACTTATTTAATGGATGTAAGTGCAATACTATTATGCATATTATAATATTAACATAAATATAATGAATATAAATAAAATATGTCCTTGTCCAGTGGTTCATTCTAGATTAAACAGTAGATACAATAATAAGTGCCCATCCAGGAAGATCTTTATTTATTGAGGGAGACAGTAATGCAAGCAAGACAGCATATTCTCCATGAAAATATGGCAAAGAGAAGACATGGCATGTGGAAGGATGAATATTATTGGCAAGGTGTGAGGAGATGACCCACAGGGAGATGTGACCGAGCCCTAGCCACACAAAGAAAATGGAAGAGACAGACTACAGAGAGTGCTCACAAGGCTCAAAGAGGCTAGCCATTAAGGATAAGTGAAGAGACAACAAAAGACAAAACAAATCATACTGTATTTCCGTATTGCAGGGCCATAGAATGCATCATTTATTGGTTTTAAATTTATCCCAAGACTTTATACACCATAATTCCAATAAATGACTATTTCTGGGTTTTCAATATGTTATTCTGAACCATGTGCTTCTGTTTGAAGATGTTTAAACTGATCACTTGAAATGAAAGTCAACCTTACTAGATAACCCACCACAGATTTCTTCTGAGGAGAAGGAAGTCAGTAGAGAGCCTTGAATTCACTCAGTATCTTTCTCAAGGCCCATACACAGCTTCCCTTCTGGCTTTTCTCTGGTTAACTGAAGAGAAGAGTCCCACAGACTTTTTCTACCAGAGCTGGCTTTAAAGTGCCATCTTCAAACCTCAGCCTCCTGAGTAGTTAGGATTTTATGTATTAGCCACCAGTGCCTGACTCCATTTTAGGTTTTTAAAACGTTTGTGATCCCCTCAACTAAAATGATAGCTTTAACATTAGAACTATGAGACAAATGTCTGTTTTTAGTAATAAGTTTAACATAGATTCCTGTTGTATCGTAGTAACCAAGACGAAGGTTAAATGATAGCATAAGTAGATGTATTATGATTAGACAACTCATGCCTTAGGATAAGCTTAAATGGATCTTTTTTGGTGAATGTTTTTAACCATTTTTTCTTGTTTATGTTTGCAGTAAGTGAGGTACATGAACATTCATGATTATGCAATGTTTAGGTCATGTGATCAACAGCTATTATATTAGAAAATAGAATCTCAGTTGAAAGGAATTTTGTTACATTAAGAAATAAGCTAAGGGGCCAGGAACTTGGCCTAGTGGTTAAAGTGCTTGCCTAGCAAGCACGAAGACCCGGGTTCAATTCCTTGGTACCACATATATAGAAAAAGCCGGAAGTGGTGCTGAGGCTCAAGTGGTAGAGTTCTAGCCTTGAGAAAGTCCAAGGACAGTGCTCAGGCCCTGAGCTCAAGCCCAGGACTGGCAAAAACAAAATAGAAATAAGCTAAAACTTCAGACAAATGTCCTACACTTTAGTTGAAATATTTAGTTTGTCAACCAAATGCAGCGGATAAAGGTTTCCTTTGGATACTATTTTAAATAAATTTTTTAGGGGGTGGTGGGGGAAAAAGCTACTGGAGTTGATCTCAAAAACTTGTGCGCATAGTACTGATGCTTATAACTCTTACAGTAAGAAATTGTCATCTTAGTTAAAAATTCATAATCAGTTGCTCTTTGCATCTACTGAGTTTTGTCACTGTGAAACTCTAACAAGAACTTCTTGATCAATCCTTAACAAGTTACAGGTAAGCTCTATTCCTGTTGGTGTCCTTGTTGCTTTAATTGGAAATAAAAAGGGCTTTGTGACAAAGATTCCTTTGATTGCGGTTCAAAGTCAGCCTGGGCAGAGAAAACCCTCTCTAAAACCCCATCTCCCAACTAACCAGCAAAAAGCCAGACCAGAAGCATGGCTCAAGAAACTCTCTTCTCTAACCAGCCCAATGCTGGAAGCAGGACCGTGACTCACAGTGGTAAAAGTGCTCAGGGACAATGTCCACGCCTTGAGTTCAAATCCCTGCTCAAGTGGGACAAGCCATCCCAGAAAGGAGCCTCTAAAACCCCAGAAGTTCAGGCCTGACAGTGAGAAACAATGAAGAGGAATAAGAGACACTGTCACATTCTAAATGGAGCCAGTTAAAAATTAATCAGAACCAGGAGAGCAAGAGAAATAGTTGCTAGCCATTCCAGTCCAGCCCTAGTCTCCAACTGGTCATTTCCAGCCAGTCCACCATATTCTGTCCTTTTTTTTTTTTGCCAGTCCTGGGCTTGAGCTCAGGGCCTGAGCACTGTCCTTGGACTTTCTCAAGGCTAGAGCTCTACCACTTGACCCTCAGCACCACTTCCGGCTTTTTTCTATGTATGTGGTACCGAGGAATTGAAACCGGGTCTTCGTGCATACTAGGCAAGCACTTTAACCACTAGGCCAAACTCCCGGCCCCCATATTCTGTCCTTTATAATGGGCTCCCACCTTCTTCACCCTCATCTTAGTCACCTCCCTAGCACAAAATCACTGAGCCCAGGACTTCTTAATAGCTGAAAAAAGGTAGAACCTGCCTATGGAACAATGCTGCTATTAAATCAATTCATCAGGCTTGGTAGAACAGAACACCAAGGCCCTGAATAAGCTAAAAGAAGAACGTAAACACCAGCACTTCAGCGTCCCTGTCCTGGCTGGGTTTCAGAGCCCCCTCGCTGGGTGGCTGCTACCCTGAGTGAGCCCACTGATTTGCCCCATGCCTTCTAAAGCTTATTCAGAGCCGCATCCAAGAATTGACCAGAGGAACAGTTAATCAGCTTCTTTTTCTCCATCTATACATTCAACTGCCAGCTGCCCCTCTGCCATCCTAGACCACCCATATATAGCCCCTGTCCAGCAGGAAGTAGCCAGACGATTATCATCACCCTATTAGCAAAGCAAAAATGCTGAGATGCCAGGTGGCTGAGGTCAAAACCCTTAGCATCGGGTACCCTGATTAACAGGTCCACATTTTCCCCAACCATAAGAGCAACCTGACCCAGCCCAACCTCTCTGATCCTGACAAGAGAGTTCTTCCCAGAGGCATACCCCAACCAACCAACCAAACAAACAAACAAAAAACAAACAAACAAACAAAAGAACTTGTGCTCAGTAGACAGGAGCTCTAGTGATGAGCTGTACCTCCAGCCAGTGAATAAACTAATTTTGAAAACAAGTATTTGATTCAACTTCAGAAAATCTGGCATCAGACAATGTTAACAAAACATTATCAATCATATCCTTTTAGCTACTTTGATAATCATTTTTTGTTTTCTAGCAGTACAAGGCTATTCACAGGTAAACTTAAAGGACTAACAACATTTGCTTTAAAATAGTACAGAAAAAGATGAGGGATAAACAGCAAAAGTCTCTAACTGAATGTGGGTGTCCTGGGGTTCAGATCTTGATGCCTCATGCCCATGCTGATGATATTTAAAGGTGAGACTTTTAGCAGGTGGACTGAGTCATGAGGGTTCTCCTCTCACAAATAAGACTGGTTCCAAGATAAAATGAAATTCATTGACAGGGCTCTTTTGCTCTTCTTGCCTGTAAGATCTCAGCAAGAAGGTGGCATTTTGAAGCAAAGCAGACACTAGACACTGAATCTGCTAGTCCTGTGATCTTGGGCTTGTGGCTCTTAGAACTTGGGAATAATACATTTTCAAGTCATACAAATTATTCAGGTTAAGGTATTTTGTGATAGCAAACTGACTGAACATACCACTTCTTGATTAAATTTAGTAGATTGCCCCAGGATTGTCCCAAACTGAAAATTTACTTTCAACTCCACAAAGAAACACTGGTGGGTGGATAGCATCCATTCAGAAAAGTGGTTGGACCACGAGGCTCTCCAGGCCCCGCTGGGAGAATAGATAAGACCTGTCAATCTCCTATCTTGTGTGTCCCATATAGGCCAATGGCTTCCAGTTCTAATGATGCATGTGTGTATGTCCACATGGGTGTCCAGAGAAAGAGTGCCTCAAATGGGGATTCAAGCAGAAAAACATAATGAACAGCTCCTCAAATCTCTTCCAGAAAATGAAATCAGCTGCCATGGCTTTGGTTTCCCTTACAGACCACACTGATGGATCACATCCGATCACCTGTGCAAGATACCATCCTTTAGAGCCAAGTGTGCTTTCTAATTGAGAAAATGGGAAAGCCAACTCTTCTTACTGAGCTAATTACAGGCTGAGGTCTGAAGATCATGCTTCAAAGCCAGAATCAACAAGAAAATCTGTGAGATTCTTATTTCCAATTACCTATCAGAAAGTATTATGTGGAGGTGTGGCTTAAGAGATGGAATGCCAGTCTTAAGTAAAAGAAGCTAGGCACTCAGTTCAACCCCTGTTCTGGTACACACATACAAAAGACAACATTCAGAATTTTAAAAAAGGAAAGTTAGAAATGTATGCTTTTTAAATTATTCTACAAAATGAATAGGTAGGATCCCATAGACGGTAATATATTTAATCCAAGGGGAAAGTGAATAACAGGAGAGTAAATCCACAATGTTAGTCAGAATATAAACAAGGGACCAGATCTTTGAACTGTTGATAATAATTTTTTCATTATATTAAGACACACAAATACCCAGGAATAGTGATCCACCTACAGAATCTCAAAGGTTTTGAAAGCCAATAAGGTTTATCTTTTAGCAAGGATTGTCTTTTTGCCATTCTATTGTAATTTCTTATTTTATCTTATTTTTTTTTAATTTTCTAGAATTGCTCACTTAGCTTGCTTGCTTAACTAGTCTCAAATGCTTTGGCCACATCTCCACCCTGGCTTTAGCTGATTAATTTTGGAAAGAGAGTGTCACAACTATTTCTGTCTCTGCTGGCTTCCAACCAAGATCTTTGGATCTCATCTTGTGGAGTAGAGAGCAGCTAACACTCAAGTCTAAGTATTATTTTTAAGTATTTTTTTTAATAAATGCAACTTTTCTCTGTGATCCGCCTTGTTTGGCACATTTGCTGGTAGAAAAGAAAACTCACAGCACCATGCAGAGTGATGTATTTGTGTTCAGTCACTTGCAATTGTACTTTTACAACTTAGGAGGTGAACATTTGATGACGTCTATCTCCCCTCTCGTGTTTAGGCTTTTCACGGTCCAGCTTATGTTGGGCTTGCTCTGGATTAGTCATAGGATCCAACAGCATAAGAGCCCCAAGTAGGCTCTCCACACATAGTTAGTGAGAAAGCAGGCCACTTCCTCCCCTCATGTGGACGAAGTATAATGACTGGGCTCCTTTTCTCCTGATGCTTGCTTCCCAGTTTGCCTAACTCTCTTCCCCTCTTTTTTCCATTCCTTCCTATTATGGCACTTGAGAAGCTGGTCCCATTTGAATCTAGGCATTTAGGCACAGACAATTCATGAACGAGTGGCTGTATTCCAATAAAACTTGATTTATTGAAAAAAATTTGGCTAATTCCTTCATTCTTTCTACCTTCCATACATACATACAACATTTTCTTAATCTAGTCCTCTACTGAAAGGCCTCTGGACTGTTTCCTAACTTGTCTATAGTGCAATGCTGGATATGGTTGTGCAAGTGTCTTTACTATATACTGACTCATAATTTGAAAGATCACTGGATGGCAATTTTATGTGTAGATTTTTGAGGAATTTCCAAACTGTCATACAAGTGATTGTACCAGTTAGAAATTTCACAAAGAATATATTTGAATTTCTTTTCTCCTCCATATGCACCAACATCTGATTTTTTTTTGATACTAGCCATTCTAACTGGAATGAGATGGAATTCCAGGGTTATTTTGACTCACATTCCCATTATGATCAGAAAATTTGGGTATTTCTTCATGTAAGAGGATTCATTCTTATCAAATTGCCTTTCCCAGAGTTCTTTACTTCTTGGTATCTACTTAGTGTTAGTCACTAGGTAGGCCTTATGGTAGATTATCGTGATGTTATCACAGGAGATACATTTCAACCTCTTTTTCTTTGCTTTGGGTATGAAATTAAGTTGTTTCAGCCCATTATTACAGCTCCTCCCAGAGACTAGGGCTCCTGACTTGGGATGACTAACATCTAGAAACTACTCTTTTTGGGGGGGGGGGTCTTATCTCTTCACAGGATGGGTAGCTTCCTGACACTGTTATTCTGAATTCTCTTTTCTGCTTCTTCAATCCTTTGAGTACTTTAGTCATCAGGTGTTCCTACTAACTCATTCAATTCAATTACTCCAAATAAATTGTATTTTCTGGCTGAACCTTAACTGATCCTCAAGTCTTGGGAAAATTTCCAAGATGTTAAAAAATTGATTTACCTTACTGTCTATTACATACAAACAGAAACCCAATTCCAAAGCATAAAATTATTATTGCAATTATATCTTGACTAAAGTCTCAAAGTGGGTGATGAGAACACACTGCCTAGCATGTAACAATTATCCCAAGATTGGACTTAGTATATTAAGCCATATAAGCAACATCCTTAATATGAATTCTCTTGCCTCCTTCAAAACAAATTCAAGTAACAAAGAAATTTTCCTAATACAAAAAACCCAAAACAATCAACATCTGTTATTTTTATTGACCTTTATTGACCATGAAGACTAACTTTAATTTTACATTTTGGTGCTAGTTCTTAGGCTTGAACTCAGGGCCTGGGTTCTAGGGTCTATCCCTGATTTTTTTTTTTGCTCAAGGCCAGGCTGTGACTCTATTTGAGCCACAGCTCTACTTTCAGTTTGTTTTTTTTTTAAGTAGTTTATTGGAAATAGGAGTCTCATGGACTTTCCTACCCACACTGGTTTTGAACTGCAATTCTTAGATGGATCTCAGCCTCCTGAATAGCTAGAATTTCAGGCATAAGTCACTGGCACCTGCCTAATTTTATATTCTAACTGAAAAAAATAGTTACATTTTGCTGTTAATATCTCAAATCTCCAAATGAATCAGCTTAAAGTATTCAATCTCAGCATAATAGGAGATTGTATATTTATTTATTCTTAGTAATCTAAGAAACAAAGGAACAAAGATAAAATTCTGGAATAAAACAAAGAATAAAGATGAGAGATTTGTAACTGAAAATATTAAGGATTACATTAACGCTAAGTAACTTGAATACTATAATAATTTGTATTATTGGGCTGCATTAATAGACAAAAGCTTTCCATGTGCTACTTATGAAAACACAACTGCCAGAATAGAATAAATTTGTAAAAGCATGTGTAAGTTCCATATACTAAAATCTGGAGATTTTCATTATCAATTGCTAAAGACCTACAGTAATAGGTAGACTCACATGTTCAAGGATGGAAAATGCCCAGCAGACAGATGTTGCTACTTCCTGGTCTGGAAAATGCTGTAAGTTTTAATGCTGGTAAGCAACATATGAGTCTCTCATGGATTGCCTTCTACCTTTGGCATAGAGAACCAGCTATGGAGAAGACTAAGTTTTGAAATTCATGGTAATAGAAATGGAAGTGGGGAGAGAATTTTCTTTAATAGTAAAGGTAGGCAATGTGAAACAGGAAAGAATCTTCAAAAACAGAAAGGACCACATGGAAAAAATAAAAAGATTTAGAACAGTTGAAAATGACAGTATCAGAATGCACACCAACCTCCTCATTTCAAAGATGCCACATGCTAGCACGAAAACACTTCACTATCCTGACAACTGAGAAATCAAACAATTTTCTGCTATGCTTTTTTGTTGGTAACCTAGTAAAATCTAAGACATTTCAAATCCCAAGACATTTCAAGAACATAGGCTCCATCCATATAAAGCTTTAACAGTGAAAACAAAAGAGTGGCATTGGTTGTTTTACCTAAGGAAATACTAAAAAATGAAAAAGAGAATAAAATTGTAATACATTCAATATGAATTATAATCAATTAACGGTATTTTCAAATATAAGGGAATGCCTCAAATAAGAAGTATAGAATGAAAATAGCCAAAAATAAGATTATGTGAAAGAGATCATATAGACATAAAATTATGTCAAACTATAGTACAAAATCTTCAAAGGAGAAATCAACTTGATTAAAAAAATTAGATTAAAAGGCCGGGAGTTTGGCCTAGTGGTAGAGTGCTTGCCTAGCATGCACAAAGACACGGGTTTGATCCTCGGTACTACATTCCAGAAAAAGCCACTAGTCATTCTGTGGCTCAAGAGGTAGAGCTCTAGCCTTGAAAAGTCCAAAGATAGTGCTCAGGCCCTGAGTTCAAGCCCCAGGACTGGCAAAAAAAAATTAATAACCAAATGCTGGTGTCTCACACCTACCTAAAAGGCTGAGTAACAAAGGATCACAGTTCAAAGCCAGCCTAGAAAGAAAGGTCTGTGAGATTCCATTTCTATTTAACTAGAAAAAATACCAGACTGGAGATATGGCTAAAGTGGTAGAGTATTAGCTACAAGCAAGTAAGCTGAGTGAGAGTATGAAGCCTTGGTTCAAACTTAGCACTCTCCCCCCAAAATAATAATTCAGAAATATTGAGAAAATGAATAAAATCAGCTAAAAGAAAGGAAGTGAAACCCAGGATTTAAGAGCAAGAGCTAGCATTATATTACAAGTACTAACATTGTGGGAATTGTTATACTTGAGATCTATGAAGAAAAGAAACAAATAAATGGACTATAACTACTATTTTAAAAATAGTTCAAGGAAAGAGTTCAAATGAAACTCTCTAATTTACATATTGAAAAGGCCACCAGATACTCAGGATTGTCAACTGCAAGCTATAAGCTATTATAATAGGATTTTTGTGAAAGTTTTTAGTAAGGATTTATTTTAGTATCTCAGTTTAAAGTAGGGAGAAATAGTAAAAAGAAACATTTTTGTTTAAAGTAGGGAGAAATAGTAAAAAGAAACATTTTATGTTGTTCATGTGGAAATGAAACTTAAATACTCCCTTATTGTACTTTAAAAGACATATCAGACTCTAAAGACAAAGAAGAAATACTGTCATCCCTCTGAACGTCACTTTTATAATATCAATAAATTCATGGGCTTTTCAGTGAAATGGTCAGGTTGCATACAAAGTGAAAAAACCTGGAATATTTCCTTAAAACATAGTCAGCCAAGGACTTAAAACTAGACAATTGTAGAGCCAACACTATTGAAAAATAAATTGAAACATGCAGGAACAGGAACAGGAGAACTACTGCATTTGTAAAGTTTGCGAAATCCTACTAGAAGATAAATAAAATGGTTGAAAAGTTGAGAGAGAGAGAGAAAAAGAGAGAGGGAGAGAGAGCGAGATTCCTCTCAGTCCCTCTCCTTAGCTTGTTTTTGATTATCTCCAGTATCTTCCAGTACCATGTTCTTCCTTCTCTGCAGAATTGGGTCTTAATTACTCTTCTTTGAAGCATGCTGGAGTGAAGGAAGGGGTTACATTGTCCAAAAAGAAATGTACTGGGGCCAGGAACTTGGCCTAGTGGTTAAAGTGCTTGCCTAGCATGCACGAAGACCCGGGTTCGATTCCTTGGTACCACATATATAGAAAAAAGCTGGAATTGGTGCTGAGGCTCAAGTGGTAGAGCACTAGCCTTGAGAAAGCCCAAAGACAGTGCTCAGGCCCTGAGCTCAAGCCCAAGACTGGCAAAAAAAAAAAAAAGAAATGTACTCATTATTTATGAAACTATAATCCTTCCGTACATCACTTCTGTAATAGCAATAAAAATACACTTGCAAAAATACACCCTAGCTTTTTTTTAATATTTTAAGGTCCATCCCCAATAACTTTCTTAATTTTGTCACCTTTTTTTTCCCCAGTTCTGGCGACTGAACTCAGGGCCTGAACACTGTCCTTGTGCTTTCTCAAGGCTAGAGCCACAGTAGGGTTTTTTTCTACATCTGTGGAACCGAGGAATCTAACCCAGGTCTTTGTTCATGCTAGACAAGCACTCTTACCACGAGGCCAAACTCCTGGCCACTTTATCACCTCTTGAAAGACCTAATTTCTTAACACAATCACATCTGAGGTACTGAGGGTTAGACCTCAGACAACGGGCAAACAGGCCACATTCAATCCACCAGAGGTCATGAACATCTTTAATGTGGTCATTTTTTCCTTTATTATCTTTTTTTCCATATATTTTTTACTGCAATTAATAGAAGGGTTACATTATATTCGCCAGATGGAAGGTGCATTAATTCACATACATTGATACCCTTTCTCATGTCTTGGTCCCCATTTCCCTCCACCCCACCCCACTCCTCTTCTTCTTTTCCCCCCTTTCCTATCCAATTTCAAATAACCAAATATGCATATATCCAAAATATCAGATAACAAAGTGAAATACTGTAACAATATGAGATAACCAAGGGACAGCAAAAGAGATTAGAGATAACATAGTACATTATGATATAGTGATTAACAACAATCATTCATTATATGGCTTTTGTTTCTATATCCTAGAGGTCCTTTCATTTAGCATCATACTATATGGCCTTATGTATCTAGGTTTTGCTCTATTGCAAATCTCTGCTAGAAGAGTCCAAGGTTTCTACTGATTCTGGCAAATGAGGGAAACCATTGAGCCTAAGTTCCTTTGAGTCTGGCTTACTTCACTTAATACGATTTTTTCTAAGGCTTTCCATTTCCTTACAAATGGGGAGATGTCGTTCTTTCTGACAGCAGCATAGAATTCCATTGTGTATAAATACCACATCTTGTTGATCCACTCTTCAATACAGCAATGTTCATTGCAGCACTATTTACCATAGCAAAGATATGGAACCAATCCTTTATTATCTTTTACGAATATTCTACTCCTTTTCACCACCATATCTCAACAAAGCTCTATTATGCCTAGGGTAATCAAGAGAGTGCATATTTCCACATTACTGCCCATGTCATAGACTATAAACACACACATAAATGCATATACACTGTAAACATACACATGTATAGATAGAAAGGCTTTAAAATATACAAAAATGTGGCCAGGTGTTTGGCCTAGTGGTAGAGTACTTGTCTATCATACACGAAGACCCGGGTTCGATTCCTCGGCACCACATACATAGAAAAACGTTGGAAGTGGTGATGTAGCTCAAGTGTAGAGCTCTAGCCTTGGGAAAAGTCCAAGGACAGTGCTCAGGCCTAAAGTTCAAGCCCCACAACTGGCCCAAAAAAAAAAGAAAAACACTAAAATATACAAAAATAACCCATTCCCCTTCTGACTTTTCTTATTCAGTCATAGTTCAAGGAAGCACCTCCATGAGAAGATGGTTTTCATTCTAAGAACTCATGATCCCTGTTGTTATTCTTAGTTCTATGAAGCAGATTCCAGAGTAGCTTTGGTTAGAAGAATAAGTATAGTTTGGTAGTTAATAGATTCTGCCAGACATTTATTAAATAAAGTATTAAGGACAAAATGCCTTTAACATTTCATTCCTGCAGGAGGTGAGAACCCCACTCATGCCTGACCTTCTTCAAGGTCAAGAAACTGAAGTGCAGAGAAATCAGAAATGTGCTCCTGCTTATCAGTGGCAGATCCAAGACCCAAGCCACACCTGCTCAGCCTCCAAACCAATAACCATCTTCCCAAAGTGAAGGGCTCTTGTCCTGTAGCAACCAGGTATGTGTATTTCAGGGCAACAGCTGGTTTTCTTTTGGCTTTCCTGTCCATGGAGTTGGCTGTACTATTGCTGTAGTTTGCTGCTGAGCTTTTATTATTTAAGAGCCATTATAAAAGTATAGCGATAGCCTCTCATAAAAGTGTAATGATGTACAATTTGTAAGACTAATGACCTCTGAAACAGAAGTGAATTCTGGAACTTGATGCTACTAAATTTTGTCTTAGGGGTCACAAGCGATTGGTAAGTAAGGAGATTCTTCTACCTGATAAAACCCACTAACCAAGGGATGGAGGAAAGGTAGAGAGGCAGGTCGTGTGGTTCATTTTGTTACCACATCTCTATTCTTCAACCTTATTTTTGTAACAACTGTACTAGTCAACTAAGCAAAAAAAAAGAAACTATCAATTTTCAGATGAACAAGCTGAACCATCTCTGTAGCTCATTTTGAGAATCCAATTATGCCTCTGGACACGTACACTGGAGAAGGTTAGCTATCATAATTCAAATAGCATCACTGTAACAGCATCCTTTCCAAATAAATTGGAGGGAAAACAAACAAGTTTTCTGTTTTTGACCACAGGGGGAATCGTCAGCAGGGCGCTTGACTCCTTTCAAAGCTTGCAGGAGAAATATTCCACTTGTTTCTAAGTTCTGGAAGGAAAGATATGAATAATAACTACTCATTTTCTCCTTGAAAAAGTAGAATAGAGAGCAGTTGTGTCAACATGGGAATGGCCAAACCATGAAATTCAACAGGTCTAATTCCTACTTGACTGTGAGCAATCCAGCAATGGGATGGGACATTCCGGATCTCTTGTAGAGAAGTAGCTTCCATGGAATATAGAAAAGAAAATCAGGGGTGCCATTCTGCATGATCCCTCTGACCATCAGCCTTCTTCTAAACAGTTCTTTTGATAGCTTGACTCCCCTTTTTCCTTGGATAGCTGTTAGTCTTCTGGAATAAATGTTGTGGTCTGCAATATACACAGCACTTTTACATAACCATTTTAAGAACATGAACAGATCTAACATTGCATTTCAAGTCTATACAGCCTCTCCCTGTGATCTTGTAATAGTCACCATTTTATGTGCCACTTGATGCTCGCTACATAGTTAGCATTCATGATTCATATAGAGCAACTTTCCAGTGAGACTGAAAAGTCTCAGGAGTTTAGGAATGTGCACATCACTGAAGATAGCCACTCAAGATTACACAGATAGGGAAAGGCTTGGAATGGATCAGTCTGCCAGGTGCCAGGTCCTGTTACTCTCTATTCTGTCAAGTCCTGAACAAGGGGTAGGTTAGGCTTTGATCTGCAGTGCCATAATATGATCACAAGACATATGAAATGCATATATGTGCCAATGCAGATGGGTCGGCAATGGCTGCCATGTGTGTAGGAGACACATATGAACATACACATTAGATTTCACATCCCTGCCAGCCTCCAGAGTTATTCCTCCTCCTCCTCCTCCTCCTCCTCCTCCTCCTCCTCCTCCTCCTCCTCCTTCTCATCTTCCTCCTCCGCCTTTTCCTCCCACCATTCTTTTCATCTGTACTCAATTCTGTCATTTCAATATCATGGTCATTTTATGTATTTCATTTTGTGTCTGTTTTCCTCTAGTTTTGCACCTTGGTCTACACCCTCTTCTTTTCCCACTTTGCCATTTCTTCCTTCCAGATTCATATTATTTATATATAGGGAAACTCCTAATTCTAGGAACAGATTCCTTCTTATCAGTCCATCTGATTCCATGATCTTTTATTACAGTTACTCTTTCACTGCCCTCTACATGAAAAATTCCTAGTCAATCTACCCAAGCAATTGCTGAACCCGAACCATGGTGGATTAAGTGTGACTGCAACACACATCAAAATATTTTGAAGGTCAGTTTCAACTATGTATGTCACGATGCCGTGGTACCCAGTTTTTTGGCAACCCTTTCATCCATCATTGATCAGCCAGTTGTTCCATCACCACAGGAAAGATGCCTTGTGATTCCATGAGGCTCAAATTACCTAAACAATACCCAAGTCCCTCACCCACCAAAAATCCAAAATAGACTCCAGCCTTTGTTATCAATTTGAAATCAGGACACAAGATAACTTTTGATCTCGAATCTTCCTCCTCTTGTTAACATGGGCCTTCATCTATTCTTTAGCACTCTCTATACTCATCCCAGCTCTCCAGGCCACCTCCCCACTGAAAGCCTGTCACATAAATCAGTTCATTTCTCACCTAAATCTAGCAGTAGCAGTAGTAGTATTTGGGCTTGAATTCAGCTCCTGGGTATTGTCCCTGAGCTTTCTTGCTCAAGGCTAGAGCGCTAACGCTTTGAACCACGGAGCCACTTCTGGTTTTCTTAAGGTTGATGGAAATAAGAGTCTGATGAACTTTCCTTCCCAGACTGGTTAAGAACTTTGATCCTCATATATCAGTTTCCTGAGTAGCTAGGATTGGAGGTATAAGCCAAGGGCCCCCATCTCTATGGTTGAAGACTTAGGTCTTAAACGATTCATCTCCACTGATTCTACATTTTCTCGGCAATTTAAGGGTTCCAGTGTCTCATGCTCAGAAATAAAACAGAACACACCCTTGTGGGATAGGTACCACAAGTATACCACCAACACATCCTTGACCTCTTCCATTTCAAGACACAGCAGCATGAGGTCAACGTGTTGGTTCTGTTTTCATCCTTCAAGCATGGAGTTATGAATTTCTGCTATTCAGAGTAGCCTTCCCCTAGAGTTCAGTGGAGAAAGATGTACAAATTCCCTGGCTCTCTCACCCTGCCCCGAGATGGGCTAAACTGTGAGGTATATATTCTGTATCACTGTCAAGAGGTGCTCCAAAATACTAACTTCCTTTAAAGTATATCATTTACTGCTTTGCTTCTCTATTTTTGTGTTCTCCAGAAGTAATTCCTGGGATTTTTCTCCAAAATAAACTTGTACTTGAATCCATCTTCCAAAGAAGCTTCTGAGAAAAACAAGCCAGAACAACCGTGCTTGACATCTTGTTGTACTTATCTCGTTATCACATATCCTT
Source organism: Megascapheus bottae (assembly GCF_031878675.1). NCBI lineage: Eukaryota > Metazoa > Chordata > Mammalia > Rodentia > Geomyidae > Megascapheus > Megascapheus bottae. The sequence goes on from NC_143526.1 coordinate 5,354,861, forward strand.
CCACTCCTGCACTGTAAACTTGTTGAAGAAAGTCCATTTGTTTCTGGGACAGACAGCCCAAAGCCACCCAAAGGTTTTCTTTTCCTCATGGAAGGATACACTCGCAGTTGTGAATTCCCGGGACGATTCGGCAACTACACAGTGGCAATAGGGACCCAGTCATCAGTCATTCCACTCAGGCACAGCGTGCAAATCCTAAGCATCCCACAGTCCCAAAAGGAGGGTGCTCCTTGCCAGGTTTGAGAAAGGAAGATGGAAATAAATGGTTTTAAGGGAGAAGATTTGGGACACTAAAACAGACTTTATCCAGGCACTAGAGCCATAGTATCCAACAATTCTTACATCTTAATGGCTAGAATTTAGAACATCTCTAACTTCAGAAGATAATGATGGAGGGGGTATTTTATTTTATCTATTTATTTTTGTCGGTTGTGGGGCTTGAACGCTGGGCCTTGGTGTTGTCCCTGAGCTCTTCAGCTCAAGGCTAACACTCTATATCACTTTGAGCCACAGGGCCACTTCTGGTTTTCCAGTGATTAATTTGAAATAAGAGTCTCCCAGACTTTTGTGCCCCTGCTGGCTTTGAACCTAGATATTATGATTTCAGCTTCCTAAATAGTTAGTACAGATATGAACCTATGGTGCCCAGCTTATCAATGTGGGTTTTTGCTTTTGTTTTTTTTTCCTTTTAATTTTCAATGTGGTTTTTGAAGACTAACCTCAATAACCCGAGTACACTATGCCTGAGCAGACAGCTAGAGGTGGCTAAACTGCAAGCCTCTCCTCAGAGGTCCTAAGTCTGACATCCCAGTTCACTTGTTCACACAGTGTCCGTTCTGTGAATTGGTTTATAAGCCAAACTGGCCCTGTGGGACATAAGACAAACGGCCCTATGTCATCCTCTGCTTGACTTCCTTTTACTCCTTTATTGGTCTTCACAGAAACCAATCCCTCCATAAATTGCTTGCACACTTCTGAGAATCAAGCTTGAGAATAATAGGCACTTAATTCTTGTTAGGCTGAAGGAACTGAACTGCACCAAGCAAGTCTTCCAAGATATGGAGCAACATTAAGGCAGCTTTGAGATTATTATATTACCTTTCTACAAATGAGATTATTGGCTCTGGAAAGTGAAATTTTGCTACAGCTCATAAAGTCTAAGAAATACAATCACAATCATTTGCTTCAATGCATAGTTTTCCTAACATTCATTCATAGAACCATAGAAGAAATCAGATAAATAGTTTCAGTGCAATATTGTCCAAAATGGCTTGGAGTTGTGCTCAGTGATAGCATTCTTGATTTTATTATTTCACAAGGATTCTACAGAAAATTAATAAATTTGTTAGAAATCATTTTGGAGACAGAGGAAGAAATAGTCTTTCTGTAAACCCAGCCTTTCTGCCCTTGCATAAATAAACAAACAAACAAAAGATGGCATTGACTTTTCTAATATCTGTTCCCTCTATGGGACAGTGTCAGTAACAGGAAGTGGACCTAATAAATAGTTCTCCTCTGCCAGCACCATGTTAAATGCTACCAGCAGAGGGCGCAGGCAGGACATCACAGAAGGGAGGGGAGCATCCTCTTCTTGGTCCTGGGTTGCTATTTTCCCTGGTCCTTTGTGTACTGCTGTAGAGTAGATGGATTTTCTGTGGTAATATCCTTTCTGTGTTTTGAACTATCTCCCAAAACTCATATGGAAATTTAACCACCACTGTGACAGTACTGGGAGGTGTGGCCTTTTAGATATGTTGAGGTCATAGGCTCTTGTCCTTGTATGAATGGATATGTACTGTGGTTTGAGGGAACCAGTAAGTTGTGTAAAGGATGAGATAACCTTTAGTTTGTTTTTTTTCTCCCATGTTTGGTCTCCTGCTCTTCCATCTCCACCATCGTGGATGACGCTGTGCAGATGTTCTCACCTTGATATTGCATTTCTCTCCTCCAGAACCAAGAAACACATTTCCTTTCTTTAGCAATTACCCACTCGGTGGTATCCAATTATAACAACAGAAAACTGACTAAAGCAGTCTCCATGGCCTGCAGCAAAAATTACCTGCTCATGCTAGAGCTCAGCTGATCTCCCTAGCACAGAACATAAGTTTCTGTGGGCCTGGCTGGTGACTTTTTCCTGGTGAGTCAGGGATATCCCACTGTAAGCTCCGACAGCTTCCAGGAACGTTTTTTTTTTAGAAAATCCAAAAGGCAACATTTTCCCCCTCCTATCCCCCTCCGCAGCATCCGGGATGACTTTCTTTGGCATCACAGCAGATGGTTCTCTGTCTGCCAGCCCCAGCCTCATCCGGATGCCTTTGGACAGCCACAGCTCTGATCGTTCTGCTGCTAGCAGCGACATATACTCATACCCTTGAATCCCAACTGTAGACAGAGGCTCCCCCAACCAGAAGTTTGCACCTTCCTTGAGCATCACCCCTCCCTTCCCAAGTAGACATAAGTGTTCTTTGAATCTCTGCTTAGCCAATTTCTTAGTGCTCCATGACCTTCTTGACAGGTTTTCAAGATCCTGATAGAACAGTAACTACTTAGTAACTAAATAATACAAAGATGCCCAGATCTTTAAAAATGCCAGATCTCTACCTGTGTGACTCCTTCTTCCATATTTATTATGTATTTATATATGTATGTATGTATGCATTTACTTATTTATTTCTACCAGTTCCAAGGATTCAACTCTGGGCCTGAGCACGGTTCCTGAGTTTTTATGTTTCAAGGCTAGCACTTTACTACTTGAGCCATAATTCCATTTTCAGCTTTTTGATCATTTATTGGGCACAGTAGTCATATGGACTTTCCTGCCCAGGCAGGCTTCAAACTATGTTCCTCAGATCTTACTCAGTCTTCTGGGTATCTAGGATTATTGGCATGAGTCATCAGCACCCTGTGTGAATCCTTGTTTTTAAAGCAGGTTTTTTTTTTATTGTTATTAAGTAGCTCCATAAAGAGGTTATGACTCCATAAGCCCTGAGCTCAGTGCTTCTTTATCAATGTCACAAGAAGGTTTTTTAGTAGCTTAAAATATATGTAAATATACGTACTCTTTAAATCTCTTTTTCTAAAGTTGTCCTTGAATTCTTTAAATGGCTTTCAGTTTCAGGCAAAAGAAGTTGCCAGCTTCAAGAATGACAGCTATGGCTCTTTATAGGCTTAATACAAAACAATCAGAGCTTTCACTCTGGGAGCAGCTGTCCGAGGCAACCTAAAAGATAATTTTCTGGGTCCTGTGAATTAGCCAAAAGTCCCTTAACTTTGTATCTTTGTCCTGTGATCTGAACTATCCTCTGCTGCTCTCACTTTGAAATCACATGTTTGTGGGAGAAAAGCCAAGCTATAATGACACACATCTTGTGTGGCAGGCAAACTGTCCCTTAAAACAAACAATATTATCCTGTTTTCTTAAAGCAAGCAGCCAAAAATTGAGGACACCACATTTTCCCCTGTTCTGTTCCAGTACTTAAGTAATAACTTCTTGGAACTTTTCCAAGGACCAAAAGTCATCTAATGGTTAACCAGGCCATCCCTGTGACTTTAACTATACATATCTTTCTTTCCCTTGACCCCAATTCTCCCTATTAGCCTGAATCCAGGATCTGTACCTGGAAAGATGCCTGAAGATGTATCTATAGCTGCTAGGTAACAAATCTCCTTTCTCTGTCCTTCGCCATTCCTCTTTATTTCATATATAGGGATGAGTACCCAGACCTAACTTTGGATCTGGGGTCTAAAAACATTGTTTTAGAGCTATCATCATACATATAAATGAACATCATTTTTGCCAGTCATGGGGCTTGGACTCAGGGCCTGAGCACTGTCCTTGGGCTTTCTCAAGGCTAAAGCTCTGCCACTTGAGCCATAGCACCACTTCCAGCTTTTTTTTTTTTTTTTGCTATGTATGTGGTACCAAGGAATCGAACCCAGGTCTTCATACATTCTAGGCAAGCACTCTACCACTCAGCCACCCTCCAGGCCATGAACCTTCACCTTTCATTCTCCTAAGGACTTTACAAGGTGGGCATCATTTTTGCTGTTGTAGATAACAGTGAGGCTAAGAGATGTGAAGCAGTTCACCTGATGTCACACAGCTGGTGTATCTCATGAAAACCAAGGCCCCCCTACATGTAGGTAACTTCTCAACCTTCCATGGTATCTCATTGCAGGTACATATTGCCAATATGTGTAATTTACCTCTTCATTTCCAGCATTGACTCCCTGCTATGTTTTAGTGTAGGGTCAGGCATCAACAAAAAAATGAAAAATAAGCCAATGAACAACAAAAGTGCTTAGCTTTTCTCCTCGGAGGAGTTCTAGCTTTAAACATATTTTATTCAGCAATTTGCTTTGCATTGTACTCTGACCTTTTTCAAAGGCCTTGAAGTCTCAAGGGAATGAGCCTGGCAGGAAGTGGTCAAAACTGCTGTGGGCTTCCTTTGCTTGCAAGCTTTGCAAGTTTTTAATTTTTTACCGTGTGGGTACTAGGGCTTGAACTCGGAGCCCAGGCACTGTCCCTTAAGCTTTGTTATTCACGGCTGGCGCTCTACTACATGAGTTATAGCTCTACTTCTGGGTTCTTTGCTTTGAGGTTTTCTTAGTGGTTAATTGTTGATAAGAGTCTTAGACTTTCCTGCCTGGGCTGGCTTTGAGCCTGGATTCTTAGATGGTAGCTCCCGGAGCAGCATCAGAAATAGGTGTTGTACTCATGCTTTGCAACTTTCCTTTGACTTGGTTGATAGTTTTCTGCTCCCACTAGGTATCTGCTCCACAGAACTCAACCTTAGCTTTTCCTTCTTAAATGCTATTCTTCTCTCCTCTGACCTCAGTTTATCCCCCTTTCCAACCTAAATTCTGAAGCCAGCCTCCAGATCTGTTTCTGCCGCTCTACATTCCATGATCTGTCATGTCATCCCACCCCTGCCTCTTCAGCCTGCAGGGGCTGGGAATGGGGAGCAGTTTCCTGTAAGGTAGAAATGGGGGGAGTAGGCAGGACTCAGCTTTGGGGGCTGCTCTGATCGCTATCAAGGCACAAGCAGGAACACACCATGATGAAGACAGCTATCTGGCTTTTCTTTCTCCTCCTACTAACAGGCCACACTGCTGTCTTCCCAGATCATCTTTCACTGGGTCCTTCCACGAGTCTTCTCAATTAAAGTCACTCTTCACTCTAGAGATGATGGGTTCTGGATGCTCCTCACCTTGCTTGCTCAACTTAACGTGGACTCCTCTTGAAATCCCTTCCCAGTAAAGCTCAGACATATGGGACTCCCTTTACCACTGCCTCTTGTTCCTTCAAAGAAACACTGGGCTGTGATGGTTAATTCTTTGCATGCTCCCTTGGGAAACCGAAGCAAAAAGGCGTATTGAACCATGTTATATTGGTCTATGTACCTAAGATATTCTGTGCTCCAGAGAAGCCCCTTAAAAAATAGCAGGGAGAAGCCAGCATCTGATGGCTCACACCTGTAATCCTAGCTACTCAGGAAGGCTGAGATCTGAGGATAGCCATATGAAGCCAGCCCAGGCATAAAAGTCCATGACTGTCCCATAAACTACTCAGGAAAAGCTGGAAGTGACCATGTGACTCAAGATAGAGCATTATCCTTGAGCAGAAGAAGCTCAGGGATAGAGACAGAACCTAGGCTAGAGTTCAAGCCCCAAGGCTGGCAAAAAGTAAAAATTAAAAAAAATACCAGGGAAATGTAGGCATCACTGGCTCATACCTGTAGCCCTAGCTATTCAGAAAGTTGAGATATCTGAGGACTGTGGTTTGAAACCAGGCCAGGCAGGAAAGTCTATGAGACTCTTAGCCCCAATTAAACCAGAAAAAAAGCCTAAAAGTGGTTGTGTGCCGCAAGCAATAGGGTGCCCCCAGCCTTAAGTTAAAAAAAGGCTTCAATTAAAAAAGAAAAAACAATGAAAAAGAATAGAAAGAAGAAAAAAGACAGGAAGAAGGAAGGATTGGCTAATGGGAAAAATGCAATTTTTTTTCCTGTCTCTTTGGCAACTGTATGGCATTTTGTCAATTAAACTCAACTTTTCTTTGGATAAGTGGATACAGCATATTCAAAAATAGTTGCAGATGGCTCCCAGCTAAGCTGTCAGCCCATCTGCTGACCTCAGTCAAAAACCAAAGAAGGAATTTCATCAGCAGGGCTAGCACCATGATTGAAGTCACATTGACCGACAACAGCTGCTATTCAGTGAACTTTATTAGTGCCGGGCCACAGGCTGAACACCCCTGCCTGGTCTCATTAATCACTGGTTACCTAAAGAGTCCACTGCAGTGATTCTATGTACGAGAAAGGAAGCTTGCAGAAGCAAAGACACTTGCCAAGGTCAAAATGAGTACTGGGATATCAAACAAAGCTATTTCATACCCAATTCAAATTTAAACCCCCATCTAAGTAAGTCTTCTAAAGAAGTGAATGTCGATGTTCATATCCAGAAGAACAGAGTGGGTCCCACAGAGATAATCCTAAAAGTTTAATGAATAAAAAGTACATTAAAATCTGTAAGAACTGAGTAAGTCAAAATATATTTCTTTATATATATATATATATTTCTTTATAAAAGCAAAATGAAAGTCACTCACAGAATGAAATCCATCTGTCTTTTTGGGTGGAGGTAGATAGGTAGGCAATAAGAAAAGTAGCGGTTTAAAAGCTTCTATCTAAAGCCCAAGGATAGTGCTCAGGCCCTGAGTTCAAGGCCCAGGACTGGCAAAAAAAAAAAGAAGCTTATATCTAACTTAGGCATCAGTGGCTGAGATTTGAGGATCATGGTTCAAAGCCAGCCTGGGCAGGTAAGTTCATGAGACTTTTAATGCCACTAAACTACCAAGCCCCCTACCCACCCCAGGAAAAAAACCCAAAAGTGGAGCTGTGGCTCAAGAGATAGAGTGCCAGCCTTGAATGAAAAAGCCAAGCATGGGTACAAGGCCCTGAGTCCACGTCCCAGTACTGACACACATACATGTAAAAAGAAAAGTAGAAATGTCTTCTGACATAATTTGCACAATTTCTCACCCAATCAAAATAACATAATAAAATAGCCATTACACTCAATTGGTAGATATCAAATGCCCTATCAGAAAGAAAATATAAAAGTGAGGCTCTTGGACAGACTTAACCTTCACTAATAAGTCCCCCTTCTGCCAAATGAGGAAAACATTTGATACAGAAAGCCCTTCTAAAGAGAGCACAATTGAATTTCGAATAGCAATGACACAATCTTCACAAGAGCTGGTTTCAGAACTAAATGGTTTGTATGATGTTCATTTTGACTCTCGGTGCATCAAAGTATGAAATGCTATTTTACATGCAATTTCCATACCCTGTTGCTCTGTAATACCTCACTGCTTTGACAAGCAAATTATGTTAGAGAGAAATAATGTGGTAAGCTGCTTGGGGACTCTCACGTGGCACTTGCTTACAATTTTTATTTATTTATTTATTTTTGTGGGTTATGGGACTTGAAGTTTGGGCCTGAACTCTTCAGCTCAAGGCTATTGCCCTACCCCCTGGGCCTGGGCACTGTGCCTGAGCTCTTCAGCTCAAGGCTACCACCCTACCCCTGAGCCACAGCTCCACTTCCCATTTTCTAGTGATTAATTGGCAATAAGAGTTTCTAGGTCTTTAGTGCCCGGGCTGGCTTTGAACCCCAATCCTCAGATCTCAGCCTCCCGAGTCGCTAGGATTACAGGTATGAGCCACTGTACCTGGCTTTGCTTACAATTATGACTATATAGACATAATGTTTTATTACATAGATTAATATGTATCTATGACACACAAACCTTAAGCTTAATTTTAATTATGCTTTAAAATCTAAGTGCCAGTGATTGTATATAGAGATTCCCTTCTTGAATACTTGTTTGTTAAACATGAAATTTGAAATAGGATGTAAAAATTAATTTTAATAAACTCTTTAATAAAAAATTTTTTTAAAGATTAATCTAACGAGACAAGTCTTGCATCTCTTCACTAATCATTGTCTGGAATTTCTGGGAGAGTGAAGGAGAAAGATATGTAGCTTTGAATCTCAACTTGAGATGCTCTTCACTTTGGCTCTGCAATATTATTTGGTTCTGAATATTAGATTTCAGAATGGTTTGATCTCAAATGATTCATTTTCAGTGTTTGGTCACTGGCTAGTGGACAGGTTACTTTCATGGAAGTAAGCAGCAGGCAGTAAGTAGGAATTCATGAAATTTTCCACTTCCAAGCCTGTTTTCCTCACATGAAGAAATCACGGAACATTGCAAAAATATAGTCCTTTATCCTTCTTTCTATGCCTTCCCCTTGCACTGTGGTTTTACAGGTGGTCTTATTTATTCTAATTCTTTCTGGATTTTAATGCTTTGATCAATACAATGTGGCAGAAATGACATTGTGCAAGTTCAAAGCATGAGCCTGCTTTGGTCCCTGCTTTTTTTCAGTAAATGAGCCCAAACTAATCTGCTATGTGGGTCACATCAACTTAGAGCAATTGTCCCAGTTATACCTTTAGCATTATGCAAAAGCCAGGCTTATCCATAAACCTGTGTACCTAGCCTGTAGCTAATCACAGGTGACTGATGGAGCCCAGCCAAGAATAGAATGGTCCAGCCAAGCCCCATAAAAATGTTGACTTACAGAAATCATGAGCTAAACAAATGATCATTGCTTCAAGCCATTAAACTTGATGAGTTTTCAATGTACAATAGCGACTCAATATACTATTTCAAAAATCGACTGTGCTATTGAAATCAAGTTCTAAAAACCATCCCTCTCAACACAGAGCTTCAAGAGGTCAGGCAGCATGCCAGGTGAGGAATGAGGGACTCAGATTCTGTGATCCTGGTAATAAAACCGAATGTTCTGCACAAGAAAATGAAAACAGCTCAAGATACAAATCAGGATGCGTGAACATAGCCCAAAATACTGAATGTAGGATATGAAGATGGAAACAGACAAAAGATGGGAGACAAGAAAATCCAAAGTAGTCTTTGCTCCTAAGCTAATATGTGCACAGGAGAACAGATATGGAGCTTGGCTTGCTTGTTGGGACCAGCATCAAGAAGGAGCTTTGAGGCTGGACAGTGATGGCTTATGTCTTGTAATCCTAACTATTCCAGGATCCTGGGATCCAGGAGACTGAAATTTGAGAATTGTGGTTCAAAACCTGGCTGGCCAGGAAAGTCCATGAGACTCTTATCTCCAGTTAACCCACAAAAAGAGAAAAGTAGTGCTGGGGTTCCCAGTGGAAGAATACCAGCCTTGAGTAAATAAATGTCAAGTGAGAATGTGAGGCTCTGAGTTCAAGCTCCAGAACCTACACAAAACAGTTTTTAAAGGAGCTTTGGAAAGCTTCATCCAGTAACTTCATGACCTAACCAGTTCACGTATTATAGCTTGTCTTTTTGCCCTGCTGCTGAGAAGACATGGGTTCTAGAGTATTCTTCAGAAACAAGTTTGCCAAATGACCATAGAAATATCACTTTCAAGGAACTATGAAATATAATATGTAAAAATGAGCATAAATCTAATAATATCATACAACATACATGTATTTTAATACATGTTAACTTTAAGTATTTCTAACTTAAATATATTAAATATACTAAATATTAAAGTATATTTATATATACTACAATATATAATATACATTATGTTGTTATACATTATATTATTTCATATACTACAGTATATTAAAATATCTTACGTAAAGTATTTCACATTCTTTAAAAAGTAACAAATATCTATAAAATATTTATATATTTTAAAGTAATATGTTTTCACATTTGCTTCATATATTTATAGTATGTAATATGTTTGTATATATGAATTATGCATATTGATAATTATATTACTTACTTATTTATATTTGTTCATTTAGTGGTGATACTGGGGCTTGAACTCAGGACCCTAGCTTTTTTGCTCAAGGCTCTGGGTCTAGCATTTGAGCCACACTTCCATTTCTGGTGTTTTAATGGTTATTTGTATATAAGAGTCTCATGGACTTTTCTACTTGGCCTGGCTTCCAACCATAATCCTCAGATCTCAACCTCCTGAGTAGCTAGGATAACAGCCACAAATACCTAGCTGATAATTATATACTATTGCTTACCATATATGGCACTATAATGCCTGGACCCTCTCCTAATCACTTAATGAAAAAAAAACCTATTTTAATCCCTCCATGAGGCACATAAGACCATGCATATTTGTCCCATGAAATGCTGAGACATGAAGCTTGTATATCTATCTAAGTGCATGCAGTGGGAAACAGAGTTCATGTTTTTAAAAGTCATAAAATGTTCTTACAGGTTCTTAGCATTATATAAAGACAGACAACGAGGCATTGTGTTTCTCAGGAAATGACTCAATAGCACAGGATGTACACCACACCATATGTGGAAAATCTCACCAAAAATTACAGTTGAATCCATCAGACCTACAGATAGAAGCACCAGTTTGAAGGAAACTCATGTGAAAAAAAACTTGTTAAACAATACCCATGAGCTGTGAAAAATTCAGAATGGAAGAAATTCTACACACATGAACTGATTTCTTCAACATAATGTATGGGACTGAAAAGTGAGAAGAGACTGAGAAGTCTCTAAAGAGACTTAAGGAGACATATTGGCCAAATACGATGGAAGGAGATAGTTGGAAACCTAACTGGAAAGAAAAAAAAATGTTCATGAGACAATCCAAAACTTTTTAATACTGACTTGGTATTTGATTAGATGTTAGTAAAGAATTATTCACAATAACAAAATGTTTATTTAGATATGGTTTTAGAGCTACTGAAATAGTAGCTCTAATTTAAAAAATCTGATACCATTCAAGTCGGTCTCAGAGGACTGGAATGGTAGGGGTGGCACAAAATGCGGTGCAGGTGAAACAGGTTGGCCAGAGGTTAAGTCCTGAAGCTGGGAGATGGGACTATGCATATCACAGTATTGCTCTATCCTGGATTCTGTGTTTTGACATTGTCTAAATTTCAGGTCATAAATAAAATAAACAGATACGCAACGAAAGATGGAAAAGTATGAAGGATGGACAGAAAGGAAGAGGGTCAGGAGCGTGGCCTAGTAGTAGAGTGCTTGCCTAGCATGCACGAATATCCGGGTTCGATTCCTTAGTACCACATACTCAGAAAAAAGCCAGAAGTGGTATTGTGACTCAAGTGGTAGAGTGTTAGCCTTGAAGAATGCCCAAGGACAGTGCTCAAGTCCTGAGTCTAAGCCCTAGGACCGGCAAAATAAAGGAAGAAGAAAAAGAATAGAAGGAGGTCAGAAAAAAATGGGGGGTTAAAGAGGATAGATAAGGAGAATAAAGAAGGTTGAGAGTGTGATCCAGAAAAGGCTGTGTCCCATTCAGATTATCTCCATGAAAGGAACTTCAGAAAACTAATTTTATTATTTTCATTTCAATCAGGTATATTCTAGGATTTTAATGCTGGAAGTTAAACCAACAAAAGAAGAAAGAGGAGAAGGAGAAATGGAAGGAGAAAGAATGGAGGAAGGAGGTGCAAGTGGAAGGAGGTGGAGTAAGAGGGAGAAAAAGAGCCCCACACCTTCTCAGGACAGATGTGTTGTCCACACGCGTCTTTCAGACAGACCTGTTGGAGAGAACCCACAGATACTACGCCTCTGGATTCATCAGTGCATTTGTCTGTGGTTCTCTAGTCATCAGGTAGAGACTGTAGCTCAGATGATGGCAGAGCCAATCAGGTTTATGATTGCTGCTTGGGTACTGATCTCAGGAAGGAGCTATGAGGAACCAGTAGTAGGCTGGGGACTCTCCTTATGGAAGGCTGAAAGGCCCCCTTTTCCAACTTTTCTAACGCATAAGGTGCTGGCTTCATTGCCTGGGGACATGAGGTCCAGAGAACTATTTTAGAATGCCTTTGATGGCATCACTGATACCTAAAAGCTTATCAATGTGCAACCTCTGAGAGCTTACCAGTATTTATTAACAGGGAAGTAAAACTGAGGGCAAGGTAAAAGCAGGTGAGGAAAAAGCCTGTCCACAGGCCAAGTGTACAGAGGGTACAATGGCTGTGATTTGCCCTGACTTTGCCATCGATGGATTTGGGAAGTTCAGACACAGGAATTTCTCTCATAGAAAATTCCAGAAGGCAAGAATCTAAATGGCTGCCAAAACTAGTTCAATCAGCTAACTGGATTTTAAAGTGGGTTAAAACAGTATCTTTTCCAGCAGAGAAAGAGGAATGAAAACAAAAGTCTAAACCTGCTCCTGAGCATTTCCTCTAGTGAGGCATTGGGCAAGGGACTGAATATGCTTTTTATCACTTAATGGCTATGGCATCTTGACTAGGTGGTGTTCATCTCAATTTTATTTCCTAGATGAGAAAAAAACAGCATTTGGAGTGGTTCAAGGACTCCATTGCCACAGACCTGGGAGCTGGAACCAAATGGAGCCCTTCGGAATGGTTGTAGCTTTGAAGTGTAATTGTTATTTTCACACTGGCTGGGCTGGTCTACCAGTGCCAAGTGTGTAGTCCTGGCTTTCATGCTTTAGCTGTTCTGGGAAGACTTGGCCTGTGTCCAAAATACAATGTCACAGAGAAAGCACGAACATAACTCTAGTTAGTGGATAGACTAGGCACCTTGTCCTATTATAGAGGCGTTTAGTAAATACTTACTATCTGTTAACTGAGTGATTCTCACTCAGTCTATTGGATGGTGATGACTTGCTGGTGTTAAGAGGAAAGAGAAAGGCCAGGCACTGATAGCTCATCCCTATAATCCCAGCTACTCAAGAGACAGAAGTCTGAGGAGTGTGATTCAAAGCCAACCCCAGCAGAAAAGTCCAGAAGTGGAAGTTTAGCTCAGTGGTACAATGTCACTCTCAAGTGGTGCTCAAAATACCAAAGGAACTATGTTGATTTTCCTGTGCTCAAAGAAACATGTTACTCCAAGCCCTCAGGCCTGGCTTGTCTACTGCGAGACATTTACCAGACCTCTCTGCTATGAACCCATCAGTCCAGGAGCAGATAGAAGAACTTCAGCCCATGTGTGCATGCAGTTCAGTCTGTGGGAAGCATGACTTTTATCAATTTACTCAGAAGGGTAAGTTCTCTTCCCTATTTTAGAGAGACGATGGTGTCATTACAATGAGAATGAGGGAAGCTGAGTTAAGTCCCAGCTTGAAACAGTGTCTCAGAGGACCCAAGAGGAAGTAGAAATGGAGATCAAAATTATAGTTAGGAATGGATGTGCTGGGAGTGGATGTCTCCAGACTATAGGAGTATTTCTCCCAAGTGTACATTGAAAAGGAATGGAAAAATAGACTTGGGTCTCACAGACATTTACTTTCCCAACTCTTCTAACAGGAGCTAATGTAGAGTTGTTATTAATCATCTACCAATCATCTGTCTGTCCCAACTATTATCTATCTACCATCTATCTACCTATCATCTATTTCTAGCTCTCTGGCATCTGTTATCTATCGAAGTCATCCAGCCGAACTGAATTCCTTTGTACCTTGTAGCCCCTTTTCTTCTGGTAGGACAGAGGAAACATTGTGGCTTGGGAATTCTGTGATTCAGCTCTAGCTCCATCCTAGCTAGCTCTGAAACATTCTCTCACATCCTTTCCTGCATTTTTCTTTTTCTTAGCCTACAACCAACAAGGAAGCAGAGCATAGAAATGTTTGATGAATGAATAAATGCACTTAAGCTCTAAACTGTCGTGCTTCTTAGCATAAGAATGAGACGGAAAATCCTTTTTGAATATTAAGTTGTGGTATCAATCAGAATATGAATATATCAGAATTCCTGGATTTGTGTTAAGATAAATGCATAGTAAGTTTGCTTAAAATACTTACAAAAAACGCAATTAAATTTAAGGGCATCGTGATTCCCCAGAGGTGTTCATGTTAAGAAGATAAACATTTCATTTTTATTCATCAGAGAGTCAAAACCCCGAGGACAGCTTTACACGCTGATCTCCCTTTAAGCTTCTTGGATTCTTGCTTCCCAGAGCAGGGAACCATGGACCAGCAGCATTCATGCCAGGGCCACCTGGCAGCTTTATAGTCTCTCGGTTCTGTCCCCTTCCCACCACTGAATGTGAATCTGAATTTTAACAAAGGACTATGTCATTTGTATGCACACCAAAGTTAGTAAAATGCCACTGTGAGTCAGTCCAACAGCGTGAGGTCTGGAGAGACACATCTTCTCTTTAAAGAACCCGTCATGTTTATGATCCTTTCAATACTCAAGGATAAGTAAATACTCCATGGACTAAAGTTCAAGATGCCTGGAGAAATTTTCCTGAATTATTAGGTTGAACCATATGAAGTCACCATTGCTTGATGTTTTCAACTACAAATGAAGTGTGTGTGTGTGTGTGTGTGTGTGTGTGTGTGTGTAGTGAGATTTGAACTCAGGGCCAGGGCACTTAGCTTTTTGGCTCAAGGGTGACACTACTTCCCTTTCTAAGTTTTTCCCCACTATCCAGAAATAAGATTCTCAAAGTCTTTCCTTCCAATATTCCTTAGGTTTCAGCCTCTTGAGTAGCTAGGATTACAACTGTGTGCTAGGAGCACCCAGCTTCATGTATTCTGAACAAATAATACTGAATACTTAGTGGGTACTGGTACTGGGTGTGGTGTTAATTACTATGCCAAGACCTATTCTGAATCACAAAATACTCTATACTGTAGCCATTACTAAGCCCATTTGGTAGTTGAGAACATTATAAACATTCTTATGCGTATCATTTTCCCAACATTACTCAGCAAGTTATGAAAAAGCTCAAATTCACATTTAACCCCAACTACAACATCCAGTATTTTTTTAAATATAAAACTCTGTTATCATTTCCTCCTGAGCAATTAAAATTTGTCCAAGACATATCAAAGCTGAATCTCCAGTGCCAGGTCTAGCAATATACATTTTAGCAGCTCTTGTAGGATTCAGTATGCTTTGAGGACAAATCAGATCCCACTGTCTATATATACTGCTATATTTCCAAGTAGATGGCAGAAGGTCATAACAACAAAAATATAACTCACCCCAGAATAAGGAAATGTTTCCAGCTTCTCCAGGACTTTATTAGGCTAACATTACTGAGTTCTTCCTTCTGAAGTAGTCTGGTTTGGATGGTAAATTAAAGAGTTACTCCATGTTAGGTAAGAAAACTGGACTGTTTTTCCTCCTAAGAGATCATCAATGGCCCCTTCTTTTTTCATACATTTTTATTGCAATTAATAGAAGGGTTACATTATATTCACCAGATAGAAGGTGCATTAATTCACATACATTGATACCCTTTCACATGTCTTGGTCCTCATTTCCCTCCCCACACCCCCACCCCTCATCTTGTTTCCCCCCCTTCCCTATCCAATTTCAAATAACCAAATACAAATATATCCAATATATCAGATAACAAAATGAGATACTGTAACAATATGAGATAACCAAGAGACAGCAAAAGAGATGAGAGATAACATTGTACATTAAAGACAACAATCACTCATTATACAGCTTTTGTTTCTATATCCTAGAGGTCCTTTCATTTAGCATCATACTATATGGCCTTATGTATCTAGGTTTTGTTCTATTGTAAATCTCTGCTAGGAGAGCCCAAGGTTTCTACTGATTATGACAAATGAGGGAAACCATTGAGCCTAAGTTCCTTTGAGTCTGGCTTACTTCACTTAATATGATCTTTTCTAAGTCTTTCCATTTCCTTACAAATGGGGCAATGTCATTCTTTCTGACAGCAGTATAAAATTCCATTGTATACAAATACCACATCTTGTTGATCCACTCATCAACTGAGGGGCATCTGGGTTGGTTCCATATCTTTGCTATGGTAAATAGTGCTGCAATGAACATCGTTGTGCTAGTGGATTTAGTATGTCCTTGTTTCTGGACGATTGGGTAAATGCCAAGTAGTGGAATTGCTGGGTCATAGGGGAGCTCTATGTTTAGTCTTTTGAGGCACTGCCATACTGCTTTCCATAGTGGTTGAATGAGTTTGCACTCCCACCAACAGTGTAGTAGTGATTCCTCCTGGCCACATCCCCTCCAGCATCTGTTGTTACTAGTTTTCTTGATCCTGGCCATTCTAACTGGAGTGAGGTGGAATCTTAGAGTTGTTTTGATTTGCATTTCTTTTATGACCAGAGATTTTGAGCATATCTTCATGTGTCTATAGGCCATTTTTGTTTCTTCTTCAGAGAAGACTCTCTTTAAGTCTTTGGCCCATCTTTTAATGGGATGGTTGTTACTTTGGAGATTAGTTTTGGAGTGATTCAATTTTTTTTAGCTCTTGATATATTTTAGATATGAGGCCTTTGTCCGTTGTATGGTTTGTGAAAATCTTCTCCCATTCTGTAGGCTTTCTAGTTAGTTTGCTAGCTATGTCCTTTGCCATACAGAAGCTCTGAAGTTTAATGCAGTCCCACTTATCCAGACTTTCTTTGATTTGTTGTGTTTCTGGGTCCTTATTAAGAAAGCTTCGACCTGTGCCAAGGAGGCCTAGTGTAACTCCTATTGCTTCTTGTAAAGTTTTCAGTGTATCTGCTTTCACCTCCAGGTCTTTGATTCATTTAGAGTTAATCCTAGTGCAGGTTGAAAGATAAGGATCCAACTTTAGTTTTCTGCAGATGCTTAACCAGTTCTGCCAGCACCACTTGTTGAAGAGGCTGTCTTTCTTCCATTCTATTTTTTGGCTCCCTTATCAAGGATTAGGTGGCCATAGGTCTGTGGGTTAATATCTGGGTCCTCAGTTCTATTCCATTGGTCTTCAGGCCTGTTCTTGTGCCAGTACCAAGCTGTTTTGAGAATTATAGCTCTGTAATAGAGTCTAAAGTTTGGTATTGAAATTCCTCCTGTGCTGTTCTTTCTGCTAAGAAGTCTTTTTGCTATTTGGGGTCTTTTATTATTTCATATGAAATTTTGGATTGCCTCTTCTATTTCTTTAAAGAATGACATTGGGATATTGATGGGTATTGCATTGAATTTGTAGCTAGCCCTTGGCAAGATTGTCATTTTCACGATGTTGATTCTTCCAATCTAGGAGCATGGGAGGTTTTTCCATTTCTTCAGTTCTGCTTTAATGTTCCTTTTTCAGGGTTTTAAAGTTTTCATCAAAAAGGTCCTTTACATTCTTAGTTAAGTTAATTCCTAGGTACTTTATTTTCTTTGAGGCTATTGCAAAAGGAGTTGCTTTCCTGATTATTGCCTCGTTCCTTCCACTGTTGGCGTAGAGGAAGGCAGTTGATTTTTGAGGGTTAATTTTATACCCTGCTACCCTTCCAAAGTTTTTTTTTTTTGTCAGTCCTGGGCTTGAGCTTAGGGCCTGAGCACTGTCCTTGGACTTTTCTCAAGGCTAGAGCTCTACCGCTTGAGCCTCAGCACCATTTCTGGCTTTTATCTATGTATGTGGTACCGAGGAATCGAACCCGGGTCTTCATGCATGCTAGGCAAGCACTTTAACCACTAGGCCAAACTCCCGGCCCCCTTCCAAAGTTTTGAATCAGCTCAAGAAGCTTGGGAGTGGAGTCTATAGGATTCTTTAAATATAGAAACATGTCATCTGCAAAGAGGGAAAGTTTTACTTCCTCTTTCCCTACTTGGATCCCCTTTATGCTTGCTTCTTGCCTTATTGTTCTGGCTAGGAATTCTAATACTATGTTAAAGAGGAGTGGAGAGAGTGGGCATCCTTGTCTCATTCCTGATTTTTGAGGAATGTTTTTAGCTTTTCGCCATTAAGTATAATACTAGCTGTGGGTTTGTCATATACAGCCTTTATGTTCCATGGATTCCTAGTTTCTCCAGAGCTTTTAACATAAAGGGGTGTTGGATCTTGTCAAATGCCTTTTCTGCATCTATTGAGACAATCATGTGATTTTTGTCCCTGCTCCTGTTGATGTGTTGAATTATATTAATTGATTTGTGTATGTTGAACCAGCTTTGCCTCCCTGTGATGAATCCTGTTTGATCATAGTGTATAATTTTTTTGATGAGTTGTTGTAGACGGTTGGCCAGTATTTTGTTGAGAAGTTTTGCATCGATGTTCATCAAAGAAATAGGTCTATAGTTCTCTTTCTTTGATGAATCTCTGTCTGGTTTAGGGATGAGGGTTATACTGGCTTCATAGAATGAGTTTGGTAAAGTGCCTTCATTTTCAATTTCGTTGAAGAGCTTGAGGAGTATTGGTGTGAGCTCTGCTTTGAAGACCTTATAGAATTCGCTGTGAATCCATCTGGCCCTGGGCTTTTCTTAGGTGGAAGGTCTCTTATTGTCAATGGCCCCTTCTATTGACAGCTCTCTCCAAGGCTTCTATTTGCTGATCAAATCTGAATCCATCTCTGGAAATGTCCAATGGCTAGAGCTTCATCCTCTCTTTTCTTCTACCCTGACCTAGGTGGGGTGTAGTGTCAGGCTGTGCCAGACAGGATTTCAGCATGTCCAATGTATTGCCTGAGGTGCCATCCTGGCATATTCTAGAAGGCTTTATTAGAACCTTATCTGTTCTCTGTGAACAGTTCTGACGCATTTCCTTTCCTCCCCTTCTCCATTGTAGACATGTCTACTAGGCCACAGCTTACCAGGCCTGGTGATGGCAGACTGCTGCCTGTGTGAGACACAGGACCAAGCAGTGAAGGAAATCCCAGTAGATGCTTGTGGATGGTCTACTTAAGGAAATTAACTCAGTCATCAGATTACTGGTGCAAGGGCAGATTTTGACAAATTGGATAGAAAGGAGATATGAGAATTGATGGGAATGCATTCCATGCTTGAAAAAGAAACTAGAACATGTTTCTCTCTAATGTGTTTGACGACAAACTCCCCAATTCTTTGTTTTCTGAGTATTTGTATTGTCTTTATGAAGTTGTATGAAGGAGTTGCCATTCAGCAAAGCATATATAGTAAGTCTTGATTGTCACCCCTTTAAATATTCTCACCCTCCCCTGCCAAACTCCCTCTACTCTTACTTATCTTAATTTCAGGTTATGTACAGAATTTCTTTTTGCTATTTAACAAAGCAATTTATGTGTGCAATGCATCTGGATCTGTGTCATCACTTCCACCTCTTCACCCCCCACCCCTTCGACCCACTCCAAAGAGCAACACAAATATTGACTCCTCATCTCTCCACCACCATGATTATTCTGGCAAGACAGGAGAAAAGCTGTGCCCATTTACAGTGCTCTGCTCTGAACACAGAGACATCCATGCATGTGTGCCTTTCTAGAGTGGCTTCCTGTGGGTTGTTGTCCATTCTGTGGCCCCTGTGACTCTTTCCTGTTATTCCAAGGATTTTATGCGAATCTACTGGCTTCATATGCTTTATCATGAAACAAAGAGTGTGTCCCTTTCTGCTAGTTCCTATGCAGTTTCCAAGATGAAGAGAATATCTCAGAATATTATTTACTAAATAATGATTGTTCCAATTACCACCTTGGAAGTAAGGAATGAGTTTAACAGACAGGCATGGCTAAGCTAAAATTATCTTTCTAACCTCTGCTATTATAGGTTCATATTAGTTCAGGACAAACTTAAGGGGATTACATCAGAGTTTTCTGGTTCTTTACCATCATTGGCTCACTAAACTTCTTTGTTGGACTCACTAATGAAATACTCTGCTTGTTTGTTTACATTCCATATCCACTGTAGCACATAAGCTCATGTTTCTTGCTACATTAGTCATACCAGACCTCTGGATAGGTCTAGTTTCATGAGTCAAAAATCCAAGCCTCTCTTTCCAACAACTTCATCCTTTTCCACTACCAAAGGGAAAGATCTGACATAGACAAATGTTATCCTACTAAATTATTGGTCCTAGCAAAATGTCACTGAATGAGCTCAGCCAAGCCACCATTACTGTGGGGTACTGCCAAGGCCTTGGAGACAAAGGCTAGCGGGAATATGGTGCTGAAAACCCTTGCTGTAACAGGACTGACCACTATTCCTTTCTGAAAGGAACATAATCGGTATTGATTCTTAGTTTGGGATTCTGGCTCATTAAAATATCAAACAGAATTCTATAGGGAATGAACTGCATTGATTGGTTCATTTTGTTCTATGGGTTTGTTTCCTATGGAACATATAATTGTGTTTTATAGTTGCTATAATATGCAAGAATTAAAGACCTAATTTGGCTAAACCAGGATAGGCTTATAAATTATGAAGCATTCTCTCCCATCAAACTCCTAGATAATTAAAGAAAATTTTGGCCAGTGCTATCTTTGTGGACTATATTGAGGAGGGAGATAAAAAGGAGGAAAGGGACTTTTTCGCCCTTTTGCCACTTTTCATGTTGGTAGCACTTAAGCCACTGGGAATAAGTTTAAGGATTTTAGATGTGGCTTTTAATTTGTGCTAAGGTTTGTTAAACTGCTTTCTTTCTTTCACATTACTTTGCTTCTAAATTCTCAAAATGAGCCAGGTACCTTTGGCTCCTACCTATAATCCTAGCTACCTGGAGGATTAAGATTTGAGGCCGCAGGTTCAAAGACAGCCAGACAGAATAATATGAACCTCTTATCTCCAATTAACCACTAAAAAGCTGGAATTGGGGGTAAGGCTTAGGTGGCAGAATACCAGTGCCTTGAGCAAAAACAACCAAACAAGAGCATAAGCCCTTGAGTTCAACTTCCAATACAGATATAAACTTAATTAATTTTTCTTAATTAATTAATAAATAAATGAATAAACTCTCAAAGTGAGTTGCTATCAAAGTTATGGTAAGCAAGACTTAATTCTAATTTTGTTCTTTGGCTTTTGTTTCAATTAAGTCAAGTCAATGAATGGGATATTTTGAGATTTCTGAGAAACATAATTCCTCCCGGAAGACTAAAATCAAATGACTTTTTCTCTCCTTCTCATTTTACCTGCATTGTACTCTCTCTGAGCGTGTTTATAAAATGTTCTGTCAGATTCATCAGCAAACATGATGCCAGTCACAGTTTAAAAGCACTTGTGTGGTAGAAATGGCTGTGATCTTCCACAGTCATGGAGAAGAAGCAAGGATTAGCTAATTGGAGGATCGAGTAGGAATTAGCCACCTGTTCCAGAAGAAGGAGTGGAAGAAACACTCCCAGTCAACTTCAACTTTCATTGTCTGGTTCGGGGCCTGCTTGCCTGTCTGTAAGTAGTTTAGAGGACTATGACTGTGTGCTGCTCAGATGTGCCTGTCAAGTACTTGACAGCTTCCCCAGGTACCTTTGTGGCCCACTGTTTGGGATGACGTAGTAGCTTGTTTGCTCTGTCCTTAGAGAGGAAGGACACACAGAGAGATGTGTGGATGAAGCAAATCAGTGAACAACCTAGTCCATTGGTCAGACATGTTACTGAGGCCAGAAGAAACCTGTGGATTCCAAGGTGCAAGTACATGAAAGATGCACACCATAGTTTTCTAGGATGAAGAACATACACTATGGAACGTGCTAGCCAAACAAGAAGGGAGACAGTAGACAGAGCTGGCAGTGTCTGAGGGTAACACAGTGAAATTTAGGCCCGGTGACTATTTGGAAGATCAAGAGAAAGCTGTAATCTGATTATGCAGAATGATCTGAACTTATTTTCACTTCATTTGTTGCAGCCCCAGTGACTAGCTCTCTCAGAGATCTCAGTGACTGGATGACCCTCTATGGAGAATTCACAGTAGTGGAGAAAGATGACCTCAAGGAATCTTCAGAAGCCCTCTTGTCTCCAGCGGTGCATAGCAAAAATAAGTAACAGGTCTGCACACTGTTAGTGACATGATGAAAATATGACAGGTGACGATATAAAAGATGCATCAGTCAGATACGATGATTAAATCCCTTGTAACAAAGAGAATACTAGGAACATGAAACATGTCTAGGGTGTAGGCATTAGCCCAATATTCTAATAACATGTGCTTAAGAAAGACATGGCAACAATGGAGGAGGGTGAGTTATAAAAGACATTGGTGCTTTCTCCCTTCTGAAAGATGTGTTTCTATCTGAGCACACATATGGAATTTCCAGTAAAGAAAAGGGAAAACATTTACATGAAACATGTTCTGATGAAATATCACAACAGCAGGAAGACAAAACTGAAATTTCTGGAAGGAAAAAGAATATATGGAAGATAGATTTCAGGCATACAAAAATCTGAGGTAAGTGATATTCAATGCAGAATTCTCTACTCGGCCATCCTAGAAATCAAGTGTGAGGAATAAATTGTAATTTTTAATTAATTTACTTTATTGTTTATTATAGAGGTGAGGCACAGAGAGATTACGATTACATGAGACAGGTAATGAGAACATTTCCTTTCCTACAGTGTCTTCTGTTTCCTCATTCTCTCCTACTCCTTCCTGTCTCCACCTACAAGTGACAGAGCTCACTTTCATCAATGTCCAGTGAGCTAGCTCCACTACTGCATTTTTCATCCTTTTTCTCAGAGTTCTATGCTCTCCCCATTTCTGATGATATACACATGACTAAGGTAAAAATACAGAATCATCAACAATGAACATCTGTTTGTTTTTTTAAGCCTTTTGTTTCCATTTCTTGGAGTTTGTTTCAATATTTTAGATAAATATGAGGACTCATTTAGGCATTGCATTTCTCTCCAGAGAGTACCCTCTTTTGGTCTCACTGTGTGTATCTAGAAATCTGTATCATTTGTCATATCCCAGTGTGTTTTTAGATTTAACTTCTGCATATCAGAGGGGGAATAGTGAATTTTTTTGTGGGAAGTTGACTTAACGTATTCATCTCTTGAAAGCAGCTGTCCACTGCAATCATGGATGGAAACAAGAAGGAGGAGTAGGTGAGGTTCAGGGACTACATGATCCTACAGGAGAGAAGTGGGAGATGCCTCAAGGGCTTCACCTGTGCAGCAAACATAAAGAAAACTAAGAAGGATGAATGAACTCCTGTTTATCCAGAGCTGTACATTCTTGCTCTTAGGTCTACTCCATTTCTGTTCACCCTCCCCACGAAAGCTCTTCCATCTGCCAAAGTGAAGATGGAAAAAGGATATTGCAAGGTTTAATGTCCCCAAAGCACTTGACTTCTGGTGAACAGACATAATGTAGGAAGAATAAATGGAGGCACAGAGAAACTATAGGTGAGAGGCTAGTCCTGGGCAAAAAAAAATGTGATATCCTACCTTAAGAAAGAACTAAAGCAACCAAGGGCGGGAGGAAAGAATCAGCACTACAGGGCCTTCCCAGCAAGCATGAGGCCCTGAATTCAAACCCACTCAAATATAATAAAGGAAGAAACATATTGCATGTGCTTCATCAGCTGTGAAGGTCACTGTGTCAATTTCCAGAATAGGTAATCAAGAACCATACAGACAAAGCTTAGAATCCATTCTGTTGCCTAAGAAAGCCTATGTGCCCTGCATATATTTATTTTGCTACTTTTCCTTAAATGGTAAGTGTGTAAATCATAAACTGTTATAATGTCTACCCAAGTTAAATAGCGCTGCAAAGTCACTCCATCGGTGTTTTGTTTCTAGAATATACTATTTCCAACCAAGGATACCAGCATTGATAAAGAAGGTCATTAATAGTGGTTACAGGTCATTAATATTTGTTGCCTTTTGTATATTTCATCATACCACTCTGCGAATAACATTGAAGTATGTGCCATTATTCTAAATTAAATTAAGAAAGGAAGGCTCATTGCGGTAAAATAACTTGTCCTAACGCTAGATGTTCTCTCAATCTTCTGTACTCTAGGTTCCCGCTCTTTTGGTACTGCTAGACTGTAGACTCTTTTGGTCTTCTCCTTCATGAGCTTTAGAGGTATCCAGGGGTTGTTTGGAGCTATGTACAGAGCAAGGTCAGGAAAAGTGGTTAGGGCTGTAACCTCTAGAACATCTGGAATGGTAGTGGCAGTCACGGGCCTCTGGGTGCCACCCTGAGAACAGCTCAGAACCCTCTTCTGCTTTGCCTTTTATTCTGCCACCTAGGTAATCACAAGCCTTAATTAACAAAGTTCTATTTTAGAAATTGTGTTGATAAGGAAAACAAAGCTTTCTAATTTTTACAATTTTTGTAGGTCATGGGGCTTGGACTCTGGGCTTTGGCACTGTCCCTGAGCTCTTCAGCTCAAGGCTACTACCCTACCCCTTGAGCCACAGTGCCACTTCCAGTTTCCTAGTGGTTAATTGGAGAGAAGAGTCTCATGAACTTTAGTGCCTGGGCTGGCTTTGAACCACAATCCTCAAATCTCAGCCTCTTCAGTAGCTAGGATTACAGTGTGAACAAAGCATGCATCTTTTATACTGGGAAACTAAATGAGAAAACAACTATTGAGTGACCAGGAAAAGATGAAAATTAAAGAAATTTGACTGTAAGGGTCACAGGTCTGCTGGGTGTGTTACATGAATTGTATGGCGTCTTCCCAAGGACTGATACTAGAATTTGGCTCTTGCCCACATAGTGACTAGCGCGTTGCTGATTTATTTAAGAAATTATTTAAATTAACTTGATTAATGGCTGAGGCTCTAGAAACAACATGTTCTACCTAGAAATACTTCTCTGTGAAGTGCAAAAAGGTTGCTATAGAGAGCTGTCACTTTCCAATCTGATCCTAAGAGAGTGTTTCTCTCTGCTCTGCCTGAGTCTGCAGAGAGAACAACTAGCAGGATGTACTCAGATCATTTCACCTGTGTGTGTGTGTGTGTGTGTGTGTGTGTGTGTGTGTGAGCACGCACGCGTGCACATGTGCATGCAACAATTTCTGGTGTTTGAACTCAGGGCCTAGGCACTCTCCTTGAGTGCTTTTGTTCAAGGTTAACATGCTACCACTTCAGCCAAAAGTACCACTTCCAGTATTTTCTGAGCAATTAAATTGAATTAAATTGAAGTCTCACAGACTTCTCTGCCTAGGGTAGCTTCAAACTACAATCATCAGATCTCATCCTCCTGAGTACTTAGAATTACAGGTATAAGTCACCAGCACTCAGCTATTTCACCATTTCACCATGTTTGTGTGTGTGTGTGTGTGTGTGTGTGCGTGTGTGTGTGTGTGTGTGTGTGTGTGTAATGGTCCTGGGGCTTGAACTCAAAGCCTGGGTGCCGTCCCTAAGCTTTTGTGCTCAAGGCTAGAGCTCTAACCCTGTGAGCTGCAGCCCAGTTCAATTTCTTGGAACTTAATTGGAGATAAGAATCTCCTGGACTTTTCTGGCCAGGCTGGCTTTGTACCTTTAAAAAGCACCAAAATGAATTCTTCAGAATACTGCCATAGGTGACTTCAAACAATTAATTCTTAGAAACAAAAGCGAAAAGCAGACTAATTGATTTACAAGGTACAAGTTGTGCCAAGAGAGCAATAAAAATGTATCCCACTCAGTGTCCACACACATCCCAGCAGAAGCAAGCATTTGCAGAATGCGGTGTACTGAGTTATAAGATAAAACTATATACACAATTCACAGACATTCAGCTTAACAGGAACTTACACTGGAATTATTCATGATGGATCCACTCTTTAGCATCAACTTGGTGAATTCTCAACACCCAAACAAACATTGGAAGGGGTAACATTGATCAAGGGGCATTGTTCCAGTTTGTTGAATTGAAACCCTTTGTTCAACAACTGGGAATAATCACAATCCAAATGAAAACACTATGGCTTTGAGATTCTTAATGAGCTACCACCTCAGAAACACAGGTTGTTCAAAAGGTTGGTTACACTGATTGGGGTAGCAGCAGAAAAGGTTTGGAGCAGGCTGGATTCTGGATCTATTCTGAACATGGAACCAGCTTAATGTTCTGACAGGTCATTATAGGATATGAGCAAGATAGGAACATGAGGATGACTTCAAGGGTTTTTAGCTTGGAACAATGGAAGGCAGAGTTATGGTATAATGAGGTGAAGAAGTCCAGCAAATTGTGAGGAGAGAGAATATCTATTTGGACTTGTTGCATTTGAAATATCTATAATGCATCTAAGAAAGGAAATAATAGTAGACCTGAATATCTGGAGATAGAGCTGGGGTTTGGGAGAGGATATTTATTGTATCTTTCTGGTGGTGGAGACTTTCTACTCATTTCACTATAACTCCACCAAAGTCTATCTATTAGATATTTCACCTCTATTTTGTTTGGATAATTTGTAGATGAGTATTGTGTGTCAAAGAATTTGAATAAGTTAATCATCGATTCGGTAGCTGAAGGAGATGGAATTCAAATCCAGGTTGCTTAATGCCTAGCTTTTCTATATCTTTGCTAACCTGTGCTTCCTTGGACAGGATGTGTCCTGTACAGTTTCTACTTGGGGATGGGTTAATCCTCCATGATTTTACACATGTCTTGCAAATGATAGACATATAGCTGTTTCTTTTTGTTGTTGTTTGCTTTACTTTTTGGTGGTACTGGTGATTGAGCCAAACCCTCATTCCATTTTGATATTGGTTGTTTGAAAGGTATGATTTTGCTTTATGCTCAGAGGGGCCTAGCCTATGATGGTGTATTTATACTTCCCGGTGTTGCTAGGAATGACAGGTACAGCACCAGTGTGTCCAGTCATTGTCCTTCCTCCATAACTGGGATAACAGCAGTATGCATCTGGCTGGTAGTCAAGATGGAGCTTTCATTTTCACTCAACATGTTGAAAGTGGCTAGCAGAGCTGGAGTGTGGCTATGCTACAGAGGATGTTGTCTCTGAATCTGCTGTCTTCTTGCTCCCCAATTCCATAGTAGTTCCTTGCTCTGAACAGATCTAAAGAGTAGATGACATACCCACAACCCAGGTGAAGGGAAGAGAAAGATTTGGCCAATCTGAAAAAAGGCACATATCATTTCCAAAACTTACTCACGCTGTCACTCTTAGCATCAAGGCAGTCTGATTGGAAATTTCTACTTTGGGCATCCATATGTCAAGGTAAATGTCAGAGCTTCTAACACATGTTGGAACAAAAGAAAATAATCAGGACACAGCAAATCTGCCCACACTTTATTCCAAGTTGGGAAAAAATCTCTTCTTAATGTCTTCAGATCAATGCTTATGAAATGAGTTAGTTTAAAATAGATTTGAATTTGGAAATGAGTAAAACTTCAAACAATAAACAAACTTGGAAAGAAAACCAGTTACTTCATAATAAAATATAAAGAAACACCATATTTCAAAGAGTGTAGACAAACTGAATTGTAAACTGTCTATACTATTATGGGAGCCACCACCTTAGCTGACAAACAAAAACACCTGTCATTCTTGGCCAGGATGAGTCCTGAGCGATGAGTCTTGAATTATCAGATGCTTCTCATAATGCAGCTGTCACATAAATTGTGAACACCCAGCAATTCTAATTTCCCTTTCTGTGATCTAGTATCCAGACAATTCTTTTACAGCAAAACAGTTCTTGTCAAAATAGCTGGTACTTCTCAAATCAGACTGCCAGCTTTGGGAAGATGGGGTCAAAGAAAATAAGATCCTCTCTTCTATCTCTTTCTACCTCCATTATAAAACAGAATAACAATAAGAGCAGTGATCATGAGAAGTGGAAGACAATTTAAAATGTAAATCTAAAGTTTACATTTGTAGCTTAGACTTTTAGTCCAGCCCAAACCAAACTCTAAATCTATCTCTCTATCTGAAATGTTCTAAACCAAATCCTTAGTGATTATTCCATCCAGGCTCTGACAGCTCACATCTATAATCCTATCTACTCAAGAGGCTGAGATCTGAGGATTGCAGTTCAAAGCTATCCCAGGCAGAAACTTCATAAGATGGTCACAGCAATTAATCAGCAAATAACTAGAAAAAGAGGTGCGGATCAAGGGGCAGAGTGCCAGCCTTGAGCAACAAATTGAAGGGAGAGCGCAGGCCCTGAGTTCATGCCCCAGTACTAGCACATTCAGACACAAAACTCTACTCTATGCATAGCCTACCAAACTCATTTCATGGTAACTTCCTTCCAATCCTTCATCAGAACAATAATTTAGGGTTAGCTTTGACTTCTCCTTTTCTCACACTCACAATCAATTTTCTGAAGTATCTTTCTCATTCCATCTTTCAAATATATCCATAACCCAATCATTTCATGCCACACTATACCAACACACTGCCAGCTAACTTCTTCCCTTACTGGGATTACAGCCGGGTCACTCTTTTTCCATTTGATGCTCTACAAACAACTCTTAGCAAAGCAGCCAATAATGCTTTTTTGTTTGTTTGTTTGTTTAGTATGGGATTTGAATTCTGAGCTGGCTCCTTTCCCTTTGAGATTTCTTTCAAGACTTGCCATCCCCTCTGCTTTTGGCTTTTTGATGATTAACTGAAGATACGACTGTCATAGACTTTTCTGACTTGGGAGGGCATCAAATTGAGATCCTCAGATCTCAGTCTCCTAAGTAAATAGGATTACAGGTGTGAGCCCCTGGCTCCTGACTCCATGATGCACTTTAAAGATGACTCAAAACCCATTTCCCCTCAACTCAGAAGTTTCTGATGGTTTCTCATGTGCCAGTCTTCACAATGGTCTCCACAGCGTGTGTCATCTCCTCTTCCACCGATTTCCCTCCCCTCTATGCTGGAGCTGCTCAACCTCCTGCAGCTCCTAGCAGAGGCAAGCATCCTGTTTAAGGCCCTTGCTCAAATTGGTCTGCCTCCTTGCCCAAATCACCCTTTCCTGCTCTGATTCTCTGGTTCATTCTCTCACTTCCTTCAAACCTTTGCCCCACAGCAGTCAGCTCTCAGCAAGCTCTCAGCACACATCCGGTGACTGAAGAATGAAATTAATTTGCTAACTTTCTAGTGAACATATAGACCCTCTTTGTTTTGAGAAGAGAGGTATTATAGCATAAAAGGGACTTATATTCTTAATTCTGACCTTTTCCAGCCTCGTGTCTGTGGCTCAAGCCTGTAGTCCTAGCTACTCAGGAAGCTGAGATCTGAAGATCATTGTTTGAAGCCAACCAGAGCAGGAAAAATCAAGAGACTAATTAACCACCCACAAATCGGAAGTGGAGCTGTGGGTCAAAGTGGTAGAGCACTAGCATTGAGCAAAAAAGATCAAGGACAGCTCATAAGTCCTAAGGTCAAGCTCCACGAACAACAAAAACAAAAACAAAACAACCACCAAAAAAAAAAAAAGACTTCTTTTTTTAAGTATCCATCATCACTTGCTACATGTTAGAAGAAAAATGTAAGATAATAGCAAGTGAAAAATGTGTACTCTGAGGTACAAGGCAGGCAGAGTACATTGCTTCTACACCCCAGTCTTGCCTGTTGAGTTTCTGCTGTTAACTTTTATTACTTTAGAGTAACTAGACCAGGTCTTGCCTCAGTTACCTAGCTAAACCAGGGGCTCAATAAGATGCCGAGTCTTAATTTCCTCATTTAAAAGATGAGGGATGACAATAGACTGATTGGAACATTGAGAATATGAATATAAACTGCTCAGTTCAGTGCCAGGCTTGTAGTAACTGCAGAATAAACACTAGCTCATATGAGCTCAAGGTTTTCACCTGAATGACTAAGCTACCATAATGAGTATTCAAGTCTAAATATCTAGTTGAAGATAAAAACAAGAGCAAATAGTAAAAATGAGAACTGAGATCAAATGGGTGCAAATAAGCAAGGCCAAATTAATTAAATTATACGATACTTCAAAAATAGAGAGCTGAAAAGACTAATGTTGGCATATCGGCAGCAAATAGTCACACAAATAGTATTAACAAATAGTATTTAACAAATAGTCACACAAATAGTATTGTTGCTAGGTAGTTTACTTATCTATTTTCACACACGCATATATTTTAATTAGAATAATCCTTAGTATTGTTTTATTTCTCTTCACACATGCACATATCATATTCTAATCAAAATAATCCTGGTATTGTTTTAATCATTTTTGTTATTTTCACATGTGCTTATATTTTAATTAAAATTATCCTCAGTATAGTTTTCTTTCCCCATCCCCAACCTGTATTGATCAACAGCTTTCATGAGATTCCATTTTGCAATTTTCAGGCACAATTACAATATATTTTAATATTATTCAGTCTCCAACCTTCCCTCATCCCTCATGTTCTGTGTTTTTACATATACACACATAAATATGCTTATCTTTATATTTATACATACATATGTGTACAGATATACGTATACAAAAATAAGTACATATAAATGGATATTTGTCCTTTCCTTTGAACTTCTACAAATGAGTAAAAATACATGATACTTGACTTGTTGAACTTGCTCTGTCTCACTCAACATGATCTCTAAATCTACCCATTTTTCTGGAATTGACATGATTTTATTTTTTTATGGCTGTGTAATGTTCTATGCTATAAATTAGACATATTTTTAATATATTTTTATTGTAATTAATAGAAGGGTTACATTATATTTGCCAGATAGAAGGTGCATTAATTCACATACATTGATACCATTTCTCATCAGTCATATTTTTTTTTTAACCAGTCATTAGTTGGTGGACATTTTGGCTGATTCTCCAGATTGGCATTGTAAGCAGAGCTATGATCAACATAGATATACAGATGTCTTGTTTATTGATTTACATTCCTTCAGATATATATCCAAGAATGAAATGGCAGGGTCATAAAGTAAATGTTTTCAGTTTTCTGAGGTATATCATAGTGCTTGTCCCAATTTCCATTCTCATAAGCAGTTTATAAGTGCTCATTTTTCCAAATTCAGGTCCTTACCATTGGCTAATTATTTTTTGGATAATTTTCATTATGATTGGATATGAAATATTAATGTAGATTTTATTTGTATTTCATTTATAGCTGAGGATTTTGAAATTTTTTTCATCTTTCTATTAGCCATTTGTACTTCTTAAAATTGTTCGACTCTACCATTTACTAATTGAATTATTTATCATTTTGCTCTTTCATATTTTGAGCTCTTTATATATTCTGAATATAAACTTTCTATCTATTGAATAGATGGAAGAGATTTTCTCCCATTTAACAGCATGTCTTCTGGCAATTATTTCTTTCATAATGCAGAAACTTTAAATTTAATGTGGACTCAATTGTTATTGTTTTAATGTGTTGAAGCAACTAGAATTCTAATCAGAAAATAGTAACCTTGCACCTATAGCCTCCAGAATTTTTCTGTTTTCCTGTAGCAGATTTAAAGTTTCAGGTATTATGTTGGAGCATTTGTCCCATTTTGAGTCAATTATTGTCCAAGATGAAAGACTATAGGTGCTGGGTTTCAGTCTCTTGCAAGTAGACAATCACTTGAGTCAGTAGCATTTGTTGAAAAGGCTGTTTTTTCTACACCGTATGCTTTTGATTTCTTTGTCAAAGATCAGGTAGCTATAGTTGTGTGTTTTTGTTTCTGGGTCTTTAATCTGTTCCCATTGATCTTCAGATCTGTTTTTGTTGTGGTGATGGTGGTGGTTTGGGTTTTTGGTGTTTGTTTGTTTGCCAGTGTAATGCTTTTTTTCCTATTATTGCTCAGTATGTAATATAAAGTCTGGTATTCTTATATTACAGAATGACTTTATTTAGGATTGCTTTTGCTCGTTAGCAACATTTATGCCTTTTTATAAATTTTTGGATACATTTTTCTATTTTTGTGAATGATAACATTGGGTTTTAACAGGTCTTGTACTGGACCTGTAGTTTGCTTTGGGAAGTATGGCACTGTCCTTAGGTTTTCTCAAGGCTAGAGCTCTACCACTTGAGCCACAGTACCACTCCTGGCTTTTTCTATGTGTGTGGTATGGAGGAATTGAACCCAGGTCTTCCTATATGCTAAGCAAGCACTCTACCACTAGGCCAAACTCCCATCCCCAATTTCTGACTTTTTGATGCAGCCATTCATAGCTAAAGATTTTAGCATTACCTTTACTGCATCCCAAATGTTATGATAGGCTGGTTTTAATTTTCATTAGATTTCAGAATTTAAATATATATATATATATATATATATCCCCCTCCTTTTTATGTTGTTAGTTGTGGGGCTTGAAGTTAGGGCCTGGGTGCTGTCCCTGAGCCTTTTGTATTCAAGGCTAGTGCTCTAGCACTTGAGCCACAAGCACCATTTCTTGTTTTTGAGTGGTTAACTGGATATAATAGTCTTACTGGGACTTTTCTGCCCAGGCTTCAAACCGTGATCTTCAGATCTCAGATTCCTAAGTAGCTAATATTATAGATATGAGCCACTGGTACCTGGCTTCTGCATATTTCTTTATGAACCACTTGGCATGCCATGTATAAATGCCTCCTTGGTCATTCCACTGGTTAGTTTTGATATTTTTCTATAATATCTTTAACTGTTGTCCTCTTGTTTAATTTTATTGTGGTCTAATAAAATGCAAGAAGTTATTTTAATTTTCTTATATTTGCTAAGACTTGCTGTATGTTCTAAAATACCTTTTGGAGAAGGGTCTATAAGCTACTGAGAAGAATATATACTATATGGCTACAGGATGAAATGCTTTGTAGATGTCTCTTAAGTTCATTTTGTCTGTGATATTGTTTAGTTCTGGGATTTCTTTTTTAATAGTTTTTTTCTTGAATGACTTATGTATTGGGGAGGTGAGGGATTAAATTCTCCCACCAGGCTGGAAATGTGGCTTAGTGGCAGAGTGCTTGCGTAGCATGCATGAAGCCCTGGGTTCGATCTCTCAGTACCACATAAACAAGTGGTGCTGTGGTTGAAGTGGTAGAGTGCTATTCTTGAGCAAAAGAAGCTCAGGGACAGTGCCCAGGCCCTGAGTTCAAACATCAGGATTGGCAAAAAAAAAGTCTCTCACTGTTATTGTTATGAGATCTGTCAGTGTTTTTAAATACATTAATATTTGTTTAGTGAACTTGGATATGATTTCACTTTATATGTATAAAAACTGTAATTTACTCTTGATATATTACATACTTTATTAAACTGAAGTACACTTTTTTGTCTCTTTTGAGTTATTTTAGTTTGAAGTCCATGTAAGTATAGCTATTCCTATGTGCTTTCAAGGCCCATTTGCTTGATAAGTCTTTTCCCATCCTTTCACTGTAAGCCTCTGTTTGTCTTTGTTTGTGAAATGTGTTTCTTATAAACAGCAAGTCCAAGTTGCTATACTATATCTGTTGATTGTAGAGCATGAAGATTCAGTGTTAACATTGAAAGGTATGCTGAATTTGCTGTTATTTTGTTTTCATGATGCTTGTTTATTTCTACAAGCATAATTTTTTGAAGTTGAAATACAATAAACTAGAAAAATATAGAGTAAATTCAAGTAGAATAGCTAGAAAATACCAAGTTAGCTACATACAATAAAGGATATTTAAAACTTACATTATATATATATATATTTATATCCAATAGATAAATTATGTCATAGAATGTATTTCTAAAATCTGAAAAAAGAAAATAAAAATATTTGATAGTGCTGTCCTATTTGAATTTAAGCTCCATAAAAATAGAGAATACCACCTGGAGGTAGTGGCTCACACCTGTAATCCTACCTACTCAGGAAGCTGAGATCTGAGGTTCATAGGTCAAAGACAGCCCGAGCACAAAAGTCCATGAGATTCTAACCATCAGAAAAGTGGAAGGGGTGCTGGGGCTCAAGTGGTAGAGCTTAGCCTTGAGCTGAAGAGCTCAGGGACAGCGCCCAGACCCAGAGTTCAAGCCCCATGATTGACCAAAAAAAAAAATTCTTTCGGTTGTTTTTGATTGGTTTTGGGATTTGAACTCTGAGGCTCACCCTTTCCCAAGCTCTTCAGCTCATGACTAGTACTCTACCACTTCAGCCACAGGATCACTTCCGATTTTCTGGTGGTGGTTAATTAGAGATAAGAGTCTCCTGGATTTTCATACCTGGGCTGCCTTTGAACTACGATCCCCAGAGCTCAGCCTCCTGAGTAGCTAGGGTTACAGATGTGAGCTACCAGTGCCCTATTTTTTTCTCCATGGCAATTTGAAGGTTCTTGAAGTGAAGATCTCACACTAGGCAGGTACTCTACTGTTCAGTGAAATCCTACCCCCTTTTCTCTTCTTCTTTTCTTTAGTTATTTTTCAGCTAGTCTCTAATATATTTTTCCTTGATCCTCCTATTTGCCTCTAGCATACTTAGGGTCATAGACATGAACAATTCCACCTGATCTCCATGCTGCAGCTTTTACTCCACTTATTTGTTTGTTTATTTATTTATTATTATTATTTTTTTTAGCCAGTCCTTGGGCTTGAACTCAGGGCTTGGGCATGTCTTTGGGCTTTCTCAAGGCTAGAGTTTTACCACTTGTGCTATTTCTGGCACCACTTCTGGCTGTTTTTGTGTATGTGGTGCCAAAGAATCCAATCCAGGGCTTCATGCATGGTAGGCAAGCACTCCACAACTACTCTACGCTCCAGGCTCCATTAGATGATAGTAGAGTAGAGAAGATTATTTGATTCCTCATACTTGCTCAGCGGCTGGCTGCTCTAGCACTTGTATCACACCTCCAACCCATTTTTTTGCTTATTAATTAAACATAATTTCATGGATTTTTTTTCAGTCCAAGTTATCTTTGTACTATGATCCTCTGTTTTTCAGCCTCCTAAATTGCTAGAATTATAGATGTGAATCACTAGTGCCTGAATTGTGATTTTTTTTGTTTTAGGTTCTCTTTCCCCCTTAGATTTTGTATCATTTCATTTAAAATTATTTGCATTTAATGTTTAAAAAGCTTAGTAAAGGGGCTGGAAGTTTGGACTCGTGGCAAAGTGCTTGCCTAGCAAGGACAAAGACCCAGGTTCAATTCCTCTGTACCACATAGAAAAAGTTGGAAGTGGTATTGTGGCCCAAGGGGTATAGCTCTAGCCTTGAAAAAGCCCAAGTACAGTGCTCAAGCCCTGAGTTCAAGCTCCAGGATTGGCAAAAAAAAAAAAACACCAAAAAACACCAAAACAAAAACTTATTAAAAATCAATTTTGAATTGTCTACTGGCTGAAAGAACATTTTTTTTAAAGACAAAAATAAATTTAAAAAAGAGCCAACTGGGGGTTGGGGATTTGGCTGAGCGGAAGAGCCCTTGCCTGGCAAGTGCAAGGCCCTGAGTTCATTCCCCGGCTCTGAGGGGGAAAAAAAAAGAGCCAACTGCTATTAGGAAAGCCTTGACAATTGGCAGGAATGCAAAACTCTACGTGGAAGCCATTCTTAGGGATTGAGTTCAGTAACTGTACCAGCTTGGTTGTTGTTTAAACATGCAGAGTGGGTGCATTCTGCAAACCACAGCCTGGCCAACCACATGCATAAGGCTTTCACAGGCTCTGCTCTTAAGAAACAATGCCATGATTAATTCATGGTCAAGGACAAGGCTGATGTGAGCAGTGGATAAAGTTGCACCTGGAGGGTCAGTAGAACAAGAAGACTAATGCTTCCTTGGAAGTTGTTCAAGGACAGAGCTGATGCCTTTACTTGTGTCACATCTGCAGGAAGGACAAGGTCTAACATACTATGCAGTATGCCTAGTTGGGATGGCATAATGAATCAAGTGGCTGCTAGGGAAATTGTAATGTTCCACAGAAATTTCTGACTAGGGTTCTCACTGTCACTGTCACTTGTGTTTTGGGGTTTTTTTGGTCAGTTAGGGGCTTGAACTCAGGGCCTGGGTACTAAAGAGTACCTTGATGAAAATCAATAGCTTTTCATCTATAGACCTATCTCAGGAGCTATTCAGTGTTGGACCAGGCTTCTGTCTCAATTCGGTTCCATGAATCTCAATTCCAGCTCTAGATGGGTTGAGATTTCTATAGTAAAGTCTGAGTTCAAGCCCCAGATGCCAGCAGACACACACACACACACACACACACACACACACACACACACACTTTGTCATCCCTATCGTTAGTTGTCTTAATGAAATAGAGTTTTTAAAAAAATGGATCCAGGTGCTGGTGGCTCACTTCTGTAATCCTGGCTGAGGAGGCTGAGATCTAAGGATCATAGTTCAAAGCCAGCCCAGGCAAATAAAGAAGTTAATGAAACTCTTATCTCCAAGCCTTGAGCAAAAGAGCTCTGGGACAGCACCCAGGCCTTGAGTTCAAGTAGGAAGTCATGTTACCCACAGCCACAGCGTGTGAGTTACCAGATATATCTGCATCTGTGGCATCACTCCTCACATCCATCAAGCATGAGAGCACCTACCTGCCCCACTGAGAAGGAGCTTTCTGTTAATTCCCTTTCACACAGTAACCAATACCATGAAACCATGAAATAATATCCTCACAGATTTCATGTAAAAGAATCCATAATGGGAACCTGTCTGCCAGTAATTTTCAACTCCAGGTGATAATTATAAAGTCACCTAAGAAACATAAAAATGCTGTTACCATCCAGGGTCTTCTTTTCCACTAGAGTTAAAAGGCAGAAGGACAAGTTTGGACTTCAGCAAAAGAGCAAGGAGAGAAGTTCCAGATTGTTTACCTCCTAGTTCCTGGTGGATCAGTATAAACACCACTGACCAGAGACACAGCCCATCTCCTTACTCAGTACAAGGCCTGGACAATCTGGCAAACATGAATAAAGAACACAATGCCAAAAGATAGAAAATAGGAGTCAAAGATTTAGTTTGGCTGCAAGTGAAAGAAACAGTCTTCTCCTATAGAGAAAGGGTCCAAAGGCCAGAAGACCGAATATATTCCTGGGTTTCTTCTTAACCATTTTTTTTTTTTTGCTAGTCCTGGGGCTTGAATTCAAGTTCCAGGTGCTGTCCTTGAACTTCTTTGTGCTCAATGCAAAGCACTCTACCACTTGAACCACAGAACCACTTCTGACTTTTTGAGTAGTTTACTGGAGTTAAGAGTCTCTTGAGGACTTTTCTGCCTCAGCCAGTTTCGAGCTGTGATCCTCAGATCTCAGCCTGTTTAGTAACTAGGATGAGAGGTGTGAGCCACCGGTTCCTGACTCCCTTATACCGTTTCAAAAACGTTATTGTTCTCCCCTACTCATATCTCAAGCAGATTGTAATGTTTATGCATCCCTGGGTGCCTTGTCATTGGAAACAGTAAAGCACAGATAGGCTAACTATGGTCCGTGGACCTCAGCCTTCTCCCCTTAGGAGCCAGCTCTGACCCTCTTTCCTTACACTGCCTACACAGTTCTAAATCTTCTTCAAACTTACTATCCAGACTGGATCCTGAGACCAATTAAATCACAACCTCTTGGTGTATATCATCATTTTGAAATTCCCCATGGGATTGCAATGCATGAGTAGAATGGAGAAAGCAGTGCGGATGGCAGTGGTTTCAAAAAGAGCTTCCCCTGTCCTCAGAGGTTCTGATCCAGCCACTCTATAGAGGACTAAGAATTGGCTTTCTAATTAGTGCCTGCTGGTGTGGGATCCCTACTGTGAGAAGCCAGAGTCTAGAGCTTTTCTTGCCTGACCTGAGGCACCACCATATGTAGCAACTCTTCCTTGTCTCTGCCTGGCTCTTATCATATATCTCATTAAAATATCACAACCAACCTTTCTCAATCTTTGGGAAGATATTTTCCCCTCATTACAAATTATTTCCAATTATTTAATGATTTTTGTCCATCTTTTCAGCATCAGCCATTAGCTATCACAGATTTTTTTTTTCATAACTTCTGGTCCTAGATGTTTTTGTCATTATAGACACAATTCTACAAATACTTTTTTGAAACATCAAACAGATTGTTTCTATTGCATATTTCAATCCCAAAATTCAGATGTTGGAAATCAGATACATTTATGTCATTTCACTTGTGCTATTTCTCCTCTTCAGGTGAACCAGAGGTAGCTGCTTACAGTCTAGAAAAGTATTTCATTTATTTTAAGTGGAATCAACCTGTGAGTAAATAATCTAGATGGTTAATTTGGCTATAGCCCTCTTAGTTTCTCTTAAAATCAGAGCATTTCATCAGTGGATTTTAAAAAAGATTTCTTTTTCTCTTGATGCCTACCAGTCTTTCAAAGGAAAAGGAACTTTCCAAAATTCATAAGAAGACTTACCCTCAGCTGCAAGCACTAAATTTGAAAAGGAAACTTGATGATCAAAATAAAAATTAACTTTCCATTTTTAGAGTGCTGGAGGACAAAATCTGCCTCATTTTTTCTAGTAAAAGAAAAATATTCACATAATTTTTCAGCTTGGCCAAGATTAGTAACTCATAATCTGAGATATTGGCTTCTGTTGAAAGGAATATCAAGATTTATTGACCCTCAGAGTAAATATTAACAGAGGTGAAGCTGAGGTTAATAACAAACCTCCAGGGATAATACATCTTCATATTTGCAGAAAGAAAAAGTCAGCTCATATATTGCTCATACATACATTCGAAAACCTCTTTAACCAAAAAGCATTGGAAATTTCTTTGCTATGACAGATTTGTTGAAATATATGATTGAATTTCCATTTGTATTAACATAGTGAATTTCCCTACCAAAAAAAAAAGTAAAGCATCAATCACTCCCTTTAGGGGTCACCAGCAACCAATCCGAAAGCAGTTACTTATTTACATGTAAGATATAACCAGCATCTGTCTCTCTTCAATCTCACTAATACAAGATGTGCATTTATCTGATCCATACTAATCTTTGGCCCTCTAAATAACCCATCTTTCCTTGGATTCCAAATTAAAATAGCCTAACTGCTAACTTCATTCTAACTCAAGGTCACCAACAATTGATTTTGTAGATGAACATTTGTAAAGGGGATTTTTGTTTTTTTAAAAAAATAATATAGTTTTTTTAAAAAAATAATATAGTATGATGCTAAATGAAAGGACCTCTAGGATATAGAAACAAAAGCCATATAATGAATGATTGCTGTCCTTAATGGACTATGTTATCTCTCATCTCTTTTGCTGTCCCTTGGTTATCTCGTATTGTTACAGTATCTCACTTTGTTATCTGATATATTGGATATATTTGTATTTGGTTATTTGAAATAGGTTAGGGAAGGGGGGAAAACAAGATGAGGGGTGGGGATGGGGGGGAGGGAAATGGGGACCAAGACATGAGAAAGGGTATCAATGTATGTGAATTAATGCACCTTCTATCTGGCGAATATAATGTATCATAGGATTCCTGTTGGAAACAGTGTCTATGATTCATTTGTTCTGTGATATCAAGCAAGTCATTTCACTGGTTTGTGTCTCATTTGTAACATGAGGATAGCAACAGCAGTGAAATCATACAATAACAGTGACAATTAAATAAACACGTATGAAGTGTCCACTACATTCTCAGAGTATTAGAGGTAAACAAGTATTCATTTCAAAAGATATTCTAGGGAAGCTAAGCACCAGTGGCTCAGGCCTGTATTCCTAGCTATTCAGGAGGCAGACATCTGAAAATTGTGGTTCAAAACCAGCCTGGGTACAAAGTCCATGAGACTCTTATTTCCAATTGACCACCAGAAAACCAAAAGTAGCACTGTGCCTCAACATGTTAGAGCAGTAGCTTTGTGCTGAAGAGATCAGGGACAGCAAAACCAAAGCAAAACAACAACAATAACAAAACCTGTGAGCCTATTTCAACAAAATAACCCAAACAAAAACAGGGCTGAGGATATGGCCCAAGTAATGCCTCCCTGAGTTCAAACTTTGGTGTTGAAAAAAAATGACCATATGTCCAAAAATTCTGATGTCTTTGTGAGCATCTGAAGTATAGGTTTCTCCTAGGGCATCAGAACCATTAACTGTTAAAGTGTTGATACTGCTAATGTTTGTTGAAGTTTAATTTTTAATTGTCAACACTAAAAAGTCAGAAGTCCATGCAGAATCATCAGTATGTCCCTATTTTCTTGAGGGGTGCGGGAATGGACACATCCATAATACACCCATACTCAGAGGTCAAAATTCTTGTGGTAACAACAGCCATCGAACTTTCTGCCATTTTCCAAAGTCCCCACCACAATTTTCCCATTAATGTTAAGGACTAATTATCAGGCATTATTCCCTTATTGATGGTAGGCTTCCTCTAACAGAATAAAAAAGACAGACGCATTTATCCTCCCAGTATATCTTTTAAAGAATGGAAAATTTCCCTAAAACTAGAGGAGTCAAATATATTAAGGAAAATTGTGTCAGATATGATTTTTGAGGACATAAATATGATTTCTGTATTACTATACCAAAAAAGTACATCTGTAGCAAAAGGATATATATTGAGCCTCCACTAGGAAAATAAAATATGAGGAGAACCCTGACTGAGATGGAGAAAATGCTCAGAAAAATCCAATCTGTGGGAGAGACTGAGATTTCTATCTGGCTGTGTTTGTATGAAGAATGTTAATGGTGATATGATGGCACATAATTTTTTACATTTATGTCTTATTCTCCCCCCTGTATTTCTGTTCCATGACCCAAGCCAATTTACTATACTACATAGATAAAGTGAAACTAGAGAAAGTAAGGGGCCTCAAGTCAACAGCACACAAAATGCAGGTAGAGAGGAAGCTCCATGCTCACACAAATGTCTCCCAGCATGTGACTTCAAGACATGCTCTCAGAGAAGCCAAATTCCCAAACTTCTCATCTCCTAATGAGAACATAGACTGACTGAAACTCTTTGTCTCAGCTCTGTCATTATCAAATACTAGATCTCGGACTGAAATTATGATTACTTAAACTATGTTAAGATGGAATGAAATGTTCAGTTACTGGCTTCTGAGTCAACAGATCATAAAAATCAAATTAATGGTCATCCAAAGTCTTTGTTGACAAAATAGGTACTAACAGTGGATACATGAAATGCTTCACCAGGACATAGATATTTGATGGGAGTTTATCATCTGCCAGAAATTCTTCCATTTCCTTTCCTTTAAAAATTATTATTATTATAATTATTCATTCTTGTGCTGGTACTTGGGCTTGAACTCAGGGCCTTTCTCTCTTCTCCTTTTCTCATATTCATTCTTGTCTTGCACTCTCTCTCTAACACTGATGTTCTACACTTATACCACACCTCCAGTCCAACAATTTGCTGGCTACTAGGAGACAGAGTCTCAGGACTGTTCTGCATAGTCTGGCTTCAAACTGCAACCCATCAGGTCTCAACCTACTATGCAGCTGGAATTCCAGGCATGAGCCACCAGGTCCCAGATACTTCTTTCCTTTCTTCTCTCAATACAATAGAAATATTTGAAGAAAACAGCAACACTTTCTATTGCTTAGTTAATATTAGCCAAATGGTACAGTATAGACATGAAATTTCCTCTACAGTCTTGTAAGTTGAAGGCTTAGCCCCCAGCTAGTAGTTCTTTGGGGAGGTGATAGAAACATTAGAAGGTAAGGCCAAGTTGGAAGAGATAGGTCACTGCCAATATGTCTTTGGAGATATGAGACCCCAGCCCAAGCTCGCTTGTGCTTCTTCCAATCACCTTTCATTTTCTGGTCACAATGAGGTAATAAATTATGCCTTCTCGAATCCCAGAAACAATGGAGCTGACAATGAATTGAACACTCAGAAACCCTGAGCCAACGCATCTCTCCTTGAAGATATTTTTACAAAATTATTTTGTCATGGTAACAGAATGCTGACTGACACATCAAGTCTTCGATTCATTTACTTATTTACTCATTCATTCATTTATTGTGTGGATACTAGGCCCTGAATTCAGTCCTTTGTGCTCCTACTTGCCTTTTTTTCTCAAGGCTGGCACTCACTCTACCACATGAGCCATAGCTTTACTTCCAGGTTTTTTGACAATTAATTGAAGATAAGACTCTCATTGACTTCGCTGCCCAAGCTGTGATCCTCAAAGCTCAGCCTCTTGAATACGTAGAATTACAACTCCTTGCCCTGTTTCTTTCTTTGTCATGAATCACCTCTTTTCCCCCCTTTGATAGGGTCACTGGTCATGTGTATGAAGGGGGTAACATGATCAAGACCTATTATACTCTGTTTTTTTTTTCTTTTTATGGGTCATGGGGCTTGAACTCTGGGCTTGGGTGCTGTCTCTGAGCTCTTCAGCTCTAGGCTACCACCCGACCGCTTGAGTTACAGCCCCACTTCTCATTTTCTAATGGTTAATTGGAGATAAGAGTCTCATGTTCTTTGTTCTTTAGTGTTGGGGCTTGCTTTAAACCAAGACCCTCAGATCTCAACCTCCTGAGTAGATAAGATTACAGGTGTGAGCCACATGAGCCACCATACTCTTAAGCTGACCTGTCAAATTGAAATCCCTCTGTACAAATAATACTTAAAAATAGTAAGAAGAGGGGCCAGGAGTTTGGCCTAGTGGTAGAGTACTTGCCTAGCATGCTCAAGACCTGGGTTTGATTCCTTGGTAACATGTACATAGAAAAATTCCAGAACTAGTGCTGATGCTCAAGCCTTGAGAAAGCCCCAGGACAGTGCTCAGCCCAGAGTTCAAGCCCTAGGACTGGCAAAAAAAATTAGTAAGAAGAAAGAGTACAGATTATATTTTGAAACTGTAGAAAATGTGCCTGAGCTACAGAAAATGGATATCCAAATATGACTGTGATAAACTTAACTACAAACAACTGTATCTACCTTCCTCAGCAAATGTACATGAACTTACAAAAGTGAAAACTAACAAAATGATTGCCTAAAATTGGTCATCCCAAGAGTGTCTATTTAATGTGTCCTTAGTTGCTCCCTCTTTAGCCAAAGGCTTACCTGGAACAAGAAACAAAATATTTTTACACTGCTGTTAATTATAATTTTTGATAAGTTGGCTTGGGATATTTTTTCTTTTTTTATGGTAAACTGCTCTCGGTTTTTATTCCATTCCCTCTCTTCTCAGTGATGGAGATGTTAATAATTCCTTACAGGAGAGATCTATTGCTTCAAGTGGAATTTGCTTGAAAGAAGGCAACCAAACATTGGTTACCAAAATCCTAAATTGAATATCTTTACTGGTCAAAATATCCAGTGAGAGTCTGAGTGAAAACACAATGAGAAAGACAGTGTCTTGATAGAGTTAGGAAATAGGACTGTGAGATAGGATCATTAAAGTCCTGCAAGAACTAGGTTCTGTATCCTCATGGGATGAGTTCTGAGGGTCAACAAAAATAGGATTGGGAAGTAATGGAGAAGATGGCAGGTTGTCAGGGCAGCTGAGCTGTCAGGCTCATCATAGAATCTGTGCTGCTCCCTTGAGACCATCCACTGCAGAGCTCCCAGACCTGAGAGCACCAAAGTACAGCCTACTAAAAAGAGGCAGGTCCACCTAGTGCCCTGGCATTAGCTCCTTTCTCAGAGGGATGAAGGCCTCCTGGAGGGCAAACCCTAGGCAAGAAGATAGGATTGAAGGGAGATAGGGAGGATCAAAATCTTTTTTTTTTTTTTGGCAGTCCTAGGCTTAAGCTCGGGGCCTGAGCACTGTCCCTGGACTTTCTCAAGGCTAGAGCTGTACCACTTGAGCCACAGCACCATTTCTGGCTTTTTTTTTCTATGTATGTGGTACCGAGGAATTGAACCCAGGTCTTTGTGAATGTGAGGCAAGCACTCTATCACTAGGTCAAACTCCCCACCCAGGATCAAAATAATTTTTAATTAAAGAGCTGTGTAGTCCTGTGATTTCATTCAACAGTTGCTTCTGCCATGTCCTTGACCTCATCCTTCCTCTCCCCAGGGCACTTTCAAGGGCCTGCTTCATATCTGAATCAAGTCACCTGTTCCCTTCCTTCTGCCTCATCTCCTTGGCATCCAAAGGTAGAGAATTCAGACTCAGTTTTCAGATTTTTTTTTTTGGTTCATCTTTTATCTCCAGCCTATGATTATCCGGCTAGCCTTGGGCCATTTTTCACCTCAGCGACTCCTTCCATCCAAAAGGTCCAGCCCACTCTACTCTTTCTTTCTTCTCCCCCAAGGCAAGCTCATGCATCTGTACGAAGATGGGAAGATGCAGAAATCTCACATTCTCTCAATTTTTGATCAGCTGCGACAGCAGACAGATCAGCTGCCCTCCCCAGCCCACTGTCACATCTTTCACAGTCACTGCTTTGCTGCTTCCTGAGCAGACTGCATATATTGACCTCCTATTCTGGAACATATGGCTGTCAAGCAGGGACCACACCTTGATTTCTTTTTTAATTCAGAGGGCCCAGAGGAACTTCAAACCTAAAAATAAGTCCTGAATG
This sequence comes from Megascapheus bottae, assembly GCF_031878675.1. Taxonomy (NCBI): domain Eukaryota; kingdom Metazoa; phylum Chordata; class Mammalia; order Rodentia; family Geomyidae; genus Megascapheus; species Megascapheus bottae. Next base: position 5,398,862 of record NC_143526.1, read on the forward strand.
AATTTTGGTTGACTGCATGATAGATATCACACACACACACACACACACACACACACACACACACACACACACACTTTCTCCTCTCTGTGTCTGTGTCTGTCTCTGTGTCTGTCTGTCTGTCTGTCTGTCTGTCTGTCTGTCTCTCTCTCTCTCTCTCTCTCTCTCTCTCTCTCTCTCTCTCTCTCTCTCTCTCTCTCTCTCTCTCTCTGAGGGATTAACAGCTTATACGGGAAGATATACCTTCTAGACTAGTTAATGCCCTAGTTGAATTGATACACATGCCTTCCCTGAAAAGAGCAAGGATTAAGGATTTAAAGAGCTGGGATAAAGGGTGAGTAAATTTGAAGAGTAAAAAGAAATTGGAATGTAACATAAGGTTATTTACAGAAGCAAAAATCAAACCCCTCTAAAAATAAACAGTCAAAAGTCATGAACTGTACAGGCAGTGACAGAGAGAAAGAAATGAAAAAAAAAGGATATTTATTGACTATTTCAAGGAAGCAGCCATGTAGTAAGCGCTAGATGCATTCTGTTTCCCAATTGTCCTATCCATGCAATGCTTCTGAGGTGGATTGTCTTGTTCCCCCAGTAATGAGAAAAGAAAGCAAGCTGGAAGAGTGTTTAAAATATACTCTGTGAGAAAAGCTGATAAGAGATGAGGCTTGTGGGACTCCAACCTCCATGGTCTTTCTGCCACATCATGTTCTTCTAAAGATACAAATGAGAAATTTTATGTCCTTCTCAGTTCCCTTGAAACAAAGAGAAGGGAATTAGAAGGGAACAGTCCTGGTCTCCTGGCAATCAGCACCATAATACCACTTAACCAAGTTCCTGGTACTGTTCTAAGTACTCTGGATAGCATCTTATGTAATCCACATTACAACATTATGGGAAAATGCCATTGTGAGTCTCCTCACTTTGTAAGTGGGAATACAAGGGTAGAGTACCAGATCTGCCTGAAGCCACACAGATGCTAGGTGACAGATTTAAATGGGAGAAAATGCGGTGGCTATTCTGCATCCACATTACCCATGGGGAATATGAAAAAAAGATAACCAGAGAAACCCAGAAGTAAGGAAATTGAGGACGCACACTTTTTCTTAGATGCTACAGCTTTTCATTGTAACTTCAGAAAGGAGAGGAATAGATCAGTTCTGTACTACACAGATGACCTTCCATGACCTTCAAATTGAGGTTCAGTTAGATCTCAGAGGAAGGAAGTTACATCATTATAAATCAAACTTATGTTTCCTTCAGGTAAAATGTGAGGAATTGAGATTGAGATTCTTTTTTTGGCCCATTTTTGGTTTTTTGTGCCAGTAGTGGTACTTGAGCTCAAAAACTAGGTACTAGATCATAGCTTTTTCACTCAAGGCTAGCATATGCCCACTTGAGTCATAGCTCCACTTCCAGTTTCCTGCTACTTAACTGGAGATACAAGTCTCACAAACTTTTCTACCAAGGCTAACTCTGAACCACGATCCTCAGCTCTCAGATCTACTGAGTAGTTAGGATTACAGACATGATTTCCTCAGCAGACTTCCTTGCAGAAAGCACAGACAGGCATATACCTCCACTCCAGGAATCTGAGACTTTTTAAAATGAGAATGATTGCCCTCGATGATTTTTTTTTTGCCAGTCCTGGGCTTTGAGCTCAGGGCCTGAGCACTGTCCTTGGGCTTTCTCAAGGCTAGAGGTCTACCACTTGAGCCTCAGCACCACTTCTGGCTTTTTGCTATGTATGTGGGGTACCAAGGAATCGAACCCAGGTCTTCGTACATGCTAGGCAAGCACTCTACCACTACGCCAAACTCCCGGCCCCCTCGATGATTTTTTTTATAGTTATTCAGGGTGAATACATAGAAAGGCTTAGCATAGTGAATCCTGGAGAAACAGTTCCCAGGAATCATCTTTGTCAATCACCTCTTGATCTATTTCAGTACGTCCTTTGGAATGACCTCCACTGGTTCTATCGGCAATGCAGATCATTGCAGTTATTATTGGTTAGCTGTCCTCTTGATTTGGGCTCCAATACATGCTAGTTTTCTTTTCTTTTTCATTGATGTAACATCCTTCTCTTAGAATCTAAATAAAACTGGAATCTAAAATTTATTTTCACATTGATTATATACTCAAACATTTTTCTGTTACATTAAAATTTTATACTAAACACGTTTTTTCTGTTCGGAAGGCGTTTTTCTAACATTCCAGAATTCACGAAGAAAGTGACAAATTCAAGTTTTATTCACAAGAATAATTCTTATCTAGCTCAGAGGCTTTCTGCACAAGTGGTATATAAATCTGACAGTTTTGAAATTGGAACAGGTAACCCTGGATTAAAGTATCTATGATACAAAATAAAACCAAAGAAGACATGATGAATTGGAGATGCTTCTTTCAGATAATAAAAATATGGCTCTCAACCCCTCAATATATGTGTATGGAAAAAAGAAAGCTAGAAATAGAGCTGTAGCTCAAAAGGTAGTGTCAGCTTTAAGTGAAACCAGTAAAAGACAGGTTCTGAATCCTAGCTCTAGTACTAGCAAAAGCATGTGTGTGTGTGTGTGTGTGTGTGTGTGTGTGTGTGTGTGTGTACTCACATAGATATTTCCTGAAAGTTATTCAAAACAATTACCTCAGACCAAAAGATAAAAAACATTACTCTCATATCCCCTACTATTAACATACAATTCATTTTAATATCAAGATGTGTCCACACAAACTTGTTCTCAATTATGGTGTTGATAGAAAAATCATCTGTTTTATTTTTGAACTTAGCACTTTTTTATAATGAGACAATTCTGTATGTAACTAATGTCTAAGTAGATGACTCATTTAAGGCACTTTTGAATATACTTTGTCAGCTAATTTAATCTGCCAATGTATATGTAGCATGAAGATTTTCAACCTATTTACAGATGTTTACACATATTGTAATGTGTTTATATATTATTTTGTATTTGAAATGTGTTTACATTCGATTATTGCTTTAAACATTCATAAACCTTGTGCATACTTTAAAATGGTAGCATATAGTGTAGATTTTGGATAATTCAATTGTTCAAATAAGTTAGCAAAATGTTGAACTGATCCATCAGCAACAGCCAGAAAACTAAAACTACAAATTTTGTTCTTTTTTAAGATGAGGAAAATAATAAAAGCAAGATTATGTTTCAGAATAGAGGTATGCCGTGTAGAATGAAATAATTTTATGTATTCAGAATATTTCTCACGTTTTAACATTCACAAAAATCATTTGACTATTTTATTAAAATTGGAGCTCAGATTTTCTGGTCTAGGTTGGGGCCTGAGATTTTAACAAAGTCTCAAGTTGCGTCTGTGCCGCTAGTGTAAGTTGCACATTGGGTGCATAATCTATATCTTGCAAACTGGCTTCAGTCATTCTCAAATGTGTGTTGAAGTTTGCTACTAAGTAGGGTTGCATAAATGCCTATGGTTTTCATGAGTGGAAGGTGTGTGGTGGGACAAATGAGATAAAAGCAGATAGATGCGATCCTCATCTTAAAAGCCGGCAAGGTGTGCAGTGCCAATTATGCCTGTAATCTTAGCAACTCCGGATGCTTGGATCTTAAATTTTTTAAAGCCAATACAGGGAGGAAAGCCCATGAGTCTCTCCAATTATCCACCAAACATCCAGAAGTAGAGCTGTGATTTAAGACACAGAGCACCAGTCTTGAGCAGAAAAATAAGGGACAGTAGGTACTGAATTTGAGTCCCAACACACACACACACACACACACACACACACACACACACACACACGTAAAACATGCACACACACATAGAGTTAGCATATGCTTGAGATTTTAGTGAACAGCAATGAGTTACACTTTCTCTGGAGAGAGAGCTAGGAAAGATTGGTTAAACAATGAATTGAAGTGAAAGAAAGTCTAGGGATATTTTCAGATTAATTAGTACCACTGAAAGAACAGAGACTCCATGTTTCAGCTTCTTCCTGGGACTCCTTACTGTTCTTTAATTCCCAGAAAGCAATGAGTCCTGGCCCTGGCACTCTACAAGGCAGAGAGACTAATAAAGCAAGGAAAGAGGGCATGAGAGCCGACTGCCTGCTTTCCCAGCATCCCAAGAGGTCCTTTGACTGTGCTGGCTAGACTAGGTGTGCTGTTATGTGATCAAATAGCAATAAAGCCTCTCCTCGGTGGCATTAGTGTCACCACATCATAATCATCTGCTTGCCCACCTGTATCTGCCCTCTGAGAGAGCTTCCTGAGAGCACAACCTGCTCCTCAGGACTCTTTCCTTAATCTCCAGCTTAGCACAGCATCCAGTTTTGAGTGGACATAGATTACTTGGCCAGTGGTCTGCAAGTATTTAGCATTACTGAACTTTTCTTTCTAGTATTAAACACAGGAATGATTGAAATGTGAAGCTGTTCTGTTCCGATTATCTGCCTGGTTTCCCTTTTTGCTTTTCTATTTTGAAATGTGTTCTAATGCCTGTCCTCCTCTCTCAGACTTATCTCAATTTGCCATGATTCACACTGTGCTCTGTGATTCAATGCAGTTTATGTTTCTGCGTTAGGAGAAGAATTTGCCCAGCAATGATATCAGAAACTCTTGTCCACTTCCCCTGTCTTTTACTGTGTCTTGGTAAGAAAAGGTTACCTCAGGCGAGCACATGGAATCAGGCTTTTTGTAAGGAAAAGAGGAGCTGGGGAAATCAGAACTTTCCTGGTCAATATCACCACCCTCTGCTTCCCCAACTCCTTCAGTGAGCAACGTATAATACTGTCACTCAGCATGCAGAAGAAACTAAAATGTCCCAGCTTTATTTCCCTGATTTGCTAAGCACATACCCACAGCTGCCTGAAGCTTTCATAGTATGTTCAGCCAATGGCCAGGGAAAAAAGTTCCCACAACACAAGGCAACCTCTGTACATAGACCCACAAGACATGTAAGAAAGAACTCTGTCAATAAATTGTGAGAGATGCATTCAAGCCCAAAGGATAACTTGAAGAGCTGCAATTTTTCAAGATCAGTTGTCTGTAGGTTGGCAGGCAAGTTCTCCACAATTAAATACTGAACAGGTAGGGATCCCTCCCCATAATTCCTCACTGGTCTAATGTTCATATTTTCTTTAGGATGCCACTTCAGTTCCATTACTTTCTATTGGGTCATTTGAATACATGTATCTCTTGAGGTTGTACATGTTAGAAGAAGGATTTTGGCTTTCTCCGTCTCCTTTTGTTCTGTGGCAGCAAGGCTTCTGTGCTTTCTGGCACTTGAACATTTCCCCCATTTTCTCTCCATTTTCTCATTTCATTATGATCCATTCTTTTCCTTGCTAATAAGGAGCCCAGCCTCCTTGTAATTCATCCCATTTATGCTTTCCAATACTTGAACTTTGTCCTAGCAGCAAGTTGTTATACAAGCAAGCTGGTAATGGTCTTCTCTAAATCAAATGTTTTCACTTGAAGATAGACTACCCCTAACTTTATTTATTTCTGGGTTTTTTTGCCAGTCCTAGGCTTGAACTCAGGGCCTGAGCACTGTCCTTGAGCTTTCTCAAGGCTAGAGCTCTACCACTTGATAACCAAGGATTTGAGCTCAGGTCTTTGTGTAGGCTAGGCAAGCACTCTACCACTAGGCCAAACTCCCAGCCCCCACTAACTTTATTTCTAACACAAAGCCATAAATGTTGCAATGAAATATAGGCAAACTGCCCATTCTATGGCCTTTTAGACTATTTGTAGTTCTCTTCTAAATTCACTGGCTAGCCTTACATTGTTCTTATTCCAGTTAAGTGTTAGAATGATGCTTAGTTATTTAAAGTGTCATTACCACAGACATGTTCCTATTTCATGCAGTAAAACCTACTACCTTTTATCAAAGGTTTCTTCAGAATAGTTCCCATGGTCCCTCGGTGATTTAATAGTACTTTAGGTAAATGTTAAAATAACATTCATGCTGATAAAGTTGTGTATGTTTGTTGTAGATTGTTTATTCTCTGAGATTGTAAGAGACACCTTAAAATAATTTTGCTGGGTCCTGGGAATGAACTAAAAGCCCTTCAACTTTGTATCTGAGACTTTTAATGGAGCCATTCTCTGCAGTAGTCAGCTTTGCAGTCACCTGTTTGCAGAAGAAAAGAGAAAATTCAATAATGACCGCCTGTGTAGAAGGCAAGCTACCCCTCAAACAAGCAATGTCTTATTATCTTAAAAGAAATAGCAGGGCAGGGAGTTTTGCCTAGTGATAGAGTGCTTGCCTAGCATGCACCAAGACCCGGTTCAATTCCTTGGAACCACATGCATAGAAAAAAGCCAGAAATGGTGCTGAGGATCAAGTGGTAGAGCACTAGCCTTGAGAAAATCCAAGGACAGTGCTCAGGCCCTGAGCTCAAGCCCAGGAGTGGCAAAAAAAAAGAAACAGCAAAACATTCAGGAGACCAACTGTTTCCAATTTTTTCCAGTAAGAAAGTGATAATAACCTATTTGGAACTCTTCCTGGGATAAAGATCTAGCTAATGGTCAAGCATGCCATTCTTGCCACCAAGGACTGTTTGACTCTGCAGAAATTTTTCTCACTCCCTAGCCCCAGTTCTTCCTGTTTAGCCTGGACTGGACCTTTTAAGGTTGCTGAAGATGTACTGAAGTGCCATCTTCCCATGGATGTCATGTACCAAATCTCCTTCCTCGCTCTTTCACCATGTTGCTTTATTCAAGATGGGGCGGGGGAAAAGGGGGAGTGACAGGAGCTAAGTTGACTTATGGACTTTGGATCTGGAGTCTAAAAACCCAGTTTCACAGGGAGCCACACAGAGAACATTAACCTGCAGCTTGCACGTAAGACAGGGCCTATTTTGGCAGGGCCTGTTCTCTCTCCATTACCAGGAACAAGAGACACAAATCCCACTGTGGAAAACACGCTGGAAACTGCTCCCAAATGCAATTGCATCACTACAGCTCTTACAGTTTGGATACAAGGATCTCTAGTTCAACGTCTGTGTGAAAAAAGTCTCAAAATAAAACTGAATTTTTTAAAATATGCCTAATGCCACAAAACCAAATGATTCCAATTGTGGATGCAATTATGGGAAATTTTCATAGGATCTGAGAGAACATTGACATAGCAAAGAAGGACAAGCTTTGGTGGGGGGGATTCTGTCTCTCAATCTCTTTTCTCTCTATATATGCATATATACATAATGTGTGTTATATATGTGTATATACATATGTAAGTTATGTGTATATACACATATATATATATATATGTATATATACACACACACATATCTGAAACCATTTGTCAAACTTTGACCACAGTGACCACTGCTCTTTTTGGTAGAAGCAACTTAGCTTCAAAGCATAAAAAATGGAGTCCTGATTGTCTGTCCTCATTAAAGAATCCATCACTTCATGAAGCTCAGAAGCTTCACCTTGCCATCAGTCCATGACCTCCCCTCCTTATCCCTTGCCTTAGAGAAAACTCAGACAAACGTAAGCTAAGTCAGTACAAAAGCCATGGTAATCAGCTTTTGAGTATTTATAATGTGTCAAATAATGCACCAAGGGCTTTATGATCATTATCTTATAATGTCAAGGTTCACATTTTTTTTTTGGTTCCAGAAGTCTGAAGGGAAGGAAGGACAAAGCTGTGCTGCAGCTCTATGAAAGTATCCCTATCCTTGTCTGTATCTTTCTCTTCACCGGTAGGCACTGGCCCTCATCATAACATCAGGAAATGACTGATGTGTCGCTGGGTACCACTTCTGCAGGAGCAAGGGATAGGAGCCCTGTGTTCCTTGTGCAGTTGATTTCTTCAGGAAGTCAAGTCCTTTTCAGGGATTTCTGCCTCCATGTCACAGATGCACTCTATGAAACTCACTCCCCTGAGAGCAGGGAGGTGAAAGGATTGGCCATCTTTCCAGCTACGACAGCAGCATTTCTAGCTAACATTTTATATAGAATAAATCAGTTGTGTGCATTAGTCCTACATTACTCTGTCACTAGCAGCGGTCATTAACAGGGGTTACTTTGGCTTCAAAGTGTCATTGATGGGATAATGGACACTGTCCTTGGGCTTTCTCAAGGCTAGCATTCTACCGCTTAAGCCACAGCACCACTCCTAGCCTTTTCTATGAATATGGTACCAGGGAGTCAAACCCAGGGCTCCATGCATGCTAGGCAAGCACTTTACCACTAGGCTATGTTTCCAGCCCCTATGACTTCATTTTTAGTTTTGATCTTGTTACTAGAGCATCAGTGGCTCTCACCTATAATCCTGGCTACTTAGAAGGCTGAGATCTGAGGATCACAGTTAATTGCCAGCCTGATCAAAGAAGCCTGATGTTATGACACCATGACTAGGAGTAAAAGATGGCATATTTTCTGTTATTTCCCATCCAATCTATCCCACTCCTTTTATTTATTTATTTAGTTCTATTTTTATTTTATTTATTTATTTTTTTTTTGCCAGTCCTGGGCTTGGGCTCAGGGCCTGCACACTGTCCCTGGATTTTCTCAAGGCTCCACCACTTGAGCCACAGCACCACTTCTGGATTTTTTTCTATGTATGTGGTACCGAGGAATCGAACCTGGGTCTTTGTGCATACTAGGCAAGCACTCTACCAAACTCCCGGCCCCCCCCTTTTTATTTTTTTTTGCGATAAATTTTTGGATTAATCTACTCCAAGAAAGCAACTTGAAAATTTAAAAACATATATATTAGCCTAGGAATATGTCACAGAATTTCTTATACATTATTGGGGGAGGCCGGAACAGCAAAAACTCTTGCCTCAGGGGTGCAAGAAAGGAGAGTTTCTAGAAGCCCAGCATGGAACGGTAGACTGTGTCTCTGAGTCCAGGAGTCGCATCAATGCCATTTCAAAAGTTAGTGAGCTAGAAGGTGTCTTATGTTTAGGAAGAAGAGACATGTTTCCAATGTGGATAATGGTGGTAGGTAGAAATGTGATGAACACAGCAGGTGTCTCTGATGAAGACATCAAGAACAATGATCAGAACCAGATGCTGTTGGCTTGCGCCTAAACAATAAAGTCTTAGCTATTCAGGTGGCTGAGATCTGAGGAATTAGTTCAAAGTCAGCCCAAGCAGAAAAGTTTGCAAGGCTCTTATCTTAAACTAACCACTGAAAAGCAGGAAGTAGATGTGTTCAAGTGGTAAAGCACTATCCTTGAGGGAAAAAGTCAAGCAAGAGTATGAGGCCCTTAGTTCAGCCCCAATATACTATAGACACACACCACACACACACACACACACACACACACACACACACACACACACACACACACACACAGAATCAATGGCAACGCGTGACTAAAACTCCATTTGTCCCTTTCAGGGGATTGCAAACTCATTCAGGAGGCATGTAGTTACCTAGAACAGCATAACAGCTGTAAAAAGAAAGTAGTTGAAAGTGACATCATCATTTAACTAATTTAGGGGTTGATTGAACTCAGCAGAATGGTTTTCATTCAAGCATGGTGATCATCATAGACAGTAGTGGTTGGAGCTAGAGTTTTCTACAGATCGGCTTGTCCAAGTGGCTGGGGACTAAACTGGACAGCCGCCACAGCTAGGATCTAAAACACTTGGACAGCTTTGCATCTATCTGTCTATCATCAATCATAGGGGCTCTAGTTTTATTGCACAGCAACTTCATAGTTAGAGGGAAAGAGCCAGTAGAAGCTAGTCTGCTATTTAGAATTTTGGCTCAGAAGTCCCATAGCATCACTTCTACCACGTTCTAAGAGTTCTGGGAGGTAGAAGGGACGGGTCATAAAAGTCTGTCAAGACTACAGAACTGGAGCCAGACTCTGTCTCTTGAGGAAGGAGCAACAAGTCCCATGCAGCATATGAAATTAGAAACATCATTGCAGCTAGATTAGGCAAATAAAATTCTGAAAAAGTTCACTTAGAAGAGAAAAACATGTTGAGGTTTTTTTAAGTCATAAATGCTTCTTTTATTTTTTACCTTAATAAGTTACAGAAGATTATAAAGATATATGTCAATATGGCTATAGTTGAGAAGAAATCAAAGAAAGAATCCTTAATTAAGCTATAAAAATCTATGGGAAGTGTACATGTTTCTATACTTCAGAGGAAATAAAAGAATATAATGCTGACAGTAAATTTATCACAGAAAACACATGCCCTATGAATGTCAGTTTTTTTAATTTCTTCAATTATATTCAAAATTCAGCATTATATGATATATTTATAACCTGTTATTAAAACTTTTATACTTAACTTTGAATTTCTTAAAATGATGAAATCTCAGCACTACAAAAATCTCCCTTAAATAAGACTCCTATCATTTACACTGAAATAGATGCCTAGTGTTAACAGTGCATATGCTTGTTGAGGTTCATTGATGTAAATGTAGAAGCTTAGTTCAGTATAAGCTAATTAAAAACATCGTCTCTAAGAAAATACATTGGGGGGTAGGGGGATTGTCATGACTTTTTTCATATATATATATATATATATATAATTGTAATTAATAGAAGGGTTACGTTACATTTGCCAGATAGAAGGTGCATTATTTAACAATCACTGCTACCCCTTCTCATGTTTTTGTCCCCACTTCCCTCCCCCACCCCCTCACGTCCAATGGCCTGTGAAATGGGAAGACAGTGAAGGAGCCAGCGGGGCTTTTAAACCTCTTGTCACCCCTGGCCTCCCATGCAATCTTTGGGGACAAGATGTTCTAACTAATATGGGCACTGTGCTAACAACAGACGATAGGGCTTTTTATGAGGCCATCATAACAGATCGAGTTGCTAATCACCCTCAGTACCCCCAATTCTAACGGCCACTGTTATTCAAACAGAGCCTATCCCACTCCAATGGGACACCACCAAGCGCATTTGGGTCGAACAGTGGCCTATTTCTCCTCCAAAGCTCCCCCATCTCCAGGCTCTAGTGGAGGAGCAAAGAAAAAGAGGACACATAGAACCTAGCACCAGTCCCCATAATTCCCCTATTTTTGTCATCCAAAAAAGGGCTCAAGAAAAATGGAGACTTCTCCAGGATGTATGTATATTAATAGTCACATAATAAAGAAGGGAACTCTCCAACCTGGAGCAAGCAATACTCAAAGGCTGGCATGTTGCTATTATCAATATTAAGGACTGCTTCTTTTCCTTCTTGCCTTCTTGGTATGGGAGCCTAACTGTCAGTTACCCACTTGCTGATATCAATGCAAAGTTCTCCCTCAGGGCATGAAAAATAGCCCTACACTGTGTCAGATGTATGTTGCCTATGCAATTAGGCCTTGGCTTGCTAACTGCTTTTGTGTCCACTATGTGGACGACATTTTGCTGGCGCATAAAGATGGTTACTACCATATAAGCCTGCTGAACACTACTTAAAGAGAACCTCACAATATTGGGCCTCCATATTGCACCCAAAAAGGTTCAAATCAAATCCTCTTATGCTTATCTCAGATACCATCTGGATCAAAAAATTACCCCAAATTGGCCAAAAATCGCTATCAAGCCCCACTGAATTGCAGCAGTTATGTGGACATATAAATTGGGTGCACGACTTTATGCATCTCCCTACCCAACAACTCCAACCCTCGTTTCAATACTCCAAGGACCCTATGACTCAACCTCTCTTCTCGTACTTTCCTCTGCTGCTAAGCAAGTCCTACTACAAGTTGCTGACCTGTTATGGTCAACTCCCTTAGTGTTTTTAGATGCCACTCAAGAAATTACCCTAATTATAATAAATAATAAAGGCCTAATGGTGGTACTGATACAAACCCATGGTATATTTCAATGGATACATTTAGCCACTTCCTATTTACCAAAAATTAGTACGTCCATTACCATGCTATGCAACTTAGCCATTAAAGGAGCAGAACGATGCCGTCAAACCTATGACCGATTCCCTGACTGTCTTATCTAGCCCATTGGAAAGACAATTTTTGATTTCCTAACATCTGAAGAAGAATTAGCCTTAAAAGTCATCCACTACAATTTTAACATTGATAATCATATGCCCCAAAACCCCGTTTTAAAAGTTAGTCAAGAACTCCCACTTTCTTGGGATGCCCTGACCGTCCCAGAGGGAAACCCATTCCTCGAGCCATTGTGCTTTTTACAGATGCTAGCAAAACTGTTTCTGGATCTTACAATGCTAATACTAAAAAATATATGCTTCCACAACACTCCCTGTCTGTCCAAACTCCTCAATTGTTGGCCATATTATATGCCCTTACATCCTTTCCCACTGAACCTCTTAATATTCTTCTGATAGCTTATATGCTGTGCAAACTGTCACTATTTTACCAGGGGCATTATTAAGGGATGATGATCAGGATGTAACACAGATGATGTGTAAGATTCAGGCTGTACTAGACAATCGACCCAGCCTTGGTACATTCAACACATTAGATCTCATACTAATCTCCCTGGACCTCTAGCAGCCAGTAACAAAATTATCGACCAGGTCGTTACTCCAATAATTTTACTTACCAACACATCCATAGACCAAGCTTGCACATTGCGTGGTCGCTTCCATTTACCAGCAACCCTTATCAAACAGCTATTTCCTGATTTAACACACCAACAATGCAAACACATGGTTCCCTCTTGCTCCTCCTGCACACCTCTTCTACCTTTAGGGCCATGACAATCTGCGAGGACTTAGACCCAATGGCACATGGCAAATAGACATAACCCATGTTCCCCAATTTGGCAGACAAAAAGACGTCCATGTATGCATAGATACATTTTCAGGTTTCACAACGGCCTTGGCCCTAACTGGTGAAACAACTAGACACGCCATCAAAGCACTGTTACACGCCATAGCAATTATGGGAGTCCCTTGGACCCTCAAAACAGACAATGGCCCTGCTTACACATGCAAATCATTTTGTGAATTTTGCACCCTTTGGAACATTACACACCACACAGGTATCCCATATAACCCACAAGGCCAAGCCATTCTCAAATGCACTCATAAAGAAATTAAGACCCTTCTTTTAAAAGAAAAGGGGGAAATGGAGGGACTAGGACTCAAAGATCCCCAAACACAACTAAATTACTGCCTTACAGTGAAAAATTTCCTGACATTTGCACCTGCCACACACGGGGCACCTGCCACTACATTGGGGCCTCATGAAAACACCTACTCCAGTCCCCTTGGTTAGATGGAGGGACCCCATCACAAAAAGGTGGGAGGGCCCTGATCCCCTACTGGCACAAGAGAGAGGATTGCTTGTATCTTTCCAGACAAACCTATTTGGATTCCAACTCGAGATATCTGACCGGCCATCACGGCCCACGAGAGAGATACGTTGACTATGCTTGGACAGCCCGCAGAGAAGACATAGACTCCGAGCTAAAGCACATGCCATCACCTGGGAAGATCTGAAGGGATTGGTAGTACAGGCTCAAGCCATGGCCCCGGATCCAGCTCCAGGGTACTCTATTCCTCCTGATGTGTGCCATTATTATAGCCAATTCCCAATCTGCTGCAGGGCAGGGTAAGATAACACTAGTACCGAACCCCCAGATCTTGATGATGGTGGGGAAGATACCACCATTTTCCCCCAAATGCTCTCTTCCAACAGCATGGTTGGCCTCCCTTTTTTGGCAGATGCTTTATGACACCAAAAACCAAACCTCACCTTTAAATGGGAGAAGGCCATTTCCTTTTGCTTTTCAAATGAGTCAGTTAGGCAATTTGATGGCTGTACTATCCCCCTTGCCATGGTGACTCATGGGACAGGATGGTGAAACTACAAGGGACCCTACCCTGTTTACTCCACTGGGAAAAACTGCACTCATGCTACTGATATACCCTCTCATATGCAGCTGTGCCCCCATAGGGAATTTGATAGTTTTGGCAATGTTTCAGTTCCTCTCAAGGAGTTGGTGATTAGTGTTTGTGACAACTCCAGGCAAGGCAAAAAAATTTGGAAGCCTCGCATTGTCCCTGCGCCCAGCCACATACGACAAGTCTAAAGAGAACCCCAAACCCCAAAATCTAAAGGATTTTTATAACTCCTCAGGGGGATGATTGGGAGACCTAGGACCCCCGATGCCAATTGTCTGTTCATCACATTCCTGTCTTGATTTATCTCCCCTCATATTGGCCAACACACATTGCTGCAACTGCACAGCGTGTGACCAAGTGTCAGGCATGGTGATGGTCAGAGCCCCGTTCTTTTTCTGTCTAGGAGACAACTCCTCTGATGCCTGCACACTCAGAAATCACTGGCAACCAAATGATACTTATTCCTTTGCAGGTTTGGTGTGTGTTCCCCCATTTATTGTTTTGGCTACTAACGATTCTCAGTTTTCTCAGATTCAACTAATTCGTCCACTCCGTAAGAGAGCAATAGGATTGATCATTGCGATCGTGTCAACAATTATCCCCTCAGTAGTTTCTGCTACCACGGCAGCCATATTGTTGTCTCAGAGCGTGTCCACTGTATAACAGATAAATCATCTCATCCCTCAGCTGTCTTCCATAGAGTTGCAGCACCTGCAGGTTGCCAATCATCTTAAAGGAGGCCTCCTCGTGCTCCAACAACAGATAGATTTGCTCCAAGAACAGATTACATTTCTTCGGCTGCAACAAGGAGGACTATGCAATGCTATGACTATTTCTGTCTGTCAGCTTTCCACTTCTGTGCCCAATGTCATTGAACTTAGTGACTACATCAAAGTCCCTCAATTACTTAAACTTTACTCAGCACTTACTCCATGATATTACCCACCTAAATCAGACTACCATACAACTTGTTCCTGCTGCCTCTTTTTTAGAAGATGTACTTAAAAAACTGCAACAATGGTTTTTGCCATCCTCTATAGTTATCTGGGGGAGCCTTGTGCTACTACGGCTTGTTCTTTTGGGAATTATTAAGTGCCTGCACTCCCGGCAGCAACACCTCCAGCAATGGGTCACCATAATGATGGTGCTTTTAAAAGAAATGGAGGAATTCGTGGGTAGAGCCAGTCAGATCTGGCTGAGTCAGCTAGAGTAGCAGTAGAAGCACACTTCCTGTTTGTAGAGACGTGACCCACAGGCACATCTGTCCAGCTTGCCGGCCATGAGCTGTCCACCCTCCCTGCACTCCCCCCAAGGACCAATCGGTATCCGCCTCAAGTGCATTACATCAAGTCCCTGCTAGGTAATTAGCTGGGGAAGACTCAGGAGGGTGGGGTGCTGGAACTATATAATTCCTGATCTACACAATAATAAACGAGACCTACTCATGTACTGTGTGCACGTCATTCACGCTTACCTTCTGCCAGAGATTTAGCCCCACACCCCACACTTCCCCTCATCTTGTTTCCCCCCCTTCCCTATCCTATTATGTTGAGGGTTTTTTTTTTTAGATTATTGTTTTGATTTTTTAGTTTCACAAATTCAAGTTGGTACACTGAAATGGACATCTGTATCCTGGCTTCCATTTACGTCTCATAGGTTGAATCTCACACTAAGTCATATTAAGATGATTTCTTACAGAGTTTGCCAGTCAATGTCAAGGGGAGGTTAGGTCCTAGATCTCTAAGCACCACTTAGCTCCCTATCTGCTGTGTCTTTCTCCTTAGTCCTTATGTGTCATCTCCATGTGTTATGTAGACAACATCCCATGGAGTTTTTGCTCTTTGTATCTGATAGAAAGTTTCTGTCATTAGTGGCCGCATTAAAATCCAGATAGGAAATGACAGAATTACACTGTGAAAAGGGTGAGGATTTTGCTACAAATGATATCCTACAACTGAGAACATATACCAGCCCACACTGGTACCAAAGTACCAGCACTAGCATATAGCTTGAGTGGACTTCCGAGTACTACTTGTCTCTCCTGTAGGCGGTCCTGAATTCAGTCCTTGGGACAACAAAATTGGATGGATAGATAGACAGACAGACAGACAGACAGACAGACAGACAGACAGACAGATGACAGATAGACTAACCAAACAGAGGTTCCTAACTGGATATCATATTTGATTTTTCCCAGCAACAACATGAGAACATATTTTCTTCCATTTAACTCTAAGATGGCAATCCAAACAGTCATATATTTGGGCTAGAAACCTTTTGCATTTGTTCTAAGGGAAAATGTGATTTTTTTCTCTCTGTGCTGGCAAAAAGAATGCTCCTTAAATACTTTTTAGAAGTTAAATAACTTCTGCTGAAGAAAACTGATGAGTCAATAGAAACTAAATCATGATCAGATGGATTAAATTTTTCTCAATAAAATGATTTCCTAAAGAAAGGGCAAAGTGCTGAGAAGAATTGGTTTCCAGTAGACTTTATATTAGCAATCATCACTTTTCAGTACTTAAGACTTATCCAGCCTATTATTATGGAAATAAGGGATGTGGTCCCAAAAGCAGCAGCCCAATTTCACTGCAAGATTAAGCCAAAAGGGCAGTAAAAACCAGACTTAAAATACAGCATTTTGGTATTGTACATGGAAAAAGGAGACAGGAAAGAAGATGCATTGGTATGTTGCATTTCTCAGCTGTAGTTCCAATGGGGAAATTCTGCTTGAATGCTTCTCCCTTCTGGATGGGCACTGCATTGGAAAACACAGACTTCCTAGCATCCTAGAGATGGGTAAGCCCTTAAAGACTTTGTTACAGATATAATCCAAAGTGCCTGAGAGGAAAATCACTTTACCAGCTACACAGCTGGTATAGTAAGGACTAGAACTCAGGACTATTCGTTCTCATGCTGTATTATTATCCACACTCGTACCTACTTACACCTTTCAGAAACCTTTTATCAAAAGCATGAATTGGTGCTGTGGCTCAAGTGGTAGAGCTCTAATCTTGAGAAAGCCCAAGGACAATGCTTAGGCCCTGAATTCAAGGCCAAAGACTGACAAAAAAAAAGCATGAGCCACTGTTGGAAACCAGAGAACCCCCAGAGAAAGAACATCCTGGCAGAGATTGAGATATCTGTTCTTTGCTTCTTGAACCCAACTCCTGCTATTTTTGATTGACAACCTCCATGGCCCTATTTCAGGCCCATAGGCCAGAAGTAATACTAGCACTGGACTGAATATTACAATACATGGTGCAGGTTAAGGTCACTGAGGTAATGTCAACAATTGCAAAGTGGCTGGTTCAAGGATAGACAAGTTACCCAATCAAAACCAGGGAAATACAATCAGTATTTTGGTTTTGTTTTTAGCTTGAGTAAAAATCTAATTTTCTTCTTTCAAATTAAAGAGGAGAAAAATACTAGACTTAAAGCCACTGAAGCCATTCTCCTACTATTTGGACATTGTGAATGAATCCAGTATAGCAGAAAGACAGTCAAGGGATGAGAGAAACTCTCTATAAAAAAAACATTTCTTGAGCAGACTCCAGTCGGCTGTGAAATGCACTCTAACATGTGCCTTTTCATTCCACATGCCAGCCAGTAAATTCTACTTAATCACTCAAGCCAATTTGTGTTAATGTTTTCTATCACAATTATAAAAGATCTACATAACACAAAATCCCAGAGATGGCTAGACTTATTCCTTGTCACAAATGAAAAATCAAAACAAAATCAAACAATAAAGCCCTCATGACAGAACCACAGCAATTTGTGCAAATCACTGAATTTAAATGGTACAAATCAGACCAAAATGTAACTCTTTAACTCCCAGGATAACTGCTCTCATGCTCTAAAGCATTTATTATGGGCAAAGCCTGGTAGGAGAGATGGATCCCGCATATAACCAGTGTGGAAAACTTTCCTTCTTAGTAGAGTACAGGACAAATATAAACCCAGGGACAAATCTAGGTTAACAGCTAGCAAAACTCAGTCTACAAGTAAAAACAGGCACCAAGTCAGGAAACTGAGGCCAGGAACAGAAGAGAAAAAGACACAATAGGAGGGAAGCCACACAGGAACAGCATGGCATACAATAAAATTTGGAAGAGCAAGGAAAGGAGTTTGGGTACTTGGGAACTTTGGAGAGCCCTTACCGTGTGTCTGTGAAACCAGCCAGCCTTTTACAGTTGGTAATAAAGTCTTCTGATTCCCACAGTCCACAGCTTGCTTATCTTTCCCCAGCGAATTTGCCCAGTGATCCAAATAGAGGTAGATTTGATCATATTGGGTACTCAGAGGACAATAATCTCCTCTCAGTGCTATAACAGACCAACGGCATGGCCTTCTGCAATGCCAACAATGGACTCAGTGAGGACTTTGTGTAGAACTTGACTGAAACTCAAGTGCTTTCTGTGAAGGTAGATGATGATCAAGATAGAGAAAACAGAAATGAATATCTAGCAAATGTCTACCATCTATACTGATGGCATGTCTCTTAAACTCTTATCACGCTGCCTTACTAGCTCTGTTGACACCTCATGGGTAAGCTTCATGTTCTTTGGTTTGTCAAGCAAGGCCTTGCATGGCGAGCTCTCAGCTCCCAGCCAGCCACATGCCTCAGCTTCTGTCTGAAACAGGAATGCTTGACCTGTACTCAGCTGTGTATATATGACCTGGGCCAAGTCTCTCCACTGGTATGATTAGAAAATCAACAGTGTGAAGGCGCTGGAATTCCAATTCTAACCCTCAACCCATATGAGAAAATGAGCATAACTGAAGGACTCAGATTCAGTGAATACTTCTAGAAAAGAAGATTTCCCATTAGACTTCATTCTCTTTGTCCTAGGCATACAGCCGCAATTTCATTCCATCTTCTCTTGCAGGAAGGTGAAGTCATATGCCCTTGTTCATCCACTTCCCAGCAGAATGAGAAGGGCAGACAGGCATATCCTCCCAGACTGGGCTCATAAACCCTCCTTGGTTTCAGCAACACCAAAAGGAGGCCATGCTATAAGGATGAGAGCACAAACAAATTATCTGGAATATGACCTCAGCAAACACCAGTGCAGTGAGAAGAGAGGGAGCAGAGGAGAAAGAAGCCAGGAAATGATACATCACCAACAAGTTACCATTCTAGGCGGATCCAGCTTCACCCAATGGAAAAAAAATCTACTGAACAGAGGATTCCACCATCCCATCTCTCACAATAACCATGCCAAAAGGGTCCTTGGAGTTGGTTTTATTTTAATTCCAGCCTAGAACCACAAAACAAGTTCTTATCTTGAAATTGCTACATATGGGTGGAAACAGAGGTGAAAATCCTAGAGTCTAAGTGTCTAATAAAGAATTGAATAAACACACACACACACACACACACACACATACACACACACACAGAGCAAGAGAGAGAGAGAGAGAGAGAGAGAGAGAGAGAGAGAGAGAGAGAGAGAGAGAGAGTAACAAAGCAAATAGAATAAGATTGAGATAGGTAGGGAATAACCCCATTAGGAGAAATAGCAGGCTCAAGTTAGATGACTCAAAACAAATACATGGTGAAGGAAATTTCAGTTTTCTAACATTTGGAGAGTGTGGGAGAGGCTCATGATAATAATAGTGGAATGATTATAGGAAAATGAGGGATCACGACTGGGTAGATTTGGGGAAGGGGTTTGTGCATGCACAAGGTTTCCGCCCCATTTTAAGCATATGTATGAAACACGGCACATGTGTTTGAAGCCTGAAATAGGATTGTGTTGCAAGAAAAAGGTCATCTTAAAAGGACCTCCAGAATATAGAAACAGAAGTCATATAATGTGTGATTATTGTCCTTAATGTACTAAGTTGTTTCTCATCTATTTTGCTGTCCCTTAGCTATCTCATATGGTTACAGTATCTTACCTTGTTATCTGATATACTGTATATATGCTTATTTGGTTATTTGAAATAGGATAAGAAAGGGGTGAAAATAAGATGAGGGGTAGGGGTCAGGGGAGGGAAATGGGGACCAAAGCATGAGAAGGGGTATCAATGTTTGTGAAGTAATGCACTTTCTATCTGGTGAATATAATGTAACCCTTGTATTAACTACAATAAAAAAAGAAAAAAGCCAGAAATAATGCTGTGGCTCTAGTGGTAGAGCACTAACCTTGAGGAATGCCCCAAGACAGTGCTCAGGACCTGAGTCCAAGCCACAGAATTGGCAAAAAAAAGGTCATATTAAAGACACAAGGAACTCTACTGTAGAAGTACTTCAGTCTTTGGAGATTTTCTGCCCTTAGGGAGAAGTCCTCATTGCAAGCTGACCATCAATCACCTACAAGGAGGCATGGAGGAGATTGGACTCAAATGTGTCTCCAGGACATGACTAGGAGAGGGTTTCAACCATACTTTCCTTATAGCTAACCTGCCTCCAAGTGACCACTTGGAAGGAAGACTGCTCACTTTTCAGGTACATTGAATCTCGGGGATCACAGACCCATCCAGGATAGCTGGCTAACACTTACACAGTGGTTGAGTTCGGCCATGAATCTGTACCTGAGTACAGCTTAGGAAAAGGGACACATTTCCACCAATAATCCTGCTCAAAAGAGGAGCTACATTTGTGATCAAGTCCCAGTGAAGATAGCTATGAGTTGAGTGTCAGAAACTTCAAGGATGAAAAAGACAAATGGGGCCAGCCATAGTTAAAGGTTGATTCTATTTATCTATCTGTCTGTCTGTCTGTCTGTCTGTCTATCTATCTATCTACATATCTGTTTCTATCTTTACATTAGAGGATATTAGCATGTGCAGGCTGCTTATCAGCTGCCAAATGTAACATTGCCTTTCCATTTAATCTCCTGATGGCCCTGAGAGCTGGGACACTGAGATTTGGGATAGAGGAGTCCTTTATATAAGGCTAAAAGCTACTAAGTAGCCCGGCAGCAATGGCTCATGACTATAATTGTAGCAATTCATGAGGTTGTGCAGTTAGAATCTAAGCCAGACAATATAGCCCATAAGACTATTATCTCAAATTAACCATCAAAAAGCCAGTAGTGAAGCTGTGGCTCAACACAGTAGGTCACTATCCTTGAGTGAAAAAGCTCAGGGACAGTAGAGTTCGACAGTGGAGTTCAAGCCCCAGTACCAGCATATATGCACCAAAAATGGAAAGCTAGGGAGTGGCCTCACTACCAGAAAGCAGCAGAAAATCCTTACCTCCTGGAATCTCATTCACACAATGGACAGATGTCATAAATGAATGTAGAGGGAACTGGGGAGGTAGACACACAAAACCATGTGTTTATCTTAATTTTCTAAGGGTTCATCTAAATATTTCACCTGTCAAAACAGGTAGTTTAGCTAGGCAAGTATTTAAATACTTTCTTCCAAGAGTTTATGTGTTATGGCACAGGATAGACATCTAAAAATGGGTTGTTGAAAGAATAGATTAATTGCTATGTGTGCTTCAGTTTCTTTTCATGCATTGACAAAGTTTCTCTTTTAATGTGCATTCTAATAAATAGTTGATAAGATTTCACTTTGTAGTACTTCCTCACCCTTCACCCCATCTATCTTTTATCTCTCTCTCTTTCACCCCTATCCAATCACAGTGAGATTCGTCATTTCAAAATTCCTTTCCCCGGTTGCAATGCTCAGGAATTTGTCTCCTTCTGTGGAATCTTGCAGTTTCTCCTTTTTCCATAGCTGCAGTGTCCTCAAAAGGAGACCCTTCGTGCTGATTATCCCTGATAAAAATAGCCAACATTAAGGAAAATTTTACAATTCACAAAGCAATTTTCCTCAAGGTTAACTCACTTGACTGTCACAATAACCCAGAAAGACAAAATAGTAGCCCCTGTTACAAATGAGAATGCTGGGGCTCAGAGAGCTAGTTTGCTTAGATAAGAATCTAGCACATGAACCAACTTCCAACCATGCTTTCCTCTCTTTAAGCCCTATCTCTTCACACAAAATGACACTGCATTTGATCTCTTGCTGCTTCTGAAATAACTACCAGAAGACACCAACCCACCAGAACCAGAACCAAGCTCTGTCACTTTCGGTTAGCAGTAGCCATAGCAGTTACACTTAGTGCCCAGAGAGGGCATCTTATTTGTCTCTCAAACCATAAGATCATGCTAGAGACGGACAAAGAAACCAGTGGAAGCTGAGAGCCACAGAAGGTCTTGTGTGAATATTGGCTGCAAATAGAGTGATCCAGGACCTCCTCACAGTATCTTCAAGTTCAGAGAAAGTCTGGACCTTCAACACTCACACATGTGAGCATTTGAGCTCAGCTTTGTTGCCTGTTAATGCTGGGTAAATGTGAATTTGCTCTCAACCTCTGAAATGGTGAAGAGTACATTAGGATGTTTTTTTTCTCAACAGCTGATATGGGAAATAAGAGTACTAAAGAACAATGGAAATTATCAACAATGTTTATAATTGAAACAACAGCATATGACAATAATAATAATAATAATAATATGCAGAATAAGGAAATGAAAGCTACGTTGGCCAACTTTGCAAGTACATGGTACTTGTGGCATCATCACCCATGCCCAGTATTGGTACTGATTTCTCCTGCCTAAAAGTTTTCATAAATAAAGAGGTAGGAGGCTTCACCAATCACCCTTCTTCATGCCTGAAGGAGCTGACTAAGACACCATGCATCACTTAGTACCCACAAATGTCCTCCAGTCTGTGTGTAATGACACACAGCTGTGTGCTTAGGGAAATCTGGGATTTGTTCTTTAATGAAAGAGCATCAGAAAATCCCCAGCACATGATAGTTGCTATGGTACCAGTCAGAGATAAAAACATGAGGTTTCCTGGTGTGGCTTTGCACACCAAATAGCTATGTGGCCCTGGATGTAATTCTGGAGTTGCAAATCGGCAGGACATCCAAGCCCACCTTGTTCTGAGAAAACACAACATCTGCTGAAACCCTAGATCCACCACAGGCCCTGACAGTCTTCATTCAACAAATTTCACAAAATTAAGATAGTTCGTCAAGAAGAATAAGAGAACCCAGAAGGTCTATGTGAAAAAAAATTGTTCCCAGATCAATTTCTGCAACAAATTTTAAATAGATTTGTTTTTGTGTGATGGTTAGTTTTGCCAGATAGCTGGCAAAAATAGTCAGTTGCAATGAGAGGATTTCCAAAAACAACGTCCCTTGACTCTATAGCGTGAGGGGAGACCAAGCTCTCCTATAAGGGAGTGCGTCAGACAATGCACTGAGGGGATGAATAGACAAGATGTCTTCCAAGAGCAAGGGCAAATTCACTGTTCTTGATCAGGAATATCCATTACCTCCCTTGATCTCAAGCCATTGGATCCTGGAATGCACTGTTGTCTCTTCTGGTTCCCAGGCCTTTAGATGAGGACATAATCACGCTGCCAGCTCTCCTGGGACTTTCCCTTGCAGATGGCAGAAAGTGAGACTTACCAATCTTCATAATCATGTGAGTCAATTCCTAAAAGAAATCTCTTCACGCAGATGTGTGTGCCCATGTGCACTCACGTAAACACAGATGTGAGAGTGAGCACACACACACACACACACACACACACACATCAGCTCATATTATTTCTCTGGGGAACTTTGACTAACAATGAATTGGCAAGAAAGAAAAAAATCCTACTAAAAAGTAGAAAGGGTGCTACTTTGAAAAGCTAAATATCATGTAAGTAGTCATTATCTAATTAAATAATATACATCATTTTTATAGAGAGAGGAGTTCTTTTGACATAGAAAATTTTGATCATTTGTTGTATTTATTTCACAGGAATTTTTGTATACATACTGAGTGCCTTTTTCTTTCTAGATACTGTACTAAGCGCAAGACCTCCAGACTATAGAAACAAAAGCCATGTAATGAGTGATTGCTGTCCTTAAGATACTATGTTATCTCTCATTTCTTTTGCTGTCCCTTGGTAATCTCATATTGTTACAGTATTTTACCTTGTTATCCGATATATTGTATATATGCTTATTTGGTTATTTGAAATAGGATAGGAAAGGGGAGAAAACAAGATGAGGGGCAGGGGTAGTGGGAGGGAAATGGGGACCAAGTCATGAGAAAGGGTATCAATGTTTGTGAAGTAATGCACCTTCGATCTGGGGAATATAATGTAACCCTTCTATTAATTACAATAAAAATATATGAAAATATCTAAGCAAGGCACTGATGACTCACACCAGTAATCTTCACATCTGTAAGCTTCAGAGGAGGCTGAAATCTGAGGATCAAGATCCAAAGCCAGCCCAAGCAGGAAAATCTATGAGACTCTTCAATTCACCTCTAAATTGCTCACAGTGGAGCTGTGGATCAAGTGATAATGTACCAATCTTGAGCAAAAAAAAAAAACCTAAGGACAGTGCCCAGTTCTTGAGTTCAAGCCACAGTACTGGCACAAATTTTTTTTTAATAAATAAGACCTAACTCATATCCTCAACAAGCTTATGATCTCTGTGCTCTGTATGACAAGATGGATATGTATTAAACTATGGTAAATGCTGGCAGGTTATATCTTCTATTGTAGGCTATAGTACCCTTTGTCCGATTCCACATACTCTTCTTGAACCTTTCAATTAATTTTTGTATCATACAGTAGAAACTAAGCCTCTGGGCAGGGTGGGTGACCCACTTTTAAGTAAAAGGAAATTAACAACAAAGTGACACTGACTTCCAACGCTAAGTCTTCACTGGCAAGAGGCATTGGCTTTGCCTCCGAGATCTTCACTCATACCACCTTCAGCTGGCATCTAGCATTCTGACAGCTGACTAGTCCATGTAGACAGACTACATTTGGGGTCTCTAGGACCTCATGAAAAGTGAGAGATGCTGAGCTAGCTAACAGATGTTCTACCTTGTTTTCCTCCCTACTATTTCAGCTATTATTTAACTCCAATCAAGCAGGGCTAGAGTCTATAAATTCCCAGTCTTCAGAAGATGTGAGAGATAAGATGCTTGTTCTCTCTATACAACACAGTTTAGTGGTGACTGGCTCTTAATAACTATAATGGTGGGGGTAGGGGTGGCTTGGGATAGAGCCCTCATCCACAATTTTTTTTTTGTGGTGAGCAGAGTATCTAGTGTATGGCATGTACTCCATATGTATTTATTGAATTTTGTTGAATAGAGGTAGGGGCTAGGGACATGTGGAAGACAGAGGAAGAATGATTAATAGCACTGATGAGTGGGAAGTTCTGCACTAAGGAGACAATAAATCAAGTGCATCTTAAAGGAAGAATCAGTATATAAATGAGGAATAAGGAAAGCGGGCAGAAGGGAT
The DNA here is from genome assembly GCF_031878675.1 of Megascapheus bottae. Lineage (NCBI taxonomy): Eukaryota > Metazoa > Chordata > Mammalia > Rodentia > Geomyidae > Megascapheus > Megascapheus bottae. Next base: position 5,423,947 of record NC_143526.1, read on the forward strand.
TGAAAATGTAAGATGCATAGAAATGGTTCCACTGGCAGACTTTGGAAAGCATCAATAACTTATTAGGTGTAGGCAGGGAAAGTGACAGAATGTGTGACCAGGTAGCAAGCCTGGGTCATAGCACAAGAGGCCTTGAATGCTTACCTGACCAGAGACCCACTGGAAAGAGCCAACAATTCATACCCAGTCCTAAGCCCAGGCCCTTTCTGAGCTAGGCCGGTCTGCTGATCATGCTCAAACAGGCTTCATCACTTTTCTAGAAAGAGTAAAAATCCCTTCCACTTTCAAATCGGCAAGGGTTTCGAAAGAACTTCCCTCCTGCCAGAGACACAGGGGAAGAAGAATCAGAAAAGTGTCACGATCTATGCTCTGCTTTCCCAACAGTTCTCCATATTAAAAAAAAAAATCTGTTTCAACAGTCTTAAGGACTCTTTAGGATCTGAAGGAAGAACGCCCCATTCTCCAAATAATCTTTAAAATGTCCATTTCAACTGTGGTTTGTGTATCTGGATCAGAAACTCTTGAAATTGAAAGCTATATATTAACTCTGGTACTATGTTCTGCAAGGACATCCTTGACGTAGAAGAACTGTCAGGACAGGCAACATCTCACCATTAGAACACTTATTCTGACCCTCAGCTATCACAGTGAGCATCTATTTCTCCCTCTTATGGTACTCAGCAAATCTGAAGAGTTCTCTGCCATCTCCCACCTTTTCCTACATAACCTGGCTCAACAAGAGTCCTCTCCCTTCTCTCTTTCTCCTTTTTCTCTTTCCTTCCCCTCTTGTCTCTATCTTATGCAGATCCACAGATTGCTCTTCCTCTGCCCCCAATTAGCTCTTTTCTGCTTGAACTTCGTAGTGCTTTCCTTTCTAGTGAAACTTACATGTACTAGCTTGAAACTTCTGTCTAGAAAAGACACATGTTGCAGCTGAGATTGCAGATAAAATCCCACTGGCAAGAATTATAGGATAATATTCAGATGCATGTCTGCTTGGGTGGTATGTTATTCTGTTTTTGCAGTTATAACAAAAATACCAAAGACTGAATCATCTGTAAAGAATGGAGCTTTTTGTTTGTTTTCTTTTACTAAGTTTCATAAGCTCAAAAGCCACTGTGAAGGCTCTGGCATGCAGCGTGGTCCTTTCTTTTATCTCGTGACATGGAAGAAGGCATCACAAGGAAAGAGAGCAAGCATGCAAGCTCAGGTTTCCTTCCAGTGGCACTCCATGAGGCCTCACTCCTCCCATGACTTCATTTAACTTAGTTCCCTTGCAAAGTCCCCACTTGCAAATGCTTTCAACATATGAATTGGACGCTTGTTTCCAACACATTAATTTTACAGAAAATTTCAGGGCCTGGCAGGCTGCTGTAACAAAATGGCAGAAACCGGATAGCTTAAATAACACACTTATTTGGGGGCAGTTCTGAAAACTGGGAAATCCAGATCAAAATGCCTGTGCAGTCAGCTTCTGGTATCAGGGTCTTATACCAGCTTGTCTCAGCCATTAGTGCACCGTGTGCTCACAGGATAGTTTTCTAAGCATATTGGGGAAACACACATAGGGAGGAAAGGAAAGAAAAGAGTTGGGGAAGAGGGAGACACTCCAACTCTCTCTGATGTGTCTTAAAAGACATGATTTTATCCTCAGCATCCCATTCGTATGTCCTCAACTATAATTACTTAAGATCTTTAATTGCTTACTTCAAATGAAGTCACACTGCCACTTGGGGCTTCAAGCAAAATTTTTGGAGTACACGCATATTCAGTTCATAAGAACTACTGCTGATCCCAGTAGATTGGAAACTCTTTGTTCTTTGAAGAAGAGATTCTTCTATAATTATACAAACCCGTATTGGACATGAAAGCAATTTCTAATGCTCAGATATTGTGTGGTAAATCTTTCTGTGCTGACTGTTTTTCGAAAAAAATTTGCTACTTGGTAAACATTTAGTGGCTTATGCAGTTATGGAGAAATTTCATTGTTACACCTCCAGGAAACTTCTTTTTGGGGGAATGCTAGTCTTAGGGCTTGAACTCAGGGCCTATGTACAATGCTTTAGTTTTTATCCTCAAGGCTGAAGCTCTATTATTGAGCCACAGCTCCACTTATGTCTTTTATGAGTAACTGGAATAGTTTTATGGCCTTTTCTACCTAAGCTGGATTTCAATCTCGATCCTTAGATCTCATTCTCCCAAATAGCTAGGATTATAGGCATGAGCTACCAGCTTCTGAGAGTAAGTTTTGAAATAACTATTATAATTGCTGCCACTGTTTTTTATAGATGTTTATAACAAACCTATATCAAACAAAAGTATTTTTAGACTGTTTTCAAACCTAAATATGACATTTATTGATTTAGCAAGTCGTTTTTAGTATATCCAACTAAGAAAAAAAGAAATTGTAATAAAGAAGAGGAGAAAGAAAAAAAGGGTGTTCTATTGCTTTTGTCTCACCATCTCTAACCCAGGATCTCTTGGCTAATGCTCAGCATTGTCTGGAGTAGCCCTTGAGAAGGTAACATAAGTCCAGTAATTTTCATGAAAGCTTTGGTGCAACCTGGGCAACTGGCAGATAGAGATAGAGATGGTTCTTTCCCAATCTGAACTCTTGGGATAAAATTCTTTCTTTTCTCTGGATCTCTAGTAGCTTGTAGTGATGTCTTCTACTCTCCCAGAGTATGGCCTCTTCCCATACAAGAGAGGGATTCGACTGATTTGGGAGACTAGCTACATGAATTCTCTTGACTTTTTTCTGCCTCCTTGTGTGTCTTTTTATTTTTTCCATGTAGTAAGTTCTGTAGGGAAAATCCATGCCCGAAAAGAAAGGCTTGACGATGCCTAGTGAACCTGCCTTTGGGGCTAAAACTTCAATTCAGAGGAGCAAGTACAGAAAGCCATTTGGCCCTTAATTAGGATCTCACAATCTGATATGTAACCCTACAGTAATAACACTGATAGTCTTGACTTTGGTGCAAAGACATGATTAGGCAACCAATATATAGTACCTAATGAGTGCCAATAATTCACAAATATCACTTGACTTAATGATTATAAAACTCTATGAAGTAAGTCAGGCATCTATGGCTCATGCCTATAATCCTAGCTACTTAAGAGGCTGAGATCTGAGATCCGAGGATTATGGTTCAAAGTCAGCCTGGGTAGGAAAGTACCTGAGACATCTCCAATAAACTACGAAAATAGCCATAACTGTAGCTATGCTTCAAGTGAGAGAAAAGCTCAGGGATGGGGTCTAGGCCCTGATTTCAAGCCCCCAATACACACACACACACACACACACACACACACACACACACACACACACACACGCACACACACGAACGTGCATGCACACATACACATTCAATGAAGTACCAGAAGACAGAACAATAGCCTCATGTGGATTGTTGGAAGCAGTGACTATACATAATTAGGCAACATGGAAGAAGAGGAATTAAAAAATTAAGATTAATTAAAAAATTAAGATTGCTAATAAATGCACTTGAGTTAAGCTTCCTACAGAATAGCCAGGCAGCTCAGAAGTCTTGACAATGGCCCTTCAAAATGAAGACAGAGTTGCAGAGTAAACGATCAGGAGGAAAACTTGACTGATCAGCACTGGCTTTGAATATGGAACAACACACGAGCCACAAAATACAGGTAACTGTCAGGGGCTGAAAAGTGCACATCCTGCCTCACTCCACCTTCCAGGAAGCGTTGTCATCCTGGCAACATCTTGACGTTTTAGCTCCATGAGTCTGATTTCTTTTTCTTTTGTTCTCTTCCCCCCTCATCCCCTATATCAGAGTTTGAACTCATTCTGAGCCTGTCTTCACTTTTTTTGCTCCAGGCTAATGCTCTGCCCTTTAAGCCATAGCTCTACTTCTGGTCTTTTGGTGGTAGACTGGAGTGTCCTGACAGTATTTCTCTCCATTATGTTAGAAATAGATGTCCTGTATACAGGGAAAGGGAAGGAGAATAACTAGATGGTGAGACAAAGGATGAACCAATGCCACAGCGATACTCACAAGACACTATGTTGGAAATTGACTTTACAACTTCGGGGAGGAGGGGAGGGGAGGGAAAGTAGAAGGAAAGGAGGGAAAGGGTAACAAGGTCCCACAAGAAATGTACTCATTACCTTACTATAACCCCTCTGTATATCACCTTTGCAATTACATTAAATTAAAAAAGAGAAATAGGGGAGAAGAAGCAGTTAACAAACAGGAAAGAGAAGATGATGACACTTTCCATGCCCTGCTGTGTGTGCTCCTGAGAGACTGGCTGCAGGTGCAGTATATCTGGGAGACCCGGGATATTAAATGGTCAGCTCAGTGCAAACTCAGCACTCTAGAAAAAACTAAAAGGAGGAAGGGAAATTTCTTATCTTTTGCCTTTGAGACTGAGCGAAAGAAGGGAGAAAAAGGGTGATGCTCTTCATAATAAATGAAGAACCCTATTTTAAAACAAGAGATGCAAGAATACAAGGGCTCTTCTGGATATTTCCTGTGGAGGAGGAGCATGACCTAAGGTGGAGTGGTAGGGATAAAGGCAGCAGGTCTGGTCAGTTAGTCATTTCTGGTAGCTAGAGGAATCTGCTGCTAATGATGTCACTGAAGAGAACATTGACTACATATTTTTTAGTAATTGTAAAAATGAAAAAAGAATCAAAGCATTGGGGAGAAAATGGTAACAAGGTTAGTAATGCATATGCCGAATATCAATATAAGAGACTTGAAGAGAAGGGGCTCCAGGACTGGTGCCAGCCCAGGAGCCAGCTGGCCCCAGGAGCTAGCTGTTTGCTCTCTGAGTCCAGAAACCATTCTACTGCCTCTGGAGCTATGCTAGTGTGATCTACACAGGATCAACATTCTTCCAGTAAGAACAGTTCATAGGTTCCACTTGTACTGTTGAACATCCAACCCTCTGTGGTTTTAAAGCACCACAGATGTGAGGGAGTTTATCTGCTCTGGACACCAGTTACTGAGGTGAACGTATTATTTATCGATGCTTACCCTACAGTTGAGAAAGTTCAATAGTTTATTTCTGAGGTGGTATTTGTCACTGTTCCCATGCCACACACAAACCCCCTACCCCCAAGCTGCACCTAAAATGGGCAGACTATGTATTGCTCTCTTGAATTCTGCTGTAGAAGATGAGATGGGGGCCACTGGGGAAATGTCAAGGCCTTGGTCATCTGAGAAGACAGAGATGGAGGAAGAAAAAATAAACCAAATTGTCAGAAGAAAAGGAGACATTGACTTAGATGAGTCCCTCAATTGGCTGCCAGTTTCTCAAAGAGGAAGAATGGGAGCCATAGCTGAAGGTGAGGAAGACGGTGAGGGGCGGGGGTTATAGGCTGGAATGTGTGTTGAGGGAGTTGGTACTCAGGGATCCTATAAGAGAGACTCAATTTGGGGAGTTTAAGGAGGATGAAGGGTCATCTTTCATCAAGGTCAGAGTCTACAAAAGATTTTTAGGGAGGTGCTACGTAGAGACATTCATAGTTTAATTATTAATAATAATAAAGCAGAAAGATTTGTTGATTGACAGAAGAGTTCCTGGAGTGGAGACAGACAAAGGCTTGAAAAAACATGGAAGGTCAACATTTTTCCATTGTGTTAGAGAATGTTTTTGAGATCATATTGAATTTAGAGATCAAGCAGGTCCTGTTGGATCCATTTCGAGTCATTGTTCAATTTGTATTGCCACCAGATGAGGTTAGAGTAAAACATGAGTCACGTAGGCTTTGTATTATCAAGCAGCCTCGTGTGGACATGTCCTATCCAAGTGTCCCTCTAGGAGCTGATAAGGTCCATTTGGGAGGTTGCTAACTTTCCTTCCCTACCATTTAGTCAGAGTCAACAAGAGGACCTGTCAAAGCAGTGCCTGCCTCTGCATGGACAGACTGTTTAAAACAGCTGAGCATCTTCCCAACTATCCAGCACTCCAACTTAGATGCGAGTCTGCACTTGCAGGCATCTCTGAGAGGGAGCAGGTCACCTGTGAGCCACTCAGGGTAGAAATCCTGAGGGTCCCTCTCATGTGACACATGGCTTGTCCTGGACCCTTCCTATTTAGAGAAAAATTAAAAAAAACCTCAAGAATTAAAAAAGAAGAAGAGGAGGACTAACCAGAAATGAAGGCCTGTGTTAAACAAGTGGTTCCGAAGATGGACTGTGGTTCCTGACAGAGTTGTTAAAGCAGGGAAAGAGAATGAAAGCAAGAAAGACAGGAACCCTGGAAGAGACTGGATTAGGCAGAAATGAAAAGAGGAGATGGAAAGATGGACAGAGGAGGACAAAGATGACTCGCTTCCTGCTTAAGCTCTCAGGGTTAGCGTGAGGTGCTCCAGCACCAAGAGAGAGACAAACACAAACTAATCCTGTACCCTCTCCCAGGTTCAGACTCAAAATGGGTGTAAGGTATGCAAACAGAAAGCTCAATGACAGCAGGGGTTTATTTGGGAGAGAAATCAGCCACAAATTAAGACCACTGCAGTGAGAAGGGGCAAGGGGGTCACTGGAAAGGCATAGGGGAAGGGCTGTGGATCAGAAGTGAAGGGAAGCCAGTTGGGCTGGCCTGAAGCAGGGTTTCTATGGGGGTAACTAAGGATGTAGCTTGTATTCATGGCACAGAATATTGCATGTGGCTGGGCCCGCTATTATGCTTAATGGGCCACTGCCAAAAAGTGAACTAGGGTGTTTTGAAGATTGTAGCTATAATACTGGAGTGGGGTCCTTCAAGATGGAGGCTCCATTTCTTTTTTTTTCATATAATTTTTATTGTAATTAATAGAAGGGTTACATGATATTTGCCAGATAGATGGTGCATTAATTCCCATGCATTGATATCCTTTCACATGTCTTGGTACCCATTTCCCTCTCCCCCACCCCCACCCCTCATCTTGTTTTCCCCCATTCCCTCTCCAATTTCAAATAACCAAATACAAATATAATGGATATTTCAGGTAACAAAGTGAGATACTGTAACAATATGAGATAACCAAGGGACAGCAAAAATGATGAGAGATAGCATAGTACCTTAAGAATAACAATCATTCATTATATGGCTTATGTTTCTATATCCTAGAGATCCTTTCATTTAGCATCATACTATATGGCCTTTTGTATCAAGGTTTTGCTCTATTGCAAATCTCTGCTAAGAGAGCCCACGGTTTCTACTGATTATGACAAATGAGGGAAACCATTGAGCCTAAGTTCCTTTGAGTCTGGCTTACTTCACTTAATATGATTTTTCTAAGTCTTTCCATATCCTCACAAATGGGGCAATGTCATTCTTTCTGACAGCAGCATAGAATTCCATTGTGTACAAATACCACATCTTGTTGATCCACTCATCAATTGAGGGACATCTAGGCTGGTTCCATATCTTTGCTATGGTAAATCATGCTGCAATGGACATTGTTGTGCTGGTGGATTTAGTATGTCCTTGTTTCTGGATGATTGGGTAAATGCCAAGTAATGGAATTGCTGGGTCATAGGGGAGCTCTATGTTTAGTCTTTTGAGGAATTGCCATACTGCTTTCCATAGTGCTTGAACGAGTTTGCACTCCCACCAACACTGTAGTAGTGATCCCTCCTGGCCACATCCCCTCCAGTATCTGTTGTTATTAGTTTTCTTGATCCTGGCCATTCTAACTGGAGTGAGGTGGAATCTTAGAGTTGTTTTGATTTGCATTTCTTTTATTACCAGAGATGTTGAGCATTTCTTCATGTGTCTATAGGCCCTTTTTGTTTCTTCTTCAGAGAAGACTCTCTTTAAGTCTTTGGCCCATCTTTTAATGGGATGGTTGTTACTTTGGAGATTAGTTTTAGATTGATTTAATTTTTTGAGCTGTTGATATATTTTAGATATGAGGCCTTTGTCCATTGTATGGTTGGTGAAGATCTTCTCCCACTCTGTCTTCCTCTATGCCAACAGTGAGAGGAATGAGGCAACAATCAGGAAAGCAACTCCTTTTGCAATAGCCTCAAAGAAAATAAAGTACCTAGGAATTAGCTTAACTAAGAATGTAAAGGACCTTTTTGATAAAAACTTTAAAACCCTAAAAAAGGAAATTAAAGCAGAACTGAGGAAATGGAAAAACCTCCCATGCTCCTGGATTGGAAGAATCAATACCGTGAAAATGACAATCTTGCCAAGGGCTATCTACAAATTCAATGCAATACCCATCAATATCCCAATGTCATTCTTTAAAGAAATAGAAGAGGCAATTCAAAATTTCATTTGGAATAATAAAAGACCCCATATAGCAAAAACACTTCTTAGCAGAAAGAACAGCACAGGAGGAATTTCAATTCCAAACTTTAGACTCTATTACAGAGCTATAATTATCAAAACAGCTGATACTGGCACAAGAACAGGCCTGAAGACCAATGGAATAGAACTGAAGATCCAGATATTAAACCACAGTCCTATGGCCACCTAATCTTTGACAAGGGAGCCAAAAAAATAGAATGGAAGAAAGATAGCTCTTCAACAAGTGGTGCTGGCAGAACTGGTTAAGAACCTGCAGAAAACTAAAGTTGGATCCTTCTTTGTCACCCTGCACTAGAATTAACTCCAAATGGATTAAAGACCTGGAGGTAAAAGCTGACACACTGAAAACTTTACAAGAAGGAATAGGAGATACACTAGGCCTCCTTGGCACAGGACGAAACTTTCTTAATAAGGAGGAAGAATCACAACAAATCAGAGAAAGGCTGGATAAGTGGGACTGCATTAAACTGCAAAGCTTTTGTTTGGCAAAGGACATAGCTAGTAAACTAATTTGGAGGCTCCATTTCTAAGTGAACAGAACAGTTCCTATTTCATTTCAAGAACTGACGGATTTTGAATGTTAATTGGTAACTTCCACAATAGGTAACAACTAGAAATTGTTTATTCTTAAATTATGAATTGTATTCTCTTCTTCATATCTGTGTCTTTTCTTTTGGTGTGCTGGTCCTGGGGCTTAATTTCAAGGCCTCTCATTTTTGCTTGGCTTTTTGCTCAAGGCTGGTGCTCTACTACTCGAGCTATACCTTCACATTCTAGAATGTGTCTCCCCCATTTTCTCCTTGTGTTTACCACAAGCTTGTGGCTAATCCTTAAATCCCCAATGTTAAAATTATCAGCCAGTTTCCAGGCAACATATTCCGGATAGAAACTCAGTAAAGAATATACTCCATCTTCTCTACAGGAGGTGTCTATAGTCAGACAAGGGAAAGACAGCTGGGTGCATGGAGGAGATAATCTCACACTGTCTCTTAAAGACTCTATCACAGAGGCTGTACACACTTCCCCTCAGAGTTCATTGGTCAGAACTACTCCTTTAACCCACATTGCCTGCAACAGGACTGAGAAAAGAGAAGGGGCAAACGGACAGTGATCTAGCACCAAATCTCTGTGTGGTACAAAGGTTTAAGAGAACGAAACACAAGTCTTTTATAACAGACCTCATCTGGTTGTAAGTAGAATATTTATTTCTCTAGGAAGATAGAACAGACAGATTGTACTCTAGTTTCTTCCAGTCTCTGTAACACAATTACATTTTGTGAGTTCAACAGCAGTTTGAATATTTAGAATTCAAGGGAAAGAATAGCCAACAGTACTGAAATCAGGAAAGAATGCTAAAAGTTTAGTGTCTAGAAAATAAAAGTCAGCAGAATACCAAGAAGAAAAGGAATTTAAAACAATGTGAAATATATAGACAGCTTATTTCAAACAAGACTCTCAATAGGCATCTCCCAGGCCTGTGTGATTCTTCAGAAAAGCAATTTAACAATGTATCAAATGCAAATATGCTGATGCTATGATTTTAACCTTGAGACCTTCATTTAAAGAAACAGTCCCTGAAATTCTCAAAAATTAAAAATGTTACAACTTTACTTACAAGTTGGAAGTGACTTAGTTTATCTATAAACTCTGCTATATACATTTAATAGGCTCTGATGCATATATAAATTAATATTTCCATGAAGAAATAACTAGACAAATACCAAGTGAGAGTCATGCTATCAGCTTGACAGCCTGTACTCAGTAAAAATGTTAATTCATACAAGTCAAGACAAGTAGGGAATCCTTGGAGCCCACAGGAAACCAATGAGACATGCCAATGAAGTTCAGCATCTCATCCTTAATAGAGTCTGGCTTAGAAATATATTTTTATAAAAGACATTATTTGAAAAAAGCAAAATTTGAATATGAAATTGCCTTCAAGTCTTTAAGACTCATATTCAGTTAACCACCAAAAAGTCAGACATGGAGCTGTGAGTGAAACGGTAGAGTTCTAGCCTTGAGCAGAAAACACTCAAGGACAATGTCCAGGCCCTGAGTTCAAGCCCCAGGACTGGGCAGACACATACACACAAATAGAAATAATAGAAAGAATATCTTTATTCCTAGAAGATATGTGCTAGAATATTTAGAAATAAGAATTGCAAAACCTTTTATTTGACTTCAAATGATTTAAAACATAATAATAATTCATTCACATAAGTAAATGATAAAATAACAATTGGTAATTCTTTATATCATTACTATTTGTTTTAACTATTTTTAAATTATAAATTCAGAATAAGATGCTCATTTGGAAAGTATTTATGACACAATTTTAAGTGTATCTCCTGAGATCTTCTCTCCCAATGGAAAACAAAACTAGAAGGAGAATACTGAAATTTTAACAAATGAGTTTGATAGGAGGATTGGACAGGGAACATTTTTACCTTCCCTTTTTTCACATTTCTTTCTTCACATTTTTAATAACTATCTATCACTTTTATAATAAAAACATCTTAAAAAAAAATAACCACCAAGCAATCAAGAAAGTGCCACAGGAACAGTGATTTTTTTTTTCCCATCTCCCCAACTTACAGCCTAAAGCCCAAATGGAGAGCAGTGAGAGATGGAAATGAGCAGAAGCTGCTGGCTATGAGGGTGTAAAAATCATGATCCAGAGTTGCCAAGTGACCTTTAATGAAAGCTGTCTGAGATGGAAAAATCATAGTCTTCCAGGCTAAGGACTTGATGTACAATTTAGCTTTAGTGTCACTATGGGACTTTTGGGTATATCCCTAGCTGTAAGATTGATGGCTATCCTGAGAAATCGTTTTGAATTTGGCTGATTCTTCACAGATTTTCAAGTTCATATGGTGCAAAATAGATAACCTTGGCTTCTGATTACAGGCTAATGGGCCGGCCTAACCAGTTCATAAGCCTGTAAGTCTTTTTCAAGGCAGGTATAATCAGGCCCTAGAAGACAACTCAGGAATTTTTCCCTATCTCCTTGCTAGCTGCTTTCAACTGAACTCATTCTCTGACTCCATTCGGATTCATGTTATCCAAGCTTGTCCTCCTATCTACTTCCCCAACTCATCCTCAAACAAAAGTCCTGCCTCTTGTCTAATCGGAAATAATTTAGCATCCTCAACATCTCTTTCTTTATCATGTGACCTTGGCTAAAACAAGTCTCCCTTCCTGCTGAGCTTTGGGCACACACTTGTAACCCCAGCACTCAGGAGGCTGAGGCAGGAGGATCATGAATTAGACTATTATAGCCTGAGCTATATAAGAAAACATTGCCTCAAGATTTAAAAAGTGAAAAAAAATCTTCCATTTTTTTCTACTTGCCCAGTAAATTCTCCCTACTCTTCACTGTTCTCTCCTAAATCTGTTGGTCTATCTTATTAGAACCACGTCTGATAATCCTCAGGGCAGCCCTGTCTGGGGCAGGAGTTTTCATTCAGACCCTTGGTTGAACTAGGGCGGTGGCTATCAACGTTGTCAAGTTCCCATTTGGGAAAACTTTCCCCTGATTACTATGATCCTTAAATAGAACAGGAGAGAGCAGGCTAGCAACCCTGATCGTCATAGAGAGACTTAAGTTCCTCAGTGCCAACCCAGCTGTCAGATGGGGTTCTCTCTAGCCCTAGGGTTTTATGCTCCTCATTCATAATTATCCTCATCCCACCCGATTAAAAAAACACTACCTGTGTCAGTTCTCAAGTTAAAGTAAAATGCCTATATGCTAATGTACACTTTCTGCCCTTGTACATAGTGAGTCAATAAAAAGTCATCAACCTTCACTCATACCACTCAGTTTATCATTTTTTCCAGTAGATTGCTAGAGAAATAGTTCAAAACAGCCAAAATGGTTCAGTTGGGAGAGTTTTAGGTTGAAGAAATAGAAACATTAAAGCACAAACATTTTCATCTTTATATCTCATCACTTATCACGCAGACTGCCTTTGGTGTGGTTTCAAGGATGCACTGTCTTTTCTTCCAGCTTGTCATTTGTCTTGTCTCAGCACTGCCACATGTCTCCCTCCTGAGGACCTTTTCCATCAGCACACAACATGCTCTGGCACCTCCCATCCTTAAGAGAAATGCTTTATTGGCCCTTTTCCTCCTCCAGCCAATGGCCCCTACGTTCTCTTTCTTAATACTCTTAAAGGTGATCTCTAATGCCTAGATTCTTTTTTATCACTGCCCTATTTCTTTTTTTCCTCAAGCTACTCTAATTTTAGGACTAACAACACTCCTTTCATGTCTCCCAGTGAATGTCTTATAGCTAAGTGCAGCTATCGCTCTTCTGTTATTCTCCTTCCTCAGCCTCACTGAACAACATCTCCTTCTCAGACAATTCCCTCCTCTTGGATATCTGTGATAATATTACACCATTCAGGTTTCCCAGCCCCCCACCCCACTGGCCCCTCCTTGGTCTTACTGGCTAACTCTTCTTATTTACTGGACTTCTGAATACTGGACTGTACTCTGTGATCAGCTCCAGAATATGAGGAGTTTTCTCTTTAAACTTTGTCACCAAAAGAGATAACTAAGCTGAAGGCTTCCAATTGATATTTTCTGAGTGCCAAACTCATAAGAGACAGATCTTAAGTGACTGAAGACATTGGAATCTCAATGCAATCTACTAGAATTCAACTCATCTTCTACTCTTTCCTTGATCTCTGTCTCGGTCTCTATTGCTCTTTTGTTGTCTTTCTCTGTGTCTAGTCCTCTGTGTGCATATCTCTCTAACTCTTTGTGTCTCTGTCTCTGTGTCTCTGTCTCTACACACACACACACACACACACACACACACACACACACACACACACACACACACGCACGAAAATCACATTACACCCCCAACTTTTCTCCATTTCAGTGAATGGCCTGTGTCTGATTCCAAAATCTAGAAATCCTCTTTGATAATTTTCTTTCCTTCTTATCTCCAATTCTAAAAAACATGAAATTTACCTTCAAACTACTTCTTGAATTCATTATCATCACATGTAGCTCCTAGCTCCACAGTCTCAACCAGCATGCTGCGCAGCCTTCTAGGAAATTGTTCCAGACCAGACTCTTTCCATGAAAATATTCTCTATACACTACCAGGGAAACAGTCCTATAATATAAATTACATATTGGTATTCACTTTTTCTTTTTTGTAGGTCATGGGGCTTGAACTCTGGCCCAGTTATTGTCCCTGAGCTCTTTAGCTCAAGGCTACTGCTCTACCACTTGAGCCACAGCGCCACTTCTGGTTTTCTGGTGGTTAATTGGAGATAAGAGTCTCACAGACTTTTTGTGCCTGGGCTGGCTTTGCACCGTGATCCTCAGATCTCAGCCTCCTGAGTAGCTAGGATTACAGGCGTGAGCCCCCAGCACCTACCTGGTACTAACTTTTTCATCCCACCTAAAATAATATCTTAAGGTGGCTTCCCAAAATGATACTTATGATGTCATGGCATACAAGAATTGAGGTTACCTGGTAATCTTTCCTATTCCATTCCTATCCTCCTTATTGCTCGTCATGCTCCAGCCAATCCACCTCTGTTCCTTAAACATGTCATTCTCTTTCCGGCCTTTGCATTTGGCTGGTGTTGTACCCTCCCCTCATTTCCACACAGGACTAGGTTCTTCTTTTTGCACTACATTTCCAGTCTAGCACTTTGCTAATTAATTTGAGATGAAGTGTCTCTGATATTTCTGTCCAAGTTGATTTCAAACCCCAATTCTGCAGCAAGGATTAGAGGTGTGAGTCACTGGCAACTGGCTTACGAATTGTTTCCTCAGTTTGAGATTCATCTCTTCACTGATGCTCTCCTAATTTCTAATATGAATTAATACTCATATTCTTAGTCACTCCCAGCACTTTCTTTCAGTTTCTTAAAGCATTTCCCACCATAGACATTTCCCTTGTTCTGTTTATATTTATTGCAGCATTGCCCATTTGTCCCCTAGAATGAATGCTTCAAGATGGCAGGAACCTACGCAAGGCATCCACTATGAGATCCACATCACAGCATAGCGATTGAGCAAGGCCTCAAAGCATTCAGTAGCAAACTAAGAAATACAGCTCAGATGACAAACAAAAACTCGAAGGAAAAAGGCCCACAGAGAGGCCTGGAAGAGAGAAAAATGTCTGAAGGAAAATAGGTCCTATCAAATGACAGTCATATTCCAGTCCTCCTGCTCAACTTGCTGTGGCTATGAAAGTTTGGCCTCAGAAAAGATGTGATGAAGCACTGTGGGATTCTTTCCTGAAGGGAGCCGTTGTTCTCAGGAAGACATGGACCAGCAAGTACTCCTTACATAACTTCCCACCGTTCCTTCATGAAACAGGGTCTTCGCTGGCCAGCAGAGCTTACAGTGGAGTAAGCTATAGGTGTCTGGGGGAATCCCTCCAACACTTCAATACTTAGGATATTTTTGGCTCCTGTGTTAGCTTTCTCATCATCGTGATGGAATGCCTAACATAAGAAAGGAGAGAGACAGACCAAGAGAGACAGACAGACAGACAGACAGACAGACAGACAGAGAATATGCTAGCAATTGTAGGCCACCTTCTTGTCCTCCTTTTTATTTGTTACTATCTCCCCATGCCTCAGCTATTAGATGATACCATCCAAAGTCATAGCATGCCCTTTTCCTAAGTCAATCCTCTCCAGAAACACTCTCTAGAAAGACCCAAAAGTGTACTAACCTCTTAGGCACTTCCCAATCTGATCAAGTTAACAATCAAGATTAGCCATCGTAACTCCACTTCTTGCCAATTTGATACCAAAACAAGTCTCCTAAAGTTAGAACATTATATCCCAGCCTTTAAAAGTCTAATGTCCATGTCATAATGCAAAATGCATTTAGTCTTTCACTAAGCATACTCAAAATCTTAACTTTTGAACATTGTTCAAAAGTTCAAGTTCAGGTCAGGATTCAATGGCTCTACTTCTAACTACTCAGAAGGCTGAGATCTAAGGCATGGTTCAAAACAAGAAAGTTCATAAGAATTTTATCTCCAGTTAACCAACAAAAAAATCCAGAAGTAAAGCTGTGGTTCAAGGGGTAGAGAATCAGCTTTGAGTAAAAAAGCTTAGGGACACTATCCAGGCTTGGAACTAAAGCCTGAGTACCAGCTCACGTACTCATGCATTCACACACAAAAATCCAAGTTCAAAGTAATTCTGAGGCTCAAAACAACTCAAATGTTTAATATCCAAACAAGTTACATATGCCCAAGATACAGTGGCATGAAGTTCACTTTACCCTTCTAAAAGAAAAAAATGGGCGGCATAGAAAGAAGAGATAGGACCAAAGTAAGACTGAAATCCTGAAAGGCAAAATGCCAAATCCTATAGCGCCCATGGCATATGGTAATAGAGTATGGGCTCCAAAGATCCTGAAAAAGCCCTCCCCTATGCCCTGTAACCTAACACCATCAGTCTTGGGCTCCATATGTTGGCTGTGATTTTTCACATCCCAATATCCTGAGTGATTGACAGTGTCACACATCACATGACCTGCTACACCTTCCCTGACCTCTCAGAGCTTCCTTTGAAACCTGGATGGAAGCCTCCATTCTGCATAGCTGCAAAACTAGCTTCCCAAGGATGACACCTAGATCTCTGACCAGCTAGAGAAGTAGATGAATGAATACATTTCTAATAACTGCAAATCCAAATTAGGAAGGACCAAGAGGTTTTGAAGAGAGAATAAAGAATAGGTTCACTGGGAAAGTGGGTATGTTAACAACACTCTCTCAAGGGAAAGTCTTTCAAACAAGTGTATACTTTTTTTTGGGTTGGTGGTGAGGCTTGAACTCTGGGCCTGGAAGCTGTCCCTGAACAGCTCCAGGCTAGCACTCTACCATTTGAGCCACAGTACCACTTACATTTTTCTGGTGGTTAATTAGAGATAAGAGTCTCATAGACTTTCTGTGCATGGGTTGGCTTTGAACTGTGATCCTCAGATCTCAGCCTCCTGAGTAGCTAGGATTTATAGGTGTGAGCCACTGGTGGCCTGGCTTGACTTTATACATTTAACCCCTTGCAGCCTTCAAATGGCTGGGTTGCTAATACCTGAGAGAGGATCACAGCACCTTCCTTCCTGTCCTAGTGTGAAGTATTTAATTTCTACTTAGCGGTGTTCAAGTAATCTCCTTAACAACTCCATCTTCTCTGGCTGCAACATTAACCTTTTCTTGTCAAGATCCTTTTTTTGCTTCTGCTTCTCAAACTGCCATCAATAACCACCACAAAGCCTCAGTGCTAGACTGTTTCAAAATTGCTTCCACCAAATAAATTAGTCTAACACTTTTAAGATTAGTTTTCTGATCTAGGTGGAATTGCAAGTGCCTATAATTCTAGCACTTGGGAAACTGAGACGAGAGGATTTCAAGTTTGAAATCAGTCTGGAATATGCAGCAAGATCCTATCTCAGAAATAATTTGAAAAAAAAAAGGCTACGCTCCTGCAAAATGTCAGGACAAGGATAAAACACAAGCAACTTACAGTCTAATGCCTGAAAGTCCTTATTCCTATTTTAAATCTCAGGAACATACTCCATTTGTTTTTGCCAGTCCTGGGGCTTGAACTCAGGGCCTACACATTGTCCTTGGGCTTTCTCAATGGCTAGCGTTCGTGCTCTACCCCTTGAGCAACAACAGGAATAGAACCCAGGGCTTTATGCATGCTAGGCAAGAACTATACCACTAGGCCACACTCCCAGGCCCACATCCTTTACTATTAGCTTTCCTATTAGCATTCTGGACTTCTCTCCCACCAGTACTACCCCATTATGCTGAGTTAAAAACCTTATAGGTTTTTCTACTCTTCTTTTTCCAACTTTCCCAAATTTCTCCTGCAAATGTGTTCCAAAAGCTTAAGCATTCCATGATCCGACTGAGTCAGGCTAGCAAGCTCATTATTCTGCTAACAATTTATAGTGGCTTTTCTATGCCATGTTGTACCCAGACTTTATCTTTAGCCCACAGGGCATGGAACTCTTATTGTGTATTCCATTTCAAGGGTCTAAAAACCCAAAATAAGCAAATAAGCATTTGTTTGTATAAGCCAAGCCCACAAAGATGTTCACTGGACCAAATGACCATTTAACTCCCTTCACATCATTCAGCACAGTAGAACTCCTTAGGCTTCACTATCTATCAGCATCAATTCATCAACCTTAAAAATGATGCACATTAAACCTCCTACCTCAAGAATCTGTTTGGTGCTCTGGATGATATCCTAGTTTGCTGGATTGCTTGCTTTCCTCTTTTTTGTTCGAGTCCTAGGGCTTGAATTCAGGGCCTGGGCACTGTCCCTGAGCTTCTTTTTGCTCAAGGATAGCATTCTACCACTTGAGCCACAAGCTCTCCTGGATTTTTTTTTTAGTAGCATAAACGGAGATAAGAGTCTCACAGACCCAGGCTGGCTGCAAACTGCAATTCTCAGATCTCAGCCTCCTGAGTAGTTAAGATTGCAAGAGTGAACCATAAGCTCCTTTATTATTCCTTCTTTTTCTTCTTCCCTCTCCCTTTCCCTGTCTCTTTTTCTTCTTCTCTTCCCTCTCCCTTTCCCTGTCTTTTTCTCTCCTTCTCCTTGACCTTTTCCTTCTCTCCCTTTCCTCTTCCTTTTCTTTTCCTCTTCTTCCTTTTCCTCATTTTCCTCCCCATCTTCTTCTTCTCCTCCTCTTCTTCCTCTTCCTCCATCTTGTTCTTCATTTCCTAAGATTACTCTAGTAAGCAGCCAAGATTGCAACCTATTGTTTAAATAAGGTTCTTAGAAAAGACATAACTTTAAATTCCAGTATTTTTTCTTATGCAAAACCTCCTATAATAATTTCCTAATAGGATTTCCAAGTATTATTAGTATATATTCAGTGACAATGTGTAGGATTACTGTGAATATGTATATAATATGCTTTGATCACATTCATCCTCTGTATTACTGCTTTTTAATCCTCCCTTCCTATCCACTTCTTATTTTAGCTTTCTTACATTTTAAGAAATGAGTTTTTCATGATATTTTTATTCATGCATATGATGCACTATGGTCTTATTCTCCCCCTTTTACAAAGTAATAGCCGGAATTGTCTTCAGCAAGCATGATGTACAACTGAGTTTCTCAAATTTTAACCCTGATCAGGATCAGCTCTGAAGTAGACTGAAGAACAGATGTCCAGGGGCTCCAGTTTGGTTACTGTGGGCCGATGCCTGGGAATCTAGAGTGTCATAGGTGGTTAATTGAAGATAAGAGTCTCAGGGACTTTAGTGCCTGGGCTGGATTTGAACTGCAATCCTCAGATCTCAGCCTCCTGAGTAGCTAGAATTACAGGTGTGAGCCACTGTGTTCTGCTCTCTTGAGATTTTTTTTAAGGTCCAAGGTCCTGGGGAGAGGTGAAGAAATTCTAACCAACCAGAGGTTGTTATACAGAGCAAATAAAAACAGATGGAGTCAAACGAGCTCCTCGGATGCTGTCCTGTGACACTGCACCTTGTTTGTTCAACTACCTTGTTCTTTCCTTCAGAAGACATCTTTGAGACCCAGCATGCCATTGTCCTACCAGCTGCTTGCTTAATACCTTTTCTTCTTAAAGGGACTTCTTACCTATCTATCCCTCTGCTCTTTAACATCTGGCCAAACAACAGAGACCCCATTACCCTGAGGTTGAAGGGTCTGTCACAAAACACATGTTTGCTGCTGTGCATGTATGCTGGAGGCAGCCAGAAGAGACTTTTCACAGAGCTGGGGATTCCTGCACATTGCTGTATGAGCTGCCTGTCAGGCTTCTCACACTGTCACCACAGGAGGAAAAGCCTCCTGATGGCTGAGCTGTGCTGCTCCCCTTTCTCCAGATGTCTTATGGTTGGCAAGGAGGATGTGGCTCATCCATAAATCCATGTGTCTTTGGCATTAGTATTTCTATTCATTCTGTCATAGCAGGCCATGGCAGCTCTAAAAGTCGAGTACCAAGTTCCATTGTTCCATAAACCCATTTTTTTTGCTTTGATTTTTTTTTATTTTACCTTTTATCAAGGTTCAGAGATTTTCAAGCATTAGCTCTAAAATCATAAATCTGCATTATCTTTGTATCTGCCCAAATCTCAGATTTCTAGACATAGTCCAAACCTACTGAACGATACAAGTCTAAGACAGGGGCAGGTGACTTTACTCCAGGCCTCTGGGAAGGTAGAAAGTCACAGTATGAGGCAGGATCAGGCACTCATAAGTTGCAGTCCAAACTCTACAGGGGTTTTTTTGTCCTTTTTGGTGTTACTGTGGCTTAAACTCAGCAGCTTGTGCTTTCTAGACAGTAGCTCTACCACCTAAGCCACTCCTTTCCAGTCCGTTTTGCTTTAGTTAGCTTTCAAACAGGGTCTTGAATTTATGTTGGGGCCACCTATAATATAATCCTCTTTTTTTTGCACAACCTGCATAGCTAGAATTACAGACATGTTTCACTAGACTCAGCTTTATTTATTTATTCATTTATTTTTTTCTTGTTTGGTGGAGGTGGAGGTGAACTTTTCACCTGCACTCGTCTCAAGTCTCCCAATCTCTACCTCATAGTAGCTACAATGACTGATATGATATACCAGGCCTGGAAAGAACCTTTCTAACTCTTTACCTAGGCAGACCATGAACCATCATCTTCCCAGTTTTTTCTTCCCAAATAACTGAGATTATAGCTGTGAGCCACCGTGTCTGACTCTTTGTGCCTGTTTCAAAAACTAACAATCTATTTTGTTCTATTGTGACAGAAATCACGGACTATAAAATTCATAATGAACAGAATTTATTGGCTCACAGTCATGAAGACTAAGAAGTCAGAAATCACAGTTTGGCATCTGGTAAGGGCCTTCTCATGGCCATCTCATGGTGGAGGGTTTTTCTATTAGCTTTCTATCACTACAGTAAAGCACTTGAAATAATTCACTTATAAAAAGGAAAGATTTACTTTGCCTTATAACTTTAGAGATTCCAGTACATGACTGGGAAGACTGATTTTTTAGGCCTATTTTGGGGTTGTTTCATAGTTGCAGCAGAGAGTAGATAGAGCAATAAACTGCTCAATCTATAGCAGGAAGCAAAGAGGAGGAGGACTAGCCAAGAAGCTCATAATCCTTTGAGGATATACTCCTAAAGATCTAATGACCACCTAGCAGAATCCACTTTTTTTGCCAGTCTCAGGGCTTGAATTCAGGGCCTGGGTACTGTCCTTGGGCTTTCTCAAGGCTAGAGCTCTACCACTTGAATCACAACACCATTTCCAGCTTTTGTTTTCTATGCATGTGGTAGGTACCAAGAAATAAAACATGGATCCTCGTGCATGCTAGGCAAGCATTGTACCACTAGGCCAAACTCCTGGCCCAGAATCCACTTTTTATAACTTAAGGCCCATTCACCAGGCCCCACCTCCTGAGAGTTCAATCACTGCCCAGTAATGCAGCTCTGGGACCAAACTTTCACATCACATGGACAAGAGAGGGGTGAACTCACACCCATTCCTAAAGAGTCCACTTTTATATTAATGAACCCTTAACCTCTTCGTGAAAGCAGAGCCTTCATAACTTAATTACCTCAAAGAGACTTGGTTTCTAGATATCTCTGCAGCGGTGACTAATGACACATTACACATGAACTTGGGGGTGGCACAATCAAATATTAACAGGTATCGTGTTTACTTGCCATTGTTTCAAGGTTCCCTCATTTTAACTTTTACTAGGTATATGAGTGAAATTCCTTTATCTGTTCAGCATGTGTTTTGTAAATGTTTTCTAAGCCTGTTGCTTGCTTTATCATCCTATTAGCAATAAATGCCTTTCCGAAAGCAGAAATTTTGCCTTTTAATGAAGTCCAATTTTCCTAATAATTTTGGTGGTATGATTAAAAACCTCAGCACCAACCCAAGGTCACTGCGTTTTCTACTATGTAATCTGAAAAGTGATATTATTTAAATTCTTTACACTTGATCGTAAACCATGGATTTAGCTTTTGTATGAGTTCTGCATCTGGAACATATATGCCTTTTTCTGTGTGCCAGTACTGGGGCTTGAAGTCAGGTCCTTGTGTGGTTTCTTGTTGTTTTTGCTCAAGCCAGGTAGTCCAACACTTGTGCCTTAGCATTTTTGGAAGTTAATTGGAGAAAAAATGTCTCATGAACTTTCCTGCCTGGCCTGGATTCAAATTGTGATCTTCAGCTCTCTGCCTCCTGACTCGTTAGGACTTACAGGTGTGAGCCACTGACGCCGAACAACATCCACTTTTTATGTATGGTAAATCTATCTGTATCTTCAGCATCTTTTGTTGAAAGCCTCTTCTTTCTTCACTGGATTGCTTTTGCTTATTTGTCAAACTTCAGCTGTCTCTATCTGTGCTAGTCTAGTTCTGGCTTTCCTATTCTGTTCTATTGGTGTGCTGTATTGTATTGCCTTGGTCACTGTAGCTTTACAGTAAGTCTTCAAGTGAAGCCAGGCAGCAACTGTCCTTCCATTTCATTCTTCTTAGTCATATTGTATTGGTTATTCAGGAACTTTAGAACTGATCCTTATCAAAGACCCAATTGCTCCATTTTTTTTTTCTGGTACTGAGGTTTGAACCCACAGTCTCAGTATTTGCATACCTTGTTACTGAGCTACCACTTTACCACTTGAGCTACTCTTTTTCAACCTGGTTTTGGGCTGGTTATTTTAGAGATAGAGATTTGTTGGACTTTTCTTCGCAGCTGGCTTCAAATTGTAATCTTCCAGACCCCAGCTTCCTGTGTAGTTAGGATTACAGGAGTGAGCTATTCATAACAGGCAAGATGTGAGAATTTTTATAGAGATTGCATCGTCAATAGATACTGAAAAAAATCCTAATATCTTAACAATACTAACTCCTCATATTTCATATACATGAAATAGCACCCCATTTATTTAGATGATTTAAAGCATTTCGTTCATTAGTACATGCCTTATCAAAACTCTTTATTTTACAATAAACATTATTCTTTGTTTCTTCTCCTCCCTTCTACCCTATCTACTTCCTGTCAGGACCAACGAATAATCTAGGGTAATCAATAATCTATTCCAATCAGCCAAGTACTCCCATGCTGTTATATATGTCTGTAAATATATTTCTCATGGTATTTGTGCATTTTGATTTTGTTTATCTGTTTGTCTTTCTTTATGAACAGATATAGACACACACATATGCATTTACTCAAAACTTTAAATAATTATATATACCTTTCTGGATCTTGCTCATCTCCTTCAATAATTCCAGATATATCTCTAACAGAGATTTAGTCCAATTTCAACCTTTTTAAAAATGAGAACATAATATCCACTTGTGGTACAGATCACCAAAATTTATTCATCAATATTTTCCATGTTTATCATTCATTTTCTGCTTCAGTTTTTCGTCCCAAGAACATCAAAGTATTCATTCTTTTTTATTGTAATTAGTAAAAGGGTTACATGATATTTGCCAGATAGAAGGTGCATTAATTCACATACATTGATACCCTTTCACATGCCTTGGGACCCATTACCCTCCCCCCCACACCCTGCACCCGTATTGGTTTTCCCCCCTTCCCTATCAAATTTCAAATAACCAAATAGAAATAAATTCAATATATCAGATAACAAAGTGAGATACTATAACAATATGAGATAACCAAGGGACAGCAAAGGAGATGAGAGACAACATAGTACATTAAGGACAACAGTCATTCCTTATATGGCTTTTGTTTCAATATCCTGGAGGTCCTTTCAATTAGCTTCATACTATATGGCCTTATGTATCAAGATTTTGCTCTATTGCAGATCTCTGCTAGTAGAGCCCAAGGTTTCTACTGATTATGACGAATAAGGGAAACCATTGAACCTAAGTTCCTTTGAGTTTGGCTTCCTTCACTTAATATGATTTTTTCTAAGTCTTTCCATTTCCTAACAAATAGGGCAATGTCATTCTTTCTGACAGCAGCATAGAATTCCATTGTGTACAAATACCACAACTTGTTGATCCACTCATCAACTGAGGGACATCTAGGTTGGTTCCATATCTTTGCTATGGTGAATAGTGCTGCAATGAACATCATTGTGCTAGTGGATTTAGTATGCCCTTGTTTCTGGATGGTGGAATTGCTGGGTCATAGAGGAGTTCTATGTTTAGCCTTTTGAGGCACTGCCACACTGCTTTCCATAGTGGTTGAACAAGTTTGCACTCCCACCAACAGTGTAGTAGTGATCCCTCCTGGCCACATCCCCTCCAGCATCTGTTATTATTCGTTTTCCTGATCCTGGCCATTCTAACTGGAGTGAGGTGGAATCTTAGAGTTGTTTTGATTTGCATTTCTTTTATGACCAGAGATGTTGAGCATTTCTTCATGTGTCTATATGCCATTTTTGTTTCTTCTTCAGAGAAGACTCTCTTTAAGTCTTTGGCCCATTTTTTAATGGGATGGTTGTCACTTTGGAGATTAGTTTTGGAGTGATTCAATTTTTTGAGTTGTTGATATATTTTAGATATGAGGCCTTTGTCCGTTGTTTGGTTGGTGAAGATCTTCTCCCACTCTGCAGGCTTCCTAATTAATTTACTAGTTATGTCCTTTGCCATACAAAAGATCCGCAGTTTAATGCAGTCCCACTTATCCAGCCTTTCTCTGATTTGTTGTGATTCTTGGTCCTTATTAAGAAAGTTTCGACCTGTGCCAAGGAGGCCTAGTGTATCTCCTATTCCTTCCTGTAGAGTTTTCAGTGTGTCAGCTTTTACCTCCAGGTCTTTGATCCATTTGGAGTTAATTCTAGTGCAAGGTGACAAAGAAGGATCCAACTTTAGTTTTCTGCAGGTGCTTAACCAGTTCTGCCAGCACAACTTGTTGAAGAGGCTGTCTTTCTTCCATTCTATTTTTTTGGCTCTCTTGTCAAAGATTAGGTGGCCATAGGTCTGTGGTTTAATATCTGGGTCCACAGTTCTATTCCATTGGTCTTCAGGCCTGTTCTTGTGCCTGTTTTGAGAATTATAGCTCTGTAATAGAGTCTAAAGTTTGGAATTGAAATTCCTCCAGCGCTGTTCTTTCTGCTAAGAAGTGTTTTTGCTATACGGGGTCTTTTATTATTCCATATGAAATTTTGAATTGCCTCTTCTATTTCATTAAAGAATGCCATTGGGATATTGATGGGTATTGCATTGAATTTGTAGATAGCCCTTGGCAAGATTGTCATTTTCACAATGTTGATTCTTCCAATCCAGGAGCATGGGAGGTTTTTCCATTTCCTTAGTTCTGCTTTAATTTCCTTTTTTAGGGTTTTAAAGTTTTCATCAAAAAGGTCCTTTACATTCTTAGTTAAGCTAATTCCTAGGTACTTTATTTTCTTTGAGGCTATTGTGAAAGGAGTTTCTTTCCTGATTATTGCCTTGTTCCTCTCACTGTTGGCATAAAGGAAGACAGTTGATTTTTGAGGGTTGATTTTATAGCCTGCTACTCCCCCAAAGTTTTGAATCAGCTCAAGGAGCTTGGGAGTAGAGTCTATAGGCTTCTTTAAATACAGAATCATGTCATCTGCAAAGAGGGATAGTTTTACTTCCTCTTTCCCTACTTGGATCCCCTTTATGCTTGCTTCTTGCCTTATTGCACTGGCTAGGAATTCTAGTACTATGTTAAAGAGGAGTGGAGAGAGTGGGCATCCTTGTCTCGTTCCTGATTTTAGAGGGAATGGCTTTAGATTTTCACCATTAAGTGTAATACTAGCAGTGGGTTTCTCATACATAGCCTTTATTACATTGAGGAATGTTCCATGGATTCCTAGTTTCTCCAGAGTTTTTAACATAAAGGGGTGTTGGATCTTGTCAAATGCCTTTTCCGAGTCTATTGAGACAATCATGTGATTTTTGTCCTTGCTCCTGTTGATGTGTTGAATTATATTAATTGATTTGTGTATGTTGAACCAGCTTTGCCTCCCTGTGATGAATCCAGTTTGATCATAGTGTATAATATTTTTGATGAGTTGTTGTAGACGGTTGGCCAGTATTTTGTTGAGAAGTTTTGCATCGATGTTCATCAAAGATATAGGTCTATAGTTCTCTTTCTTTGATGAATCTCTGTCTGGTTTGGGGATGAGGGTTATACTGGCTTCATAGAATGAGTTTGGTGAAGAACCTTCATTTTCAATTTCGTTGAAGAGCTTGAGGAGTATTGGTGTGAGCTCTGCTTTGAAGACCTTATAGAATTCAGCTGTGAATCCATCTGGCCCTGGGCTTTTCTTAGGTGGAAGTTCTCTAATTGCCAATTCTATTTCAGAGCTTGAAATAGGCCTGTTGAGTTGGGTTAGTTCTTCTTGGTTCAGTGTGGGTATGTTAATATTGGCTAGGAATTCATCCATTTCATCTAGATTCTCAAATTTGTTGGCATAAAGGTTTGAGAAGTATTCCCTCATGATATTCTGGATCTTGGTAATTTCTGTCGTGATATTACCATTTTCATCTGCGATTTTGTTTATTTCGATATGCTCTCTTCTTTTTTTGGTAAGATTTGCTAAGGGCTTGTCAATTTTATTAATTCTTTCAAAGAACCAACTCCTTGTTTTGTTGATTCTTTCTATACTTCTTTTGGATTCCAAATCATTTAATTCTGCTTTGATTTTAATAATTTGTTTTCTTCTACTGGGATTAGGGTTGGTTTGCTGCTCTTTTTCCAGGAGCTTAAGGTGAGACATTAACTTGTTGGTTTGCAATTTTTCCAACTTGTTGTTGTAGGCACTCAGAGCTATAAATTTTCCTCTGAGTACTGCCTTTGCTGTGTCCCAAAGGAGTTGGTATTTTGTGTGCTCCTTACTGTTAAATTTCATAAACTGTTGGATTTCTGTTCTGATCTCTTCGATGACCCATTGGTGATTCAACAATGTGTTGTTCAGTCTCCATGAGTTACAGAGTTTTCGTTGGTGGAGATGTGTGTTCAGTTCCAATTTGATGCCTTTGTGGTCTGAGAGTGTGCATGGAATAATTTCAGTGTTTCTGAATCTGACCAGGTTTGTTTTATGGCCTAAGATGTGATCTATTTTGGAAAATGTTCCATGTGCTGCTGAGAAAAACGGATATCGTGTTGTTGCTGGGTGGAATATTCTGCAGATGTCTGTTAGATCTAGTTGGTCCATATAGTTGTTCAGTTCTAAGGTTTCTCTGTTGAGTTTTTGCCTTGTTGATCTGTCCATAGGTGAGAGTGGTGTGTTAAAGTCACCAACAATCACTGTATTTCGATCTATGTATGGTTTCAGTGTAAGTAAAGTTTGCTTGATGAAGTTCGGAGCTCCGGGATTGGGTGTGTAAATATTTAGGATCGTTATGTCTTCCTGGAGGAAAGATCCCTTTAGTAGTATGTAGTAACCTTCTTTGTCTTTTCTTACTAATTTTAGTTTGAAGTCTATTTTATCTGATATGAGGATGGCAACTCCAGCCTGTTAGCTTGATAGAGTTTATTCCAACCTTTCACTTTCAAAAGATGATTGTTTTTTTTGGGTAAGATGCGTCGCTTGAAGACAGCAGAACCATGGCTGTCAATCTCCAGTCAATGGCCTGAGGGAGGGGGCTGTTGAGGGGAGGGACAGGATTCTAAATTCCTTGCCCCCCTGCTCCCGCCAGTCTTTCTCGGGCGGGGTGTTGGGGTCTGAGTTAAGTTCTATTGCTTGGCACCCGCTCTGCTTTCCCGATGTGTTTGGGGACGCGCTGTATTACTCACGCCTCTGCGTCCCTCTGCGGGAGCTCCTCGGTGGTGGGGAGTCTTTCACTCCCCTCGGGTCTCCGCTGCCGCCTGTGTTCTGCGTCTGGGTTCCGCCGCTTGCTGTTCTGGTTCCGCGTCTGGGTTCCGCTACTTCCGCCGTTCGCTGGCCTGGTTCTGTGCTGGTTTCTGCAGCAGTTGGGCTCCAGGCCTGGCGCCCTCCACTGCCGCCGCTTTTCGTGGCTTGGAGCCAGCGCCCGCCACCGCTTTCCTGGCCTGGAGCCGGCACCCGCCACCGCTTTTCGTGGCTTTCCACGGCTTTCGTGGCTTGGATCCGGCGGCGAGAGGTGGGGGAGGGGTCCTCGCGTTCCGAATTCTTTGAGAAAGTTGGATGTGAGCTTTATCTGGATTTCTTTTCCGGTTTGAGTCCTTCTCCGTTGCTTTTTGAGTTTGTTGTTGTGGATTTCTTTAGGTAGTTGGCTCGTGGGACTCCCTGGTTCTCTCTTTTTGTGAGAGAGAGCTAGGCAGGGTCCCTTTTGTCTCGGCGCCATCTTCCTTCTCCAACGTATTCATTCTTACAAATGTATTTTAATATATTGTTTATTTGTAGGGGAAGATTCACGGAGAAGGAAACTATAGGTCATAGGAAGATGTAAGTTTATGTTAAGTAGATATTATCAGACTATATTGTTGAGAATGTTTCTACTCCATATTTGCATCATAAAAGCATGGAGAGAATTTTACCCTTGTTCTCACTGTAAATTGTTATTATCACCCTCTTAGAAAATTTCTCAGTGTACTGGTTTTAAAAACTATCTGTGTTATTTTCATTTTTATTTCCCTGACTACTATTGAAATTGAGTGCATTATTTTAAATTCATCAGCCATTCGGCTTATATCTTTTGTTAATTATTTATGTGTATATTAAGGATTTCAGTCTAATTTTTCCTTGTTGTCAAGCACTAAGAGATCTTGTTATATTATATATATATATATATACATATACATATATTTTACCCCTGAGTGTCATCTTCATTTGTTTTTTTCTCAGACATAACTTTTTAAATAAATTTCTTTGTGGGCCATTTTATTCTTGACTTAATTTCTACCCTGATGCATCAAGCATTGGCTGAGATATTAAAACTTCAGAGTTGGGTGAGTGACTGGACAACTCGTTTTAAGAGGCTACCTGGACAGGAAAATCCATGACAGTCTTACTTCCATTTAACCAGTCAAGGCTGTAAGTAGAGCTGTGTCCAAAAAGCTAAGAGACATCACTCAGTCATGAGTTCAAGCCCCAGTACACACACACGCACACACACACACACACACACACACACACACACACACTCACACATTCATAGTGTCCTTGGCTCTATGTGACCTGCTCACAGCTTGCAGAGTGGGATTCTTAGCACACTTCTCACACATTTTTCTGAAATTTCTTTCATAGAACTGTTTTATAATAGCAGCCCTCATGACACTGACAAGTCTTTTCTACTTCATTCTTGGAGAAGATGAACAACTCTGCCTTTCTGAACATCATGGTAACGAACCCACCCACTCTACTGCTTTTATAGGTTCTGTACAAATGTCCTTAAATAGATGTCATTTCACTGAAGCTAATCATCCTTTGTGGCTGCTAAGTTATTTTGTGGCTGAGTTATTCTATTCAATTTATATGCATTGAAGAGCAACTCCCATGAGCTTTCGAGTACTTGAAAGGCCAAGGGCACCAACTGACCCCAGTGGTTGAAGACACAGCTATGCCCTGAAAACTTTTCTCCAGTGATAGAAAGGCCACAATAGAGAGAAGGGAAATGGGTAGAACAGCCTTTCTGCTGGGTGAATTATTTCATTCTGAGTACATATGTCCCATTTCCCTTCCCCTCCCATACACACCATCTTCCATCCTCTTTCCATACCAGATCTCAAAACAAATTCTACAAAGTCATAAAAGTTAAAAATGCACAATAAAAAAAATTATAAAAAAAAGTTAAAAATGCATTTTATGAAGGAAAGAAGGAACTTAAAGAGATGGGATTAATAATATGGAAATCCACTTTGTACTTTAGTCTTTCATTGTGCCCTTAAAAAGCATGCAGGTAAGGCCAGAGTCTGAGGTTCTTCCTTCCAAATCTTTTTTACTTCTGCCTTTCAACCCAGGAGGTGTCAGATCTACCATGCAGTCTCCATACGGTCTGAAATCTTCCCCTGCTTCCTCAGGTTCCTCTCCCCTCATCTTTCATATACATCATTCCAAATAATTTTATAAGCTAGTAGGAGGGCCTTGCATTCAGGAGAAGCTGGATGGATACAGCCAGGTTTTGCTCCAGAGGAAGTAACTCTTTTTCCCTTTTTGACACTCCATTTTTTCTGTGACAGGAAAGGAGAAAAACATTTATTGCCAAGCAGGCTGGATGGCTTGCCAGCTTGTGTTAATAGGCCTTTCCACTGCTGAGACAAAAGGCCTGAGAAAAATACTGGAGAAAGGGAAGGATTTACAGGGATTTGTAATTCCAATCTATAGTGTCATGTCCATGGCCTACGGTGAGACAAAATATCAGGGAAGAAAAAGATGTGGAGAAGCAAGAGATGCTCACCGCATAGCAGCAGGAAGACAGAGAGAGAGGAGAGAGAGAGAGAGAGAGAGAGAGAGAGAGAGAGAGAGAGAGAGAGAGAGAGAGAGAGAGAGCGCAAAAGGAGAATAAGGTGTTATCAATGGCATACTCCCAGTAGCTTACTTCCTCCAACCAGGCTCCATTTTCTCAGCATCCACTCAGCTATAAATCCATAAATGGATGAATCTGTTCATGAATTTAAAGCCCTACTGTCAAGTCACCTCTCAAGAGTCTAAGAGCTGACAACCTAGCCCTTAACACATGAGCCTTTGCTGAATACTTTCAGATTAAAACCATAACACAGCTATTGATTGGAAGTGTTTCAGAAAGCCAACTGTTTTAATTGGGAGAGCTTGGTTACTGAAATGCCAGAAAGCCTTAGTTCTACATGAAGGTGATCTTAGATGGAGTCTCTTCCACTGGGAGGAAGGCAGTCATGATTCCAGGTGACTCACTGCCTACTTAACGTTCCAGGGACATTTAGAAACTCTTCTGCCCATTCTTACAATGCACAACCAATACTGTACATTTTATTTGTGAAGGAGAGTTTCAGGATAGGATTAATTAGGTAGTTGTGCACAGTACAATTCTTGATCCCTAAGTCTTTTCAGGACTGTCTATGCATTCCTTGCTCTCAAAGACTTTCAATTTAATTTTATGTTTAATGTTTGCATTTTTTACTTTTTGTGCTAGCATCAGAGTTTGAACTCAGTACCTGGGTGATGTCCCTTAGCTTCTTTTGCTCAAGGTTGGTGATTTGACATTTGAGGAATAGCTCTGCTTCTGCGTTTTGCTGGTTATGGTGGAGGTAAAGGGTCTCACAGAGTTCCCTGTGTGAGCTGGTTTCAAGCTGTTACCCTCAAATCTTAGCCTTCTGAATAGCTAGATTTACAGAGATAAGCCAGAAGAAAGCTTTCAATGTTAAATAAAATAATTCCAGGAAAAGAAATACACATTGTCACTACAGCCCATTTTCAACATTCACACTCAGAAGCCAAGTTTTATTGACAAATCATAGAAGTGTTCTTTTGCAAAGATTCCCTTCTTTTTACCACTAGCATGTCAATCCTTTCCAACCTTCACACTGTGTACCATCATTCTTGTCCCTCATGTTATTTGTGCCTGTTCCTACCAGGAAAAGAATGTGTTTAGCACCCTTTATTTATTCCAAAAGTTCACATATTTACAAACTTGTGACTTTAGCAGAATAAACTTTAAATTTAACCACAAATAAGGAAAGCTGTTCAACCCAAAGTTATAGTACCCTTTTTAGTGAGAGGATGTTACTTGAAGATCTAATCATCGTGACCATAAAGTCAACATCTGGAGAATAAGAATAAGATGGAGAGGCATGGAGACATCTCAGGTGATGGAGGGGGAGGTGAGATGAAGAGTGTGTCTTGAATTTGCTAACTGGAGACTCAGTCAGACCCAAGTGTCTTATCTGGCTCATAACATAGAAGACAGCTAGAGATTTGATTCAACTCTCTCCACTTCTTTTGAGTGAGGAAATAGAGTTGTGGAAACTTTCAGTTGAATAACTAACTGCAGCCTATCAGAAATAGTGGAATAATTATACTATCTATATTCTAATTTATAGCTTCTATTTTTCCTCTAATTTTAAAATGTATAATTTAAAATGTATCAAATGAATTCCCTGTCTTTTTTTGTTTCTGAAAGGAAACCCATTAATCTTATCATGTGTAAAATGAGATTACTTATTCTTATAGTGACCTCATTTCAGGCTAATCGTAACAGCAAATATTAATAATATGCTTTCTCTATGCCAGCCATTATCTAATTTAGCATGTGACATCAACTCATGTAGTTTGAACTCAGAGCCTTATACTTGCTATCTAGATGCTCCTCTACCTGGCCACGTGTCCAGGCTTTTTAACTTGGGGTTATTTAGATTATTTTTCAGGTAAGATCTTGTTTTGGCCCCCTGCGACTGACCTAGTATCAAAATGCTTTCACTTATACCTTTCATGTAACTCAGACTATGTATACCACCACATCCAGCTTGATCATTGAAATAAGGTCTTGCTAACTTTTACCTCAGGCTCACCTCAACTCATGATCTTCAAAATTTTTACTTCCTGAGTAATTGTAAGTATGAGACACTGTGCAGTAGGATTATATATTTATTCCCATCCTGTGAGTATGTCTGTATTCCCATTTGGCGGATGTGGAAATGGAAGCAGAAAAGCTAAATGACATTCCTGCAGATACCCAATTAGTCGGCAGTCTAATCGACAGCTTTAATTTGACCCAGAACTTCAACAACTCCCCTGTCTGCTCCAGAAAGCAGAATGCCTACCTCCTACACATATTGACAACCAATACAAATCCTCCCAACAAAATATTTCTCCAAATAATCTCAAACCTTGAGATTATTGGCCTTGAATGATGTTCTCTGTCATCTTTGAACGTAGTTTCCAGTTAATAAATGTCCTCTTTTTATTGACAGAAATTTAATTAACTTGATCGTCTCTTGGGCCCAACAGAAATGATCATCAGATTGAGGAAATTGCAAAGAAATGGGTTATTACTCTGGAGGCAGGGCAGGGGGAGAAAGGCAGAGAGAGAGCTAAATGCAGAAAGAGGTGGGAGAGGGTAGTGGAGAATTGGAGAGCTGTAGCTCACACGGCTTTTCCAGTTTCTGCCAGGCTCCCTCCCTCCCATTGGCAGATAATTACTACAAGGCACAGGAGTGATTGCTAAGCAGACAGTGTGGAGGTCCCAAGTGACTGTGGATCTCTCCCACGACCACAATCTCCTCGCGATGAGGGAACAGACATGACAGCAGCCACAGCAGGGAGGGGGAGGTGAGATGAAGAGTGTGTCTTGAATTTGCTAACCGGAGGCTCCTGGAAAGTTCCCTGTGCTCTGCTTGTTCCTGGAAAGTCAAATAGAAAAGAGCAAATGAGAAGGATCCTTCAAACCAGCACAGGAAGCAAGCAGCCACATGGCTGGTGTTCAAAGGGCCCATATCATCATTTCAAGTCCCTGTGGACTGCTGCACACTTTTGGAAGCATGGCTTCTCCTTTTTAATCACTTGATGAGTGCCCTGCAACTCTGCTACCACAGTCTCTGCAGCTTAAAAACTCAGTTTCCCTCCATCAGACTATAAAGGCCAGCATTTTCCCTGCCTTACCATCTGACAATAGCCTTGCTATTTCTGCAGTGACTTTTGCCAGCTCCATTTCCAACTGAAATGCTACCAGAAGCTGGTACAATCTCTGGCTCTGTGGAACAGCAACATTTACAGATGTAGGAAGAGGGGTAGCTTTCTAACCAGTCTCCTTTGTCCTTCCCCTCCCATCTATTATCAAGCCAACAAGCAGAGATATCTGTTTATAAATACAAATAAGAATCTGCTTATTATCCTTGCTGAAAACCTTTTCTGGGGGGATTCTAAATGAATGGTGGTACATGGTGTTTAAGAAAGCATAACCGAGGCCCTAGTTTACCTTTCGACTGTTATCATTGGCTAGTCTCTCTTCTCTATCTTGTGCTACTTCATCCTGTTTTTGTGGGATAACATGCTGCCCCCTTGCCAGGGCTTTAGCACATTTTATTACTGGCCTAGATCTTGCCCCTTTACTAGTTAATTCTTAGCCTTTGGATCTCTGAGTGGCATAGTTTTCATTTCCCTTCCAAATCCACTTTGTCATGTCCTTCCCCATTCCTTGCCTCAGATGACAGAACTATAAGAAGTATACTAATGGCCTAGCTCCACAGATTACTAAAAGGGAAGAACAGAATTAAGTCAGGATATTTCGTTTTCTGGATAGCTCTTTTGGAACTGTCAAAGATGTTTTATGGTTCAACTATCACTGGGTTCACAATCACAAAATCTCCATGACAATAAACATCTGCTTCTCCAGTGTCCTCAGGTGCTTTTGGGGGGGGGGAGAAGACTGTGTGGAGAACGGAATTCTCCACTGTACAGCCAGCTGTACTTGTTGGCTGTTGGGTCAATGAATGACACATGCAGGCCTCTTCAAAAGTCGTAGCATTTTACATCTGTAAATACTAAGCTGCTGCAGCAGAGCCAGATGATTGTACCAGCAACTCATAATATCCAGGCGTTGGGAGCCCGAGGAAAGGGGCAGAGGATAGTTATTGGATGAATGGACAAATTAAGAAAGTGGTATCAGCTGCAGCTCACTGGGATTATTGAAAACAAGGGAAGTAATACCACCAAAACCCCCAGGGTGTCCCTCATATGGAAGAAGGAAGAATTTTAAAAGAAGTTTTGATTTCCTCTGAAGGCACAGGTGATGGTGGTTTCATAAGGGTCACCACATCAAAGTGTCCCTCTGTTGCTGAAAGTGGCCAACTGACGGTACATAAAATAGACTCAAACCATCAAAGTCCACCCAGAGAGTGACTTCCCAGACTTGAAAGATGGCCAGATGTCTTGCACAGCATGAACACGTTCTTAGTGTTGAACTGGAAAGTAGAACTAGGCATGCAATAAAATGAACTGTTTTCTATTTGACAACTCAGAGCCCCAGCATTATAAAACAGAATGAGCTTTGCTTGCTATTCTTATTTCTGCGCAAATATTTTAAATGGGAAGTGGAAAAATGGCTTTTACAAAAGTTTAAACTGTATGTGACATGCACATCACTGGTGGTGGTTTAAGTGCTGTTGTTATGGTTCACAGCTGTGACTGAGAACAAACTGAAACAAAGCATTTCCTTGTTCTACTTGCATAGGTCTCTTTTATAGCACCGAACTGCTTTATGTATGAGATGGTTGCAATGTGCATCAACTTGTACCCTCCAATCTTTTTCACCTTAGCTCTTCTGTGCTGCTGGCAAAAGACACTGGGGGAAAAGTGGGGAGGAAAGAAATATCCTCAGCCATTTCAGGTCACCAAACCAAGGAGAGGAAGCATGGCACATCATATAGGATCAAACTTTTATATTTCACAGACCCAGGTTTGAATCCCTGCTCTACCGCATCTTACCTACAAACCCAGACCTCGTGTTTAACTTGTTTCAGTGCCATCTGTAGACCACAGTTCAGTAATACTTCTCATGTTGGTGTGTTGTATTAATACAAATATCATGTATGGTTCCTAGCACCGAGGAAATTCTGTAGCACACTATGGCTATCATTGTGCCAAGAAGGAGAGTTTCAGAGAATCCAAAAGTGGCCAGGAGTATAAACTAATGGCAGAGTGCTCACCTAGCATGCACAAAGCCCTGGGTTCAATTCCTCAGTACCACACACACAGAAAAAGCTGTGTGCTGTGGCTCAAGTGGCAGAGCACTAGCCTTGAGCAAAAAGTGTGACAGTTTCCATGCCCTGAGTTCAAACCCCAGGACTAGCAGAAAAAAAAGAAAGTCCAAAATTAGCAGGAGTTGCCAGGCACTGGTGGCTCACACTTGAAATCTTAGCTATTGGGGAAGCTGAAATCTGAGGATTGTGGTTCAAAGTCAGCTCAAATAGGAAAGTCTGTAAGACTCTTTTAATTAACCACAAAATGATGGAAGTCTTGCTGTGGCTCAAGAGATAGAATGCTAGCCTTGAGGAGAAAACAAAGGGAGAAAAGACTCAGTGTCTGGGCCCTAAGTTGATGACCTAAGACTAGCACCAGAAAAAAGCAGTAGCATTTTAACCAATTCCAACTGCCTGCCCCCCTCACCCTCCTCAGCCCACCCCCTACTCTCCCATCTAATGCAATCTGGCTTTCTGGATCTTGATCTTCACTCATTTCAGTCATTTCCAGCAAGGACAACTGTAGAAGTTGTCTTCAAATAGATCAAAACCTCTGGCACGAGTCTTAGGACCATTGCTTGAGAATAGTAATCCAGGGTATACCTGGTACAAATTACCTGTACCAAACTTAGGAAACCTGCTGTGCAGGACCTTATTCACTCTTCAAGGCATAACCTTCCTTTACCTTCCAGTCTCCATTCTAGTCAATGTAGCTTTCGTTACATAGCAGGAAATCTCTGCCATTAGCAGTAATAAGACTACACAGCTGAAACCAGGGAGCAAGAGAAGAAACCGTTACATACTTCACATGAAAGTTCACCAATGCTTTAATCTCAAGCAATTGCAGAAGTCTAGAGATTGTTTTCTGGTTTCTTGTTGCTAGCTGTGTGAAACTGCCACAAACACAGTGGCTGAAAAAAAACTGTTTTCTTACAGTTATTGAGCAGGAAATTCAAAATGGACTTTACAAGGCTAAACTCAAGTGAACAACGGGACCAGGATACTTACCCATTCCTAAATCTGTGGCATACTTGTAGAAACTTCTGTCATATGAAGCTATGCTCCCAAATTCTAGGATTAGGATGTGGAAATCTTGTGGGGAGAGAGGAGGAAGAACTTTTTTGTCTTCATAGACTCATCAATAAGTCCACTCTTCAGCAATATTCAAACCATCTCCCGTGGACTTCTTCTTTCCGTGTCCAATGAATCCCACTTCCTTGGGTGACTGTGAATAAAGCAGAGGTGCTGAGAAAGGGAATCAAAGTCTCTACAGCTCCACAGAACCCTCAAACAATTAATAACTATAGTTGATGTTTAGATAATTGATTCAAAAGGAATCACCAATGGAGCTTCCTTTTTCCCTTGGGGAAAGTTCCAGATTTACATATGTACATGCCAGACACCCTCAATGCCTCCAAACAGATAACCCACCTCCTCTTCATTCAGCATATTCAAGAAGGGCACAGTTCACACCAACTTCACCCCGTCACCCTTCTAAAAGTGGAACATAGCCTGTCACATCATTTCTTGGTCTCTACTGAGGTGTCAGAACATGTCATACTCTTTGCACTACTGCCCCAATGGCTTCCATTGTTAATGACCAGACTCATTCAGCCCAGTCAGTGTCTCTGTTAGATCTATTTTTCTCTGGCCCAAGGAGAGTGAAGTCAGTCAGAGTTGTTCCCATGCAACAACTCTGCACTAGAAGCTACTCACACTATTAGAAATAGTTCCTGGGATGAGATGGATCAAAAAAAGATTACTGGCACATGAGGCACTAAAGAACTAAAGGAAAAAATGAAAAATGTCCTATATGGAGAGAGAGGGAGAGGGAGAGGGAGAGGGAGAGGGAGAGAGAGAGAGAGAGAGAGAGAGAGAGAGAGAGAGAGAGAGAGGGAGGGAGGGAGGGAGGGAGGGAGGGAGGGAGGGAGGGAGGGAGAGAGGGAGGGAGGGAGGGAGGGAGGGAGGGAGGGAGGGAGGGAGAGACAGAGAGAGAGAGAGAGAGGCACCTTTGTGAATGTTTTAGAAAAGAACAGGCATGATATATCCAGTGCAACCAATAAGAATCTTTTTAAATGAGGGAAACTCATTACATGCACATTAATATGTATTATTACAGATTTAAAGACAAAGAGAGTGTATGTATAATAGACACCGATTTTTATGAAGTGGGAAATTCCATTGTTTGGTTTTTTTCCAGGTGAATGTGACTTAGAAGGGTGACTTTCTGATGAGTATCTCTGAGACGAGGATTGGGTGTGTGTAGTGTATTCTGGAAATCATCCCAGAACACTGGTGTGGAGGTGGAAAGAAAAGAATGCTAATGCAGAAACAGGGAAAAAAAGAAAAGAAACACAGGATGCATCTAGGAGCTGGATACTTCTGTGGACAAATGATTTGTGCTCACTGCAGCCATCTCAAGACATGTGAAAAAAATGCCTTGAAGTATCCCTCCAAGGGCCGAAGAAGTTGAAGTGCTTATCTTCTGGCAAGCATCCACAACTGCCAGATGGTTGCTCCAACTCCTTGATACTTCCAATTGCAAGGCTTAGTCTGTTCTTGCCATCAGTTCCCAAGTTGCAGGTCACAAATGCCTAGAACAGTGATTCTTATACACCAGAATTGTGAGTCCTGAGGGAATCCAGGCAGAAGCTCTGCCAAGACTGGGGAGCACTGGGAGAAGAGAATCATCTCTTTCAGTGTTCTCCTTCCTATATGGCTCAAACACCACCAGCACAGCACACAGAGAGTATTGTTCTGATGGCTAAACTATGAGTTTCTAAATGAATATAATGGCTGCTTGACGTGCTTCTCAATGAAGCAAAACAGCACAGTCCCTTAGCACTTAGTGAAACTTTCCACCCCTCAGTCTTTATAAAGATATTATAAGGAACTTGACCTTGTGCCTCTCATCCTATTTAACCCCATGCTACTGAATTTGGTAAAAAGATAGAAGAGAACTTCCATCAGAAGTGGTCAGGGATAAAAGGAAAGATGTTTGACTATGAGACGCTAGCTCAACAGGATATCATTTGCCTAACATATACAAGGCCCTGGGTTCTAGGCCTTAGGACCACAAAGCAATGAGGAGGAAGAAGCTCAGGGAAGAGGAAGAGAAAGAGAAGATGGAGGAGGGCAGAAGAAAGAGGAGAATCACAATGAGGAAGAGGAGGAGAAGCAAAGAACACAGATGAGGAGGAAAAGAAGTACAAAGAGAAGGAGGAAGAAAAAACTTAAAAAGAGCACAAGAAAGAGGAAGAAACAGAGAACACGTGAGGTTATATGTTACTCTGTAATTTTATTAAGTAGTTGTACAAAGAGGTTCCAGTTCCATAATTCAGGTTGAGTACATGATTCTGGATCACTGTCACCACGTGTATCATTCTCTTCCATTTTGCCCCTAACGTCCCTACCCTCAAGTTACATGATTCCATTTTTATGTAATGTGTTTTGACTATAATGACTGCATTTCCTCACCCATCCTCCCTCCATTCCCGTGATCTCCCCTTAAACCTAGTTCCATTTCCTAGTATTCATTTTGATAAACCATTCAATAGTTATTCAGAGGAATTGTACCTTTGGACCTCTCTCCCTAAATATGCCCTCAATTGTCATAGTTTTAAAAGTAAAACAGAATCTCAGAACTGATATCACTAGCTCTATAATATTGGATTGCTACTTTGGCTTTTAACAAGCTTTTGCCTTCCTGTAATCCTTATTTTCAATGGTTATAGGAAGCACACACACCAGAGGATGCTCAGAGTTAGCAGTCCTGGCACAGGGCAGCCCCTCAATCCTCTTCAATTCTTACTTTCAGTGTGGATTTGTTGGACACACTAGTAGTAAAACTGAGAAACTGCAACACCTGAGTCAGGTCCCTTGTCTCTATAGCCTGGAAGAACGAGTCCATAGACACATAAGGAGAAGAGAAATGATAAATATTTATTGAAGCAAAAGATAAGCAGTGAGTGCTCCAGCTAGACAGAAGGGAATCAGAGGGAAGGCAGTCACCTAGGAAGCATTGTGTGGTTTAATTAGGTGTCCCTTGGAGGGAGGGAGGGAAGGAGGGAAGGAGGCAGAGAGGCAGGGAGAAAGGGAGGGAGACGGGAGGGGGGACCTATGTGATTCTCAAGATCATTCGACAACCAGTGAGCTATGTTAGCCCAAGCACCCAATCAGAGCCTGCATAAGCTTTCCATGAATTGTTTGGCCCTCTGACTAAATGGATACCCATTCTGGCACATACCTCTGGAGTCCTATCCATCTGTTGTTCATTCACAATCTTCCAGGGGCAATGGGCCATGACTGATGCTCAGAGGCCCATATGCACAACTGTTCAAGGGCATGATGCCTAAGGGCCTTGCACACAGGACTCTTAGATGCCATGATGACGGATATAGTACCACTCTGGGACCTCTCCCTTTGCCCCAATTTCCCTGCCATGTTCTTTTTTCTGCTCTCCTCTTCAATTTGTGGCCTTGGCCTTCAAAAGTCAAAGGCAAGCCACGTTTAGACACTTCCAAAAAATATTTCTAAGAGATAATGCACTCTACAACTCCCCTTGCTCAAAAACAATCAGCAACAATAAAACCACTCTCCTTCAGATCCTGAGTCCTGCAATGTGGGTTTTCAACTTGAGAGAAGGAAGCTACCCTTAATTAACATAAAACCACCTGCTAAAGGCAGCTCTGTGGA
Organism: Megascapheus bottae; assembly: GCF_031878675.1. Lineage (NCBI taxonomy): Eukaryota > Metazoa > Chordata > Mammalia > Rodentia > Geomyidae > Megascapheus > Megascapheus bottae. The sequence continues at coordinate 5,463,487 of NC_143526.1, forward strand.
ACAGTCCTTTGAATCTGGCTAGACATTGTGAAAAACAGTTGATTTCACTTCAGTCATTCTCTTTGACCTTACTTTGTTGAATCTCCCTCCTGTTGCTTAACTTGGAGAGATTCTATACTTTTCAATTGTTTGGCAATTGAAAAAGTCCAGCCTGCTTTAAAACTTCAATCATATTCCATTTAACAGGAACAACAACAAAAAGACAGACTAGAAAGAAATGTTGGGGGAAGGGACATTGGCACAGAACTATCTTGAGACCCAGCCCTCTTCCCAGCCTTTTAGGTGCTGGTTTTGCTTGGTTTTGGGTTGTTTTGTATGGGCAGAAATGGGGCCATGATAGTGGAGGGAAGAAATGAGAAAAGGTTAGGCTCAGTGTGGCTGAGACAAGAAAGAGCCATTTCTTCCCAAAGCTTGTTAAAGTGGCAAGGTGATGAAAACAAAGCCATCTTAAATCTCTCTTGCTCAATCTTTCTCCTTAAATACCAAAAGCTGTACTTTAATTGTCTGCAGAGCATCCATTTGGACATTGTACAGGAAATAAGACAGGTAGCCTACAACCCCCTTGACTTTTCTTAGCTGTGATTCACATTCTGATTAATCCATCGATTCTGCAAGTCCAGCAGTGCACTGCCAAGTATAGAAGCCACAAAGAGTTGACTCATTTTAGTTCTTCTTGTGAAGAGTCCCTCTCATCATGCCATGTCCCATCCCCACTTGCTACCAAGGTGTTCTGGCCTGGATCCATTTATTTTAACTGGTAGCAGAAAAACAATTCAATCAGTTCTGGAAAAGTCATCTTCTCATTTTGGAGTACAAGGGTTTCTGGAGCTGCCTCTCTGTACACAGGAGAGCAAAGTCAGCTAGTGTGTTGCACACAAGCACCCCCAGTGCATAGCTCCCTCTTATGGATCAACCTACAGGAAAATGAGGCTATAACCACGATAACCACTCTCCACTCTCAGCCCACTAGGTTGTGGCTCAGGCCTTCAATTCTCTCCCCTCCACCCTGTCTCAGACTTTCCCTGGAAGAGTGAAAAGGAAAGAAACAAGAAGGGAATGATTGAGGATTACACACCTAGTTAGGTTGTGTAGTTTTTTCATTCATGGCTGGGTTCTACCATATAAGTCATTTCTCCACTTCCAGCATAGATAGAAATAGATAGATAGATAGATAGATAGATAGATAGATAGATCAATCTGTGTGGGTGTGTATGTATGTATGTATATGGGGGTGTATACACACCCACCCACATACACATACATATATATGTATATTATTATTATAAAGGGTTACAATTACTTAAGTCAGGTCATTAGTACATTTCTTTTTGAACACTCCCAGTTTTTCGCTTTGGGCCCCACCCACAAGTTATATAGTTCATTTACAGCACAATGTTTAGTGACTGTTGCTGCTGCATTTGGCCCTCCATTTCTAGCTTTTTTTTTTCTGGTAACTCGAAAATATGAATCTCTTAGATTTGTCTGCCTGGGCTGACTTCAAACTGAGAAGCTCAGATCCTGGCCTCCTCTGTAGCTTGAATTATAGGTATGAACCTATAATTTGCTTCGCTTTAATGTCCTGTTATATTTTAGATCTAGCTTCCACATGGTGCTTAGCATTCACTCTTTCTAACCCATGAATTTTGACAAATACATGGAGTTGTACAACTACCACCACAATAAACATTAAAAAGAGCTTCATCAAAAGATATGAACCAACCTAGATGTCCCTCAGTTGATGAGTGGATCAACAAGTTGTGGTATTTGTACACAATGGAATTCTATGCTGCTGTCAGAAAGAATGACATCGCTCCATTTGTTAGGAAATGGAAAGACTTAGAAAAAATCATATTAAGTGAAGTAAGCCAGACTCAAAGGAACTTAGGCTCAATGGTTTCCCTCATTCGTCATAATCAGTAGAAACCTTGGGCTCTACTAGCAGAGATCTGCAATAGAGCAAAACCTTGATACATAAGGCCATATAGTATAAAGCTAATTGAAAGGACCTCCAGGATATTGAAACAAAAGCCATATAAGGAATGACTGTTGTCCTTAATGTACTATGTTATCTCTCATCTCCTTTGCTGTCCCTTGGGTATCTCATATTGTTACAGTATCTCACTTTGTTATCTGATATATTGAATTTATTTGTATTTGGTTATTTGAAATTTGATAGGGAAGGGGGAAAACCAAGACGGGTGGGGGGGTGGGGGGGAGGGTAATGGGTACCAAGACATGTGAAAGGGTATCAATGTATGTGAATTAATGCACCTTCTATCTGGCAAATATCATGTAACCCTTTTATTAATTACAATAAAAAATAAAAAAATTTTTTAAAAAAAAGCTTCATCAGCTTAGGAAACGTCCCTTTGCTTCTCTTTGATTCTTAAGCCAGATTCCTGCCCTTAAATTCTGGCAACTACTAATTTGTTCTTTGGTCTTGTCGCCTCTTCTATACGAGAGCATCACAGGAATGAGGCTGTATGTCAGCGTCTGAGGCAGGTGTCTTCAATTTACCATAACACATTCAAGGTGCAGCCACATTATTGCTTCTGTCAATAGTTTGTTCTTTTTATTGCATAGTGGCACTCTATTATATGATAATCACACAGTTATGAATACACCTGCTGTGATCATTCATAAATAGATTTTTGTGAGAGATCTAAGTCCTGTGGTTTCAATGTACATATCTGAAAATGGATCTAAATGACTTGAGAGAAAAAGGGGGAGTGAAAATTATTTGGGTACAGAATGATCAAAGGATGACTCTGATCAAGATGCATTTACTCAGAAACTGACATGAGTTGGCACCTTTTATACAGCTACTAGAAGGTAATGTAAAGATAATCACAAAAAAGAAGTCATATCATAAGTGTAAGTTTAGCTATAAGAAAATGACAAAATGCTTTCTTCCATGATTCTACCACTTCTCGTATCCACAATAAACGTTAACGAAAGAATTCTGATTGTTCGAATACTTTTAACTGTTTCTATCAACTGTACTTCTTTATTTTAAGAAATTCTGATGTGCATAGTGATAGTTCATTGTTGTTTTAATTTTCATTTCTTTAATGACTAGTGATATTGAAGATTTTACGATGAGCCATGATGTATTTAATGAAATTCATGATTGAACTGCATGTTCATTTTAAAACTGGAATTTCTTCCCTTACTGTTGAATTTTGAGAGCTCTTTGTGTGTTTGGAATACAAATCCTTTATTAGATACATGACTTTCAAGTACTGTCAGGCTGAAGGCTTTCTTTTCATTTTCTTAAAAGCATTTTTAATTCAGTCACACATTTCAGTTTTCATGAAGTCCAGTTTACTTTCTGTTTTTAATTTGTGCATTGTGCTTTAGTATTATATCTGAGACCTCATAGCCTAACTCTAAAATCACAAGACCTTGAGGGAAAAAAAAAACAAAAAGGAAACAAAGCTCTGGGGCAGTGTCCAGGTCCTGAGTTCAAGCCCTATGACAAAAAAGCAGGGGTCGGGGAGAGGGCGGGAAGAAAAGAAAGACAGAGGCTGAATAATTGAGTTACACATTGCAAATACACCTGAAAAAAATCATTAAGAGCTTCAATGAAAGCTGTTGATAACAGGAGGATGAAGGAGGTTGAATATGGTCAAAATACATTATTTCAATTACAGAATGATGAAATACATATTATCCTATACTGTTAAAACAACAGTAAGAAAACAATACACACGTTCAGACCAGAATGTAATTTTTCTGATTTTTTTTTGTGGGTCATGGCGCTCTCCCTGAGCTCTTCAGCTCAAGGTTACCGCTGTACCCCTGGGCCTGGGCATTGTCCCTGAGCTCTTCAGCTCAAGGTCACCACCCTACCCTTGAGCCAAGCCCCACTTCCAGTTTTCTGGAGGTTAATTGGAGATAAAAGTCTCTGGTCCTTTTTGTGCCGGAGCTGGCTTTGATCCTTGATCCTTAGATCTCAGCTTCCTGATTAGTTAGGATTACAGGCATGAGCCACCCTGCCAGGCTATTTTTCTGAATTTTTAAAAATTTCTGGTTAGTTGAATCCACAGAGGATTCACAGAGGATAGGGAGATCCTACTGTACTCTTTTTGCATATATACATATACATATGATTTATATGTTCAATATTTCAATTTTATGTTTCATATGCACAGTTATTATATTGTGTATATATTTGCTTTACAAAATCAAAGAGAATAAGAGGCACCATGCTGATGTTTAAGGGGTTTCATGAATCAGCCAAAAAGCTGAACTCACTGTTGATTTTTGATTTTTTGCTTTGCATTGAGGTTCAAATTCAGACCTTTGCATTTGCTAGGCACACAGTCTAACACTTGAGCCACACCTCAGTACTCATTAAATACAAATTTAAATGCAAGCAAACAAAGAGGGATCATAAAATAAGTCATCTTAATACCTGGAGAATATAGAGCTTGAAGATAATTGAGAAATAGCAGCTCAGTATAAACAAGATGGCCAAAGGCAAGGAGAGCCCGCTTTCTGTAAGCAAGGGAGATGGATGGCAAGGATAGGTGGCTCTACACTACCGCAGGGAAGCAATTAGATTGTTTGCACATTTAACACTCAATTTGCTTGAGTCCAACACACAGAGCTCATCGATAAATGTGGGCTTTGATGAAACGTTTGTTTTTCTGTTTTGACTCTAAAATAGCTTTCAAAATGGGATATTAGTACATTTAAAAGGGGATTCTAATCCAGGATATACAAGCAGCTCAAGTAACCCCTTCCAAAAATTAATAAACCCAGTCAATAAATGGGCAAAAATGCCTAAACAGAGACTTCCCCGATGGTGTAAAGATGGCCAATACTCACAGGAGGAAATAGTTAGCATCCCTGGCCATAAAGAAAATGCACATCAAGGCAACACTGAGATTCCATCTCTCCCCACAGTAAGATGGGCTGGCACTGAGAATTCAAACAATAAAAAGTGTAGGCAGGAATGCAAGGAAAAAGAAACCCTATTACACTGCAGATAGGAATGTGAAACAGCATAACTAACTCTGAAAGATAGTTTGGAAATTTCTCAAAAAAAACAATCATAGTTCTACCCAATGTCCCAGCCATAGCACTCTTGAGCATCTACCAGAGCATCAAGATAAAGCAAAGACACTTGCACATCCATGTGCATTGCTACACTATTCACAATAGCCAAGTTATGAAAACCTACTGGATGTCCTGCAAGGGACGAGTGAACTTTAAAAAGAATAGAGTGTTACTTGTCCATTAGAAAAAAAGGATATTTGCATGGAAATAGATGGATCTATTTAAAACAAAACACATTAAGTGAAGTAAGCCAGGCTCAGAGATAAAAATATCACATTTTCTCTCATATATGGAATCCAGATCTAAAATACAAATACACATGATAACATATACAAGGCTCACTGAATTTACATACAAACAGACTAAAGGATGGTACAGTTAGAGAAAGAATCCCAAGTTTAACCCCTCTGACAGCCAATGTACTGTTTATCAAAAGGAATACCAAGAAGTGGAAAAATGTTTTTGGGAGATGGCAAAAGGGAAGCTCAGGAATGGAGGGGAGAAGAATGAGAATATAGAGACATATAAATGTACATTATTATAAAAATTGAGTCCCATAACTTGAGGCTAAGAATGGTGGGGGAAGGGAATGGGGAGAAATAAGAAAGGGGTGACTACTGACCAAGAAGTACTGGCCTCATTACCTGGCCATTAATAATCTGGTCATTAATAATCTGTAAAGTGGTTTTAGCCAAGCGCTGGTAGCTCATGCCTATAATCTTAGCTATTCAGAAGCCTGGGATTTTGAGGACTGTGTTTCAAAGCCAGCCAAAGAAAGTCCATGAGACTCTTATCTCCAATTAATCACAGAAAAGTCAGATGAGGAGATGTTGCTCAAATGGTAAAGAGCTAAAAGCTTGAGCATAAAAGCTTAAGGACTGTGCCTAGGCCCTAAATTAAATTTTCTGGACATCTATTCCCAACTTCTCCCTAAAAAAAAGGTTCTGAAATTAGATTGGTAAATGTCCACCAAAAGTTTACTGTACAAATAGTGGTAGCCATAGAATGCGAAGATCCACAGGGAACATTCTGGTATGATAGAAATAGCCTCTGCCTTGGGTACACTGGTACTTTCATAGTCTGTGTATTCATCAAAAGTCTTTGAACTACATACTAAAAATAGGTTGCACTTTATTCTGTGTAAATGAAAACTTCAATAAAACTTATGAGAATTCTAAAAATAGGTTGACAATTCATGAATCCAGCACAGTTATCGCATGCTAAATAGACACAATTATGAAATTCTGTTAGAGGGCATTGATTTACAAAAGTATTTTCCCACTCAGTGAAGATCTGGGTAGAGTTACCTAAGATGGTAATTCTCAACTTAGCCTGCAGAGTAAAAACACTTACTGAAGTTCTATTCTGTAGTCTTACAGAGTACCCTGCACCTGGGGATTCTACAGAAGCTACAGAATGGGGGATACGGATGCTATGACTCTTCTTTCAGCAGAGACTAGATAGTATGTGGAGACCCCTAGTGTCACAGGAGGTCAAGAAAGTCCCTAGGGTCACTTCATGAGAGAGCTAAGGATATGGCCTCAACTAATGGATTCTAGGAGGAAGTTTTCAAAGTGGAGCCAAACCTAGTTTCATAGATCCAATTGGGCCCTCAATCTTCCCTGAACAACTAGCTATTCAGCGGGTCCTGAAAAATATAGAGGACTCACATCCATATTTATTTCTTCTTTTTTTTTTATTCTTTTCCTTTCCTTCTTTGTGCCCATTTTGGAACTTGAACTCAGGGTCTGGGTCATATCCCTGAGCTTTTTGGTTAAGGCTAGCACTCTACACTTGAGTCATAGCTCCACTGCAGGCTTTTTGGTAGTTTATCTGAGATAAGAGTCTCACTGACATTCCCATGGAGCCTAGCTTTCCATCACAATCCTCAGATCTCAGCCTCCAGAGTAAACAGGATTACAGCCGTGAGCCTCGGGGATCAGCTCATCAATGCTATTTCTTGATGTCGTTGATATCTTTATTCTTCTCTATTCTTCTAAGAATTGGGTGGAGTTGGGTCCAGGGAATTCAAGTCTTATTCCCCCACAAAACAAGTTAGGACAAGAACACAATCTGGCAAGATAAAGGAAATAAGTAAGATGCAAAACTCAGTGTTGTTTATTAGACCTTAAATATAGAGGGAGAAACTAACAGGCCAATACCAAGCACATTATCTTACTCTGTCACCTTTCCTGTGAAGTATTTAGCACCCTTGGCCATTTGAAGCTCAGAGCAATCATGGCCCAGCCTTGCCTCATACAGGAAGTAACAAATTCATGATATGAGAATCACTTTATCTAACTTCTTCTGCAATTCTATAACCCTTCCCTCTGTCTTAAAAACTGATAATACAGCCAAGCATGATGGCTCATGCCTGTAATCCTAGCTACTCAGGAGGCTGAGATCTGAGGATCTCAGTTCAAAGCCAGCCTGGGCAAGACTCTTATCTCCAATTAACCACTAGAAAACCAGGAGTAGGGCAGTAGCCTGGAACTGAAGAGCTCAGAGACCATGTACAGACTCAGGTGTAGGCTGGTAGCCTTGAGCTGAAGAGCTCAGGAACAGCACCCAGACCCAGAGTCGAATCCCCACGACTGCCAAAACAAGAATAATAACAACAAAACTGATCATATGAGTAGGAATTGTAATGATAGTGTATATTAAGGATTTGCTATATGTTTGGATCATATCTGCATCAGTATCTTTAACTGGTCTTACACCTGTACCTAAAAAATAAATACATAAAAGGCACCTCATCTTCATCCTAACTTTAAGAGGTAGACACTATTATTATCCCTATTAAATATGATGTAAAATAACCAAGAGGTTAATCTCTCAAGGTCACAAAGCTACAGAAGAGAAAGGTTCTTGAACAATAATCCTCTTCTATGAACATCCTACCTAACAATGCCAGGCAAGGAGAAGAGAGTGTTGCTAGCTTTGCTTTGGACCTCAATATTTCATCCTGCTTAATTGTAATTCTGATTCGAAAACACCATGGTAAACTTGCCATGCCTGATCTACCTTGACTGCAGCAGAAAGAGGAGATATAGAAAGGAGGTGGTTGCTGCACTCTGATTTACAAGATCAATGTGAATATCATCGCTCATCATTTCAGAACATCATGAATTTGCCAGAGAGAGAAATACTTCTGACAGCATCTATAGCAGGAGAAGCCAGTGCATTGTGTCTGATATGGCAGAGGGGTTGTAGGAAGCAGGGCTTAGAGCAAGAGTTGTCAGCTAGAATCGACCATAGGAGAGAAAAAAAATGGAACCTAGTTTCCTTATCAGACCCAATTCTAAGCAGCAACCTGTGTCAGGGTTTCACATTTCACCGACATATGCAAGCTCTTCCTCCCTACATCCTGCAGGGTTCATGGAAACCCAGACCAAGGCCACCTCATATATCATCAGCACAACTGCCCGCTGAATTCCCACTGAGGAACAGTTATTCCAAATAATGTAATCAGATGGAAGAGAATGTGAAATCCATCTCTCTCCCTAGCAGCAATTTTACCTGAATGTATTTGTACAAAGGTATACTCATATTGAGGCTAAATGAAAGCAGAAATTATTTCAATATCAATAAAGATGATTTAGCCAGGTGCTACTGGCTTATGCCTGCAGTTCTAGCTACTCAGGAAGACAAGAATTAAGAATCAGTTTGAAACAAGCCCAGGCAGACAAATCAAAGAGATTCCAATTCACCAGCAAACAGCTGGAAGTGGAGGTATGGCTCAAATGCTAGAGGGCCAGATGTGAATGAAGATGCCAAGGGAAAGCATGAGGTACTGAGTTCAAGCCTCACTATTCACACACACACACACACACACACACACACACACACACACACGCACAAAAGAGATGAGTTAAGAGATGACAGATTCACCAATTTAAGCTTTTGTTGGCTAGAACAAACAATTTGAACAAGTGCTCACATATCCTGGGTAGGATAGCTCATGCCTATAATCTTAGCTACTGAGATAGCTTAGATCAGAGGATAAGTGTTGGTCCCAGCCCAGACAGAAAATTCTTTGAGACCTCAGGGAAAGAGCCCAGTCCCTGAATGCCTCAGGACTGGCACATGAACAAAACATATTATCTATCCACATAGGCCTGCACTGGTGGCTCACACTATTAATCCTAGTTATTCAGGAGGCTGAGCTCTAAGGATTGAAGTCCAAAGCCAGTCTGGACAGACAAATCCAGGAGACTTTTATCTCCAATTAAGTGGCAAAAAGGTAGAGGTAAAAGTGTGGCTTAAGTGGTGGAGTGCCAGCCTTCAGTGTAAAAAGTAAGAAGCCTTGGGGTTTTTTTAAGAGAGAGAATGGAACGGGGGGAAAGAAATGATTCAAGGGGTAACAGGTACAGCTCACCTTTTAAAATTTTGCTGGCTAGGGCCGGGAGTTTAGCCTAGTGGTAGAGTGCTTGCCTAGCATGCATGAAGACCAGATTCAATTCCTTGGTACCACATGCATAGAAAAAAAAAGCTGGAAGTGGTGCTGTGGCTCAGGTGGTAGAGCTCTAGCATTGAGAAATATCCAAGGACAGTGCTCAGGCCCTGAGTTCAAGCCCCATGACTGGCCAAAAAAAAAAATTCTACTTTGATAAATGGTTCTATAAAACAGCTATAGTGAATATCTTAAATAATTAAATATAAAAAACCTTTTTAAAAATTGCTGACTAGAAAATCCATTCATATTTTATTTAAAAATTACCCATAAATTTTAAGTAGCTTTCCCACCTTTGCAAACCCATGCATGCCCTTAGAACCCAGCTCCCTCAGGCTCCTCTCTGCCCTGTTTGGGCCAAGGCTGCTGCTGCTCATCTTCAGGAAGATGCCCTCTTGGGGCATACCCAGCAGGGTAGAGGGGAACTCCGACTGTGTTGGCAGACCAGGGTGGCCAGACAGTCTTCTCTCTCCATGGGCGGTCAGTCTGACAGCTCCAGATGTCACATCACCAGGGGAATTCTACCCTGCTTAGATTCCATTTGCTGGATGGAAATGGTTCATTGAGCACTTTTTCTCATCAGAGTAGATAAGAGATAGATATAAGAGTTCTATTTTTTCCCATCTCTGTTTTTCTCCCTACCTTAGCAAATCTTCATTTTTGTCTCTTAATATTATCTTGGGGGGATTCTAAATGATATCTTTAATTTTCTTTATGAAAATTGGCCTGCATCAAGTTTAACTTTTCAATCTTGGGTCCACTTTGGCATTCTCTACATCCCTTACCCACTGAGCAGTAGGGAGGGTGATTGATAGGCACATATCCCCCAGCCCACCCTCCCTCCTGGGCACCACCTGTGCCTAGGGCCCTGGGTTGAGAAATGAAAGGGAAAGTGCCATTACCTGCCCACCTAAGCACAACCAATTGTTCCTGGCTACTGTGGCTGCCTCTCTGGCTTTCAGCTCTGGGCATTAAGATCTGAAGAAGTAGATCAGCCCTCCTCGTGCCCTCCTCTAAGTGCTTATAGCACAGAAGTGGGCTCCAAGAATCACAGATCCATGCCCTCTCCTTCCCAGCCCACTGGCTTCTTTCCCTCCAGGGTGTTCTCTAGGGAGTGTAGTGGACTGCCAGCGTGAACCCTGACTACTAAAACAGACCCCTTGATTTTAGGCTTCTTCTTTTTTTTTTGGCAGTCCTGGGGCTTGAACTCAGGGCCTGGGCCCTGTCTTTGAGCTTTCTCAAGGCTAGAGCTCTACCACTTGAGCCACAGCTCCACTTCCAGATTTTTCTGTGTATGTGGTACCAAGGAATCGAACCCAGGACTTTGTGTTTGCTGGATGAGTACCCTACCACTAGGCTATGCTTCCAGGCCAGACTTATCTTTTTCAAACCAAATGGGAACAGTACATTCATCACACCTCCCTTCTTAGCCCCAAGTTCCATATTCACTCTGTTGCTCCCTCTTTCATATACCCAGGGGGTCAATCTCTAAGAGATCTACTTTGAGAATAAAAATCTCTTCTTGTTGAGCAAATACCTGGGCTGGGAGGGAGTGGAAGTACTCTCAAAGTCTGGATTTTTCTTGCTTTCGATAAGAGAACACACCTCTCCCCTCCTCCCCAGTATGGAGAGAAATCTACCTACAGGACAGCAAATATGTTGGCAGGATCATGGGGTTGGGTTTCTGACCTATAAGAACAGAAATCTGCCACATTTCAATTAACCCTGGGTTGGAAGAGTTCCCAATTCAAATAATCTTTAATAAATCTAAATTCCTGGTGAATTGCTAATTATTCTTAGCATATGTACATCCTAAATAGTACATGAGGCATTCTTACTTAATGATTTATGTTTTTAGTATCAGCATGTCCCATGCATGCAGTATTTAGGCCATCACTTTGTCCTGTTTTATCTTGTTTTGTTTTGAGACAAGGTTTTATTATCTAGCCTAGGCTGTCTTTGAACTCATGATAGTCTACCTTGGGAGGGGGGTCCCAAGGGCTGATATTGCAGGTATGGATCACTTTACCTGGTCTACTCTGTACTCCTTTATTTATGCTTACCTGCCTGGCCTGGTCAAGAGATTTTCTCTCCTCTGAGCTCCAGGAGGAGGTAGCAGCCCATTATGTTCTTCAAAGACTATGCACCTGCTCTGCCTGCTAGCAATTCCAGAAGAGGTTAATCTTCCTGTGTCCACGGCCTCTGCAAACTTCAGCATCTCACATTTCATATCTATAATGATCAGCCTTCATTTCTATAATAAATTGAATTTGCCCAACCCCAGCCAACAAGTCAGAAACCCACTTCTCTGAGACACGCCATGGTGGGTCATGGTGTGGGTTGGCTTCAGCCCAGAGGAGGCTGTGTCCACTTGTACCTCATTCTTCCCTCTAAAGTCTTCAGCTTCAGATGGCTTAGATCCAGTTCCCTACGCTCCATACATGGTCTCCCATTGGCTTTACTGAGGTTGGTCTGAGTACCACTATCTTTAGGTCCTCTCCTTGATCCCAGGTGCTTCTTTTTCTCTTTCTGCTTCTGTTTGCTTTGACTTTGAATGGACTGGTTTTAAACAACTGCTCCTTGCTGATTGGGAGCTGTGTTGCCCACAGAGAAAGAGCGGACACACTGATCCTTCATCCTCCCTTATGAGGCCTCTGGCCAACCACTAGTAAGTGAGGAGACCAGAAGCTGAGTATCTTCCTGCAAGGGAGATCACTCCAAGGCACCATGACACTCCAGCTCTCCTTTCTCCCAGACTCTTTCTTCCTGGGGATGATCTCTGTAGCTGCTGTCTCCTTTGACTTCATCTCCCTCCCAGCTTTCTAGCCACTCCCTCTCCTGTTTCTCCCACAATCCTTAACACACAGGCATTCTCATGGCAGAGCGTACTTCTGCCAGCCACACCAGCGACTGTCCCTTCTCACCAAGAGACCGAGTAAAACAGAGGGTGACGTGCACACTGGCTTCACAACCACTGTTGTCTTGCTTAAAAGCTCCCTCGCATTGACATTCAATTAGAATGAGAGCCCTAAAAAAATTAAATCACATTTTTTTCACTTTGGAATGTTTAGATGGATAGATTTTTTTTTCTTGGAAAGGAGAGGGTATTTTAATATAGTTTCAGCTAATTAGCTCTAAGAGGAAACTCAAGCATTTCAAAGTCATGATTTTTTTTGGCAAAAAGAATTGAAACACATGGCATGAAAATCAAAACTGTAATTTTCTAGAGTAGTCAGATAATTATATAAATGTATCAGGAGGGAAGAAAGTCACTTTCTAATTAGTAGAAAACTTCTAAGAATCCCAGGCTACATTGGGCATTTTTTTTTAATGAATAATCCTATAGAAATCAAGAGCACAGGCCATTACATTTATTTTTTTTTAACTTTAGAAGATTATGCTAAGGCAACTATGTGCTTCATTTTCTGTAAGGAGCCTGAATTTACTCTAGTGCAAGGCAATGACAAAAGCCAGGTGTCATGCCAGGCTGTGTAAAAGCAAAATTTGAGGAAAGGGTTTGGAGGTCTATGGTTTGGGTGAGAGAGGAGGGGCTTCAGGTAAAAGGTGGGACCAATGAGAGGATCCAGGTCAGGCAATGAAAATAGGGAAAGACAGGTTTGGTGGGAAGTCCAGCTTTACCTGACTCCTAAACAGGGCTTTTGTACCCGGTAAGCCATTCAAGGATACTGACTGCCTGGTGGATGTGGGGTTGGTTGAAAGGGCAGCCACTAAAGCTCTGGGCATGATATGAGCAGCAAGGAGAGAGCTTCTCCTGAGAATGAGCGGCTATTAGCAACCAACCAACAGTCACCCAGGTGAAGCAAGCCAGCAGCAAGAGCGCATGCTACACCACAGTGCCTCCTTGTCAATAGTTTTCTAGTCATTTCCTAAAGAAGGAAACAAATCCTTATATCATTCCAGACAGTAATTCCCCAGTGCTGGCCTGTGAGAGAAGCAGAATGACTCTCTCTTGCGAGTATGCATTTTGGCCTTTATGAAAAGGTGGGTGTTTCACTTTGCCTCCTGTTCACCTTGCTGCTGTCTGCACCCAGGCTACCATGTGCTCTTTCAATGTCTTCAGTGCACAGGAAATCAAGAGTGGGGACTGAGCTCTGAGCAGACCGTTCAGGGCTCTGCCTGAGGAGATTAGAAGAGGAGTTTCAGGCAGTGGCAAATTCCAGTGATGATGAAGATGATGATGATGATGATGATGATGATGATGATTTAGTCTTCAACATGTCAGTCTATGAGTATACTACATCTTGATCAATGTTATTCCTTCTCTCATTCATTCCATCTCCTCAAGCTGTCTGGTTCCATATTTATATACATACATTGAATATTATGACTATACTGGTCTTTCTTAAAGCATTTTTTGCCAGTCCTAGGCTTTTGCTCAGGGCCTGAGCACTGTCCTTGGACTTTCTCAAGGCTAGAGCTCTATCACTTGAGCCTCAGCACCACTTCTGGCTTTTTTCTATGTATGTGGTACTGAGGATGATCCACCTTTCTTTTCTTCATTTGTCTGCTTCCTCTCCCCTTGACCTTCCTCTCCAACTCACATCCCAACTTCTGGGTATTTATTTTATTAACCAGTAAGTTAGCAACTCACACCATTGGACTCATCCCCTGTGTATTATTTATTTGTGTATAACTGCCTATGACCCTGTATATGATTTCATCTATGTTTATAATTCAGTTCTAACTTCCAGGGAGAGATGTTTGGTTAATGTCTGAAAGTCCAAGTTTGGGCTGGAGGGAGGCTCCCTTTGCAGAAAGTCAGATGCGTTCCAGCAGAGAGTGGGCTGGGTGCGAGGACTCTCCCACTCACCAAGGACAGGGGCTCCGGCAAAGGGAGATCACAAGTGTGCCACCTAAAACAACCCAGCCATTCCTTTCTTCCTTCACCCCACAATGTAAAACAGCCATTTTGCAAACTGAAAGCAAGCCTAGATCCCAGAAGAGAATGAGAGGGGAAGCAAGTGGCAAGCGGCCCCTTTGTCATCGCTTCCAAACCAGACAAGTGCCTGTGGTACTTACGACTGTGGGCTCTGCCCTCACCTCCACCCCACAGAGGCCCTGGGCTGGGATAGAGTTCTGTGCTGGCGTGACCATCTCAATAAGAAGGAGCATGAAAGGGGGTTGGTGGCAGGTGGTGGCTTACATTGGAAATGCTTTGTATTTGGGAGGCCTTTGAAGAGCAAAAAATAGAACTATTTATTGACCTAAAGCTTCCCGTGAAATGGGATATGATCTCTACTACAAAGAATAAAATAAGAAACTTTCCAATTGTGTCCTGTATAAAGATAAAAGAAAAAATGGGACCGGGGGGGGTGGTTATTTCCTCATCCACGGGCCTAGTGCTGAGCTTCCTGCAGAATCCTGAGCGGTCCTGTTTCTGGGCCTCAGATGGAGGTAGAGGTGGGGGTTGGGGTGGGGATGATGTGGAGCTGTCACTATGGACATACATGGATAGAATTTATTTTCATTTTAATAGTCCTCTTTCTTTCCTCAGTTTTGTTGTTGTTGTTTTGTTTGGTTGGTTGTTTTGTGCAGATACTGGTACTTGAACTGGAGGGACTTGCACTCTCACTTTATTTTTCTTCTCAAGGCTGGTGCCCTGCCACAAGTACCACAGCTCCACTTCCAGCTTTTTACTGGTTAATTAGAGATATGTCTCTGTTTATCTGCCAAGGTTGGCTTCAAATGTTGATCTCAGCCTCTTGAGTCTCAAGGATTACAGGTATGAGTCATGGGTGCCTTCTAATAGTTCTCTTTTCTTATGACCATTGTGAGATCTGGTGAGAGAGTTCACTCCACCTTGTAAATTACAATTTCAGTATCATTTCCTAAGCACTTACTTTACATATTGTGGAGATGTCACACATACCATCTCACATAATCCTTAACGGAAAAATAACCTTAACCATTGATGATTAGTAGACAGAGGCCCAAGATGATTTCATTTGCTAAAGGCCATATAAGAAGCACACCAGACCAAGATTTAAACCTTGCTCAGTCTGCCCTGTGCCTACATTTTTCATTTTTTTTCAGCTGTATTGTCGGGATGTTGTAAAACGAGTTACAGTAACATTGGTTACGTAGTGGGTACATTACTTCCCCAACATTGATTCCCATGTTTTTCTCCCAGCTGTGCCTACGGTCTTAACCACAGCTTCAAGTGGCTAAAGGAAGGGACATGCTAGACAGTAGTCACCTTTTAGCAGCTCAGAGAGGCCTCTGGGAGAAAAGGCTGAGATAAAAAGATGCAGGATGCACTTTCCCACTTAAGAAAATTGGGTTTGATCAAACACACATTCACCTGTCAACTGTGCTGGTCCCAGTTTGAATGGAGGATGGTTTGTGGATTGTCGAGAGCACTCACTAGGACTCATCTCTGTCCTGTATCCTTTGAAGTCACTCACTCACTAAATGAAAATGATTCCCCTTCTTTAAATAAGCCCATACCACTTTGCCTCACTATATTTTTCCTCCACTTTGGACTCAGCCTGCCTCTCTTTCTATAAAAACATTTTGCCCACTATCTTCTCTGACTCAGCACCCTCTCTCTCTCTCTCTCTCTCTCTCTCTCTCTCTCTCTCTCTCTCTCTCTCTCTCTCTCTCTCTCTCTCTCTCTCTCTCTCTCTCTCTCTCTCCACACACACACACACACACACACAGAGTCTCTTTCTGTCTCTGTCTCTCCCTGTTTCTTTCTCACACACTCTCTCTGTTTCTCTCACACTCTCTGTCTCTCTCTCTCTCCCTCTCCCCCACTCTCTCTTTCCCTCCTTCTCTCCTCTCCTCTTCTAAAAAAATACCCAGAATTCGGGCCCAGGAGTTTGGCCTAGTGGTAAGAGTGCTAGCTTAGCATGCACGAAGACCCAGGTTCAAGTCCTCGCTACCACATATATAGAAAAAAGCTGGAAATGGTGCTGTGGCTCATGTGGTAGGGCACTAGCCTTAAGAAAGCCCAAGGACAGTGCTCAGGCCCGGAATACCAGGCCCGGAACTGTCATCAGTCATTGCTCAAGGGCTGTACCCAGGTTGCATCAACTCTCCAGTGCTTCTGACCTACTAACAACAGAGTTTTAAGCAGTTACAGAGTTTTAAGCAGTTCTAGCAGCAAGGAAATTCTCTAGATGAAAGCAACCCTGCTTCCGGAAGTTGACAAATGGATGGATTTCCTGAGATGAGAGACATGAAGGCTTGTTAACGGGACAAGGCCTGAATTGGCTATGATTGCCACCCATTTAGTGTTCAAATCAGGACACTTTGGACAGAGAGGAAGAAGTTCTATGAATAATTATTTTAAAGCCGGGCAATGGTGGATCATGCTTGTAATCCCACATATTTCTGAGGCTGCAATCTGGGAGGGTCACTATTCAAAGCAGCCCAAACAGAAAGTCCAAGAGACTTCATCTCCAAAACAGCCAGCAAAAAGACATGGCTCAAGTGGTATTGCATCAGTTAAGCAAGCAAACCAACAGAGTGTGAGGCCCTAAGTTCAAATTCTAGTATTGATAATTACAATTCTAATTATTTGAATTTTAATTCTAGTAATAATTAGAATTCTAGGATTGCTAATTATTATAATTATTATTATATAATATTATTCACTAGGGCCTCAAAATTTTGGACTACTGGGCAATCAGTACATATGGCTTTGCATTTTAGCTGTGATTTTCTTTTTTGTATCTGTGTTTTCCACTCATCTCTGTAGAGATGTGATCATTCAGATTGAGTCTCATGTGGTTCAGTCATGTGCTATTTGCTTCGATAAGCAGGGTTTTAGACACATGTTCAGAAAACAACAGATGCCCAGAACTAGGATAAAGTGGCCACCAAAAAGCCATGGAAAGGTATTGTGTGGAAAGCACACACTTGGAAGTCAGATGATCCTAAGTGGAAATCCTAATCCCATTGACTAATAATAACTAGACTGCAGTCTGGACATGGTGCATCTCTGAACTGCTTCCTCATTTTAAAATTGGGATAGATGTTACGTATGCCTACAGTGTGCTTGGAGAATAATAATAACTGGGGGAAAGAAGTATCGAGCTCAGTGAATCAAATCACAGCAAACCAAACCTAATTACATGCTTATTACAGAAATTGTCTTTTGAAAACATATGCTACTTCTATTGTCTGCTCATCATTTCTCATATTACAAGTATTTGTCTCTTCTCAGCGTTTTGTTGCCTTCCTTGTGGGTATGGATATTTCCCACAGCAGATGGATTGAGCCCTTGTGAAATGTGCTTCTATTCATGGAGACACAGAGGCTACATCAGCTGGACCGTTCTCTTGAGTTGGGAGTGAATATGATTTGGCAAGGGGAGAAATTACTTTACAGCAAAGAAGCTCAAAAGATCAGATCTGACCTGAGTGCCTCCCCAGACTAGTCAAAAAATCACAGTCAAGATGAGGGTTGCTGTTTCTTGCTACATAGGAATTGAGGAATTCAAAAGAAAGCCAGAGAAGAAAGATGTCTGACTTCCAAAAGAGGGATTCTAACACCCTGGGAGCACCCAGTTCTCATCTAAGCCCTGGAGATGAGTTACTATTACTGTCACCACTGTTGATTTTTGCGATTCCTGGACATGTGCAGAACACAAGACAGGAACTCTACGTGATGCTCTTATGAGTGGGTTGCCTGTCAAAACTCTGACTTGAACCCTTTTAACTTGAGCTGAAAGTGCAAAAGATAATGTGTGGCAGTTTTTTGTCTGATGGCCCAGTATGATCAAACCTGGAAGCACGTTTCCAGAGTTCATTAGCTAGATAATTAATCACAGGGCATTTCCAACACCACATCCTCCAACAATACACAGTGAAATCTGTAGCTAAAAGAGCCCATGAAAGAGCACGGGATTGCATCCTCCACTTTGACACAGGTGGACAAATGGGTGCCTCTCTTCCCTTCTCAGTCCCCCCAAAGTCCTTCCTATCAGTGCAGGGTTAGAGAAATCCAGTCCGTGTTTTGTGCCACTTCTCCTGCAAGCATGGATGGGCAACTTGGCAAGTTTGTTTTGCTCCAGGTAGAAAGCCAGTCATGATAAATTAACACAATACTTTTGTTTTGTTTTGTAATTTAAAATTGTATCTTGGGGTGTATTTGCTGAAGGCTCAGCGTCAGGCAAACAAACAAGACTCAAGAAATCCGAGGAGAGCTCAGAGCCCTGCCACGTGACTCTCCTCGGCTCAGAAAGTCAGGATAGAGATATTGCCATCGTGCATTTTAAGCCACATTAGCTAATGGACTGAGAAGCAGCTCCTTAGTGGCTCACAGTTGTAATAAGGGTTCTGTACACAGTGGGCATCCCACATGTTCCATCACTAAGATTGTATAGGAGATAGGGGAGAGTTTGTCCTTTTGGAATCCTGGGTGTTATTTTCCTGTTTTCCAAGGAGAAAACAGCAAATGCTTCTTCCCTGTGGCTTTATTGCCTTCTATTTCTCTTCCATGCCTTCAAAGCAGGGACTGCCTACATGCTAATCTGATGTTCTCCACAATCTACATTTTCAACCAGAAGTGAAAGAAAAGTGTTAAAGAAACATCATAATGTGGAAAAATAAATAGGCTTAACCCAAGTGAACGTCCTACCAGTGGTGTGTTCTTGGTCTTCAGTATGTTAATGCATACTAACTAAATCCCCAAGTGCAGGGCACTGGAAGTGGCATTTCTCAGACTTATCTGACCATAGACAAAGGAAGTGGACATTTCTGTATATTTGGGAAGAGGAAGGGGAAGGGGAAGCACAGAAATGATTGGACTAAGGGACAACCAATTCAGCAGTATATTCACTAGACATTATATTGGAAACAAACTATACACCTTGGGAGGAGGGGGGCACGTGACAGGGGAGGAAAACTGGGAGAAACTGAGAGAGGGAGGGACTTGGTTTAAAAAGAAATGTACTCAGTACCTGACCTATGTAACTGTAACCCTTCTGTGCATCATTTTTATATTAAATTTTTTAAGATCTGTGTATAAATCTGCCTTGTTGCATACTGAATATCTCCACCAGCTAATACTCTCTGCATCCCTTTTCAGCTTACCCATTCTGTCTCATGTTTACTTCCTTCGTCAAAGACTTGGTCCTTTGCTGATGTCTGAAATCCTTTTCACATGAAAATGGCCATGCAATACAAAGATGAAGCAGGAAGAAAAAACTGTTCCAGAATGGAAAGTAGCAGAATTATTTGTCAAGAGGAGGAAACAAATGAAGAGGAGATGATGGGGAGAATGCAGTCAAGAATTCGATATATATCCTAAATAGCTAAGAAGAATTGGGGAAGTGGTAGGTAGGAGAGGGGTGGTTGAAAATGTTGAAAGGGGTGATTGTATTCATAAACTGCTTTGTTACATAGCAATTCCTTTAAAACATCTACTTAAAATGATAAAAATATGTTTTTTTCTGCTCTTTAACAAAGCAATTTATGAAGAATTTATTTTTTAAATGATACACTCAAAATATACCCGTGCCTAAAGGTTCCCCTTCAGGAGAGTAAATGAATGTTTTAGAAACAGAATGGAGCTCTCTGTCTTCAGCAGAATCTCCAGAAAAATTAGGATATACCCAGAAGTTTGGTGATCATGATGTTAAAAAGATTTACCTATATATTTGTGTATTTCTACATACAGATCCAAATATGAACATTAATAGACATTTCTGTGAAAGCAAACAGTAGAAAGTCCTGATGACTGAGAAATCTAACAGTAGAAGAAAGCCAGCCCAGGATCATAAGAGAGCTGGTTAAGGATGCGCTAAAGCTGCCTCCCATTTCTCCTGGAACTGTGCTCAGAACAGTGGCTAGCAGGTGGAAAAAAAATATTAGCATGGGCAGGATTAAGACTTTATGATTGGTGTTGGGGGCTTCATTAAGCCCAGTAACTGTGCTTGTGAGCAGCCATTCTTTTGGTGCCAAAGTCATTCCTAGCGTTTCAGTTGCCTTTGTGTCAATTACAAAAGCCTTCTAGCCAGCCTGCTTAGGAACCTGGGGATTCTAAACAGAATTGCTTGCAGTTCAGACATCCTTAATTCTGTCTAAAAGAATGACCAGGTTATACAATCTGCTCCTGGCATGATAGTAAGCAACACTTTCCATTCTTTTTTCTCTCTTTCTTTCCTCTTCTTTCTCTTTCTTGCCTTTATTTCTTTCTTATTTTTTTTTTTTGTGAAACCGCCACAGATGCCCCTATCTTGTTAAGCACAATCATGAGTCTGTCATCAATGAGAATGGACTGAGAAATAAAGAGAAGTTCACATAAAGAAGCCAAATATAGTCGCAGATATGCTTATAAGAAAACAGAAGAGTCACAGTCAAAGAATACACGAGAACAGAAGCAGAGGTTGAATATGCCACACAGCGGTGACTCATACCTGTGATCATAGCTACTCAGGAGTCTGGGTGTTGAGGCAGGAAAGTTGATGAGACTCTTAGCTCCAATTTGCCAGCAAAAAAGCTGGAAGTGAATGCATGAATCAAACAGAAGAGAACCACCTTGAGCAAAAAAGCTAAGGGATAATGACCCAGCACTGAGTTCAAGCTCACTAGTACACAAAAAAATAAAAGGAAAGAATGAAACAAGGAAAGCTGCAGGGACATAAGCCTAAGGGAGCACCGAGCTTCTAGAAAACACAATGACAGAGAAAGGAACTCCTGTGGAGTCTTTAGTAAGCATACAGCTTTAGCGTTTTTTGGTTTTAGTCTAATGAAGGCTGTTTTAGACTTAATTTCAGAAAGCTGCAAATCAATAGCTTGTGATTCTCCAGTCATTACATTTTTGGGCAATTTGTTACAGCAGAAATGAGAGACAGGAGCAGGTTATTTGACCACTGCTCATCAGCTGTGGACACTAAGGCTCTGCTGCTTCAACATGACAAAACTGAAGACAAGAGCAAGTCAGCAAGTCGTGATGGACTGTGGGCCAGGTGCTTTACACCTTGTGCCAGGCTTAACATGTATAATTCCAGCTTTCATGTATAGCAGAATAATTCAAATGTGATCTCAGAAGAATCTGGTGAGACATATTCATCTTTTGACATGGGAAATAGGTTTCCATAGCACATTCAGAGACAGTAGCAGTGAAAGCTGCCACTTTTATTTAGCAAGAGCTGGAATTTTTTGAAAGAGGTGAGGAAATATGATTGTCTTAGAACCAAAGATCTAAAGCTTGTAAAAGCAGAGGAGCAGAGGAAAGAGAAAAGGATACATCCTAAGAGTTAAGGAGCCACCAAAGATGGAGGATAAGCCTGGTTGAGGGGTGGGGTGAGGGTGGAAGACCTAGAGGAATAAAATTGAAGGTCAGAGATCTGTTTCTTAGGGAAAGAATACTTGTAGAAGTATGTGAGTGAACAGAAGGATGACGTTCTCTTTCTCTTGGGCTTGGTACCCTGTATTAGAAAACCTGACATTCTGGTGCTACCCTATGAGGAAAAGGGAGACCCTCCCTGAAAGTAAAGCCAATGCAGAAAACACAACTGAGAGATTCAGAAGATCACCAGAAAGCATTGGTTGTGCACCTGGATCCATTCAGGTTTGAATCCCTCTTTGCTCAGATAAATTGTGTTTTATTCACTAGCAAATGCAGCACTCCAAACACAGCATGTTAGGTAGACACCGACTGTGTTCCCCAGACACAAAGACCGAGCTTCACTAGAGAGCAGACTTCAAGGTGAATGAGCATGTCCTACAAATAGGAGACTTACTAGCCCAGTGCTCCCTGCTATGACGAGTATTGAAGGCCAAGCCCAGGGATTTGATTTTGTTCCATGATTAGTAGAGAGATAGGTGCAGAAAAGAAGCAACACCTCGAAAATACAAGTTAGGGGACATCTGCCTGGCAGCTAGAGATGGCTGGATTAAGGCAGGGGCTCTCATCCCTGGGTCTGTCCTCAGATGGCCCAAACTGAACAGCTTTCATTACACTATATTGAACTGGAATGTGACATTTTCTTCCATTTTGAAGGTAGGAATCTACAATATACCATAGACTTCTATAGAAGTCTATATATTGTGCAACATAAATGGGGCATTTTCATGTCCCAACATAACTGCAGGTATACTAAAACATATTCATTGCTGCTTTGAAATGACAGCTAACCCAGAATCTACCACTGAAATTTGTGTGTTAAGTATTACTATAGAAACACATTCATTATTATAATACATATTTTGAGAAGAGGGTTTCTGTCTCAATAACTGTATTTTATTATACTATTGGCTTAATATATGTATTATATATACATATCTATACTTTGTAATCACATATAGATACACAATTTTGTACACATACAGCTTTCATTTGAAGTACTTTGACTCTCTCTTGAGAGTCTGTGGCATGTATTCATGCACACCCATACATACATCCACACACATATACACATTTATATACACACATGCACATATGAACCCAAGCCCATGTGCCATACATACACAGTGGTTGTACAGCTCCTGCATTAGAAGGAGTGGAAGGTCCAGAAAGCAGAAGACAGAGATGTAATGGGACCGTTCCACCAGGAAGCCTGACAAGGCTCCAGTTGGGCAAGAGCATGGCCCAACTGCGCAGGGACCTACTCTGAGCCTGCCACGCTCACCCAGCACCAGCCCTAGCCCAGCTCACTTCTCCTAGGCATCCCTGGGGAGAAAGCTTCTTCCCCCCCAACTCCTAGATGTGCATTCTACTCAGACTGCTAGGGTGGGTCATTTCTCTGAACGAGGGTGATCACACATCTAGCTCTATTTTTTTTTTTTTTTTGCCAGTCCTGGGCTTGCGCTCAGGGCCTGAGCACTGTCCTTGGACTTTCTCAAGGCTAGAGCTCTACCACTTGAGCCTCAGCACCATTTCTGGCTTTTCTAGGTATGTGGTACTGAGGAATCGAACCCGGGTCTTCATGCATGCTAGGCAAGCACTTTAACCACTAGGCCAAACTCCCGGCCCAATCTAGCTCTATTTTAAAGACCCCCATTGCTGCTGGTGCCTCTTTACCTCTGGAAGATATACCCACTCCTTAGAGCATATGACCCCCTCTCCACACTGTACCTGAGGTGGAGGGCAGGAGGAGGAACTCAGGAGCTGATTCGCACAACTCTGTCCCCAGGTTCAGGGCTGGGGATTTAGGCAGGGAGGGATTCCCAGAATAAAATCAGCACTGTACCAGGGAAGAAGGAGGGAGCCTACTAACACCCACCTTAGATGGTGTGAAGTGAAGGAGATGCTTTAAATGAGAAAAATAGATCGAACTAGGCAAGACTGAGGAAGATAGGAGAAGGGGAAGACAAGACAGCCATTTAGCTCAAGGGATGAAAAAAGAGACTTTAAAAGATGCAACTAGCTCTGAATAAATTGTGAATAGTAGCCATGGTTTACTTATCTTGTATCTTCTGGCAATGTCTAGCACCCTGGCTGGCAGTGTTTGACTATTTTCATTGAATTGAAAGCATCGAAGGCTGTTGGCCATTTGAGCATAGAAAGCTTTTCTTTTACTTAAGAAGGCTGTCATTCGTCAAGAACCATTGATTCACTGGATGGTGAGGCCTCCACCGTACCTAGCCTCCACCTCTGTAAGGAAAGAGTCTACACTGTCTACACTGTCAAATAGCCAATATGTGACTAGTGCATACCTCTATACACTACTGCTCAAACAGCTAACTTTTCTGTTCTCTCTTGTGTCAGTGTAACCAGGTTCTCAAGCCTCCATTTCTAATCAAGAACAAAATTCCTACTTTATCCAACCTAGAGTCTTCTGGATTCAAATGAGGTCAATTTAGAACTGCCATCTCACCTTGGCGATCTCGATAATATTCTCATAAAATTACTCAGACAGTAATTTTAAGACTGCAAAGCAGTAGTACAAGACCAATAGCCCAAACATATTCAGAGCAATGTGGAAGCCATGAACCAAGCACAGATCTTTCTGTGTCTAGTCACAGGTCACAGGCTAGTTTCTCCCTTCGTACCCTAGAGGATGACACCATTTCGATATTTGAGCTTTCCCTCTAGCCAGGGTTAGAAGGCCAATGGAGCAGGTTGCTTCTAGAGTATCCCCCAGTACCACTCACATTTCTTCCCATTGCTCACATACTACCTGTCTCACACAAACCCATTCTTTCCAATGGGGATTTGCTCATTTAGAGCCCTTGCTCCGTTTTTGACTTACACTGTACATGATGACTCAGCCACATACTTTCCCTGACTTATTTTCAGATCCGTACACTGGATTCTCCAAGGACAGATTTCTCTTTTTGGAGGTTTAGAGAGACATTTCTGTACTATCTTCTTGTTTGTAGTGTTGCCAGCATAAAGCTCAAATGACAATCTAGTTCATTTTTTTCCTACATAATATTCTTGTATCTTATCTTGAAGTAGGTAGGATTCTCTGTTCGCCATTGGAATCCACTTTGCCTGGATGGACTCATAAGATTATATGGCATTGCTCTTCCATAGAACATGTCTCCAAACTGAGCAGACTGAAGATGTTCCTTAGCTTCGATTCTTTCATTATATCAGATAATTTTTTTTAAATAGTCTTAAATAAATAACTACTCCTTTGCTTCTTCTGGAACTGAAACCAGGTGTTTTAGACCCCAGGCCTACATTCCAAGAGTCCCAAGTTATGTCTGGACACTCATGCTAAATGCCCAAAAGACATAGTGATAGGCAAAGAAAGAAAATTTATTACCAGGCAGCTAAGGGAAGGCAGCATTTCAGTACATTTTCAGCCACCTTCTGGGGTACAGACCCTGGCTTCAAGTTAAATAGTGTGAATTCAGAAGTGGGAATGAGAAGGATATCCACCGTTCAGTCACAAGTATGGCCTGGGTGACCATTAGTTCAGTCTTTGTCCTTGAAAGAGTTGTGGAGAAGTTATTACTTTACCACTGAGACAAGTTGTCTGGCAGATGTCTGCATTTTGGACTATTTCCTTTAAGATGATAAGAAGGATTGCCTGTTTGAGACCCAGTTTGCCTCTGTCACCAGATGCTGAATCATCTCTTTCCTCGAGCCCACGGGATTGTAAAGTTGACTGCAGCAGAGAATAACTTCGATTAAAGTTCCCAATCTGGGGAACTTTTTGTTAATTCACAGGAGCCCAGCAAAAGCACTTTTTCAGTTGCCTGTTACAGAACTGCCCATCGATATATGCAAGTTCTTTCCCCTGGTCTCTTCACTTTGTAATTTTTTGTATGAGTTCTGAAATAGTTTTTGTGCTTGTGCTTCATGTTCAGACGTCAGCTGTCCCATCTTCTTCAACTCATCTTTAAAACTATTAGATACAAGGATCATGGTTTTCATTATAGGAGCATCCTTCTCTTTGTGTTGAGGTATATCTTCTTTGCTATTCTTATTTGTAGGTGTTTTTTTTTTGTTGTTTTTGGGTTTTTTTTTTTCGCCAGTCCTGGGGCTTGAGCTCAAGGCCAGAGCACTATCCCTGGACTTTCTCAAGGTTAGAGCTCTATCACTTGAGCCACAGCACCACTTCCAGCTTTTTTCTACATATGTGGTGCCGAGGAATTGAACCCGGGTCTTTGTGCATGTTAGGTAAGCACTCTATCAGTAGGCCAAACTCCCGGTCCTCATTTGTGTTCTTGAATGTGTTTTCTAACAACATCGCTGAGACCAAAGCTGATTACTGCTTCTGTTTTGGTCTGGACTCTAGATTGCTTTATAATTATACTCCAGGATCTTCCAAGAGAGGACAGTAGGAAGAATATGCCTTGCATGCCAGCTATTATTCTACACTAAAGCACAAAACCTACAGAGAGATTGTAACCAATAATAGACCAACCAGGGGCCAATATTTACCTTTTTTAAATTGCAAAACAATTTAAAACAATGCCATCTCTCTACTACAAATCTGATGGATTAACAATTGCTATAGTTATTTTGAGTTTAATCATATGTATGTAAGCTTCCGTTTAGGACATTTTCACTGCTTAGATTTTTGGGGGAGCAGGCACTATTTAGGACTGGAAATCAGGGCATTTCAGTCTTGCTTTGTTTTTCTGCTCAAGGCTTATGCTCTCTCATTTGAGCTATACCTCTATGTCCAGCTTTTTACTGGTTAATCAGAGATAAGTCTTCAGAATTTTCTATCCAGGATGGCTTGGAACTATGATCCTCAGATCTCCAAAGTAGATTACGGGCCACATGAGCCTGCAGTGCCAAGCACTTCTTAGCTTTTAATAAATAATTGAATTCTGTATGACAGATGGGATGATTTGGTGTTAAATGTAACTTATGGATCCTGAATTAAAGGCTTGGTCCCTGGAGTGGTGGTACTTGAAGTATTGTAGATCTTTAAGAGGGGTGGGTTTGTAGGACGCCTTAAGTTACTGGAAGTACAACGCTAGCTGCACCTTCCTTACCAGAGGCCAAATCTACGAGGCTGTTCAGGCTTAGACTTTTTCTTCGTAAGTGGCCAGTATCGAGTATTTTGTGATTGTTGACACAGACTGAGTAATATGGAAGTTCATTCAGCAATGTCTCAGATACACAGCTGGCACCCAGTATACCAAACTCCGCTGTGAGTTCCTGTGTGGAGTAAGTACTATAGTTTAGAATTGTTCCAGCTTGCCTGAGATGGAGTTCACATCTCCGGTCCCTGGGGCACTACATTCCTACATTTGAACAGGAAGTTCTAAATGAACAGTAACTATGGCACAATAACTGTAAATGTAAAGAGACAGAACTTGAGTCACTTGAGTTTTGTTAACTATGTGAACACTTGGTGTTTTTATTTGTGCTAAAACCATCTTAAAATGAAGGAGTATGGACTGAAAGCCATATTGTCTTATTTGGGAAGTGAAAAGTTCAGTTCATACATGAACTACATTACTGAATTTGAGTAGCAAATTTTGGTGTGTGCTGGTACAGGAGTTTGAACTCAGGGCTTCTTGCTCTGACTTTATTTTTTTGCTAAAGGCTGATACTCTACCCTTTGAGCAACACCTCCACTTCATTTTTTTTTTTGCTGGTTAATTGGAGTCATTGGACTTAGCAGTCCTGGCTGGCTTTGCATCAAACTCCACAGACTTGAGCCTTATCAATATGTAGTACCTTCCCATTATTTCTAAAACAGCAACTACAAAAATGGTAGCATAAATACCCAGTGTAGCTATAAACAGAACTTATAGAAACAGCAGTTAGTTTTGCCTAGGGAGTGGAATGAGGTGGGAGAGACAAATCTCTGTTGGATTTTCTCTTGTGCTTGTTATAAGAAGTGATGCTTAAGTTTGAGCCTTCAGAGTTGAACAGATGTTTCTCCAGGTGAACTGATCCATAGAGCAGGTGTCCAAAGGCCTGAAAGTACCAAGCAGGTGGGGATATTTAGAAAATGGTTAACAGCTTCCATGCAGCTGGGTCATAAAGAGGAATGAAGTGAGGTGGAGGTACTACAAGAGAGAGGATCGGCAAAGGTCATGGGTTGTATTCTGAAGCAGAACACAAATTGCTGGAGAGGCCCACGAGCAGCATGTGGAGGCGGTCAAATGTGTTCATGGAATCCTACAGTGTAGGGTATTCAGAGAACGTGGGGGCCTCATCTGTAGTGAATACCTTCACTAGGCTCAGTGTCTCATGGGCCAATCATTAAAGAGCAAGATGACTGGGAGGGGAGTGGGAAAGGGAAAGGAGAACAAAAACATGAGATGGGGTTCAGGAAGTAAAGCACCTACTACCTGACAAATGTAATTGTAACCCCTCTATACATTACCCTGACAATAAAATACAAAAAAGAAAAAGAAAGTTCTATGGGCCTAGAAACCTCCACAGGAGGTGAATGTGGAAGAAAGTAAGCTTTCAAAGTGCATGTAGAGATAGCCAACTACATTTCCCCTCTTCTCAGTACTGTCTAGTTGCTATGTGGGTGGAGCTAGAAAGGGAAGGGGAGACAGATGTTCATCAATTCTCAGACCCACCATGGAGTCATGAGTGAGAAGAACAAAAAGTAACATTCTCAGTACATTCTGTGTTTACAAGAGCCAGAAGAAAAATATTAAGTACAAATTATCATTTGTTTGTATCTATTTCTTATGTCCCCAATATGATGAAGAAAATTAACTAATAAATCACTTGTAGAAGCATCAATTCCATTTGGAGCATGATAGAAAAGAAATTCAACATACATGTACCATAATTCACAGAAAACATTAAGAATGGTATATTCAATGATAGAACAAAGAATGTCTTGGAAGTGGTGCTGTGGCTCAAGTGGTAGAGTGCTAGCATTGAGTTGAAGAGCTCAGAGACAGCACCCAAGCCCAGAGTTCAAGCCCCATGGCTGACAAAAACAAAGAAAAAGAAAAAAGAAAAAGGTTGGCTGGGTGCCAGTAACTCACACCTGTAATCCTAGCTACTTAGGCTAGGCTGAGGTCTGAGAATCTTGGTTCAAAGGCAGCCTGGACAGGAAAGTCCATGAGACTCTTATTTCCAATTAACCACCAGAAAATGAAGTTGCACTGTGGCTCAAATGGTAAAGTGATAGCCTTGAGCTGAAGAGCTCGGGGACAGCACCCAGGCCCAGAGTTCAAGCCCCACAACAAAGAAAGAAAAAGAAAAGAAGGAAGGAAGGAGGAAAGGAGGGAAGGAAGGAAGGAAGGAAGGAAGGAAGGAAGGAAGGAAGGAAGGAAGGAAGGAAGGAAGGAAGATCTGACTGTCTAACTTTAGGAGCCATTTGATACATTCCATAATCTTCCTGTATCTCCAATTCCTGAATATGAGGTAGAACAAGTGGCATAGTGAATCAATCTCAGCCACCATGGTAAGGCGAAGGCAGAGTCCGTTTGTATTACACCAAACAAGTAACAAATAACCATCAAATAACAAGATCAAATGTTATTCATCAAGTATTGCCCCTTCCCAGCCCCGTACCTGATTAACTAGGCCTAATGCTCTGTCGGAAGCTAGAGACCAAGCATGCAGACCTGTTCGCAAAGAAGTACAGCCTGTAGAATCACAAGTGAACTGGACGCCCAGATTAACCTCCAGGACTGGCAGGGTCACCTGATAAAAGACATGTGTACCCAAAGTGGCATTCTTGCATACCAAAGTTTTGGTTGGTGTTTTGTTTTGTTTTTGTTTAGCAGAATTGAGAGATGCCTTTCTGTCTCTGCCACAGCCTTTGGATAATGCAATAGAAATGTATTTTCCTGTGTTCAGAGCAGTTTGATTTTGCTAGGCTTTTGTTCTGGTCTGCTAGGACCTTGCCATGTATCTGGGGAGACCTCGTCCCCAAGGCACAAGGAGGAAGGCTCAAGGCAAATAATCCCTGTAATCAGAAGCTGACAGGCCACAGGGAGGGCTTTTCTCTACTCTTTTTATTGCCAGTGGAAAGAAATCAATTGTTTCTGGATCACAATAAACATCTCACCAAACTTACTGTGAACAGAACTTCAACTAACAGGTTCTCCAGCAAAGTGGCGACTTTGGTCTGCAGCACTCTCTCTTCACCTCTGCTGTATAAATCTTGATGAAAATAAAGGGTGACTTGATGGTCACTTCAGACAAATGCCATTTGTTCTTAACAATTCATTGTGAGCAAATGAGATCTGAAAGTCTGAGCCCACCTGAAAGGCCTGAGCCCAACTATACAACTGTTGACTCTCAATCCAGCCAAAATGAACATATCTACTAGAATACGGTCCAATTCAAATTTGCTCATTCAGAGGATTGTACTACAGTGGACGTGTGTGTGTGTGTGTGTGTGTGAGAGAGAGAGAGAGAGAGAGAGAGAGAGAGAGAGAGAGAGAGAGAGAGAGAGAGAGAGAATGTTATGTTAACAAGTGTGAGACCCTGAGTTCAAACCCCACTACTATCAGTCAATCGATCAATTAGTAGTTGAGGTATCCCTGGTACAAAGCTTTCCATGAAATGTTAAGTTGAAGTAAAGAGCATGGTTGCTAAATATTTTATGTTACTTTAAAAAGAAAAATGAAGTTGGGCTTTAAAGGTTTTGTTGAGGCTGGCATAAGGCTGAGGGGGGGGCAGCTGTATCTAGCTGGAGTTTAGGGGTCTCCTAAGAGCCCTGGCAATCATGCTGAAATCTGGGAAGCCTGGATCATTTGGGACACCTTATCTTAATTCCTGACTGGACATAACCACCTGGAACAACACACGAAAGGAAATGGAAGACTCAAAGCGGTGAACAGCTTTGTCCTCCCATGCAGTTAGAAGATTTTAGAAGCAACTAGCTGGCAGCAAGCCTGTCTTTCACCCTTGCCCTGGATGGGATTTCAGAATGAGGAAGCAAGCACAAGGAAGACAAGTCAAATGGAAAGTTAGAGAAAAAAAATTGAAAGATGAAAGAAAATCTTCAAGCTGTTACTGAGTTATTCAGGCTGGGGAGCTTATCCACAGAGAAAATACAGCCCACACAGTTTACTTTCCTATGAAAGTGTGTGTGTGTGTGTGTGTGTGTGTGTGTGTGTGTGTGTGTCTGGGAGGTGATAAAGGAGATGGAGTGAAGTGCTAGAGAGTTCTCTTGCTCTACAAGGATGAGTTTAAATGTGGTTTTCTTCCTTTCTTTCTCTAAGAGCCCTGCCCTGCCTTACTGTAAACTGGTTCATTGGCTAGCTCCATTGTTTCAGTGGAAACAATGAATACAATCTATTTCTGATATCATTTCTGAAACCTGATTTTTTTTTAATTTTACACAGTGAACGTCAGCAGTCTACCAAAGCAGATTTCACCATGAGATGACTCCATCCAGGACCACACGAAGCTAACTGCAATCTCCACTGATTGTTAGGAAAGACAGAAGCAAAAAGAGAATGTTCAATGTGGAGCGTAAACTCTATTTAAAACAATTTTCTGAAGAAGAGTGATCACAAAGGACCCTAAGCCAGGACAGCTGGGAGCAAAGCTTTCAGATTCTTCTTTCAGGCACAGCTCCCTAGTGCAATCAGAAGACCACATATTTCTTAACACCTCTGAAAAAAAAGTTAAATCAATAAGCTACCTAAAGGTTGCTGACAAATCAGATGCTGCTCTTTTAAAGGCTGAATCTCATTGCCAGGATGAAATGTAATACTTGGACAATTTTTAGAAGGAAGGACTCGTTTTCCACCAAAATTTAGTGAGTATTCTCACATCTGAGACATTGTAACTCACACGTGAGACACGGTCATAGGTCCTGGGTGATTCGACAATGGGTTAAGACTCCTAGAAAAGTGCCAGCCTTCAGTGGCTCACATTTGTAACCCTTGCAAGTCAGGAGACGGAGATTTAGAGGACTATGGTTCCAAATCAGTTGAGCGTAAGTGTCCAAAAGGCTCCATTTCCTATTAACCAGCAAAACTCCAGGGTAAAGGCACGATCCAAGAGATAGAGCACCAGCAGAGAGCAGAGCAGGCCACTGAGTTCCAGCACTAGTCCTTCCAGACTCACAGCATTTTATGGCATTATGGCTTACAGATTGTTTAAAAATAAAACAAAACGAACTTCTGAGTTTGGCCAAGCCAGTGTTCTTACAATCACCCATAGCTGGGAACAATGAGAGACCTACCTAGTGCCCTACTCTAAACAACATGGCTAAAAAAATAATTGAGCCAAGCATCATGGTATTTATTCCTGAATAGACTTGGTTTGTGTGCTAATATTTGCATAAGTTTTGTCTCATCTACCAAATTCATGCAATCATTTCGTAAAAATTTACTAGGCTTGTCCAAACCATGTGTGAGACACTTGGCACTAGGGACACACACATAAATAAGACAATCCCTGACTCCACAAACCCCACAGGCCAGAGCAAGGGTCTCACAAATTTGTCCAGTAGTTTAGGATTGGTGGCTACACTATCCCCATCACAACTCTTCATCCCTATCCCCCAAAGGGAGAAATATTGTGTACATGAATGGGTATTGTTGTTTACCAATAAAACTTTATTTATAAAAGCAGGGTTTGGTCCACAGGCCCCAATGGAACTAACAATCTAAAAGAAATTTCCCAACAGAAAAAAAGTCCAATCCCAAGGTAATCTGTTAGATACTCTAATGTTAAAAACGCTTCCACTACATGTTGAGAAACTCCATCCCCCTCCCTCCCTCCCCCCCCCACCAGCTTTCTGCAGCTGTAAACTGTTTCCCAGAGCCCCCTTATATTAGGGCTCTGAGTCAGAGCTGAGGAAGACAGGAACTCATTGCTTTACTTTAGAAGGTTGTGATGGTTTAAAATGAAGATAGATGGAAGCAGGGTGATCAGAGGAGCTCTAGCACCCCTCCCTCTCCTCCCATCTAAATCTGAATTATCTCCTCACTGCCAGCCCTGTTGCCCATCAATGGCCTTTCATTTACCAATGCCAGCCAAAGCAAGGATTCTGTTGGAGGTGTGGTTCACGCGGTAGAACGCCATCCTAGTAAATACAAAACCTTGAGTTCCCCAACAGCATTCATTTTTCTGTAGGCTCCCTGTCCACCCAAGCCTGGCAAATAACATGTGTGAGAATTTATTTTTCTGAAGCTCAGACTCCTTAACACTTGTCCAGCACTTTCCATTTTCAGAAAATTCAAAAGATCCTACATTACATTTCATATTCATAGTATTGATGGCCCTAACCTAATCTATGTTAACACGCTATGAATTAAGAGTCTTGGGGGAATAAAGGAGGAAGTAATAAAGTGTTAGAGATTTTCTTCCATGCTGCCTTGTTGGGGCAGAGACAGGGAGAAGTGGAAAAGACATTGTCTTAGGTCAGATTACCTTAGAAACAAACTTGGAAACTCTGAGATCTTAGTGCAAGAGATTGGCATTCTGTGTAAAAGGGATGAGGGGCACAAAACTGGATGTAGGTGGTTACAGTGTGGACTTCAGCCAAGCCCAATGCAACTTCCAGGACAGAAACTGGCTGAAGGAGAGCTTCTAAATTGTGACAAAATTAAAATAGGAGTTTCATTCATTCACATCAGCCTGTCAGACTTCTGAGAAGAGGATATTAGAGACACAGCCTGTGGCAAAGCACAGCATCCACTACAGGTGTTAACTGTCAAGAGTAAAATAAGGGATAAACACAAGTCATTAAACAATTAAAGAAGGGGAGGGATAAGGGAGGGTGAGGATGGCAGCTTACACCTGGAATATCAGCTGCTGTGGAGGTGAGGAACATGGCTCGAGACCAGCCTGGGCAAAAATTTATCAAGAGCATGAATATCCACATCTATGATCCCAATTCTGTGGGAGAGTAAATAGGAGGAATTATGGTCTGAGGCTGGCCCTGGGCAAAAATGGGGCTGAAAAACCACTAAAGCAATAAAGGGATAGTGGCATGGTTCATGTAGTAGAGTGCCTGTCAAGCTAAATCTGAGTCCTATAGTTCAAACCTTAGTACTGTCAAAAAAATTAAAAAAAAATAATAATGTCAAAAAAGAAGGAGGAGGAAGGAGATGTATAGAGATGAAATATTGGAAGCAAATGAATCTTGAATTTTATAAAACCTGAGTTGTTCGAAAAAAGTCTAGTAGATTGAAGAATTCATTGGAAAGGATGTAGCTAGAATAAATTGTCTTGAGGTCTTCCTATTGACCTTTTAAGAATTCTTTGCTTTCCCTGTTTTGATCTCATCCTCGGGTAAAGGCTCTTAGATGTTTGGAGAGGGTGAACATTACGTAGGTGTGTGGCCAGTGGATGGCTCAATAATGGAAGGCTGGCTGATGGATGAGTTGGTATGTGCTGGACAATGAGTGGGTGCTTTATGATGTTTACTGCCATTTATTCAATCCATCATTGCTCCTCTGGTCCCTGGGGTAGCAAACATTCCTTGCTAGGAAATAATAGCTAATAAGCTAAGTCCTTCAGGTAGAACTCCCTGAATACTAAGTATATCTATTGCTAGTGGGCAGAGATAACAGGAGGAATATAAATTTCCCTCTCTCATTTATCACATCCATCTGGACCCTCATTGTAATTGAATCAGAAATCCTTTATCCATAAGAACTGACTAGCGGGATTTTCTTTTCTTTTCTTTTTTCTTCCTTCAAATATCATCCCAGAAGCAGCCCTTGGAAGAAAAAGTAAATAGGTATAAGATGTAAAAGAAGGAATTGCAGACAACCCCATTTGGATAATGAATAGAGGTGGCTTCGCTAAGCAGTTATTGTGGGTAACTAGAATTTTAATCTGAAGGGGGATCTTGCCAGACGATATGCCTCGGAGCTACCCTAACCTACCTGAGGACTGAGGACATGATATGTTTCTACCCTAACTCCCACTAGCTCCTATATAAGGACTGCTTGCTGTGTTTATAAGTGACTTCCTGCTGCCCTGGAGAGTCCCTGAGGAGAACTGAGTACAGATTCTGGCAGCTGGAAAGCTCAGGAGCAAACATGACAGAAGATGTAGGCAGAACGCTAATAGCATTTTCTGTAGCCTGTTCACTGCCTACTTTAGTAAGCACCCAAATAAATGTATGCACTTGACCTGATAGAAACAACTTAAGGGGGAAGAAAATAAGAGTTATTTGGGCTCACAGTTATCATGGAGGCAGGGAAAGTGTGGTGTTGCAAAGTAGCTCACCTCTTGATGGACAAGAAGCAAGGTACGAAGGGATAGAAAAAGGACCTGGGCAAGATTGAGACCCATCCTACTAACCTATATCCTCCAGCGAGGCCCTATGTCTCCCTGCAAACTTCCCCCAAACTTCTCAAAAATAGCATCACCTGCTGAGGACTGAATGCTCTGCCCTGGAGTCTGCAGGTTTGAATGTTATATTATATTCAAGCCATAATAGTGTGCATATGAGAATGAACGAAAGTAAGGCAATGTAATATTGACTTGCATTGAGATAGTAAAAGGCTTAATATAGGCAGCAATCTAGGCAAGTGGGGTGCATTCCTGAGGTAGGTTTCACATGGCACTGGAGTCAGGCACTGCTCCCCCTCCCTGAGAGCTGTGCCTACCTGAAAATTACTTAATGTTCCTGGAGTACTTTAAAAGAGTCAATTTGCTAAGTAATTGCAACAGTCACGATCATCAGAGTAATTCTTTGCACTTAATAACATACTGGAGTCAGTGACAATAACAATCACGCTGTAATGCATTTAGCAGGCAAAGGGGTTCAACTTGGGCGATAATGTACATGAGCTTGCTTGTTGCTTTCATCGTGATTATCTAAAGATTGTCGTTATCACAAATTTTTCAAAGACCACATTCAGGAGAAGAGATCTGGAGAGGATATATAATTATGTTCTTGTTTTCACTGTGTCTATGTTCTCTTTGCTGCTGACTTTATGATCCAGAATGATTACTCTTACCTCAATGGACTGTCAGTTACAGTTCTTCACTTTCTGATGAAAACTCCCAGTATTCCCTATAGACTTTTACAATTCAAAGCATTGTCCTATTATAGCTGCTATGTGGTTCTCATGACAACTCTGGGGGAAAGTCATACATAGGTATTTTTACAGCAAAGCTCAGTCATTTGAGATACAGGACCAAAGCTAGGTCATTACACAAAACTTGAGATTGTGTTATTGTCAAACTCTTGAATACAGACATTTTCCATTATTGTTCCAGTTATGGGAAACGAAAGAAATGTTTGTTTCTTACATGTGTAGGAAGCAAGCAGATTAATATACATGAAATATGTACCAAACTTAAACCCATCACTGGATAAAGGACATCATTCTCATACCTCAGTTGTAGATGGTAAGTACCAGTAGTGTCTCTGTTAATGCTAAAACATGACCCAGTAAAGACAAAAGATGTCATCTTCACTCTGGCCACAGCTATCATACTGAGGACAATGAAGTGTCAATGGGGCTATACATGGTGTTTTTCTTTCACAGATGGATAAACTGAGACACCGTGGCCAAGATATTCCTGGAAGTTGGAGCTACTTTTCTAGCTTCCTCCTGGCAAAAAGCCTCTTCCTGCATACTGAATAGACATAGCACTCAGCCAACACCTTGATTTCTCATCTCAAATCCTCGTCAGCCTCTGGCTCTAGTAATTTCTAGTTCTTTTTCTTATATTCATCTTGATTGCCTTTCCAGAAAGAATAGAGACTGTTACATTCTTTACTCCCATGTAATGTTATCTTATGCTGCCATTTAGGTTTAGGATGACTTCAAAAGATTCCTTTTCTCTCTACAAAGAAAAGCCTTGACCTAGGCAATCCAAGATGACACTCTGGTTCCACAGCCACCAGGGATCAGTACTCTTCTTTTTCACATGTACTGCCCTAGACTTGGCCTCCCATCCCAGAGGGACCTCATGATCCACAGATAATCATCAATGATTGTCTAGAGAGGAAACAGGAAGAAAAAGGAGGGAAGAGTGATAGGTGTGTGTGTGTGTGTGTGTGTGTGTGTGTGTGTGTGTGTGTGTGTGTCTTTCTGATTGTCTTCATTGTTGCTTCAGTAAAGTTGGGATTTTTTTTGTTTTACTTACATAGATAAGGGCAGAATCAATCAGTTATTTCTACCAAACTCAATCACAGTGATTGACAGCATACATTATTTTTCTGTTTGGTATGGTATATCTTAGATCAAATGTGGTTTACAGATTCAGGATGATCTCAACCAGGCTTACCTGCAAGTGATGGCTACAATTTATTCTTCTGAGAAAGTTCTTTCCCAGGCAGTGCAGAAGGTCCACAAAAGAAGTCCAATCACACTGGATGGAATATTACTACTTAATTTATGTCCACTAATATCCTATAGTCCAAAACAACTTATATAGAAATCAAAGGGCAAGGAACTGCCCCTTCTCCATCATAAGACCATGTCACAGCTGGTGACAGCCACCTGCTCTATTCCCATTTTCCATGGGGATCTGTAATTTAAGCTTCACTACAATGAAATCTTTCTTCCCTTACCTCCACCAAACCCCTCCCTAACTATTCCCTGCCATACTGACAGTTCCAGAAGAATTGCTGTCAAGCTGTAGAAACTTACATGCTCATCTAAAACAACTTCCATAGCAAGCACAAGCCTTTTCTTAGATAAGGCAATTTGTGGTGGTCTGTGCCATTTAGGGGAAGGGGAAAGTCAACAGAATCCTGGCTGACTCTGCCAGGTGTGGTCAGAAAGTTGGCAGTGGGAACACAGATTATGGACAGTGGGAGTGTCCACTGGTGGAGAGGAAGAGGACACAGGTGAGAATCCCGTGGTCCACTTAGTTACCCTAGAATGGAGTCATCTTGGGACATCCTCAGAAACCTCAATCAAGAAACAGGCAAGCCTATCAAGAAAATGTAGCTCCAGGAGTATTCCAAATGAAGGAAGAGGGCAACAGGAATTCACAGGAGATCAGGAAAGTCAGTACAGTGGGCAGAAGAGGGGCAGACCTGCAGCATGGCACAGCTCCAGGGATGCCACTCCCCTCAGAATCTACACATGCATGGTCTTCAGCAGTGCACACCACATCCATTCCACAACCCTCCCTGATAACAGGCATAGACCCAACTAAGTGTGTTGTGAGGTGGATAACAGCTATGGTGTTGTAAGGGGAGAATACAGAGAAGCCACATTTTGAGAGGTCCAATCTTGGAGTCTTTATGAGAAGGCCAGTGACTGCTTAGTAGAATCCTGTCTCAAAGACCAGCAGCCAGAAAATACACTTAACATTGTCAAGAAACAGGCCACAGAAGAAAGAAAGAGCAAAAACAATACCAACAAGCCAATTCAGCTGTAACAGAGAACTGAACTGGAACACCATGGTGCCTGGAGAACAGCCAGGACACAGGACACAGGATATGAATATGGAGACATGTGACCATGGCATAATGGCACCTGAGCTGGTCTAGGCCTAAACAGAGTCAGGTCAGAGGTCAGGGTCACAGGAAATTCCCATTTCCAGGCGACTGACAGGTTCAGTGACCTATCAGCCATGTGCCCACCCCTGCCTCCAGAGATTCAGGCACATCCCTCACCTGGGAGGTGGTAGCTTTAACTTCCCCCACTATGAAGACAAGATGCCACACCCTACCATTAACCATGGAGCCAAGATGGCACTGGCCAGAATTGACTGTCTTACTTTCACAAAGACCATGCACAGTATATTTAACCAGCACCTCCCCCCCAATAGACAATAAAGTTTGACTTTACTGCCACCAACATTGTTATAAGAAGCAGTGTCCTAGTTCTACATATCCCATCTTTATCTCAAATCATTCTAAATAGGTAAAATAAACAACCTTAAATGTAAACTAAAAATATAAAGCATATATATATACATACATATATATATATGTATATATGCCAGTGGCTCACACCTGTAATGCTAGCTACTCAAGAGGCTGAGATCTGAGGACTGCGATTCAAAGCCCAAAGCCAGCCTGAAGACTCTTATCTCCAATTAACCACTAGAAAACCAGAAGTGTTACTGTGACTCAAGTGGTAAAGCACTAGCCTCAAGCTGAAGAGCTCAGGGACAGCATCCAGGCCCAGTATTCAAGCTCCACAACTGTCCTCTCCCCACAAAAAAATAAAAGATGATACCTTTACACTTCAGAGACAGTACTTCTAAACATAACACAATATCATTCCTGAATATGTTCATCTTACAGTACTTCTGTATAGAAAAACTTTGTATAATACAAAGTTAAAACAAATGGGCCTGAAGCTCATGTTTATAATGCATGCTACAGATGGCAGGCCAAAATGTATTTCATTTAAACAGCTCCTACAAGTTGATTTCTGGAGTGAAAAACTCAACAGAAAAATCAGCAAAGATAAATTAGTAATTCATGAAAGAAGAAATACAAATGGAACACAAGACATTAGGGCTTACTAAGGGGATAAGAAAATGTAAACCAAATAACAATAAAATATGACTTATAACAAATTTTCAAAACTTAAAGGTACTAGGGCCAGGAGTTTGGCCTAGTGGTAGGGTGCTTGCCTAGCATGCACAAAGACCTGGGTTTGATTCCTCGGTACTAAATACATAGACAAAATAAAAGCCAGAAATGATGCTGTGGCTCAAATGGCAGAGAGCTCTAGCCTTGAGAAAGCAAGGATGGTGCTCAGGCCCTGAGTTCAAGCCCAGGACTGGCAAAAAAAAAAACTTAAAAGTACTGGTAACATTTATTGTTGATGAGAATTTGGGGGAGGGAGAGTGAGCATTCCTCCTGTTTGCTGCAAGTGAGTACAATTTTGAGCAGGCTAATATAGCGTTGTTTACCAAAATGGTGTTTTTTAGGACTCAGCAACTTTAATCCTAGATGTACATTCTAAAATATTATAGATACACAGAAATTCATGTGTACACGCACACACACACACACACACACACACACAAGCATAGGATGTTTGTTAGTATATAATATTTGTGGAGACCACCCCCACAATGAAAAAGAAAACAAAGGGAAATGACCCAAGTGCTCATTAAGAAGGCAACACTACAAATGCTTGGAACTTTGCAAAATTAATGGTCTAGCTGTGACTCAGTTAAAAGTGTAAGGTAAAAAAAAAGATATATCACTTCATTCTATTTATATAAAAATGCATACTTGTTTTTATGTGTCCATATAACTGTAGAGAAATTCTAAAAGGCCAAACTCCAAACTTCCATAGGAGAGAAGACATATTGGATAAGAACTTTTATTTCCTACATTCAGTTCTTTTGAATTTGTTAACAGCCAGGCACTAGTAGCTCACACCTATAATCCTAACTACTCAGTAGGCTGAGATATGAGGACCACTGTTCGAAGTCAGCTCAGGCAGCAAAAGCCTGTGAACTCCTACCTGTAACAAACTATTTAAAAAGGGCAAATGTGGCACACTGGACTTAAATCCAAAGAGGCTTAGGGAGAGGGTTCAAGCCATAGCTAGAACTGGTAAAAAAAAAAAAAAAAGGTTGTTACAGAAAACATACTTTTATGTTTTAAAAACTATGATTTGATGAAAATCAAAGCAGGTTGAGTGATGCCCTTGATGACTCGGCTATGTTGGGGAGAAAGCATGTCAGAGGCACTTAAAAGATGGTTTTGCTGGGCCTGTGGATCAACTAAACTCCAATACTTGGTCCTCCTTCACCTGGCATCTGGACTCTGTGGTCTGAATCACCACTTCCTGCAGTGACTTTACAATCACCTTAGGCTCCAGGAAGAACAGAATTAACATCTCATGATACAAGGCACACTTCACCACAGACAAGGACTGCTTTCCTGTTTTGAAGGGAATAGGCAAAACCACAGACAATCAACCAGGTCTAGACTGAAAGACTGCAAGCTAAGGGTGAATCAGGCTTTTCTATAATCTCGGGCTGTTTCAGTTATCCCTGTCTTGTTCATCTCCTGCCCCCAGTGTTCCCTATTTAACCTGAAGCCAATGTTTGTAGCCCTGAACACAGTTGTACTAAAGTGTCATCTTTCTTGGTTTCCATGTAATAAATCTTTCTCTGCCCTTCACTTCGTGTTTTTATTTGGCACGTGGGAGTGAGTTTCCAGCCTAATGTGAGACTCTTAGGATCTGGACCTGGATCTAAAAACCTGCTATCAGTGGATATTTGTTGATATTTTTCTGATATAAATATTCCCACCAAGTTTAATTTCAGATGATTTGCAATATTCTTAACACAATAGGTGTTCAATTTATCAACATAAACGGACACCAGTGAGAACTGTATTATCAAAGCTTGAAATAACCAACTCAGAAATTCCACTCCAGTGAGAAAGAGTAAGAAGTCAGCAAGCCTCTCTCCAGGTTCATAGTCCAACCTTTCTTATAGCCCTTACTCTAGTTCACAGTGCTCTCTATTCAAGACTATTGGGCTCTCCCAGGAGGCTGGTAGAGATAGGACTGACAGAGGAATTCCTATTAGGTATCAACTGGGGAAATGAGCTAATAGATAATCCAATTGTGTTTTTATAGGTCCTTCTTTAAGGTCTTAATTTAAGCTGAAAGCATGATTAAGAAAAGACTGTCAGGAAATGCCAGCAGGCCTATCAGAAAGATCTGGGAATTCTTTTGGATTTTCCCTAATTCTATTTCAGAAGCTCTATTTCAGAAGCTTTTATGAATAGGACCAGAGAGGAAATATTTAGGCCTCTGGGTCATATAGTCTGTTGCACAAATACATAGTTCTGCTGTTATAGTTCAAAATTAGCCATGAACTAAACATAATTTGGTGAGCAAACGAGTGAGTCTGGCTGTGTTCCAGTAAAACGTTGTTGATTAAAACAGATGGCCATCCATGGTTTGCTATCTCCATCTCTAGATGTTTGTTTGCCTTTCCTCTTGCCACTTGTAGGAAACACTGCCCCACTTATGATGGAAAGCTTTACAATTACTTCTTGAAATTTCTCCAAAGGGGCTCATTAGTGTGAAAATGAGTTGTCAGACTCCAGGCCCATAGTCCAAGAGCCCCGAGATAGGTCTGGCCATTGGCACTCGTGCCAAATAAAGACACATGGTGAAAGAACATGGCAGTAATGAGACAATATTACTTCAGCCTTCTTCAAAAGTATAGAAATTGATGTTGGATTAAACAGGAAGAACTGAAGGCAGGAGAGGGTGGAGAAAGGTATGCTAGATAAAACAACAGTGCCAACTTACCCACCTGGGATGGTCTGATTGGCCATTACCTCATTCTTTTATCTCTGGAGGAAATCCAAAGAAGTTGCAACTACTTTATTACTGGAACAGGTACAAGGTGGTCTCCTAAATTGAGGGCTGTTTGCTTTAAGATAATAAGAAGATACTGTTGTTTGAGGGGCAGTTTGCTTTCCATACAAGATGGTTATCATTGACTCTTCTTTTTTTTTTGTCCTGCAAACAAGTGACTGCAAAGAGACTGCAGCAGAGATTAGCTCAGATTTGAAGGCACAGCTACAAAGTTGGGGGACTTTTAGTGAATTCTCAGAGCACCAAAAAGCATCTTTAAAGTTGCCTCTTACAAATGATTAATAGGACTATGTCTAGCCTCAGGGAATCCAGCACTTGTAATCAGAAGGGACTTTCAGGATATGTTGGTATTTTACATCTATATTATGCTTTCTGATTTTCTTTAAAGCAATCACATGCATTACTTAACACATAAGTTGTCATTCTGAGATATTAGTAGACAAAGATAGCATGGCTTAGTGATGGAAAAAGACTATGAGATTCTGGAGTCTAATTCATTATCCCAATTAACATCTGATTCTAATTCCTTTCACAATCCTATCTATTTTTAGCAGTCTCCTGGGAGAATGTGAGGTGTGGAGGGGCAGAGGAAAATGAGAAGATGAGGAAAATGACAGAAGAGGGAGAAGGCTTACAGATGGGATCTGATTGGAAATTATTAGCCAATCAGAATGTTGTGAAGTCTAACCAATAAAGCATCACCTTAAAAAAACGTACAACTGCAGAAATCAATTAAAGCACAGCCGAGGTGTAAGAATCCCTACGCTCAGCGGGGCGCTGGTGGCTCCAGCCTAGAATCCTGGCAACTCAAAAGGCTGAGATATAAGGATTGCAAAGCCAGCCTGGGCAGGAAAGTCCTTGAGACTCTTCTCTCCAACAACTCAGAAAAAGCAAAAGGATGCAGTGCCTCAAGAGCTAGCCTTGAGCAAAAGAAGATTGGGACCACACCCAGGTCCAGAGTTTCAGCCCCAGGACTGACATACAAACAAAATTCCTAGACTCAGAGCCATCAGGACAGAGAGACAGCCACCTGGGGAATAAGGATAGCCGAAGGAAAGGACACAGGGTGAACAGACAAAGCAGCAAGGGTGGTGGCAGCAGCCACCTGGGAATAAGATGTCCTGATGAA
Organism: Megascapheus bottae; assembly: GCF_031878675.1. NCBI lineage: Eukaryota > Metazoa > Chordata > Mammalia > Rodentia > Geomyidae > Megascapheus > Megascapheus bottae. The sequence goes on from NC_143526.1 coordinate 5,506,700, forward strand.
TAATGTGCTTCATACTCTGCCTCAGTTGTCCTCAACTTTATTGAATTACTGAGACAAGAGCCCCAGGAGGTTAACAGTAGCTCTGGCAGTGGAGCTGCAACTCTAGTGGGCATTGCCTGCCACAGAGCTGCAACAAAAGCAAGTGTTGCCTGCTACAGAGCTGCAGCCCTAGTGGTCTCTGAACCAAAAGAGCTGTGTAGACTCTGAACAGCAGAGACAACAGTAGGAATGAAGGAGGAGGATCATGGGGTCTCACGGACTAAAAAGCCAGGCTACAGTAACGAGTTAACCTTCCTTGTTTCAACTAAACCAGATTACTTCTTTCTTGTACTATCCATTTGCCCTGTTACCAGAGTAGGCAATTCTGCTCCACACAATAATCAGGGACCCAGGGTGATGGAGGCATCATCCTACCGAACCTCAGTAAGAGAAGAAGGAATCCTGTCTCCACACTTAAGTCCAGTGGGACACACAGTATCTCTGCTCCAGTATTGTCCATCAGGCAGTCACATGGCCAAGGAAATCTGGAATGGGTAAAAAGCACCTCTATCCCTGCCACATTGTGGCTTTACCTGTGAGCTGCTGTCTGACCTTGGACAAGGTAATGAAACATTCTATGTTTCAATTTCCTCCATACTCAAAGCAAGAATAATAAGCCTTTGACTCAAGTATATGGTAATAAGAATTGATAATACGCTTTTATATTAGTGTCAGGCACTTACCAAACATTCAGTAAAAGCCATCACTTTTATTTTTACTATCTATATGATTGTGAGAAAAATGCTTTATCCCTCAGGGTCTATGTTCTTTCATTTTCAAATCAGGTGTGTCAATAATACTGTTTAGGATAGCTATTAGATTAAAAGCACAATACATAAAAATACACTAGCATCATGCCTGACATACAATACACATTTTATGGGAGTTATTTCCCCTTTCTGTAGGCAGCCATGAATTGATCATTAACTTTGTTCTAGTTGCAAAGGGCTTATTTGTGAATCTAATGGATTGTGGCCTCTTTTCCTGGAAATGCTAACCTGCAGAAACTCAAATACAGAGTATTTCAAAACAGAAGTAGCCTTATTTTCACAGGCAACTTCCCATTGGGAGACATGCCAATCCATAGTACTCCTAACGCTCTTTCTAGGATGGTTCCATGTTTCCTAGAATCTCTTTTGCTTTTATGGTCTAGATTAGAATTGTCAAAAAGTGAAGTTCTGTAAACTTTGGGACACAGAAGTAAAGCAAAAGCCATTTTCATCTGAAATGTAACAGTCAACATTCGTAGGCGACACCTAGAGACGATATTAAAGTTCTGATGGTCTTCACTGTGTCCTTTCCTGTCCTCTACTGTTCCAGTGAGAACTTACAATGCAGTGTGGGAATAATCCGCTTATGGACCTCTGGCCTTTTCTCTCGGTTTCCTCTGACATTCCCCTCAAGCAGCAGAATTTGTCTAGTTTCCTGGTTTCCCTGAAAACTCAATTCTTTTTCCCACTCCTCCTCTTTCAGGGCTGCAGAGTGCCTCTTCAACATTCATTTGTTAAAGTCCTAACCCCAGTCCTTAAGAATGGATGATATTTAGACCTAGTGCCTTTAAAGCCTGATTGAATGAAGAAGAGATTAGGAGGGCCCCATGACCCATTCTAAGAACATATGGCGGATGTCTTTATGGAAAGAGTTTAGAACAGAAATACACACAAAGGTAGAAATATTAGAAATGCTAGAGAAAAACTCCTATCTACAAGCCAAGTAGAGAATGCTGAAAAGAAACCTGCCCTGATGGCACCTTGAATTTGGACTTCTAGACACCAGAACTGTGAGAAAATAAATGGATGTTGTTTGAACACACAAATCGGTGCTACTTTATCCTGACTGTCTATTCATTAGTACACTAATTAATAACACTTCTCAACTTTTATTTGCAGACCTTCATTTCTCTGGTTCTTCCCACCCTTGGGCAAGGTCTAACTCTTCCAATAAATTTCTTATTCTACAATACCATTGCTTTTTCTTTGCTTTTCAAATTGTAGCTGTAAAGATTTATGGAGCAATTCACATGAAGTCAGGCCAGCCTAATCAGATAGAAGTCCAATCTCCGATTTTACTCTCAGAGCCACTTTGGGCCTGCTCCTTAATTTCTCTGTGCTCTGTTTTCCTGACCTGGAAGATGGGATGACAATGGTAACACGTTGCAGTTATTGTATAGAATAAAGAAATCACAACATGCAAGATGTTAGAGTACTTCACCTAGCACATAAATAATATTCAGTCTATGTTGGTTAATATTTTGACTGTGAGTCTTACTGTTTGCTGAGTACTCAAAGAAATAAAACACTGATTTTCCAAGTTTCTTTCTCTGTCTTGGTTTGTTGCACTCACATGAATATCTTGAGAAAAGATGGTATAATTTATTTACCTTTCTTCTGTTCTGCCTGGAACTTATCTCACTATATTGAAAAAGGTTCATGACAGTCCCAAAGGAGATGCTGGATGACTGAGAATTTCAATTTCGTAAGAAAGTCCAAGAAAAACTTAAATTCTGTGGGAGCTAGAATTTAGGATGAATCTCCCTTCTGGTCTTCATTTTCCTGTGCTCCCCCACCCCCTCCATACCAGGTAGGGCTCTCCTATGACAGTGTTGTGAAAGTGATACTTCAGATATTGTCTGAATATGATTTATCATCTTTGAAATGTAATCCTCATCATGATTTATTAAGGCACCATCTAGAGGTGATTGGGGCTCCATTTAATCCAATGATTGAATTAGTGGGTTAATTGGTTACTTTTGTCTTTTCTAAAAGCCATTTTGGCTGGGTCTCTTCTCTACTCCGTCTCTGTGTGCTACCTCACAGTGAGGGATCCTAAGCTATCTGTCTCACTAGAAACTGTTTGAAATCATAAATAATTACCATATTTTTTTTCTGGGAGCAGATACTGAGGTTCGAACTTGAGGCCTTGTGTTATCAGAAGGCTTTTTTGCACATAGTTGGCCTTCTACCCCTTGAGCCAAACACCATGCTTTTAGGCCAATATTTTGCTGGTTAGTTAGAGGGAGTCCTATGGAATTATCTTCTCAAGCTGGCCATGAGCCACAATCCTCCAGGTTTCAGCCTCCTGAGTAGTAAAGATTACAAATGTGAATCGCTGGTACCAGCTTGTAATTCTTATATAGATAAGAGATAAAGTCACCTGAAAGATTACTGGGCTTAGTATGCCTTGTTTCGTGGACAGTAATAATCAAATATCACTATATATCAAAAAGATACCTTATTTAGTGAGTGATTGAATTAGATTTGATGAGCAATTGAATTAGACTTTTCTATTACTTGTCTCTTTTTCAAATAAGGATATAAGCCTCTCTGAGAGTCACCAAACTACCTGGTGATGAAATCAAGACATCTCAATCTCACATCTTCAGACTCCTGGCCTGGGGATCTCTTCATTGATGCTGTTATTTCTTCCATGGAGTATTGATTTCCTAAAAACTTAGAGAATGCAAATCTTTGTGCTGCAGCTATCCCTTCTTTTGTACCTCCTGGCCTGAGTGCCATCATCGGGAGTGTGGGGCTTCCTACCTAGTGGCTTAGAAGAGCCAGAGGGCCCTGGCCCCTCCCACCTCCAGCACAGCTCCCGAATACTCCCTGCAAGTGGGGCATGTCTCAGGACACCATTGGCTGATGGTCACATTCAGGGAGGTCCCTATTTGCTGCTGGTATGACATGGCGGCCACCGCTGGATCTGTATTTAGCAAGCATGTTTTCTCAAACAAAGAGATCTGCACCTGGAGTCTGGTCTCCGGAGTCTGTGTTCCCGGGATTATTCGTGGGCTCCATCACTATCTTACCTCCCTCCTAGACGCCCAAGAAGGACCCCAACAGGGAAGTACCAGGGCATCTAAGCAAAGCAGGATTTGGTTGCTAACATGGTCCTAGGTAACTTCAGTTGAAGTCCTCCCACAATTTTTTCTGTATCACTGAAATCAGATATCCTTGTCCTCCCTGACTCACTGTTCTACTCTCTGGGCCAGGATAGGGAGGGTATATTAAGATCCATTTCCTATTTCATTCTAGGAAAACCTGTCCTGTGCTTCACAGGGGGAGAAAGCAAAGCAAACAAACAGTTGAGAAGACTACAGATCTTGTTATAAAATCCAAGAAGTGTTAGAAAGCACCTGGCTTGGTTTGAACTTTTCTTGCTTATATAGTTTTTGCTTGATTATAAGGAACAAATTTCATTCCTATAATAAGCCTGTTACTTCCTCCACCACAAATTGTCTAATAATGATTAAAACATATCGTCACAACATATTGCCATAAGTCCTATAGTACATCGTTTAGAAGAGGTCTTATTAGACCTATACCTCCTAAATATGCTAAGAAACCTGCAGGTCTTCATTGTTTTCTTTCATTACAATATGGAGTTTATTGACACACAACTGGTCAATGTATATAAAATACATAAACAGAACATTTATCTTATCCTGTGGAGATAATCATAATCTGTGTTTTTACTCACATGCAAACATATTTTATTTTCATTTTCTCCTTTAAAAGCAAAATTGATGTCATATTATATGTACTATTCTCCCATATGCTTTTTTTCCTCTTAGCAATGTTTCTTGGAAGCACTTCATTTTAGAAGGCTGTTTCTGCATTAGTCTGTACAGTCTCACTCTTTTTAGCAGTTCTTGGTATACCATAATATGTTCCATTACTTCTATACTGAAGGATAGTTGGATTTCTTCCCTTCTTTTCTCAATGAAAATCTCCACTGCAATAGCCATTAGTGTTCATGTTTCTGGCAGAGGGTTTCAGGGATTTGGAGTTAACTTGCCAGTTAACATTCCTGCCATCAAAGCCAGGGGCTGCCTGTTCTCCACCTCTCATTAACACTGGATATTTTCTTTCCTTCTTTCATTTATTATGTTATACCTAACTCATTATAATTAACATTGGCTAGAATAACAATAGATTCTTCTCATCCTTTACAGATAGATTGAAAAGAAAATTCCCTAAGTGGTAAATAAGTGGTAAATTAAGTTTGCCCAGGAGTAATTAGCATTTATATAGCTCCTCATCCTCAGAGGTAATATCATCTTAACTAACTCACATTTAAGCCAAAACAAAACTTAGACACTGGAGAGGGTTTTATAGGCCCTCTCTCTACTGTTTGGCTGTTCATAGCCTCTTCTGCCCACCTAGAAACCAAGTGGCTGCAAAAAATAGCAACGTTTTGGCCTTTGAGAATCCATTGACATCTCTCCTAGTTCCTATTCTGATTCAGAACATACAGGGTGGGACATTTCTGTGTCTTTTGGAGTTCAGTTGTGAAAGAATGAAATAATCTTCCTCCTAAATTTTCAGTTTGTCAAATCACTTTTTAAATGTTATTCAGTGGTTTCCTTTCATTCTTTCACTCCCTTTCATTGAAGTTCATTCTCCTTCCCAAACATAGGCAACCACTTCAATGTGCTGAATGCAAATTCTAAATTATCTCTGGAAACTATTTACTGTGACTTTGTGTGTATTCTATAAATTCTATATCTTAAATAAAAATTTACATTTAATATACATTTAATATATATTTGGCCATATGCAAATTAAATTATAGTAAGGTTTTTCTGTTTCTTACTTTTTGTTCTCTTCTTCTTCTTCTTATTATTATTATTAATATTATTAATATTATTGTCCGTCCTGGGGCTTGAACTCAGGGCCTGAGCACTGTCCTTGGGCTTTCTCAAAGCTAGAGCTCTACAACTTGAGCCACAACACCACTTCCAGCTTTTTCTGTATATCTGGTTCCCGGGTCTTCATGCACTCTAACAGTAGGCCAAATTCCCGGCCCTAATCTTATTATTTTTAAGTTCTAGTCAGATTGCTCATGAGGGCATGACACAGAATTTTCTCACTCCTAACTGCTGCTTAGTAGATCATAGCACTGTACTTCCAGTGCCTTTTACTCTTCTATGGATAAGAAAGAAGTATTCAGCTCCATATCCACCTGACACGACTACAAACAAAGCTATGGTAAATAGCCCTCTACCTTCCTAAGAGAGAAGTTCTCGGGTTCGTGCTCAAGGGTTTGGTTGTTAGGATTGGTGTAAACGGGTTGTGCCCCTAGCCCAGTGTTACTTCATATTGCAATTGTACAGAACAATAGCCAGCAGGATTTACTTTGTACTGAGTGAGTCCATTTTATAAAACAATAGTTTTCCATTTTGAGTGCAAATGCTGAGGAAGAATGGACTCTTCATCCTGTTGTGCACATAAACAACCACCATCTGTCTAGCTCAAACCAAAGACAGACTAACAAATAACTGACTTCTGCTAATAAAAGATGACCACCTATATACAACCCCGCCATACCACTTCTGGGCATCTATCTGAACATCATGACCCAACATATTATAAGGACACCTGCTCAGCTATGTTCATCTCTGCACTATTCACAATAGCCTTGTGATGGAAACAATCCAGATGCCCTACTGCAGATGAATGGATACAGAAAATGTGGTATATATACACAATGGAATTCTACATAGTCAACAGACAAGATAAAATAATGGCATTCACAGGGAAGTGGATGAATCTAGAGCGAATCATGTTGAGTGAGACAAGTCAAGACCTAAGGATTAAAAGGCACGTGGTATCCTTAATATGTGGCTATTAAATCCAAAGAGTACAAGAGCGAGGACTCAGTAACTGCATACCCAAAGCTATGGACATGGTAATGGAAATATAAACATAACTATATAGACATAAAAACCTATGACTCTATAGACATAATGTTTTATTTCATAAATTGATATGTTTCTATGACATACAAACCCTTAGCCTAATTGTGATTAAGTTCTAAATACTAAGTCCCAGTGATTGTAAATAGAGATTCCCTCCTTGAACACTTGTATGTTAAACTTGTCATTTAAAATATGATGTAAAAATCAACATTAATAAATTCTGTTAAAAAAAAAAAAAGATGACCACCTATGGACTCATCAAAGTGAGGCAGGTTGGGTACAGGGGTAGAATGTTGACACCAACCTCCACTCCTAGCCATGCCCAAAGAAATACCCATGAGTCCTAACTCCTCCCTAGTTTCCCTGGGGGGGGGGGGACTGTGAACCATTTTAAACTCCTTTAAGGCACCTGTGCAGTAGAAGCATATGTGTCCTTAGCCTGACCTTTGTTTAACAAATTCCTATTTAAGGCTTCATGCATATGGATTGAATCTCATGCATAAACTTAAATAAATGGAATGGCAAAGTTGTATATATGCAGGTCCTTACCAAAAATCTTCCCTAAGTTCATCCCAATATTATTACTAAGAACTCCTCCTCCCATATGCCCTTTGTGCTAGAAAAATGAAAATTTTACTTTAGCAACATGCTTTCTCTTAAGCCACTTAGCTTGAGTTTCCCTTAGCAGACTCTCTCAGACTCTCTCCCTCCCTCCCTCTCCCTCCTCCCTCTCTCCCTTAAACTCCTTGTTTTACCAATTTGCCTTTCTGTGTGTGTCTTCATTCAATTATTTGTGAAACACCAAAACTTCTCACCTCCGAGACTACCTAAACAAAATGTGTTGTTTAGATCCCCAACCATCACAAAACGAAATCACGAATACATGGGCATGTGGCCAGATCAAGACTATAATCAATTGAGTCCATGAAGTGATCAAACATATCAGACCAAGGATTACTGTGACTCCCTCAGTAGGATCATGTGAAAAGAGGGGCATTTCACATTGTGGTGTGATAGCTCACATCCTTATAAAATGAGAATTTTAGACCTGAGGCTCACACTCCCGAGGTTTCATGTGTCAAGTTCAGTTATTTACCCACATATTCTAAATAAAGAGATGATTATTAGGGAGGAAAGAGGAATATTTATACTGTGACACAGACACAACTCAGGAAGACAACACATTAGCCTATCGTGATATACAGACTTGATGAGCTATTGGGTTAAATAACAAAGAACTTGGGCAGGGGGGAAGGTATGCATACTTAAACAGTCTTGGTCACTGATGTGGACTGTTGATCATTACTTCTGCCCTTGTTTTGAAGGGGCTCCTGAGAAATTGTTGTGCTGTCTATGTAAGGTAGTCATTGCTACTTAGCAGATGTTTGGTCTTATTGATCTTCCTTTCCTTGGGGGCACTTTTTTCCATCTCTCCTTGTAAAAATGTTATCTAATCATTCCTGTCCTTCCTGGATAAAAAGTCACTACACAGTAACTGCAGAGAGAATAGCGAGGAGCAAAAGAACATAGAAATAGAGTGGAAGAAGAAATGTCAACTTTTTCTTCTGCTTTTAGTCAACGTCTGGGTCCAAGTAAGAAACTAGTGCTTTTCAGCAAAAGCAGTTTAAGTGCCCATTATGATTACACATTCTGGTGTATTCATCAAGGATCCACAGGCCAGGGATATTGTCTCCAGAGCTTCAGTATGATCTGCCTGCTTGATGTTACCCACCAGATTCACCAACTTTAATGGCATCCCGTCTAGATCAACTGAGCATGGAAGCAGTTCTGCACCATGGAGTGAGGCAGGATAGAGCAGAGAAAATGAGACATGGTAAGCAGCAGCCAGGAATTCAAAACCTCAGCTTAAAGCAAATACCAAAAATGGATCCTCACCCATCAACTAACTTCCCTTAAGATTAAGGAACCAAAGTAGTTTTAAGAGAAAATGAGGCAGAATAGATTTGGTGGGAGGATGGGGATGAGGCACAGTAAAATCTAGTGAGGAATTCAGAAATAAGCAAAGTATTTAGAAATACAAAAGTACTGTCTTCTAGCCTCCAAATATCCCATTTCTGAAAGATAAACAACAGGATGCATTCCTTATCTCAAGGATATCTTAGGGTTGGGGGGAGGGGCAGGATATGCATTCTTTCCTAGAAAGGATCCCCAAACATAAAGATCAAAGGTATAAAGAATGGGTCATTCTCAGAGACCCAGAGCCCAAGTAATAAAAGTATAACACCAAGAGTGATTAAGAGCAAAAACATATCTTTACATAACTTTAAATCAGACCCTGCCATTATCATACAAATAAGTTTGATGTCTTCCCATTTGAGAGCACCTACACTTTGTGTCTCTGCCATTCTGTTCACCGGTTTGTCTGCTTCTTATTCACCAATCCTCTGCCAAGTTTTCTTACCACTGTGATTTGTCCAGAAATTCTTATTTTATGACCATAAATGAAAGAGGGAAATCATGTAAATCCTCACCTGGACTGAGTAAGAGAGCCAGCATGTTGTTGCCATATAGCTCTGAATTTTGACTGCAATGTGCTTCACAGCTCTAGGACTACATTTGTCATGTTACTATCTTAATCTAACCACTTCTCTTTGCCTCTGTGTCAGTTCTGCTTCATCAAGGCCTCCTGGAACCTTACTGCAGCTTCCAACCTCCTTAGCTATTATGTAATCTGTGTATTATTGTGAATATATGATCTGAGAGTTAATATTAGTAACTAAGACTGGAATAAAAGAAAACTACCAGTTGGCTCAAAGATATCAAGCAAAATCAGTAGTACTTGGCAAATAAATGCCAACAAAATTGATGTGATTGTGAATTTATTGTTATTTGATAAATTCTGACACTGTATATTATATATAATGTATATTTTATATGTTCTGACACTGTAAAATATATACAAGCATATTTTTTTATTTTATTGTCAGGAGAGTGTATAGAGGGGTTATAGTTACATTCATCAGGTAGTAGGTCCCCATTTCCCCCACTCCCTCCCAATCATCTTGTTTTACCCCCTTTCCTTCCCTATTTCCAATAAACAAATAAACATATATACAGTTAACAAAGTCAGATACAGTAACATCATGAGATTAAGGATAAGGTCAAAAAAAAGAGAAGAGAAATAACATAGTACATTAAGAACAATAATCACACAAGAAAAATCTTTTGTTTCTACCTCATAATTTTTTGACTTGTTCTGACAGTTTATAAAAATACAGAAATTCACTTGCCCATTTTCTGGATTTAAAAATTATCACTATTTTGTTGTATATTTACCAATTCTTTATTTTATTTTTTGGTCTGGTCATAGGGCTTGAACTCTGGACCTGGCATTGTCCCTGAGCTCTTCAGCTCAAGGTTACCGCCCTACCTCCAGGCCTAGGGACTGTCCCACCCCTGAGCTCTTCAGCTCAAGGCTACCACCCTATCCCTTGAGCCACAGCCCTACTTTCCATTTTCTAGAGATTGGTTGGAGATGAGTCCCTCATTCTTTAGTTCCTGGGCTGGCTTTGAACCAAGATCCTCAGATCTCATCCTCCTGAGTAGCTAGAATTACAGACATGAGCCATTGGGCCTGGCTTCATTCTTTATTTTGTTGTCTATTTTAAAGAAAAATCGCAGCCATCAGTCTATTTTACTACAACCGTTTCCATGTAGTTCTAATTAATACTGATATATTCCTACATGATTCCACTTACAATATACTGGTTAATTTAATGAATAATAGTTCCTTGATCTCATCTAACACGTAGGCCATTTCAAATTTCCCTTATTATTCTAATAGTAACTTTTGAAGGCATTGGCCATTTCTGGAACATAAGAAAGAACCTGAACAAGACCATGGAGACTATCAGCTACTCTACCCTCAATTGGATTCTATATTATCCAATCATTTTACCTGAGTGATATTTTAAAGGGCAATATTCCTGGCAAGTGTGAAGTTCAACTATGATAGAAATCCTTTGTCATCTTTCCTTTAATGCTCAACCTACTGCAAGCATTTGAGTGTTCAATTCTTGCTTAGCCTATTCAAAAAAGGTAAACAGTAAGGAAATTGGACAACCATTGGTATTGTATGGAAGACAGGGAAGAAATTCCATGGAAAAACCAGAGGATAAAGTTCTTTGTTTTCCAAATTTGCCTTGATCTAGTTTTGTTGGGAAATACTTTTGTACTTTAAGTACATTACAGCAAAATGGCAGATTAGAGGTATCCACCATTGGGCTCTGTGAATGTGAAGAGTCAGGTTTCACAGAAGAGGCTACATTCTGAAAAGAGCAAAAAGGGAAGAGCAGCTCCGCAACTTTGCCTTGCTCCAATTGTTAGAATATACTTAGTACTGTGTACAATTTAAAAAGAATATTATAGTAGGGGCCGGAAGTTTGGCCTAGTGGTTAAAGTGCTTGCCTAGCATGCATGAAGACCTGGGTTCGATTCCTCAGTACCACATACATAGAAAAAAGCCGGAAGTGGTGCTGAGGCTCAAGTGGTAGAGCTCTAGCCTTGAGAAAGTCCAAGGACAGTGCTCAGACCCTGAGGCCCAGGACTGGAAAAAATTTAAAAAAGAATATTATAGTAATATAGCAAAATACATGTGTGCATTATTTCAGCCCTGTGAATGAGAAGAGTCAGCTAACAGGAAAGATTACATTCTGAAAAGACAAAAAGTGGAAGTGCATCTGGAATCATGAAAGAGAAGGTAGAACAGCCAAAAATTACGAAGAAACAGTGGCAACAGGAAAAAAAAAATCAACCAATGTCCCTGACTCCCTGGGAAGAGAAATGGAAACTAAGGCTGAAAACTACAAGGTAGATGGGATGTCCTTGGTTATAAACTAGCAATTCTAGCTTCAAGATAATCTCACAAATCCAGTGTGGAGATTTGATTAGACAATGGTTCCAGAATAGAAGACTATCTTCCATGAAGAAAGACAGCTCTATCCTTACATCTCTGACATACATCAAGATGCCATCTTTAGAGAGGATCTGTTTCTTGAGATTAAGCTAGTAATGTGGAGGGGGGGGGGAAGCTTGAAAGTAAAGAACAATCCTGACTCTGGGGATGGAGAGCTGTTCCACAAGGGAGAACTAGCAAGGGAACAGTTGTTTTCCCCATGCTCCATCTCTTCAGATGAAGAGTAAATCCCATTTCTTCCTTGAGAGTTACAGCAGAGTCACAGCACTGACTTTATGGCTAGAATAGTTATTCAGCTTCCAAGGCCTACTTCCTGATGCATGTTTCTTTGTTGTTGTTGTTGTTCCAAGACCAGGACTTGAATTTTGTACTTGATTCTTTCATTCATTGACTAGCATTCTACCAATTAAGCCATGCCCCTACCCTGCATTGTCATGTGCCCTGGCTACCAGACAGATGTAAGATTCTCAATCCAAATACTCTGAATAATTAGATTTGAGGTGGCAGAGTGCCTAGGGCCCTTACTTCTACCCCATCTAGCTGAATAATTTGCTTATACCCTCCCTTATGTTGACACATTCTGCGCTGTCTCAGGCTTATATCCTTACATTTGTGAAAGCACAAATTTTGAGATTTGTGGAGCGATTAGGAACCTTCTTATAAGCTATAAAATCCCCAGCAGCCAACATCAGTGTCCATTAAAACGACTAAGGAAAATTTTATAGTGAAGGCAATAAAAAAGCAGACAATTAACCCTTCTATAAAAGACTTTATCTAGTTCCCTTTGGTATGAGCAGCGCTGGGCATAAGGACAACAGTGTATGCTTGACCACTGGGCTATCTACCTCAGTCTGGTGATGAGAAATAGCATCTAAATCAAGCTACTACATCATCCTTCCCAAACAATGAAAGTATTTCCATTGAAAGACTGCAAGTGATTAAAATTTCTAACTAATTACTTGACCTTAGAGGCACAAATTCCAATTTAGAAACAATAGAAATAAGCAAGCCAACATGACTCCTCTAAAACTGAACCATTCCACAGTAACAGTGTAATGAGTAAAATCTCAAGGACATATTTCAAGGCTTGATAATTCAGAAGAATTAGTGCAAAAATGAAAAATGCAATGAAAGAGGACACGAATAACTTCTTTAATTAATTTTAAGAAATGCAAATAAGGAGCTGATGCAATAAAGAAGACAGTAAAAAGTACGTAAGAAAAATTCAATAAGAAACACAGAAATTGTGAAAATTTAAAAAACAAAAACAGCCCAATTGAAATCTGACAAAATAAGAGTCCTACACACAAAATTTAATCCAAAGCCTCTACAGACTGAATCAAATAGAAGACTAGTATCATGGCTTAAAGACAAGGTAAATGCATCAGAACATTCAGAAATGACCAAGAAAAATATATCTTCAAGTATGAGGTATCAGGCAAGACCGTTAGAACCCTATGCAAATACTAAAACTATGAACCACGGGCATAGAAAGAAGAAAAAAAATACAAGTCGAATGTTTTTTATTTAAAAAAGCACATGCAAGAAAATAATAAAGATTTTCCAAAATGTTGAGAAAGATGTGTACCCAGATAGAGGAGGCCCTTAGGATTCCAAATGTACAAGATGAAATAAGAACCTGACGTGTCATAGTATAGTTAAAACAGGGATATAAAACAAGGGAATGATACCAAAAGCATCATGAGAGAAGTGTCAACTCATCTATAAATGTAAATCCATCAGAAAAGCAAATAGGACAAGGAATAATATATTTCAAGCCCTGGGAATAAAATAACTGTTGACTTAGCTTAGAGTATCCAGCAAAGTTATCCTTCATAGTGGAAGGGAAAATAAAAACTTGTAACAATAAACAAAAACTAAAGCAATTCATTACCACTAAATCAGCCCTACAGAAGTTACTAAAAGGAATTCTATATACAGAAGAGGAAGATAAACAAAACTGTGAAGATTGAGGAAGGAAAAAGATCTCACTAGACAAGCAGACAAGCACATAAGGAGTAAAGACTCAAATACTATAAAAGTAATACAATGACATACCTGTCAACAATAACCCTGAATATTAGTAGTCTAAATTCTTTCATCAATAGACATACTGGCAAACTGGATTATAAGACAAGATCTGACCAATTGTTGCCTCCATGAAACACAAAGACATAGAATAGGAGTAAAAGAAAAGGATTTTTGAAGCTGTCAGTGTCCTAAAGCAAGCAGAAGTGGCTCCACTCATGTCAGAGAAGCAGACCTCACTACCAAACCATTTGGAAGACACAAGGTCATTTCATGCTGATAAAGGGAATACTATATCAGGATGATATGACAGTTGCAAATATGTGTACTTAACACTGGCACTTTCACAAAATAAAAACTCATATATACAAATAGATGGTATCCAACACAGTAATGATAAATGACTTTACCATCATACTCTCATCAACATAGGTCATGCGAACCAAAGAAATCAGCAAAGAAACGTCAGAAATAAATGACGGTGCAGATCAAATATTCCACCCCCAAGCCACAGAATATACATTGTTTTCAATAGTCCCTGGACCCTTCTCCAAACTAGACTATATCTCATTATAGAAGTCTTCAGTAAATGGTCATTAGAATATCCAAATATATGGAGATTGAAAAGATTCACTCTTGAATCATCAGCATGTCATCAAAGAAATATAGGAAAATGAAAATTTTCAAGAATCAAATGAAAATAAAAATACAACTTAGCAGAATCTCTAAACACAGAAAAAGCAATTTTGCAAACCAAACTTCAGTGGGATGGGGATGTTGATAAATGATAGTGCTTGCCCAGCATGCATGAAGGACTGAATTCGATTCCTCAGTACCACAGCCAGAAGTGGTGCTATGATTCAAGTGATACAATACTAGCCTTGAGCAAAAGAAGCTCAGGAATAGTGTCCAAGCCCTAATTTCCAGCCCCAGGACTAGAAAAAATATTTAGCTATGAGTGCTGTCATTAAAATTCTGGGCCACCAAAGAAAACTTAAACTAAAAGAGAAATTCTGGAGTTATCATAATACCTGGGTTTTGCTTCTGCTACACAGTCATAGTGTGCATATGGAATAGAGGATCAACAAAAGAGGCCTACATAGGTATAACTATCTGCTTTTTTTTTTTTGCCAGTCTTGTGACTTGGCCTCTGGACCTGAGTACTGTCTCTGAGCCTCTTTTGCTTAAAGCTAGCTTTCTACCACGTGAGCCACAGTGCCAATTCCAGTTTTTTTCTGAGCAGTCTATTGGAGATAGAGTCTCACAGACTTTCCTATCAGGGCTGGCTTCAAACTACTATCCTTAGATCTCAGCCTCCTGAGTAGTTATAATTAAAGGCATGAGCCACCAGAGCCTGGAGCTATCTGATACCTGACAAAGTGCCAAAAATATATATTGGACAAAAAAATAGCTTCTTTAACAAATGTTATTGGAGAAACTGGATATCAACATATAGAAGACTGAAATCAGACCACCATCTTTCATCCTGTATAAAAATTAATTTTAAATGGGTTGAAGCACTTAATAAAATATTTGAAACATGGAAACTACTGTGGGAAAACATAAGTAACGAATTCTGAATCGAATTCCAAATGTGTAGGAAATAAAGAGTTCCAAATAAGGTTGTATCAATTTCAAACCTTTCCATACAACAAGGGAAACAACTACCAGAAGCAGGAGACATCTCACAGAATTAGAGAAGATCTTCATCCCAGTCACTGAATAAATAATTCATATCTGTCTGTCTGTCTGTCTATCTATCTATCTATCTATCTATCTATCTGAGTCTTGAAAAAATCAAACTTCAAAAGAACAAACAATACCATTAATAAGTAGAAAATACATTGAATAGACATTTCTCCAAAGAAGTACAAGTAGTAAATAGTGAGGAAATGTGTAACAGCTTTAGCCATAAAGGAAATACAAATCAAAACAACACTTAGATTCCATCTCATCTGAGTCAGAATGGCAATTGTCCAGAAAAAAATATCAAATGCTAGTTAATATGGGGGAGCAGCGGAAGAAACTTTTCTCCACTGTGAGTAGAAATATAAATTATTGTAGCCACTATGGAAATCATTATGGAAGTTCCACAAAAGAAACCACAAAAGAAGAACTATCCCAGGATCCTCCTGTAGATATCCACAGGAATGGAGGTCTACCTGCAATAGATATATCTTCACATCCACATTGATTAGCAGCATGATGTGTAATTAGTCCCAGAGTTCTCTCAACTGTTATATAGATAAAGAAAATGTAAGGTGAAGGTGTGTGTGTGTGTGTGCGTGTGTGTGTGTTATTCAAACACAACACAAAGAAAACTGAAATTAAATGGTTAATAGAAAAGCAGATGGGAAAGGAGATCACCACGTTAAGTGAAATAAGCAAAACTGAAAAATGTATCATGTTTTCTCTCAGACATAGAATCAAGACCTGTAGGAAAAAATAATGGGGTGAGGATAAAATGTGAAAGGATTGTTTGGGAGTGAGAACCAGTTCAAGAGAGAATGTGGAAGGAGAAGGTAGAGATGGCAAATATTATTGAAACATTTCATATACATATATGAAAATAGAATAATGACACCAATTAAAATTGTTTTTAAAGTAGAAGAATGATAAGAAAGTAATATATGGGCTAAATTTTGTCAAAATGCTTTGTATGCAATTATGGAACATCATAGCAAAACCTCTCTATACAATTAACATATGCTAATTTTAGAAGTATATTGCAATGCTTATATTGAGTGTGTAGTCTCACACTCATTAATAAAGATAAGATTCATGAGTGTTTATTGGAATTTTTCCAGTACTGGCAGACACCAGAAAGGAAAAACAAACTAGAGTAAACTTTGTTGGGGCCTGACCTTCATCTCTGAGGCCTGATTCCGGCTCAGCGGCCATTAAAGGGCTTTGGCCAGGCATTGGCTCCTTGCATACCTCTCTTAAGGCATCTCTGAGCCCCTGCAGCTGCATGGGTCTCACAGAAGCCCAGGCCCAGACCCTTATACGAGATTGCTGAGGCCTCAGGGTCTGGGTATGATGGGGAAGGAGCAGAGGGTAGCTCTCTCCCATCTCCCTGAGAGGAACCTGGCTTTTCCATAGACAATGAGAGATTAGAATCTCTGCAGGGAGTAAGGGAGGCATCTGGCTTCTCTTTGTGAACTGTGTCCCTGGGAGACCCAACCCTCAGCTTGGAGAGGAGAAAAACAAGTCTTTAGAGTATACAAAACGCATTCCTGCACTCGTCTGGCCCAGTACCTAAAAGTTTCCCCCAGACCCTTAGTGATAGCCAGGTGGCCCTCTTCCTATTGGCTAGCTTCCCAGTTCCCACCTTCTCTTTCCCCAACAGTATATAACTGAGTGCCTGACGCAAAAAGAGAGATCAGCAGAGAGACCTGATATGTTTTCATGGTTGACACAGCTCCTGACTCAGTGTAGTTTTTCTTCCCCGGTAATTGGGGGAGGGCTGGGTCATCTATACTTACCACCTCGCTGGGCTCTGGGGGACTTCAGGTTGGCCCTGTATGTCCCTCCCCATTCCCGTGTTGCTCCGCAGTAGCAACTAAACGGTTCTTTTGCCAATCCTAGAGCTTAAAAGTCAGGGGCTGAGCACTGTCCTTGGACTTTCTCAATGCTAGAACTCTACCACGTGAGCCACAGCACCACTTCGGCTTTTTTTTTCCATGTATGTGGTACTGAGGAATCAAACCCTGGTCTTTGTGCATGCTAGGCAAGCACTCTACCACTAGGTCAAACTCCCGGCCTAGACTAAACATTTTTAATTACCTTTCACAACTGAGAGTGTGCTGCTTTTATTTATTTTTTTTAATATGTGAAGTAGTCCAGTTTGAAAGTGTTCTAATCTCAGAAATAGATATTTGGGTGGACTGCTATATCTAAAATTCACTGTGTAATCTAGGCAGGTTAATTAACTTCTGGAAGCCCCAGCTTCCTTGTTGGTGTCATCTGGATTGATGTCTATATCCTGGTATCATTGCTACGGGACTTCCTCCTTCTTACTTTTTGTATTAAAGATTTATTGAATGCAGAAAATATGACATATTCACATATGGATCATTCTAAACCAAAAGAAATTCAAAATTGACAAGTTCCCTTTTTGAGTAAAGGCAGAAACTTTTGAGACTGAGACCTGACACATCTCCTCCTCATGGAATTTTATGGCAATAAAGCAGATAGATACCAAGGTAAGTCTACACATAAAATCTTATTAAAATAATCCTCGTTTCCATTTACTTCCCTGTATTGATTTCGCAACTTACATCCTATGGAATCCTACTTCTCTGTAATTCATCACCCTTTATCAAAGTAGCATTTAAGTCTAATTCTCTGAACTTTCACTTTGTTTATTGTGACTCTCATGCATATGAAATTCATTTGCTTTTTCTCTAATCTGTAATTTGTGAGTTTACTCTGCAATCCTAGACACAGAACCTAAGAGAACAAAAGAAAAGTTTTGTTTTCCTCTACAGTACTCTCATGATACATGAATGTCACATAATACTCAGAATCAAGATGCTGGACCAATTAGGTTATGGTCTCTTCTTTTCAGAAAGGATCCATTTAATGTAGGAATGAATGAGATAGTAGCTTCAGGAATTAGGGGCTAATGCTTTCTGAAGCCTCTTTGTGAGCTTTCTCCAGCCTCAGCAATGTCCCCTTCCAACAAGCAGCCCATTTTTCCCCACCCTTTCTGTTCTTTACCCAGGCTTCTTCTTCATACAGGTTCCTTGTTACAACTTAAGAAACACATCCTTGCTGCAAAAGCTCAAATAAGAAATCCTGAATATCTTGAACCACAGTAACCAGCCAGGCCCATGGCCTGAAGCTAAGAACTGGTCTGTGCAAGTCCTTAGAAGAGCCTGCTGGACTTTTCAAACTCTCTTCACATTCTAGTAGCTTGGGGCTCCCAGAGAAAATTGTTAGAATTTATGGCCTGAGAAAGCAAGAGCAGGTGCTTTCCCTGCAAGCAAGGTGGAAGGAAACAAATCTTCACAGAGAAAAAGGTCTCTGGTGATTGAGGACAGATTTGGTTCTAAGAGATCCTTAGTTCTGAACCAGGTGGGTTTTTTATTTTGTTTTCTCTTTTTACCATAGTGCATCCTCACTTACACATTGAAAAATGTGATAAAAATGAGGTAGATAACGTGATGGAGGAAAACTTCTTTTGTTCTGCATTTGGAGGCCTGCAAATTAAACTGACAAGAGATTAAGGGGGGAAAATAACAAAGTGTAATCACATGAGTAATCAGAAGCTCACAAAAAAAATTATCTCAAAGAAACAGAATCTGAGGCTCACATACTGTTTTAACAAGAGAATGGAGAAAACAAAGAAAAGAGACTTCAGGAGAAGCATAATGACTTTAAGGAAGGATAAACTGAGCCTTAGGAGAGTAGCAGGAAGGTATGAAATGTAAGGATGCTAGTTCAGGCAGGTTCTCATCCCAGTGTTCATGTCCCACCTCTGGTGATCACAGAAGTCCACTTTGCTTCAGCACTTTTGGGCAATCTCCTTTCATGGCAATGGAATTTTGCTGGAAGTTTCCTTTTTTGAGATAAGGGCAACATAAGAGTGTCTGCCAATAGGCTCATTCTGCTTGTGTCGTTTCTCAAATGTTTGAGCTTAAAATAATTGTTTTTCATCAGTAGTATACTCTGAGTTTCCTCAATGATTAGGAAACTGAAAATATCCAGGAAAAAAATGCAATAAATATGTAATAATAACTCACATGCTGTCTCTCTAACCCCCACACTATTACCCATTATCCTGCCAACTGGAAATGGCCAGTAATGGGTTTTGGCATGATTTGGTTTTCACTGTCCTCTCTCCTTTCCTTTTTTCTTTCTTCCTTTATTTCTCTCCTCCTTTCTTCCTTCCTTCCTTTTTTGTGTATAGTTGACCTCATATTATACAAGCAATTTAGTGTCTTTGCTTTTGCTATGTAATATTTCACATACATTTGGGAACTCTACATGAGGAACCCTTTATAGAATTTAAATTTGAAATTGTGAGTCTTGCAAACATAAATGGAAGTTCAGGAAATAATGTAACAACTGCCTATGAACCTACTGCCAGTATCAGAAATGCATTAACATTTTGGTATGTTTGCTCTGAACCTTTCTGAAATAAAAGGTGTCAAATTCATCCTTTATTTGTCTCCAATCTATCATAGCCACTCTGCTCAGAATTTTCATCCAGGATTATTTTTCTCTTTTGTCAATTAAATATGCCAATATTTTTGTGGAAGTTTAAATTTTACATCAGCAGTGCCCTGCTGTGCGTATCATTCTGCAATGTCTGTTATCATTCAATATTTGGTCACTGATGAAACTATATTCTTTTTTCCATTCAGCTACACAAAGGTATAGCAGGAACCCTTGCTCTATTGGAACGGGCATTAGCATTGCGAAACCCCAGAGTCTAGAGCCTATGATAGATGGAATCAGGTAGCATAAACCGGTGATGTATTTCTTTGGATTCCTGACCATTTGAAAAGAAAATGAAGCAAGCTCAAGTTTCTCGTTGTCTATGTAAGGAAATAAAAGAACATTCCTTCTCATCTTTCTAAAAGTTCGTGACTGCAACTCTAGAACAAAGACAGAGTAATAAGAAGCAGACACATTTATTTAAGAATGCATTGGGTACAGCAGAGCCTTCAGAAATGAAGACCTAAGGAAAGGAAAGCTATTGTTATTAAACAGTCTGTAGGGAAAGGGAGAGTGCAAAACAAGGGGTCTGATCTGATGTAATAACTGAGGTGAAGCTCAAGTTCTCCTTGTCTCACTGGCACAGTGCAGGACCTGTTTGGAATGGTGGAGGGGTAAGATCTAGTTGAATGGAAGATAGGACAGAGTTCTTTCATTTTCTTTAGAAGGCTAGAGGATGACCTTTCTGCCTTGGCAAACTTTGCAAACTTTTATTTTTAGTTTAAGTAATTAATATGGAAAGGTTTTATTATTTTGGGATGCCATGTTCAGAGCCCCACTCTTAAACACATTTAATAGACCACACTGGATCAAGGACTTGGCCAAAGCTACATGGCTTAGAAGAGTGACAGAGAATACTGCAGAGACCCAGTGTAAGAGTTGAGGGGCAAATGTAGATTAAGAGATAGACTCCAAAGCAAGGCCTGTGTTTTGTTGCTGCTGGTTATTATTTTATTCTTTCTTCCTTTTATTTTTCTTTTGTAAAGACTAGGAGATAGCTGGCTATGGACACTGTGTCTGAGGAACTAGGACCTAAATATCACCTAATGTACTTGTTCTGGTTCACGGCACGACCTTGGGTAGGAAATCTGTGCACTAGTATGTGCTGCGTGAATGAGTCCTGTGAATGAGCATACAGCACAGTGATTGACCACTGGGATAGGAGCTTCATATTATAATGATCGTGTTCTCTCTGCTCAGAGACACACGGGGGACATACAGCAACAGACAGCATCTCAAAAGATGCCCAAGAACAGGAGTGGAGGCAAATACAGTAGACCAGTTTTCATGTCTTCTGTCACAGTATGGCAGACACATCACTGAGGGAAATTTACTAGGTGAGAATTTCTTTACCAAGGAGAAGAGTAATAAATAGTAACACAGAAAACTAGCAATGACTCTCACAAATGCAATGCTGAGTGAAGGAAATCATATCAAAAAAAGCACATAGTGTAAGATTCCATTTATAAGCCAGGTACTAGTGACTGTAATTACATGCTTATAATCCTAATTATTCAGAAAGCTGAGATCTGAGGATCTCTTTGTTGCCAGCCTGGGCAACAAAGTCCAGTGAGATTCTTACCTCCAACTTAACCACCAAAAAAGTAGAGCTGTGGCTCAAGTAGTAGAGTGCCAGTAAAAAAAGGTAAGAGACAGTAGCCAGGCCTTGAGTTCAAACTCCACTACTAGCACATGGCTACAGAAAAGATTCTATTCCATTTCTATATACAAAAATAAGCAAGATAAAGCCATATTGTTTGAAGTTGGGTGATGGTCCTTCTTAGCCTATAGAACAGAGGAAGACTAGAAATGACTTCTGGGCTCTTTATGATGGCTTGTTTCCACTTGGGGAACTCATTGAAATGTCACATTCAGTTTGTAAAAAACTCCATCGATGTGTTTAATATATGTGTGTGTGTGTGTGTGTGTGTATGCAAGTATATACATGTATATATATTATAAGAATAAAAATTTAAATCAATTTGACATTGTATGGTAAACAGATGATGTGAAATGTGCACACAAATGATTACTGAGCTTTAAATCCACCAGTCACAGCCCATGGCCTCAGGTTGAAGATTCAGGACACATAAATTTTTCTGCTTGATGCAGCACATTCTCATAGCCTAACCATCTTCAAAATGTGTTCTTGGGGAAATATTGTGGCTTTGCTCTTTCTTCTCACTCCCTCTCCCAGCCTTCTCTGTAGGTTTATGAGAAAACACTAGACATCCATTACAAGAGGTGAGATGAGCAAAGGTGGACTTGAAGGACGGAATTCTCCATCCCCAGGACATGACTGTGAGGACAAACTGATTGCTCTAATAGCAGATGGAGCCACCCCACAAGCCTCTCCCAGGGGACCCAGGCTGAGCCTTTAGCATTGTCACTTCTCTAGCAGTTTGAGGTTTGTCTAGCTCAGGTCTCAATGAGTCTTTTACAAAGCCCATTGTGTCTGCTTACCTGACAGAAGCATCAGACTAGAAATTTTTTCCATACTTAGATAAGACAAGGAGGTTTTGGATATTTGCTCTCTTGTGGTACTGAATATCGAACTTACAGCTTCATGCATAGTAGAGGCCAAAGTCCTTGTTTTCCAATAGACACACGTGTATTCCTATTGCTTGCTTTCACTTTTCTCCTACTGTGTACTTTTATCCAGGCTCTTGCTACTAATAATTCTTTTTCTGTAGTTTTGTGTTGGGAGCCGAGTGTGGGGTCAGGCTGGCCCATGAATCTGCATCACTGAGTAAGATAATCACACAAAGAAATGTATGATGACATGCCTATGAACTTTGAACTATATCG
Organism: Megascapheus bottae; assembly: GCF_031878675.1. Taxonomy (NCBI): domain Eukaryota; kingdom Metazoa; phylum Chordata; class Mammalia; order Rodentia; family Geomyidae; genus Megascapheus; species Megascapheus bottae. The sequence goes on from NC_143526.1 coordinate 5,529,436, forward strand.
TCAGTATTGTGAATCACTTTCTGCTGAGACTTGATTTTCAATGTAACACCTGACAGTAGAGACTATATAAGACCAGAACGGGAAATAAATGGGACCTGCAGTCTTAAGCTTACAGCCTTTGGCTGTGGTCTTGGGGCTGTAGCCCTCCCGACCCCATCTGATACTTGTCTTTTCTTTTCTCATTCTCACCCCCTAAATCAGGTATCTCGCCTTGCTGCCAGCTGGCTCCAGCAGTTTTGCAGGAAGACCTTTTGGTCACTTAATTCTTGGGCAAGTACCACTTGCTTCTGACCTATCCACAGCTCTAAGTTCTCCCATTAAATTTTTGCTGGCTAAATGTCTTTATTTGTGTCAATCTCACATTGGAAGATTTCAAACCCAATCAGAAGGATTCTTCAGACCATATAGAGAAATCATTCATTCTCCAATTCAATATGTGTCCAATAGCTACACCTGATGTGCCTGTTTCCAGGGATCTGCAGACTTGTAAATAAATATAAAATATACCGAAATACAAAGATCACTGCACATTACTGGGAAACACTTTGTTTTCCACATGGCAATATTCCCATATTGTGCCTAATACACACTATCAATGTTAGAAGAAAGTAAAAAGAAGAGTAAAAGGAGAATATGAGACAAAGTATCAATGTATAATCCCCAAATTTATTTCACATATGAATATTAATTTATCACCCTGTATACCTTGTTTCTTGGAATATCTGAGAGAAAATTAAGGGTGTTGGGAAGTCTTGTATTAGAGAGACATGTATGATTCTGGTTTCCCAGAATGTTCTATAGAATTCTTTTAGTGTCATCTACTCACATCTGACATAATCAGTGTTCTTCAATTTTGACAGATGCAGCTTTAGCTCAAACAGACATAATTCAGAGGTTGCCAACACAAATTGATTCTATACAATGATTGCCCCAAAACATAGTCACCAACTGCATGAATGCCTCTGTGAGTATGCCAAGATCAAATAATAGAATACTTGCTCCTGAGGAACTGGAGATGCAGTACAGTGAAAAATTGCTTGCATAGCATATGTTAGGCCCTAGGTTCAATCCTCAGCACCACTAAATAAATAAAATACAAAGTATTTACTTACAGGAAACCAAAAGCCTATAATTCTATTACTCAATACATCTCATACCTTCTAGATCTTTGTTGAGAGAACACCAATGAACTTTAGTGGCTTATAGCCAAAGTAACACATGCCAAGGACGACTGTAATGCTAGGCAGTATGGCTGGAGTCCTTGGATGTATAATAGTTCATGGTGATGATAATTAAATATGAACCACACAACTGAAAGATACTCTTAATCGTGTGTCATCTGGCCTTGGCAGCCAGCTCCATTCTGTCATTAACTCAACAGGATAAACAGAGCCTCAATTACCCTCTTCCTCTCTTCCAATTGAAGGGGAGTCTGTCATGTGGAATAAGAGGGAGCAAGAGGTTACCGAAACCAGAGCTGAAGGTGTCACTCACACGAAGGCAGAAGCAGTAGAAGCCTACTCTGCCTGAAAAGCTAGGCTGACTGTGATGTCTCTCATGCAACCAAGGAGGAAAACAGAAAAGTCATTTGACAGCTCAGAGTTTTTTCTTTTCTTTTTTTTTTTTTGTCACCAGATAGATGCTATTTCTGTTCTCTCAGTGTGGGAATGTACTGACATCTAGTGGTCATGTAAATGTATGCAAATTGGTCCACAAAATACAGTAAAAATAAGCCAGCCCAGGCACTAAAGACTGTGAGATCTTTATCTCCAATTAACCACAAGAAAATGGGAAGTGATGCTGTGGCTCAAGGAGTAGGGTGGTAGCCTTGAGCTGAAGAGCTTAGGGACAGTGCCCAGGCCCAGAGTCCAAGCCCCACAAACTGATTTAAAAAACAAACAAACAAAAAACAAACAACAACAACAAAAAAACCAAAAAAACAAAATACTAGAAAAAAAACCTGTTAAAATAAGGATCAAAGCTGGGAAGTGATGGCTTATGCCTATAATCTTGACTTGTCAGACAGCTCAGCCTCAATATGATGGTTCAAAGCTATTCCAGGCACGACAGTCTGTGAAACTCTTATCTCCAATGAGCCACCAAAAAGCCACTGGTGGAGGTATAGTTCAAGTGGTAGAGTGTTAATCTTTAGTGAAAAAGCTCAGGGACAGTACCCAGGCTAAGAGCTCAAGCTCCAAGACTGTCTCTGTCTCTTTGTCTCTCTGTCTCTCTCTCATCATCATTATCTTTAGCACCATAATTTAAACATTGAAATATAGAGAATTTCTTCTTTCTCACAATCAAAACCAGTTAATTAAATTTAATTTTAATATAAATTTTACATTTGGGCAATCTTTTCTCATTAAAAATACCATCCCTCTGCCTCATAATGACCTATAGTTAAATGCCTAAGAAAATTAATAACTCTAAATGGAAATAAAGACAAGTAACAATACTGGAAATATCCAAATGTCAACCTCTTTATAATTATTTTAAAAGAGATAGTTTACCTAGTTATCAAATGCACATAGATTAGTAGATAATAGTCAATAGCCAATAAACAATAGGAAGAAATGAGAACTTTTGTAAAGAGGAAGGAGAAATTAATTAATTCGGGCAGGCACAGGTAAACACACGGTCCCATATGCTACTTTGATAAGGGAAGTAAAAGTGTTGAAGTCAAAGGAGGTTTGTTTGTCCCATTTGTCTGGTTTTATTGATCAAGAGTTCAGTGACAAAGACCTTAACTATCTGGTTTATTGAATGATATGTTTTAGGAAACAACTAATGTTAAGATGTGAACAAAAATATAGACCATGTCTGTCTATATTTGACTCTTCAATGGAGAACTAATTGAAAAAATAGACTAAAGAACTAAATGAGACAAAGATTTAAAAATACAAGTTTTACACCTGGTAAAGCAGGTAGAAGATGTTCTTCAACCTGTAACCAACATGGATCTTTTTAATTCTTGATTTTTCCTCCCAGATTAAATTTTTGCTGAAGTAGTTCCATGCTTGTATAATTCCTGCTTTGCCTTCCGCCCCCTACCAGCCCTAAATTTCACAGATCATTCACAATGTCCTGTTTTTAATCCTTCCCTGATGCACAAAATCAAAGGTTAAAAACCACTCACTACTTGGACATAAGGTGTAGTGGAGGTAGGATTTCTTTTCTAAGTCCTGTTGGAATTTTGCTTAATAAACCTTAATAAAAAATATGTTTCATTCCCTATGACACTGTCCGTGACTTACTACTTGTTACTGGAATGGAACTCAAATACTATGAAGTTTGATGTTAATTTGAAGAGTTATCTACTAAAAGAATGAATTACACAAATGAATGTTTGTCGGGCCACATGTAAAAACAGAATTTTAGCCCACTATCTGAAGAACCAGTCCAGAAATACAACTTATGGTCTATAGTATCCAGCTCTGAAAGCCACCTCTCTGTACAAGTGACCACTACTCAAGTTACAGGAAGTTGAGACAGTACCTCTAGTAATAATCCAGAAAGCTAAACTAACAGCCTCTGTGACAACTGACTCCTAAGGGCTAGATCAAAAAGGGACAGCTCTCCTCATGACAGTTTCTGCTTCTAATATACAGCCAACCAGAGAAAGCAAGATCCCAGCCTCTATAACTGATCACCTTTCAAATTTGCCCAGCCCTATTTCTCTATGCCAACAGTCTCCAATCTGAGAACACCCAAGACTTCTCTGTCCCCCCTCCACTCTCTACCTCTGAGCCTATTATAAAATGCAAGCAACAGTGGCATTACACAGGAAGCTCAAGTAAGTCTTTTCTGCCTCTCATTTGGTTGGTTTCCATTTAGTTCTACATACAACAGAGAAGCTCAGAGTTCATGGAAAACATCTTACAATCTCATTTTTAACATTCCTTTTGCCAATGCCTAGAAATAACTGTTTCTTATAGACTCCTGAAACCAATTTTTATTACCTTGTTTTCATGTTAATGAGTTGGCTCAAGAGTTGTCATGTGTTCAGTCTATATTTGTATAAGAATTATGTTTATGCCTTTTGGAAAATTATACACTGACAACAGAAAAGAAATCGTAAGTTTACACACATCTAAGAAGAAATCCAAGTCCATTATTTATTAAAAGCTTCATTAACAGAACCAACAGGATGGTTACCTGGTGTTGTTGGATATGGCTTAATGTATAAAATTAGCTATGTCAGAGTTATTTGTGGAAGAGCTCCCTCAGATTATAGACATAGCCATCTGGAATTACAAAGTGAGAGTATTCCAATTGGACACTCAGTTTTTGCTGCTTATGAATCTCTAAGTCTCACTTCCAATTCACAGGTTGGCACAGGTATAGATGTGGGTAAGGTTCAGGTCTGCTCCGTCTGAACCAAAGGCTGGGACAAATTCTCCTGGTGAAAGTGTGCTTCTGTAGGAGTACCAGTCCAACTACAGGAGCCAATGTCAGCTTGCATAGTGCTGACTGAGAGTACTCCATCGGCTAAAGCTTATTACCGAGCCCAACTCCAATCACAGAGCCCATGAGAGGAGTAAGGGAAAGTGAAAGAGCCTGAACCCAAGGAATTGCAGATGTTGAAGATCTGGCACAGGAAAAACACAGTCTCCGAAGCAATTCAGCAATCAGTGTGCAAGACGCTCTCAGCCTTGTAGAGGCCTCTGTAGCACACATTCCAGGATGTGTCACAATTATGCACTGCTTGAGTAGAAGGAAACAATGTCATGTAAGACCACCCTGAGTTCGTGGCATTGGGGGATAGAATATACCAATTTTGAGAAAATCCTACTCTTAGGTGATCAGACTCTTAGCAATATTTGGTTTCCTTTTCTCTTTCCTAAGACTGACAAAGCTGAAGTCTCAGGTCAGGACCATGTGCACACACACACACACACACACACACACACACACACACACACACACACACATTGTTAGTGTTGTTTAACTATCAAAAAAGTTATCTTCACTACCTTTTCCATATAACCCACCCAAATATCAATGTCTGTTGATTTAATTACAGAGCCAACTGGTGTAAACTTTTGACATCTCATAGGATTATGTTTCTTTGCCATTGAAGTGCTAGTTTCTTGAGGCCTGGCCCAAATACTATACAGCACAACTTCAGCATACATAGCAGTCCCCCACTTTATCCAAGATGCTTAGCCAAGGCCCGGAGCCACTGACTGTGCCAAACCCTATGTTTATCTATATACCTATGATAAAGTATAATTTATAAATTAGGCAAAATCACATATTAACAATAGTAATTAATAGTATCATGGGAAAATGACAACAATATTCTGCAGTAAAAGTTATATGAATGTGATTTTTTTCTCAGGAAAGGTTCAAGATAAGTATGATTATTTGGGGCCCATGACGAGCCATGGTGATAAAAATGCCTAGTCAAGGGGGAAAAAGATTTATGTCTTTCCATCTTAGCCAACAAAATACTAAAGAATTTGAGGACTATGCTTTCAAACTTCTATGGGCAATTTCTAGATCCCACCTTGATGAGACAGATGATAAGTCCACCTTATAAACAGTATAGACTGAGGGAGGGCAGCAGGGTTGCCAGTTTTCACCATTCATCTGTCACAGTGTGACAGGGAGTGGGGAGGAGCTTCTAATTCCATATTTCTTCTGCTCTTTTTTTTTAAAAACTAAGCTATTACAGATTTGTCCCAGCCATATGTTAGCTGTAATTTAGAAAAAGATAAATTTAGAAATGCTACTCTTAATATTTCAGTGGCTTAGAGGATTTTTACATAGAAAGCCTTTACAAATTCCTCCTTTTTATTTAGAAATAAATGTTAGCACTTTAGTTTCCCCCTGAAAGATGAGAAATCATGTTTTATTGATGGGCTATTATAAAACAACATAATCGTCTTATTCCATTTGACAAGATGAACACAGCCATTTTTTCACACAAGAAAGACAGCAAGGTACTCATTTACAGCTATAAGCAATGCAGCCTTTCATTCATGGGCACTGCCGACATATTCCATGCAAAGGGGCGGGAAACTATGGGAGCTGTGGCTGCACTGATTCAACATGGGATGCCTTCTTCAAGTCTATGGATCACAGCTGAAGTGACCTAGAGGCCAGCCAAGTAGAATGTCATTTGGGTTTCCAGATTCATCTCAGAAAGTCATTTAGCAGTGTACTTGCCCTTTGCAGTGACATAGCATGAACTCTAACAATGGGACATTTACAGTGTGAGAAGAAGGGGACAGAGAAGGAGAAGGAGGAGGAGGAGGAGGACGAGGAGGACAAGGAGGAAGAGGAAGGGGAGGAAGAGGAAGGGGAGGAGGAAGAGGAGGGGGAGGGAGAGGAGGAGGAGAAGAAGAAGACAAAAAAAGAAGGAAGGAAGGAAGGAAGGAAGGAAGGAAGGAAGGAAGGAAGGAAGGAAGGAAGGAAGGAAGGAAAGAAAGAGAAAGAAAGAAAGAAAGAAAGAAAGAAAGAAAGAAAGAAAGAAAGAAAGAAAGAAGAGAGAAACAAAGAAAACAAAAATGCTTAGAGGAAATCTATAGCTTTGAATGTTTATGAAAAGAAATATAGAAATTTTATTGGGCGAATAATAGCAATGTAAGAACTTACCAAACCCACAACACAATAAGTCCAAATAAAGGAAGAGGAAAATGAAAAGAACAATAGAAGTAAATAAACAGATTTACAGATAAAAATAGAGGATTAGCTGGGCATAGTGGCACTCCCTGCAATCCTAGCTACTCAGGAGACTGAGATCTGAAGATCACAGTTCAAAGCCAGCCCAGGCTCTAGTTAACCACTAGAAAACCAGAAGTGGCACTGTGGCTCAAGTGGTAGGGTGGTAACCTTGAGTTGCAGAGCTCAGGATCAATGCCCAGGCCCAGAGTTCAAGCCCCGTGATGGACAAATATGTATATATATATATATATGCACATATATATGGAGAGAGAGAGAGAGAGAGAGAGAGAGAGAGAGAGGATTAAAATTCATAATGGAAGGTTGAGCCCAATGGCTCAGGCCTCTAACACCAGCTACTTGGGAGGCAGAGGCCCAGATGATAGTGATTTGAAGTCATCACTGCAAAAAATGAGTGGGATTCCATCTAGACTAATAAACTCCACCTGTGGTCTGGGCTAGGCCAAACACATAGGGAGAGTGATTGACACCCTGGCCAACACAGGCAAATAATATGAGACCTTATCCAAAATTTAACAAAGCAAAGAGCTGGGGTGTAGCTAATATATATTAACATATATAATGTGTAATATATGTGTGTATGTGTGTGTATGTATATATATATGTATATATATATATTATAGCACCTACCTACCTGAGATTAAAATAAAATAGGACTGCAAAAAAAGAATTAAAAAGATGAAACAAAAGTGGACCAAAGAACGGAACCACAAACTTTATGCCTGGCTTACTTTGAACTGAGAATCACAAATATCAGTCTCCTGAGTAGCTACAAATTACTGGCATAAGCCACAAATGCCCTGGCTTTAGAGATCTTTTTCATTTAATGAGAGTCCATCAATGCTCAAAAACAACATTATTCCAAAACACGACCTCTCCCTGAGACTAAAACATGAAATAGTATCTACTCCAAGAAGAAAAATAACTTTGCCAACAAACCCAGAGAAAAATATAAAACTAATCAGTCTATGTTACTCATAAAATATACTATAACTCAATGACACAAACTTAAGTGAATCACTACAAGAACTCGAAGAAAGAGGGGTCAGGAGTTTGGCCTAGTGGTAGAGTGCTTATGTAGCATGCATGAAGACCCAGGTTCGAGTCCTTGGTACCATATATATAGAAAAAAGCTGGAAGTGGTGCTGAGGCTCAAGTGGTAGAGCTCTAGCTTTGAGAAAGTCCAAGGACTGGCAAAAAAAAAAATTAAGACAAAATAGGAGGTAATTCAACAGAAAAACAACAAAGGACTAAGAGCTAAATAAGGAAAAAATTAGTCAAATCAATTAGAAAATTAGTCAAATCAAGTCAACAAAAACTTTAATGGGTGAAATTCATTAACGGACATTTCACATAAGAAAAATTACAAATGACCAATTCAAGAAAAGATGTTCAAATCGCCAACAAAAGAAATATGAATTCAAATCATAAAATGGCGCATTTATTATCAGTATTATGGCTTGAACTCAAAGTCTGAGTGCTATCTCTGAGGTTTTCATTCAAGTATGGTTCTCTACCACTTGGACTATCCTTACATTTCTGCATTTTGCTGGTTAATTGGAGATAACCATCTCATGGACATTTCTGCCTGGGCTGGCTTTCTATGATGACCTTTAGATATCAATATCTTGGATAGTTGGGATTAAGGGACTATATCACAAGTGCCCATCTTAAAAGGTTTTTTAAAATAATCCAGATTGGCAACATAAAAATAATTAAATCTGATACCACTGTGTCCAAGAGGAGACGAGTCAATGAAAATTTACACATTGCTAACAGATGGTAAATTGTTGGAGGAAATGTAGTGAGCACTTTGGCCCATTCTTGCAAATTTGAGAATTCACATATTCTAGGACATTTCTTATTTCTTGCTTGGGAATACCATGAGGAACCCTTTGCACATGCATAGCTGGTTATAATTACAGCTGTGTTTTATTACAGAATTGTCACGAATAAGGCAACAGCTAAAAATGTAAACAGGAAAACTGATAGATAATTGATCAAATATTTACTCTAGTTAATATTTTATAGCATTAAAAATTAAGTGTAGCATGGTGCTTCACACCTGCAACCCCTGCACTTGGGAGGCTGAGACGGGAGGACTATGAGTTTCAAGTCAGCCTGGACTACACTGAGACTGTCTCAACATAAAAGTTGAATGAACTGGAGATTCAAATATAGAAAAGAATCTTAGAAGCCTAGGAATGAGGAATAAATCCACAAGCCAGAAGACTAAACACGGAATGATACTTTCCTGTGCACCTGGAAGTAAGTATAAGCACATCCAATGGTTATTTATATCTACCAGTCCACAAAGAATCTCAGCTCTTCCTTTGAGTGTGGCAGACCCTGGGTTTGATGAACATCACTGCAACAGTAATAGTAATAAAAAAATAAATGAAGGGAGTTATATAAAAGTTCAAGTAATGGTCACTTGAATGTGGGTGATATAGCACAGGAGGAGAGATGAGAGGAAGTCTCAATATGGATGATACTAACTCTGAATCTGGTTTTGAGTATGTCGATGGTCTTAATTTCTTAAGCTTTTAATTTACTTAGTCTGTTATAGATTTGTAAATTTGTGTCTACCAAATATCAGATAACTTTTTGTAATTTTAACTGAGCAATAACTGTTCTCTGAGGTTATTTTAATGATAACCTGTTGAGCCAGAGAACTTGTGCAATAAGGCAATCTCTTCTACAGACCACACCAGAATTTATTCCCAGCACTCTCTCAAATTGAACACAACAGAGTGAGTATGGAAAAGTAAATTGCTGGTTGTAGAATTAGAGTATAGTTGAGGGTTCAGTTTTATAAGATCAGTTTTATCCGATCATTTCCAAAATGGTTGTAACTAGAAGTGGGTACTACGGTTCAAGTAGAAGGGGCGCTAACCGTGAGTACAGAGAAGCTCAGGGACAGTGCTCAGGCGCTGAGTTCAAGTCCCAGGACTAGTAAAAAATGGTTGTAATTATTTTGTACTGCATCGCAAAAATTTGTTGTTGCTCCATATCCTCATCAATATGTTTTATGGCCAAGAATCTTTTCATATGGTCACATGCATATACCTATAGAGCCATTGTGATCCACACCTAAGAATATCCTTTTATGTTTTCACTATGTAATGCTTAGAGTGCTGGTCTATTAATCATGTCCAAGTGTAATTATTTGTCTTTCATTATCCATTGTATTAACTTGTAGACTTATAGACATACTCGTTATTATGAATGAGGGAGACCATACAGAGACTATGTTTCTTTGGATCAGACTTATTTTCTTAATATAATTTTGTCCAAGTCTTTCCATTTACTTATGAATGAGCCAATGTCATTCTTTCTGATAGAAGTAAAGAAATGGGAACAAGAGGTTCCTATTGTACTGTTTTCAGTTATTTTTTTCCTTCTTTTTTTCTCCTTTGGATTATTCTCTGCTGTTACTGTTTTTTGTTTCTATACCCTTTGTCTTATATATAACTTTATCCGATTTGGGGAAGGAAAGAGGACTCACAGAAATAGTGTGATCAGGGGTGAACCAATTCAAATTAACACTCACTAAGACCTTATGTTGGAAATGAACTTTAAAACTTGGGAGGGGAATCAGGAGGGAATAATGAGGAATGAGTTAACCCTGTTCAAAAAGAAATGCAATCATTATCTTACTAATATAACTGTAATACCTCTGTACTTTAACTTTACAATGAAATTTAAATTTAAAAAAAAGATTCTTCACAGATAATTCAAAGCATCAACCACACCTGCTATCATCATTATTGTTCACCACAGTATTGCAGGTGCTGTAAGACTGCAACAGAAGAAATTAGTCATGATATGGAAATTATATGATCAAGTACATGCAAAGATCAAGAGAATGAACAAATTATTAGAACAACCAAGTTGAAAGGATTTTACAGACAGTACTCACATACTTCCCACCTTGTTTCTACCACTGGAATTTTATTTTATTTGTTTCATCATATAATTTATCTGTATCTCTCCATCCATCAACTCATCTTAGTTTGGGAGTGTATTTCAAAGTAAATTATAAACATTAGTGTGATTTCTTTGCTGGTATGTTAGCACGCATATGATTACTAGAGTTCAAAAGGGCATTTTCCCCTTACACATGCATATAGTCTATGCATAAAATTAAATACCCTAGTCTTAAAATCGTATCAATCAAGTTTCACTAACGCAGACACATTTGTGACTCAAACCTTTATTTAGACGTAGGACCTCATCCAATTTAGCCAACCTCTGCCCTCTACCATTGCCATTCGCTGTTCTGATGTTCACTGTTTAGTCTTCTGATGCTCTCTACTTGTCACCTTACAGATTTTGCGTTTAATTTTCTTCACATCTGAGTTAATTTTCTTGACTGTGTTCACTGAATAATCTAATTATCTCCTCACTAATTTGTAATGCCAACTCTATTATACACTCACAAAAATTATATATCCTAGACATATACAAAAATACGCAGTATATACTCTATTGTACAAGACTGCTTCACAAAACATAATGTTCCCAGAATTATGTATGTTATTGTCTATGTTCAATCCATTCTTTTTCATTGTTGGATTGTATTCTGTTGTATAAGGATAATTAGCTTTATTATTCATTCTCCTATCTTCAGGACCATCTGGGCTGTTTCTGATCTGGAGTTTTCATTATTAAAATTAAACATTCTTACACATTATTCCATGAAAGAATGTTTAATTCCATTTGGGTAAACATTGGCTAGTAAAATGCTGGTTGTAGAATTAGTGTACAGTGGAGGGCTCCATTTTATAAGAACCTGTCAGATCATTTCCAAAATGGTTTTAATTATTTTATACTGCACTATAAAAATTCATGGTTGCTCCATATCCTCACCAACATTGTTATGGCCAACTCTCATCAACCACAAGTCTACTCTAAGTCCTACTCTAAGTCATTGAGCTAGTTTTTTCCTTAATACACTCACTCATATTAGGTCATGTGTTTTACCTGTCATTTTGAACCAGTGTTCTCTTCCTGTGGTGACCTCCATGCTTCCATTTTGTGAGCTAGATGCAAAAGGAATGAAAACATAAAAAATTTGATCGAATCACTTCCCTACTTAAAATGCTACCATAGGATTCTCCACTTCACATTGCATAGCAGATAAATCGACTTCACCTACAAAGGTGCTATGCAAAAGCATCCTTGACATCTTCATCTGAATCAGAAAATGGATATGAATTAGAGTGCGATTGCCTGACATCTAGCTACTCTAAACTTCACCTATCACCAGCACTAACTCTGTAGCAAATCATAGCATTATCTCATTTATTGTTCCCAGTTGGTTGATGTTGTTACCCCCAGCAGCATGGAGATAATGAAACAGGGGGTTGAGAAGGTTAATCAGTTTAAGATATCACACTATTGTAGAGCAGGCAAAGAGTAAGCCATAGTAGTTGAACACAAGAGACTTCTGTTCCCCCAACTCTTTAGTGATAGAGATAAAAGCACAGAGATTCATTCATTATAGGCTAGTGCTCTACCACTGAGCCACACCCCAGCCCATTGTCAGGAAAGCTAAACCAAATTTACTAAGTACACATTCAAGGGTTGTATTTCTCAACCTGTGCTTATCTAGAGATAGGTGAAAAATAGCATTGGAAGTGACAGAGTATTTGCCTAGCAAATGGAAAACCCTGAGTTCAAGTTGCATTACTACAAAAAATTTCCATTAAAATGATTATATATATTTATACACACATATACCACATACATATATGTTTTGCTAGAGAGAATTAATAGTTTCCTAATAGTCTCAAAGGAATCACAGCACAAATCAAGGTAGATTAAAAATAAACAGCCTCTTTTGACTATCATTTTCAGAGGCTGCAAAATGACTTCCAGAAAGCCTTGGAAAGCTTTGGATACTACAGGACTAGACCATCATTTTCTGTTACCATAATCTCTCAAAACCCACATCTACAATGTCTTCCTTGTTATAATTCAGCTTCCTTCCACAGTGTGAACATGACCTTAGAAAAGCAAGTTCCCATGTGTCCCGTCCAGAGACCAGCAAGGAGCAGGAGCGCCAGCCCTGAGGTCTAGGACTGCAGTGAGACACAGGGGTATAGAAACCAAGATGGCCCTGGAAGCATGTAATTACAAGGACTTTCAGATTGAGCTGTTCCTAAGATTTACCTCAGGTAGCAAAGCGACCCAGGGAGCTAGTTGTTGCCAGGAAAGCAGAGGCACAGTTGACCATTCCAGGGACAGTTTCCCTTGATTGACACAATCATCTTCTCCAGGCTGGGTATTTGCAAAACGCCCTGCTTACCTTGATTAATGACTTTCTCCATAAAGCCATTCTTGATGATGGCATGACAAAGCTCCTCTGTCCTCATGTGTTAACAATACAATGGGGCCATTAACTGTTGGCGAGTGTCCCAAAACTGCTGTGAAGTTGTGGGGGAATTCTAATGAAACGTACAGCATTCATCAAAAAGCAACTCAATGCAGTCTGCAAAGCTCCCAGGGAGTACGTCCACCTGGCATATGCTATTCTACCAATTTTGAGGAGAAATGGTTTTTTCTCAAGTAAAGAAAAAGCCCTTTCCAGGTGTTTTATCTTTTGAGTGTTTTTCTGAATATTGGGCATGTATTCTGTTATAAAGAAAAAGAATTCCTATACACTCCATCAACCTCTCTTTGTCTCTTTTCTAAAGTTATGTACTTTTGTGGTTCCCAGCAGAGGTTCACTAGCAGAATCAACCATGGATCTGAGTTAAAGGGGAGACCTACTACATCAGTATTCCTAATGATAGAATCTACAGGCTGGTCTACTAGCATTCAAAAGGTCAGGCTCTTATGCCAATAACTCTTGTTATAAACAAATGGATTGTAAGCCCACCCAATCCCTTGCTATTCTTTTCATTCCTGCCACATTTCTCGAGAATAATTTCCCCTAAGCATCACTTAATGCTTTGTGTGTTGTCTTGGGGCTTGAACTCACTGCCTAAGTGCTGTCCTGTCCTTGAGCTTTTTTTGTTGAAGGCTAGCACTCTACCACTTGAGCCATATCTTCACTTCCAGGTTATCTTTTTTTTTTTTTTTTTTTTTTTGGTCAGTCATGGGGCTTGAACTTTGGGCCTGGGCACTGTCCCTGAGCTCTTCAGTTCAAGGCTAGTGCTCTATCACTTGAACTACAGTGACACTTCCGGTTTTCTGGTGGATAATTGGAGATAAAAGTCCCATGGTCTTTTGTGCCTGGGCTGGCTTTGAACTGCCATCCTCAGATCTCAGCCTCTTGAGTAGCTAGGATTATAGGCGTGAGCGAACACTCCCTGGCACTTCCAGCTTTTTGATGATTCATTGGAGTTAAGAATCTCATGAAATCCATCAACTTTCCTATTGGATTAACTTTGAACCATGATCCTCACATCTCAGTCTCCTGAGTAGCTAGGATTACAGGTATGAGCTACTGGTATCTGTCTCCTTTCCTAATTATAATCATAGCCTCTGGTTTAAATCCTGCAGCATTTAAAAGTGAGCATGGGAGCTATGCAGTTGAAACCAGAACTGTTCTCATCTCTTGTTTAAACGTCTAGGACATAAGCCCTCTGTACCTCTCCAGCAGTGAACAGGAATCCTGCATCTCCAGTGCTATAGAAGATACCTGAAAAACTAAGAGAGCATGTACATTTAGCATAAAAACAACACTATCAAGGTTGGGGTGGGGAGATGGAAAGCAAATGAGTCTTGAGTGCTACTACCACAAAGCTAGACCAACCAATCATGGAACTTCTCTCACGTCTGAGAGCCACAATAACGAAAAGCAATGAATCTTTTCCATTATAAAGGTCAGTTGAAATTAGATTTTTCAATTCCTTGCAGTATGCCATCTCTGCTGTTGGGGAATACTTACAGTACTTGGCTATAGCTGTGACACATTGTATTAGCTGATTTCATTTAGTTCAGTATTTCTTTTTTAACAGTGAACTCAGCTCTAACTATGTTTTTTTTTTTGTGGCAACCAAGCAAGATTTCCAACACATGAACACAGACACAGATACATAATTAAATGATCCTGTACACTTGATTTCACCATGTCCACTGTTCACAATGTCCTTCTAAAAGACTGGTTTCATTGTTCCATACCTCCATCATTGTCTTTAGCTCTGGCTTCAACTCTTTCTTAGGTCTTTCCTTGTGCCTGCAGATCTCTCTTGCCTCTGATTTATACTGCCTTCAGGCCCTATTATTTTGAATTAAGATAGAAATATATTTTCTTTTCTTTTTTTTTTTGCCAGTCCTGGGCTTGGGCTCAGGGCCTGAGCACCGTCCCTGGATTTTTCTCAAGGCTAGGGCTCTACCACTTGAGCCTCTGCACCACTTCTGGCTTTTTGCTATGTATGTGGTACCAAGGAATCGAACCCGGGTCTTCGTGCATGCTAGGCAAGCACTCTACCACTAGGCCAAACTCCAGGCCCCAGAAATATATTTTCTCAGTACAGTTTTACCTAGATATTGGAGTTTAAATAGGCCTGCTTTCTTCTCCATCCACCTGAGCTGATCTCACTTCCGATTATACCCTCTAGTTTCACTTCCCATCATGCCCAGGTGCACAATTCTGATGTGCATTCCAGTGGCTGATCGTGGATGTCTATGCTAGACATCCTGGAGAGACAACCAATGACAAATATCAACCTCCCTTCATAACATGAGATGAGGAGATTTTGGATGGAAGAGGAGTCTGAGATTTCCTCAAAATTTAAGCTAAATATAAGAGTAGAGATGTGGTCTTTACTCTGTGGTACTGAAGATATGAACACAGGGCCCCTGTACTTTCTAGGTAGATTCTCTGCCATTTGACCCAGATCAGCATTTCACATTTCAGCCCTATTTGCTTTCCATCCTTGTTTCCAGAGCCAGTCTGGACCACAATTCTATTTATGCTTCTTATTGATGATGGGGTGGCAGATATGTGTCATCATGTACAGCTTTATAATGGTTCAGATAGTATCATCTTGCAAAGTACACACACACACACACACACACACACACACACACACACACACACTGGCTTCAAGCTGTAATCCTCTGAGTCTCAGCCTCCTCAGTTACCAAGATTAGAAGCATGAGCCACTATGCCTGGCTAAAGACCATTTTCTTGAGGTATTTATAATTCTGAACTGAACACAAACCTAGAAGTTAGAAAACTCAGAAATCAAGATTTTCAAAATAGTGCTTTTCTATCTAATAAACACTATCAATCCTATTCCATATTAGTTAGATATAGAACATGTATCGCTTTGCTTTTTAAGGATGTAGGACATACTTTCTAACATAAAATGGCCTTTTTAGGATTAAAAATACACAACATTACCCTCTTGGTTAATTCCCACACCGCTGAGAAAATTCTTAGTGCATTGAAATCACTAGAGATTATAAAGCCCCGAAGATGCATATTTTTCTGTCTGTCTTAAATCCTACATACAGTCTAACCAGACCACTAACAGTATCTGATGTCTCCGAGTTAATTTCTCTTTATCTTTTCTGGTTTCTACAGCCAAAGCTCCATTACTCAACTTCAGTGTACATATACTCAGTATCTAAGATCTAGCTACATTTTCTTCTACTCACCTAAGCCTACCATTTTCTCCCAAGTGTCATTGAATCTTATGTATAGTAGACAGACATTAGGAAAGAAGAAATTTCAGAGACAGCCTGTATAGTCATCTGATGCCAGGAAATACACAACGATGTCACATTGATGATATTTTTAGGATCAGGCCAGTCTAGTTTCTCCTTTGCAAAGGACCATAAAAGCAGGGTGGCTAGAGGAGTAAGTGCTGGTTTGTCTTGAATGTAGTTGGAGTGCTTTTTCTGTGTGCTCAGACTTTGGAAGGTTGGCCCTCGGTCTGACAGTGCAGAGAGGTAGTGGGACCTTTAAGAGGTAAGGCCTTGATGGATGTCATGGTACATACCCATAATTTCATCTTTTGGAAGGCTGAGGCAGGAGGATGGAGTTCCAGCCAGTAAGATCCTGTCTCACATGTTTTGTCAATGGAGTAGAAGTCAGGGGGGTGGGTAGACAAATGGGGAGGAAGTGTAAGTGAATGCAGTCAGAGTATTCAATGGACATAGGCAAAAATGATGCCAGATAACCTGAGGGGATGGGTGGGATTAGGAGAGAGGAAAGAGAGTGGTAGAAGGGGTGGCATTGATCAAGATGCATTATCTCATCAACTGATACGTTAAATGGCTCAACCACTTAGAGATGATTCAGAAATTAAAAGCCATTTTTAAAAAGACCCTGTTTCAAAGAAAGATAAAAGAAGAGGGGCCTAGGTGGAGGTCCGCAGGTCCTCAGAAGGGATGAAGGTAGTATTCCCGGCTAGGCTCTTGCAAGAGTGACTTTGTACAAAAACAAGACCAAGTTCTGAATTTCTCTCTGGCTTCCTCTTTGGCCCTGGAGCCTCTCCCTCTCATGCATGCCTCTGCTATTTCCCACAAGAGTCTCACAAAAGCTGGAAAAAAAATTAGGCAGCTTACAGAGCAAGTTTGAAGCTAGCATGGGCTATATAACAAGATTCTGCTTTCAGACACAAAACAAACTTCTAGCCAGCTTAGAAAAATACAAATATTACAGAATGATAAACAAAAACCTCAGAAAATCGGTATGATATAATACTGATGATTCTAAGGGAGAAATCCATGCTTTGGCTGGGATTGGGGCCATGTATTTTCCCCTCTTAAAATTTTAATATGAAAATGAGGAACGCCTGCTGTTAACTACCTCCTCAGTGAATCGCCATTGTACAGGGATCCCAAAGATCTTCTTATTTTACAATAAATGATTGAATATTTCTGATTATAAACTTGGGAAATTCTGCCCATGCTCTAGAAAACATAGCCACTTCCAGGATAGAGATGACTGGTAAAATCATGATTTTATCAGAGACAGGCTGCAAATAATTCCTCTCTACACATCATCTCAGAAGTGGCAGAGGTGAAGTCTAATCCTGTCAATCAAGCTGCTGTATTGTGGATACACAGAATACAAGATATATTAAAATTGGGTTGTTAGAGAGAGAAAAAAAACACTATTGCTAAGGTTGCTCACAAAGGAACTAGAAGACATACATTTTAAAGATATTTATTTTTCTGCGTGTGCATTAAGTGGAATGGTAGATGACAACCATTCCAGAATCCCACCACAAATTTTGGTACTAATCTAAAACTCAAAGACATGATTAGAGTGGGGTGATTAGTTGCTATTAGCTACTGCTATTTGAGAAAACTCTTTAGTTTTGTTAAGGTCTATGTAAGGTTTTGCCTTCCTAGGCCTATATCTGAAGAAATGTAAGGCAGCATATAACAGAGACACCTGCACACCAGTGTCTATAGCAGCACTGGGGACTCTAATTAAACCATGGCATCAGTCTACGTGTCCATCAATGGATGGATAATGAATGGCTGAAGAAAATGTCGTCTTATTCAGTAGGAAAATGGGTAGAACTGGAAGTTCATCATGCTAAGCGAAATAAGTTAAACTGAGGAAGAAAAAAAATGCCTCATGTTCTCTCATGTGGAATCTAAACTTAAAAGAGGACATGAGTGTTAAATGGGGAAATAATTGTTTGACAGGTGAATATTATTGAAGTCCTTCCGATGCAGTGATGAAAATCAAGTTGTAAAATACATTAAAATTGCTCAAATGTCTCGAAATACCACAACGAAATCCCTTTGCACAACTAATATATGCTAGGCAAAAAAGAAAAAAATTAAGCCTTTGGTTTTCTTAAAACAGAATGGAAAACAAAAATTATTAGAGAACTATGGAATCCATAAATCCAACCCATATTTAAGAGCTCTAGTCATTAAAGTATCCATAATCAGCTCATGTGGGGGATTGTGGGTTTGGGGTGCAGACTAAGGAAATATCAGAGTTCTTTCCAGCCTACAACTATTTCCAACTAATTACAAATTGCCTAATCGGCAGACCATGCCATACTTTTAGATTTGCACATCTGTTCTCCTAATTTAAAATAGTATTTGTGAATATCTTTTTTTTATTGTCTCAGCAGTTAAAATATGAGGCTCTGTAGACAGATCTGGGTTTCACTTCTAGATACAAATTGTGTTAGTGGTGTGGTCTTGGATAAGCTTTTTAAATTCTCACTGTGTCAATTGCCTTGTCTGTAAGAGAAATATAGTAACATTAAATATTAAATATGACTACCAATAAATGATATTTATATATTATTTACTTGCATAAATAAATTATAATTGTGCATTAAATAATATAAAAACCTACTTATGGGAGCTGCTGTGAGAACTGCCTGATTGGAAATACAGTACCATTAACATCATTACCCACATTGTCCCAGTCACCACCAGGATGAGGAACAGCTGTGTAAAGAATAATGGTAAATATCTCCATTCTCTAAGAAAACTCTTCTAACCCCTACATTTCATGTTAGTAAGGCGAGTGTCCTGCAGGAGAGGACATCAGTCAACAGGTTTGTCAATGGTGTGCTGAGGGTCAGCATGCATGTGCATCACCAAGCCGAAGAACTTTTGTCAGGAGTAAGAGGACTGCAGGGCACTGGAGGCTCACACAAGTAATCCAAGCTACTCAGCAGGCTGAGATCTGATTATCACCACTTGAAGGCCACTGAAGCAGAAAAGTCTGTGAGACTCCTATTTCCAATTATCCAGCAAAGAGCCAGAAGTGGGTCAAGTGGTAAAGCATCACCCTTGAATGAAAAAGCCAAAAGCACAAGGGCTTGTGTGCAAGCCCGGTACCAGCTCTCTCTCTCTCACTTTCTCTTACACACACACACACACACACACACACACACACACACACACACACACACACACACACACACGGAGAGTAAGAGGCCTAGACAAGAGTAATAAGAAGCAGTCAGATGGCAGAGCAGGCTTAGGACTTGAAAGGAGAAAAAAACAGTGCAGATTACTTGCTTAGACTCAGTGTCAAAAATCCTTCACACCTTCAAGAGACTTTAAGTTTATATTGCAGTGCAGTTTATGTCAGAAAGAGTGATATTGAACACTTTGTAAAGAAACAGAAAGACCTGGAAAAATTATGTTTAGGTGAAGTGAGATCCAGAGAGACAAAGGGTGCATGTTTTCCCTTCCATGTGTAAGCTAGATTTTGCTTATAAATTTATATAAGTAAATCTGTTGGGTGGTATGCAAGTATAAACAAATGTATTCACTGCAATATGCTGGATTCAAAAGAGGTCTCAAATTGTGTACTTCCTTAGAAAAGACAAAGTCAAAGTTCAACAAATAAACACCAAGAAGGGAGTATTTGAAAGGGGTGAGATGGGATTAAGGACAAAGGGGTAGTTGAATGAAGAGGAGAGCTAGGGGAAGAGTACAGTCAAGAATTCAATGAATATCCTACCCAATTAGGAAGAGTGAGGGAAATAGGTAGAGGGGAGATGGGTGAGAATGTTGAAAGGTTCACATGGAGCATGATGCACTGTATTCATAAAATGCTTGTTAAATGGCAACTCCTTTATACAACCAAAGGTAATTTTTTAAAAGAAATAAAAATGTATCTGTTAAATTTAACTTAAAAAGAATTTACTATATAACTTTTGTGTTACATGTTTAAAATGTTAAAAGCTGATCACAGTCAATGTATCATATTCCTGATTTGAGGGTGTGGATTAGATTATTCTTAGCTTGCTAGGGCCCTGGGAATGCTAGGCAAGGACCCTTCAACAGAACTCCATGCCAGAACTTTCTAAGGTGCTTTTGTTGTTGGTGGTGATGGTGGTCATGGGGCTTGAACTCTGGGCCTCGGCGCTGTCCGTGAGCTCTTCAATCCAAGGCTACCACCCTACCCCTTCTGGTTTCCTAGTGGTTAATTGAAAAGTCTCACAAACTTTAGTACTCAGGCTGGCTTTGAACCACCATCCTCAGATCTCAGTCTACTAAGTAGTTTAGGATTACAGGCATGAGGCACAGTTTTTAAATTATCTTTAAGTATCTATACATGCTTTAATTCAACAATTTTCAGTTCATGGTGTCAGTTTATGAGTAAGTGCATCTTGATCAATGCTACCTTTTCCATCCTTCTCCTCCATTGCTCTCAACTCCACCCATCCCCTAAAGTGATATATGTGCATTTGTTTCCAGATGGAGGTGAGGTTTAGTGACGCTTTCCTTTAAATGTAGGAACTCTTCACCTAGGGTCCTTGACTTCAATTGTAGAATAACAACTTCTGGACAAATCACAATGGTAAGAAAACTTGGCAGAGCTTTATTGAATAAGTAAACAGACAATCAGACAAACTGACAAAAAGCAGACAGAAGAGCAGGAGCACATTCTAGCTGAGTGTGTGTGCTCTCATACAGAGACAAACATGCAGTAAGACAAACAGAAAGACACAGACTCAGAGGACACACACACACACCGAGACACATGGAGACCCAAACAGCTCCTTGGGCTGTTGGGGTATTTATAGGGTGAAGGTAGGGAGTCTGGCTTCAAAGTTATGTAAAGAGAGGTGTTTTGTCTTTAGCAAGCATACCTGATGTTATTTTCTCGGTTTTCGGGTATGAATGCATTCTTCCATAAAACAGAAGCTTATCCTTGAGACAAGGAGATGCCCTGTTATCTGCATTCGAGGACAGGTGGCATAAGTTTTCTCAGCAGGTATACATTCTGTCAGTCAGTTGTTAATTCTTGGGTGAGAAATGCATCCCTCAGGAAGAAATGCATCCTGTTGTCTCTCTTTGAAGCAAAGATAGCATTTCTATGTTTCTAAACACTGTATTTCTGAGTTGCCTTTGAAAGGCTTCCCTAAGAAAATCACTCAGACAGTTTTAATGTCAGTAACCTGATAGGCTACCTTGAGGGCACTGAGTAGTAGCTGAGGAGGGATATAAGAAGTTTTATAGGTCTGGGTTCTTGTGGAATGTGAGAGCAGGAAGCTGCATTGTGGAAGGGCTAACATTTATAGTTGTAGCTGCACAAACAAGGGAGAGGGAAATTGCATGGGGAGGGGTGCAGACCTACCACTTGAGATTGCAGCTACCTGTATCACTTGAAAGGCAGTTTTGTTTTTGCTGAGGGTTTAAGGTAGCAGACTGGGTAAGAAGATGGAGCAGGAAAGGCTAACAGCCTTTTCCAGGCCTCAGTATCCTTACGCTATCTTGCTTTACTTCCCCTACAATGACTTTTGTTCCCTTTATCTTAAGGGAAGTACATGAAGAAATATCTCCTATATTTGCTGGAAGCTGACCACTTCTCATTTTCCTTAGTGTAACCAGCTTCATTTCCCCTAAAATGACTGTTTCCTTAATCTTAAGAGAAGTACATGCAAGAATATCTCCTGTAGTTGCTGTTAGCTTCCTGTACCTTATTTTCCCTAGTCTACTTGGCTTCCCATTGAATATTATGATTGTATCCACCCACCCTTCCTCTTTTCTGATAATGCAAGAATATTTCAGTGTGTTTGCATATGGACAGGTGGGTCCTGGTGAATGGAGTCTTCAATCACCCAGAGCAGATGAACCCAAGTGCAATCTTTCTGTTCACATTTTCACACCATCAGTATTAGCATTCCCAGTGCCTAATTCAGCTCTGGAATAAGATGACTCCTATTGGTGACAGCCACACAAAAATAACTCCTTGAGACACTTCACATTTTAAAGCAACATTATGTATCATTTCCTGGAAGGCCTAAATGCATGGAAATCTCTTGCAAGATGGTCTTATCTATTTAACCAGCAATGAAGCTTACCAACCAGTTTTCCAAAAATAACAAACCCAGAAATGACTTCTTCCTGGAGCTGTAGGAAATCATCTTTATCTCCTTCAGTGAATAATCAGCTGAAAGTAGAATTCCTGAGAACGGGCTGGCCCTGGCCAAGCCATACAAAATCAACACCACGCAGAGCGATTGTAGCCCACAGAGCAGGCAGTCTCCACCCTGCAGAGATCAAGGGAAAGAAAACACTTCAACCCTGGAGCCTGAGAGACTCCTGGACCCTCCCCTTCTGCCCCCTATTCCTCTCATGCAGACGTTTCTAATATAGATGCTGCAGACATGCCTCTGATGCGAATCCTTGGCTAACTTCACTTAGCAGCAAAGAGCAGACTAAGGATGGCCACCTTAATTTTAGCTGACTCGTGCAAATATGTGTCAAGCACCATTAAAATCACTTTATTCTACAAAGAAATATTTAATTTTCCCATAATGCCATGAAATAGGTATTATTACCATGTGCATAGCATATATGTGCTAGCTCAGATATAAAAGAGGTAAATGACACCAGTGGTCGACAGTGAAGACAAAACAAGGATTTCAACACAGGCATCACTGGCTCATTTCTCTAAGCCTAGCTACTCAGGAGGCTGAGATCTGAAGATCATGGTTCAAAGTCAGTTTGGGTAGAAAAGTTCACGAGACTACTTCCAATTTACCAGCAAAACATTGGCAGTGGAGGTGTGGCTCATGAAGTAGAGTGCCAGCCTTGAGTGAAAAAGCCAAGCTGAGACCACAAGGCCCAAGTGAACTCAGATTCTGAACTATCCACTTATCATGTTGTGGAAAAGTGAGGTGTCCTAATTCAAGTCCATTTTTCTCCAGACCTCAAATCATTTTAGATTTCTAAGCTAGCCCAGTATAAGTCAAAGAAGAGGAGTAAGAAAAGAGACCAAAAAGCTCCAAGGAGAAACAGAATTGAGTTAACAAGCAATTCTTTAATGTATATACTTGCTAAAAATAGCTCTTTTCCCTTACAATTTTTTTAACAACAGAACAGAATAAATTTTAATGGGAGTCAGGCTTAAAAAAGACACAGGAGTAAGTAAATTGTTATCTGTAGATCATTGCACAAATGTAAGTTATTCTTAGCTGTACTGAAGCAGTAAGAGATTGAATGAATGCAATTCTGCAAGGAGTTTCTGTCCCTCTGCAATGCTTGGCTAGTGTGTTAACTCTTTGCAACCTTTTGCAGACTTTTTTTTTCCAGTCCTGGCTCTTGAAATCAGGACCTGGGAACTGTCCCTGGACACTTTTTGCTCAAGGCTAGCACTCTGCCAGAGCACCATTTCTGTCTTTTTCTATGTACGTAGTATTGAGGAATCGAACCCAGGGCTTTGTGAATGCTAGGGCTACATTCCTCCCCCACCCCCAGCTTTGCAGTCTTTCACAAGAAAATTATTGAATCTCCCTGGGCTAGTGTCAATGACCTCTTCAGAGAAGAATGAAAACTCAGGATACATGTGTTAAAGACAAAAGCTGAGTGCTTATTTAGCAAATATTTCTGTAAGACTTATACTTAAGAAGTTGTGTTGTATACATTTCCTATTCCACATGCCGGTGATTACTGTTGGGTTCTAGGAGTATATATATTTATCCCTTCCTTCTCTTCAACTCAGAGAAATACACAACCATTACAACATGAAGATGCTTTCTATCTCAATTGCCAGGGAAGCAGACTGCAAAAGTAACCCACTTCTACAAAGGTGGTCCATCTTTGTAACTCTCCCCTAAGCCCCATTTCCTGTATTGCATGAAAGGGAATCAGGACTGGGTAGTTCGAGCCACTCTCAATCCCCACAGACCCCTTGCCTCATTTCAAGGACTCCGTGTAGTTGCGGCTTCTCTCTGCTCTTTGAGCATCATGGCTTGGTCTCTGATACTTTGGGTAACCCTTCTGTCCCCACTGTAGTTTGGACTGTTCTTTTCACTCTCTCTTTTGGAGAGTTTCTAGGAAGCAAAATGAGAATGTTGGTTTTATCACGTCCATAGCAGAAATCTCAACATGACCAACAGCAATTCAGAAATGGGAAATCATAGAATACCTAAAAGTTCCCTAGGCTGAACAAGATAGAGACACGAGCACCAAAGGGAAGTAAGGTTTTCAGACTGACAGTTACTAAAGACCCAACACCTGAAGATGGACAACATCCACTGGCTGAAAAGCAAGAATAGAGGAGGAATTCAGCAATTGGTATGGTCTCACCTACAGGAATCTTTTCCCGGTCTACAAGTATTCCCAAAGACGAACAGGACTGGAGAAAACAGGTCTTTACTGTTTCATCCAACTTTGCTCCATTCCCTAGGTCATCTATACTTACATTTTTTTTCATACTTTTTCCTTATTCATATGATCTATCCATGAAGACTGATGCACAGCTCTTTTCATCATTGTGTATGTTACAAAAAAGATAATATCTAATATTCTTTGCTACCTCTAAAATATCTCATTCAACATTACCTTGTGATAATTCCTTGAAAGATAACCTTGAACAGCTTGAGGTGTCTTCATGAGAATCTGTACTAGTTTTCGTGGTGTCTTGTCTACCATAATTTATTCGTCATATCATATTCAGCCTTGATGAACATTCATGTAATTTCTACCATTGGGTGATCACAAACAAGGTCGTTCACATTCTGCCACAATCGACTCATCTAATCTTATTACCCACTGCTGTCATACACACACACTCACACACACACATCAAACACACACACACATTCCTTTGGGCATATCTGCTATATTGACTTAACCTATGTTTACCTATGCTCTGTGTGTGTGCTTTCACACACACACACACACACACACACACACACACACATATAGAGAGAAAGGTGCAAACATTTATACATCTGTATTCATCTTAGTAAAAACTAAAATTTATAGTTGCTGCTTCAGTTACATATATACATATGTATACATGCTTATATTCACACACATATATGTACATGCATATATGCATATATATTTATCTTAATAAAATCTGCTAATTTGCTTTCTTCGAAAGATATATTTCTATGAAAAGCCTTTTTTCTCCAGATGGCCTAAATAAATTTTCAAATCAGTTCTGTTTTGTATTATTTTTCTTATCAATCCAATGATAATTTCCACATTTTTATGAAGAGCTGTCATGAAATATGTAGGCAGAATTTCAAAGGAACATTTGTGATGTTCTGGGTACTGGTGGTTCACACCTGTAATCCTAGCTACTCAGGAAGCTGAGATCTGAAGCTCGCAGGTCAAAGCCCATCTAGTCAGGAAAGCCCATGAGACTCGTATTTCCAATTAACCAGCAAAAAGTTGGAGGTAGAATTGTGGCTAAGGTTCTAGAACACTGCCCTGATAGAAAAAAAGCTAAGCTACCGTATCCAGACCCTGATTTCATACCCCAATATTGGTACACATAGAGAAAACAAAAAAACAATCTACTGTATGGACAGGCACTAAACAAGGTATTGATCAAAGTTTAAAACATATAAACATGCCCTTTAAAGGCTTGGGGTCTACCTAGGAGTAAAATACAACATGCTGTCTCTAGAAGGCCTGGGACCTAATGTCTGTGCATATGGGACTAGTTAAAGTCTCCATTATCTATAATAGTTTTGATGACCAGTCATAGTGATTCAAACCTGCAATTCTAGCTATCAGGAGATAGATATGGGGATCATGGTTCAAGACTAGCCTACGTAGAAAACAAGTTTGTAAGATTCCATTTCAACCAATGACTGGCACATTATACCTGTCTGTCATTCCAATGACTTAGAGAAGTGCAAATAGGAGGATTGCAGTCCAGGTCCACCCTAACATAAAGAAAAGACCCTACCTTGAAAATAATCGACTGAATAAAAATAATGTCAGAATGGTTCAAGTGGTAGTAAGGCCCTGAGTTCAAATTTATTATAAAAGTGTAAATTAAACAGTTTTGATTGGTCTACTACTTACCTTTTGAGATTGTTTTGTCAATTATGTGAAATAATTCATATAATCCACTTAGCATTGCATTTGGCAGAGAGAAAGCCCTCAATAAATGTGTAAATGGTACTGTTATTTCCAAAGGTGTATATATGACATCAGTGAGTAATAAGATCGGATGGGTAGATTGGGGCCATAATAGGGAAGACCTTGGTTATTATTAAGTGCAGATTTTCATCTTTAAACTGAAAGAGAACTATATGAAGAAAATAAGGGTCTTGAAAGATTTTTCTACTATGGTGTTAGGTAGGGTCCAGAGGTCACAAGATATATTATACTAGAATTACACAGTTAAAAAGTCTATGTGCATAGGAGTGTACATTTGACTTTTTATTCATAAGCCAAGTATTTAAAACTGTATTTAGTTTTTTTCTCTTTTTCACCTACATCTGAAAGGGTTGAATGAAAAGGTTCAGGTAGCTACCACTTTTTCTGCTGACACAGCCATTGTAATGGCTCTTTTGAAAGTTTCTTTTTCATAAGCCCATCTAAAAAAAATCTTGAATAGAACCTTTGCAGTACCAAAGAGCCTCGTGGTGTATTTTCAGTATGGTTTCCACATTGCCTGCCCATGATAGCATATTTTGGTATTTGGTAATTTAATGAATTTCATGATAACAAAATACTAGTTCTAGTATGGAGCTTTTTAGATAATTACCCTTATTTAACAGCATAGGAAAAATGTCCTTGTGATTGCCAAGGCCTCATAATATTTATGTCATTCTTTAGTTATTTGAAAACATAACATTGTTCCTGTAAATGTTGTACCTGAAGCATCACTAAATCCAAAATCAGAGACCCCTTCATATGTGTTGTGTGTTCCCTGTGTATGCAACATGTTTCTTTCACAGTGAGAATGTATGCCTCCCAATATTTACTATTGTCTCTGTTATCTGCATGTGTTAAAATAGTTGACTGAATACTGTAATGACTTGAGAATAAACTGCTTAGAATTTTTTTTGTCAGTCCTGGGTCGTGAACTCAGGGCCTGGGCACTGTCCTTCATCTTTCTCAAGGCTAATGCTCTCCCACTTCAGCCACAGCACCACTTCTGGCCTTTTCTGCGTATATGGTACCAAAGAATTGAACCCAGGGCTTTGGGCATGTTAGGCAAGTACTCTACTACTAGGCTACCCTCCTGGCCCTCAGAGAAGAAGAAGAAGAAGAAGAAGAAGAAGAAGAAGAAGAAGAAGAAGAAGAAGAAGAAGAAGAAGAAGAAGGAGGAGGAGGAGGAGGAGGAGGAGGAGGAGGAGGAGGAGGAGGAGGAGGAGGAGGAGGAGGAGGAGGAGGAGGAGGAGGAGGAGGAGGGAGGGGAAGGGGGAAGGAGAGGGGGGAGGGGAGGAAGAGGGGGAGGAAAAGAAGAAGTAGAAGGAGAAGAAGGAGAAGGAGAAGGAGGAGAAGAAGAAGGAGAAGGAGAAGAAGGAGTAGAAGGAGAAGGAAAAGGAGAAGGAGAAGAAGAGGGAGAAGGAAGAGAAGGAGGAGGAGGAGGAGGAGGAGGAGGAGGAGGAGGAGGACGAGGAGGAGGAGGAGGAGAAGAAGAGGAAGAAGAAGAAGAAGAAGAAGAAGAAGAAGAAGAAGAAGAAGAAGAAGAAGAAGAAGAAGAAGAAGAAGAAGGAGAAGGAGAAGGAGAAGGAGAAGGAGAAGGAGAAGGAGAAGGAGAAGGAGAAGGAGGAGAAAGAAGAGGGGGAGGGAGAGAGGAGGGGCAGAGGGAAAGGGAGGGGGAGGGGAGAGGGCAGGGAAGGGGAGGAGGAGGGGGAAGGGGAGAAGAGGAGGAAGAAGAAGCAAGATTGCTGGATCAGTCAGTTTTGGGTGGATAAATTAGGGAATATACAGGCCACCCTCTAAATATTCATTAGTTAGATGTTTCTATAAACATGTGTATTGGAACTGTTTTTGGGTGCTACACTAACAGCAAGTTTAATGGGTTAAATATGGTTGGAATATGGGGCCTGGAGTGTGGCTTAGTGGTAGAGTGCTTGCATGCATGCACAAAACCCTAGGTTCAATTCCTTGATACCACATATACAGAAAAGGTGAGAAGTGGTGTTTTGGCTCAAGTGGTAGAGTGGTAGCCTCGAGAAAGTCTAAGGACAGTGCCCAATCCCTGAGTTTAAGCCCAAGAACTGGCAAAAACAAACAAACAAACAAACAAACAAACAAGAAAAGAACCATATGGTTGGAATATAAAGTGTCTGAACAGACTCATATGTTGACCACTGAGTCCTTAGCTGGTAGTACTATTTTGAGAGAGAGTAAATACTCTGGAAGGTGGGGTCTCACTGGAGGAAGTAGGTAAGTAGAGGCATGCCTTTGAAAACTCTACTTCATTCCTGTTCTCTCCTCCCTCTCTCCCTCCCTCCCTCTGTCTCTCTTTTCTCTCTAGCTCTGTTTTCTGGTGCCATGACATGACTAGTTTTGCTCTTCCCCCCCCCGCCACCCTCTCATGATGTTCTATGTTTTCTTTTTTTCATATATTTTTATTGTAATTAATAGAAGGGTTACAGGATACTTGCCAGGTAGATGGTGCATTAATTCCCATACATTGATACCTTTCACATGTCTTGGTACCCATTTCCCTCCCCCCACCCCCACCCCTCATCTTGTTTTCCCCCGTTCCCTATCCAATTTCAAATAACCTAATACAAATATATCCGATATATCAGGTAACAAAGTGAGATACTGTAACAATATTAGATAACCAAGGGACAGCAAAAAGATGAGAGATAACATAGTACCCTAAGAACAACAATCATTCATTATATGGCTTATGTTTCTATATCCTAGAGGTCCTTTCATTTAGCGTCCTACTATATGGCCTTTTGTATTAAGGTTTTGCTCTATTGCAAATCTCTGCTAGGAGAGCCCAAGGTTTCTACTGATTATGACAAATGAGGGAAACCATTGCACCTAAGTTCCTTTAAGTCTGGCTTACTTCACTTAATATGATCTTTTCTAAGTCTTTCCATTTCCTAACAAATGGGGCAATGTCATTCTTTCTGACAGCAGCATAGAATTCCATTGTGTACAAATACCACATCTTGTTGATCCACTCATCAACTGAGGTGTTGGGGACCGACTGTGGGGTCAATGACCTTGGACCTGACCTTGGACCTACACAACTGTATACACAAGGAAGTAACTCTTATCAGGATGACTTTAAGCAATGTCAATCAGTTCTTATCATGATGACTTTAAGCAATGTTAATCCTTTCTCATTTATCCTATATGTGATTTGTTTACTATTTTGTAGGTAGCCTCTGGCAGTTCCCTAGTTTTAAGAAGAGTATTTAAGGTTGGAACTTAAACGAGAGAGTCTTAGGCGGCAGTCTGGAGCTCACAGTCTTCTTGGACTGCTGACTTGGGCTGTAGTCCTCCCGAACTCCATCTGTTTGTCTCTCTTCTATTTTTTCCTAGTCCTTGCCCCTATTTCAGGAATCCCAATCCGCGAACCCTGGTTTGCTGCCGGCTGGCCCCGGCACTGAGGGACATCTAGGTTGGTTCCATATCTTTGCTATGGTAAATAGTGCTGCAATGAACATCGTTGTGCTGGTGGAT
This sequence comes from Megascapheus bottae, assembly GCF_031878675.1. NCBI lineage: Eukaryota > Metazoa > Chordata > Mammalia > Rodentia > Geomyidae > Megascapheus > Megascapheus bottae. The sequence continues at coordinate 5,559,442 of NC_143526.1, forward strand.
TTAGTATGTCCTTGTTTCTGGATGATTGGGTAAATGCCAAGTAATGGAATTGCTGGGTCATAGGGGAGCTCTATGTTTAGTGTTTTGAGGAACTGCCATACTGTTTTCCATAGTAGTTGAACGAGTTTGCACTCCCACCAACAGTGTAGTAGTGATCCCTCCTGGCCACATCCCCTCCAGCATCTGTTGTTATTATATTTCTTGATCCTGGCCATTCTAACTGGAGTGAAGTGGAATCTTAGAGTTGTTTTGATTTGCATTTCTTTTATTACCAGAGATGTTGAGCATTTCTTCATGTGTCTATAGGCCATTTTTATTTCTTCTTCAGAGAAGGTTCTCTTTAAGTCTTTGGCCCATCTTTTAATGGGATGGTTGTTACTTTGGAGATTAGTTTTGGATTGATTCAATTTTTTGAGCTGTTGATACATTTTAGATATGAGGCCTTTGTCTAAAAAAATAGAATGGAAGAAAGTCTCTTCAACAAGTGGTGCTGGCAGAACTGGTTAAGCACATGCAGAAAACTAAAGTTGGATCCTTCTTTGTCACCCTGTACTAGAATTAACTCCAAATGGATCAAAGACCTGGAGGTAAAAGCCGACACACTGAAAACTTTACAAGAAGGAATAGGAGATACACTAGGCCTCCTTGGCACAGGTCGAAACTTTCTTAATAAGGACCAAAAATCACAACAAATCAGAGAAAGGCTGGATAAATGGGACTGCATTAAACTGCGGAGCTTTTGTATGGCAAAGGACACAGCTAGTAAATTAATTAGGAAGCCTACAGAGTGGGAGAAGATGTTATATGTTTTCATGGGGCCAAAAACAATGGAGATGACCGTGATGAAATGAAACTTGTGAAACCATGATTCCCAATGAATAATTTTTCCCTTTAAGATATTCTCTCAGGTTCTTTGGTCACAGTGAGATAAAGCTAACTAACATAGACAAATGGATGCGTTTGTTGTGACTCTTCAGAAAGGTAGAAAGTATGCTGGGACCATGTGGCTTAAAAGTCTTTGAAATTGGTTCATGAGAGGAATTAGAAAAACAGCTTTGGAGATGCCAGCTAAGAAAGCCTTAGGATTCTATAGGCTCAGTTTAGTGGGTTATTCCAGTGGGAGTTCAGAAGACTAGAACCGAGACTGCTAAAAGAATCCAGCAGTTTTATATAGAAAAAAAGCTTCACTAATAATTTGGATATAAGACAATGAGAAATCTTCTGCAGTAATGGCAGAAAAAAAATCCTTATCTACTTCAGAACTATATTTATCATTCATTGAAATTTAAATCTTTCATATTTCTTTCAAACAAAAAAGAGTCATTTTTAGCATTCAACTTTGATTAACCTACCATGAATCTGATCTGCATATTGCTTCCATGAAATGGGCTTAATACATCTTAATTGCCCTCAATAGGGATAACATTTTTCACAATGAATTGATTGATATTCACATTGCCTTTTCCCTTCATTTATCTCAGTGCTCAGACATGTGTCAGAAAGAGTTAGGGGAAGATTTGCCACCCAACACCCTTTGACTAGACTGTCAGGCTACGCTCCACATAGCCATACTAGGACACCTAATATAGTTACAGGATGAGTTCAGGAAAATCATTTATTAATATCCAGAATATCTGCATGAGTATGAGAAGTGATGACTGATAATTTGGGCCACAAAGTAATTTACAGACAGAATGAAGGCAGCATTCTTGTTTTATCTGAGTGTCTGTTGAAAAGACCAAAGTTTATTTGTCAGTCCTCTCTTGACAGCCAGGCACTGCTTCAGCAGCCTGTCCTTTGACTCAGCCTGGACCCTCAGCTGCCATATTGCTTATTCAACCTTTCCTGAATACCAGGAGACTGTACAGGTCACAGAGAGGGAGGCCTATCAGACATTTCACTGTAGATGGGTGAAGGGAGGAAGGGAGTGAGGGAGAAGTAATCCCTCATGGTATTCGAGCAGGTCAGAATGAACTGCACTTGGCTGTTAATGCTGCCAGTGGCTTGGGAGTGAGGCTGGAAAATGTGAGAGAGTCTGCTTTCAGCCATTGCACTTTTATCTTTGTGGGCCTGGAAATAAATGGGTTTCACTTTTTATTTCCTTCTTTGAGTGTCTTTTAAATTCTAGCAAGCTAATAGAGGTGATTCGTTTTGCCACTCCTACCCAAATCCATTAACAGCCATTCTCCGTTTCATCCTGTGCCTCTTTTCAAACCAAGTACCAAGTAATCTTTATGTTAAGGTTGCTTCATGGGAAGAAAATACAAAGGTGTCTGATCATTCCTGGTTGGAGAGATTCAGTGAGAGGATATCAGCCAGTTGAGACTCTGCTTGTAGATCATGGCCTTTCTGCTTTATCAGGCTGACAGCCAGGAAGACAGGCTATTAGAAAGAAGCCACCTTTTGGGTGTCACCAATAGTGAAAGCTGAAGAAATAAGGAATCTTGGTGAGCTCCCTCTTTAACAACAAAGGCTGATAGCCCTCTGAAAAGGAGAAAACACGACTAATTCTTCCATCTTGCTCAAAAGCCAGGTACGGCACAGGGAAGGACTTTTAAGATTTTGCAGTTTTCTCCAATGTTCCTTTTTTTCTCCTATATGTGTTATTTTTACCTCTGATTTTCTTATGATATTAACAGGAAAATCTAGTATAGATGGTATCTGTGGCTCCAAATTAAGGAAATGGAGGAAGACAACACAAAAGAAATGAATCCTGTCTATAATTGGTTTTGAGGGGGAACAGAAATCAGAGAACAGAGTGAGGGGTTGCAGTGATAAGGAGATAACAAGTTCAAGTGAGGCTGTGAGCTGTTTGTAGAAAGAAAAGATAAATAAAAAGATATTTTTTGGTCTCTGAAAGGTCTCCCAAAGTCACACGAATACTAGAACTGTGGAGTACACCACATAAACAGGGACTGCACTGAGTTTTCATCTAAACAAGTGTAGCCCATGTCCTACGTGTAGTTATTGAGGACTTGCAGTGTGTCAGGCTAGAATCGAGGTACCAGATTTTGAAGGCTTCATACAATAAAAAAGGATGTTAGGTGTGAATTCGTTATTTTTATATTGTATATTGCTTTTTTTGTAGTGAGTTGGCCATGAGATAGGATAATCTAATCTCTGATACTGAGATGCAGCCAAGAAAACAGCCTAGCTTCCATTAAATACATTTGACTCTCTCTTTTAATTCAAAACAGAAACAACTGGAGGGGTGGGGTGGATTCTGGAGGCATAGGAAAGAGGAACTATCTGTTCCTCTCTCTGTTCTAATGGATTCAGCTCTTTTCTAAATGGAAATTTGCCTCTTTTTCCTATTGATCCTTGTGGGAAATGTTCTGTGCCTTTCTGTGTTGAGATACCAATCTTAGAATCATACATTTAGTCACTGTCCGGTGGTAATTTGAACATCCTGGAAATAAACTGGGCTCTCTTTGCTCTAGTACCAAAACTTTCCTTGATCCTATTGGCTTATTACTGAAATTTACAGAACATTTTGTGAATTCTAGGTGAATGGTTAAGTTTTGGTTCAGAAATCATGTTTTTTTTCCCCTAGTTTTACATGTTCATTCTAAATGAAATCTATTCATCTGGTTAACAAAAATAATGACTCATGCAATGTGCAGGCGCTCAATCAGATACCTTGCTCTCAGTGATTTCTAAGACTAATTGAGTTTAGACTAATTTTTTAAAATTAGACTTGATAGCTGGACATTGGTGGTTCACACCAATCTGAGTTACTCAGGAAATTGAGATTGGAGGATTGTAGTTCAAAGCCAGTCTGGACAGCAAAATGTGAAACTCTCTATTCCAATTAGCTAACAGAAATCTGTAAGAAAAGCTTTAGCTCAAGTAGTAGTGTGCTAGTCTTGAGCAAACAATAGTTAATGAACAGTGTCCAAACCCTGAGTTTAAATCCTAGTACTAGCATACACACACACACACACACATACACACACACACACACACACACACACACACACACACACACACACACATTTAATGATACCATAATAGAATTCTATACAGAATATAAAAGCATATAAAGGAAAGCATAATTGTTTTTCCCTTCCTAGAGGTCAGGAAGGTCTCTAAGGGCCCCCCCAATCCAATTCCGTATCTGACTTCCAAATCTATGTACCTCCAGATATTCCACTTATTGCCTCAGAGACCATGCAAATGTAACAAGTATAAGTATGTCTCTCTTCCTCCTGGAAAAAATACATTCTCCCCATAAGCCCAAAGAGCCTTCCTTTCTACATCTCAGTTAATGGTTCTCAAGTACTACCTACTACCTCACTTTCCTCGCCTTCCTCACTTCAGTTCTGCCAATCCTATGTCACTGCCATTTCTCACCTGGACTGATGCACCTGACCCCCGCATTGACACCATTCTTCTGCTTCTTTCCCCTAAACTGTAATTTCTAGATAGCTGCAAACCTGGCTCTTACATAGATGCTGCCACTTTCCTGTCATACCCCCTCACTGAAAGTTCAGTGACCATGAAATGAGATTCCAAATCCCTGTCTTGGAATCTGCAAGGCTTTACTACCCAGGACAGAGCAAGCAGTAGTTAGAATTTAATAAATTGGACTATCTGAAAGTTGATCATTTTTACTCATTAAAGTGAGTAAAAATGAGACCTGGGCACCAGTAGTTCAGGCCTATAATACTAACTATTCAGGAAGCTAATATTTCATGTATTGAAAGAAAAGCCCATAAGACTCCATCTCCAAGATAATTAGCTAAAAGCTAGGCCAGACTCATAGTCAAATGATGGAATGGTAGCTTAGCAAGCAAGCTGAGCAGGCACAAGGCTTACTACTAGAACTGAGAGTATGAATCAAGTGGTAGAGTACCTTCCCAGAAAGCACAAGGCATTGAGTTCAAATCCTAGTACCACTAAAACAAAAAAAAAATCCTAATGTTTGCAAAGAGAGAAAGAAAGACTGAGAGAAAAAAATGAAGAAAGGAAGGAAAGAAGGAAGGAAGGAAGGAAGGAAGGAAGGAAGGAAGGAAGGAAGGACGGAAGGAAGGGATAGAAGGACAATCATGCCTCTAATATCAAATGCTCAGAGGCAGAGATTGAGAGGCTTAAAGTTTGAGGCCACCCTGGGAAAAAAAATTTGTGAGACCCTCATCTCAATGAACAAAGCCGGGCATGGTGGTATGTACCTATGCAAAGAAGATTAGGTAGGATTATCATAGGCAATTCTGCGACCTTATGTTATAAAAATTATAGCAAAAAAAAAAGTACCAAGGTAATGTCTCAAGTGGCAGAGTGTCTGCCCAGTATGTATAAAATATAGAACCACAAAAAGAAAATATAGACCCACTAAAGAAAAACATGAATACACAATCAAAAGAAGGAGAAAATGTACTTGCAAAACATATAACTGGCAAATAATTTATATTGATACTATAAAAGAACTGAAACAAATCCTAAGAAAACAAAGACTACTCAGACCAAAAGATAATATCCAAATAACCTACCTATATACAAAAAAGGCCTGAGCTCTTCAACCTTTAACCCAGTTAAAGCTGCACTGTACCACCAATGCATCCATCAGGATGACTGAAAGTAAAAGTAAGTGGCATAATATCATGGTTTTGAATCATTCTTGCATATAAGTGCAAAAGATCACTGTACTTTGCTCCAGAATGTATAAAAATCTCACTGTCCATATTCACATATGGAGATCCAACAGTGTGACCCTCAGGCACCTGCACTCTTTCCACCAACACACGTGCATAGATGCCAAAAGGCAGGAACAGTATTGTTCTGAAGCACTATTCAGAGAGACATCTAAAGTTAGACTGAACTAAATGCCCATCGATTTTAGTATAGTCATATGACGACACTGCCAATAGAAATAAAAATGTAGTCAATCACTAAAAATGTATGATTAAGATCCTACCCTTGTCTTTTGACAACACACAATTGCATATTGCATGTTTTGTTTGTTACATTCCAAAGCAGACAAAATTAATGAATGCTGTCAAAAGTCAAGTTTGTCAAACTGAGCGGCAATGGGTCTGTGAGAGCACATCTGCCAATGATCTTCTGTTGACGGATAGTGATATGGGTGATGAGACATAGGTATGATGATTGTGATATAGAGATGATGAGAATGGGGAAAATGTTTACAAGATGGAGATTGGCATAAAGACGCTTGCACATCCATGTTCATTGCTGCACTATTCACAATAGCCAAGATATGGAAACAAGCAAGATATCCTACAATAGATGATGAGTGGATCAAAAACATGTGATACCTATACACCATGGAATTTTACAAAGCCATTAGAAAGAATAGTATTAGGTCATTTGCAGGAAAATGGAAGGACCTACAACAAATTCTGTTAGGTCAGGTAAGCAAAGCTCAGAGAGACAAGCAGTGCATCCTTTCTCCAATATGTAGAAATTAGATCTACAATTTCACCGGGATATGATAAATTATACAGGATTCTAGATACTCATAGGGTGACCAAAGGAGGGGAAACGCAAAGGCTCAATGTCTATGTATCTCTTCATATTTATATAAAATAATGTGTGCATGTGTGTGTGTGTATATATATATATATATATATATAAAATGAACTCCAAGATATGGAAACAACAGATTTCTTTTTTGTTTGTTGGTTTTTTAAAAAAGCTGTGGGTGGTTCGGTTTTCTTTATGTCTGGCTTATGTCTGTCTTTGGTGGGGGAGGAGGGAAAGCACAGAAGTCAAGAGAAAAAGGCTGAAAAGTACACCAGGGAGCTCACTGGACACTGTGGTGAAAGTGAACTACACAACTCAAATGTGGAAATGGAAGAGAGTGACTGACAGAGAGAAGGGAAGAAATATACTCATTAACTGAACAATGTAACTGTAATCCTTCTGTACATCACCTTTAGAACAACTATAGAGTACATTTTTTAAAAAGATAGGAGCTGGGATGTAGCTCGAGTGATAAGAGTATCCTTCCAATACTGCCAGAAGAGAGAGAGAGAGGGAGAGAGGGGGGGAGGGAGAGGGAGAGGGAGAGAGAGAGAGAGAGAGAGAGAGAGAGAGAGAGAGAGAGAGAGAGAGAGAGAGAGAGAGAGAGAGAGAGAGAGAGAGAGAGGAGATGGCGCTTTGGTACTTTTCTGATTGTTTTAAATAAAAGATTGTGTGTGTGTGTGTGTGTGTGTGTGTGTGTGTGTGTGTGTGTGTATACACCACTCTTGGGGCTTGAACTCAGGGCCTGGGCAATGACGTTGAGTTTTCTCAAAGCTTGTGCTCTACCACTTGAGCCATAGCACCGCTTCCCGCTTTTTCTGTGCATGTGATACTGGTCAATCAAACCCATGGCTTCTTGCATGCTAGGAGAACACTCTACCACTAGACCATGCTCCTGGACTAAACAAAGTATTTTTCTTGTTGTTGTTTGTTTTGTGCTAGTAATGGGACTTGAACTTAAGGACTGGGCACTGTCTTTTAGCATATTCATTGAAGATTAGCATTCTACAACTTGAGCCACAATTTCACTTCTGACTTTTTGTGGTTAATTGGAGATAAGAGCCTCATGAAGATTCCTGCCTGGGCTGGCTTCAAACCACAATCTTTAGATCTCAGTCTCCCGAGTAGCTAGGATTACAGGCATGAACCCCGAATGACAAGCATATGAGTATTACTTTAATGGAAAAAATCCCAATCTTGCAACTATAGCCCACAAAGACTTGGTCTACTTTCCAACCTTTATCTTCATTGCCTATCCTACCCCTCTTGGCTTTCCCTGCTCAAAAACTTGACAACACACATGCAGAACTGCAGTTCCCTCATTTATTTTTACTTTTGTTCCCTTGTGGCATGTCATCTCCTCTTCTATCCAATCTAATTCCTGTTGTTCTTTCTTCCTAAGCTTACATGCCACCGTTTCCTTGATCACTAAGTTTCTATTTGTTATTTTCCACTTTTTTCCCTTGTTTTCTCTTTTAAAAAGGTATGCATCACACCTACACTGTTTTATTTGTGTGTATAATTGGAGGATCTGTCTGGGTAAAGTGCTAATTTTACTGCAAGGAAGACTATATTTGTTCTGATTACCATAATACTTCAGAATTTATCCCGTTTGGCCAGAACTATACCACTTTTAAACTGAAAAGACCCACCCAGATGCTCTTTAGTCCTGGGCAGAATGAGATGATTGGACACATACTACTCAATGCACCCTGCTGTCATCATCTAGTAAACATTTAGCAGAGGTGAGACAAGCAAACAATAATAAATGTTGTTGGCATCAGTGACTTATATCTATAATCCTACCTAGTTTCCTACCTAAGAGGCTTAGATTGAAGGACTGGTTCAAAGGCAGGCTCGGCAAGAAAGTCCATGAGACTCTTATCTCCAATTAACTAACAAAAAGCCAGAAGTGAAGCTTTGGCTCAAGCGATGAAATGCCAGCTTTGAGGCAAAAAGCTAAGGGACAGCTTTTAGTACCTGAATTCAAGCTCCAATAGCAACAAAAAAGAAAGAAAGAAAGGAAGGGAGGGAGGGAAGGATCAAGGAAAGGAAGGAGGAAAAGTAAGAAAGAAAAGAAAGAAGGAGACAGAGAGAGAGAGACAGAGACAGAGACAGAGAGAGAGAGAGAGCAGTTGTTCAGATGGAAAAAAAAATTTGTGGTGGAGCAGAAACATCATGCTTATTCTCTAATACTAAGGGAACAAAAGCAAAAGAAGTCAGGATTGAAAGCCTCTCCTCCCAAGGGTATCTTTGTCATGTTTGCTACAGTGCAATTTTATAATGTATCTGAGCCTTCAGCGTTTTTGATGGGTTTTTTTGGTGTGACTCTTCCTGAAGACTTCTTTTACCTCCTGGAACAGAAACTACAGAAAGACAAAGTAAGGGGTGCTGCCTTCCAAAATGCTGGCTAAAACATTACACTTAAATGACCGTCCCTTAGAAAATGAAAGCCCTCCCCAAACTCCATTGTTATTCTGTCAAGGAGAACAACTGTCATCCTCCACAAGCACTGGGGACAATTTTCATTCCTTCTAGTGTGTCACTTTGGGAGTGTAGTTTCCTCAGCAGGCAAGAGCAACAGTTCCTGAAATTGAAATAATAGCCTAAGTGTTGTCCTCTGTGGCTTTCATAGAAAGCTTCGCTGTAACCTCCCATTAGAAGAACTGCTTCTTGACCTGTCATTCTTTACTATGTGTGCTTATGAAAGGGATCAGCAAGTGATGTTCAGATGAAATGAAAGGGCAGAGACATTTTCATAACTGGAAAGTAGATGTCAAGCCAGCAGGAAAGCTCTGAGGCAGACAGAACATTGATTACTCTTCACTCTTGTGTCTTCTTACACGTATGCACACACGTGCGTGCGCGCACACACACACATACACACACACACACACACTTTTTTTGTGGTCCATATTTTAACCTGGATTTATTTGAGAAAGCATTTATAAATACACATATTACATTATATGACAATTCCTTGTCATATACTTTTGATCTTGGATTTTTGCACATTCTCCAATTAAAGGCAGTGGTGTTGGAATTAACCACGTGATTTACAATAGCCAGGGAATAATGAAATCTATTCCTAAGTCTGGATCTTAAAAAGCACCACCTATTTCCCTGCATACCCTACTCTCCAGCTGTCACCAAGGAAGAACTATGTGCCAGCAATTCAGTGACATGAAGAGGGAAAAAGACACGCAGAGAATGTGGTACCCAATCTACAGCTTCAAGCCAACTTCAAGTAAGTGTGCAAAGCTTGTATAAAGCAATCTTCAATTAATGCATACAGATGCATAAGCGTGAGAATGAAGCTTTCATCCATTGATTTGGAAGACAACTCTTTAGGCGACACTGTCGTGGTGAAAGAAAACCAATGCATGTTAGAGTAAGCAAACTTCCAAAAAAAAAGAAAATTCAAGTACAAAGTAGAGATGCAAAAGGAGACTATACTGCTACTGCTACTACTTCCACTCACTAATCATCATCATCGCCACCACCATCATCACCATCCCCATCATCATCGTCATCATCATCATCATCATCTAATAAAAATATGAGGAACTGTATGCTCATAAGTTGGAAAGTGAGCAATTGCAGTTGGAAAGTGAGCAACTGCTGGGATTTATAACCTTGCAAAATTAAATAAAGAAAACAAAATAGACCAATGGAAAATAATGAAATATTAGTTTACTAATATTTATTTCCCATCAAAGAAAAGTTCAGAACCTGATGAATTCATTAGAGAATCCACTCTAAGACACAAAACACAGAAGCACTTTTCCAAATTTGTTCTAGACTCAGTATTATAATTAAACTCAAAAGCACAACTGAAAAGAAAACTACAGTTGGGTTCTGGGGGCTCATGCCTGTAATCCTAGCTACTCAGGAGAATGGCAGCTTGACACTGACCTGGACAGGAAACTCCATGAGTTTCTCATCTCCAATTAACTACTAGAAACCTGAAAGTGGAGCTGTGGCTCAATTGGTCTTCAGTGGAAAAAGCTAAGGGGCAGCACCCAGGCCCTGAGTTCAAGCTACAGTACCAGCACAAAACAAACAGAGCAAAACAAAACAAACCATAAAGCCCCACACAGAAAAAGAAATGTGCTCTTTCACTGGCATGTATAACTCTAACTCTTCTGTACTTCACCTTTGAAATAATAAATCATATAGAAAAAATACCCACACAGATCATGATCTATGATAAACACAAATGCAACATTTTCAACAAAATAACTAGCAAATGAAATCTAACAGTGCACCCAAGGGGGGAAGAAAGATATTATTCTACAGTTCATTCAGGGATTAAAGGACGCAAATGAACAAACACAATATGTCACGTGAACACAATGAAGAACAAAAATCATATGATTGTCTCAATCAATGTAGCAAAAACATCTGAGAAAATTCAGTGTTTCCTTTTTCTCTTAAAAAAAAGATAATAGAACCTTGAACATTAGATGTAGAAAAGGCATATCTCAACAAAACCAAGGTTATTTATGATAAACCTTCAGATGATATTAAACTGAATAGAGAGAAGCTGAAAATGTTTCCTTTAAGATCCGCAATGTATCAAGGATGTTCTCCTCACTACTCCATATGAAATTCTTGATCAAAGTTTTAGCCACAGCAATTAGGCAACAGAAAAAGATAAAGGCATTGAAATTGGAAGGAATAAATCAAAATATGCCTGTTCAGAGAACATTATTTTCATTTTCAACAATCCACTAAAGAACTGTGAACTGTTAAATAAATTCAATAAGGATACAGGATACAAAATTAGCATTATTGTAGAGCAATTGTATTGGAAAAAAGAAAAACACAGAAATAAACCTCCTTCACAGTAGCTATAGAAATATTAAAAACTTGGAGCTGGGGGCATAGCCTAGTGGAAGAGTACTCATCTAGCATTCATGAAGCCCTGGGTTCAATTCCTCACAACCACATACTCAGAAAAAGCTGAAAGTAGTGCTGTGGTTCAAGTGGCAGGGTACTAGCCTTGAGTGAAATGTGTCCACGGACAGTGCCCAGGCCCTGAGTTCAAGTCCCAGGCAGGCCTGGCCAAAACAACAACAACAAAACCTCAGGAATAGATTAAATCAAATATCTCTGCAACGAAAATTATAAATACTTGTGAAAGACACTGAAGAAGACACACTTAAAAAAAAAAAGACAACCCATGTTCATGAATTAGGATTAACATCATTAAATATTTCTACTATCCAAAGCAACTTACAGACTAGAGGAATTATCAATGACATTCACAGAACTAGAAAAAAATGCATACAACCACAAATAAGCCTAAATAAGAAAAGCAATTGTGAGCAAAAGAATAAAACTAGAGGTCTATGCCTATCATCCCAGTTATTTGTCAGGTAGAGATAGAGAAGACAGCCGTTTGATAAGAATCCAGGCTAAAGTTAGTGAGTTCTTAACGTACTCAACAAATAAGTTTGGCTGTAATTGTAGCTCTATTGAAAGTGCAGGTAGGAGAACCAAGTCCCAGGCCAGAGCAGGCAATTATGAGGCCCTCAATTGGCCATTGGTGTATCAGTAATGTAGAAAATAAACCAGACAAGGAAAAAGCTAAATAAATAAATACAAATGAACAATAACCCCCACAAAAGTTAGAGGTATCATAACGGAAAATATACTGGAAGGTATAGCAAGTTATATAACTAGCTTTAAAAGAAAAAATGAAACAAAATGGAGTGCCTAGAAGACAGCTCGCTCATCTATAGCCAACAGAATTCCAGCAAAGCTGCCAAGGACATAAACTGGGGAGAGATAAGTCTCTGCAATAAAATGTCCAGAAACACTGTGATTCTGGGAAGATGGTGGCAGATCAGGTTGAGTCTTTCTGAGCTCTCGACAAGATACCAGTTTTAGCATTGTAGCGGAAAGTTTAGAGCTAAATAACTATTCTAAGTAAGCTGTAGTAGCACAGGGATGTCAGTCGGAGAGAAAATGTCAGAAAGCTTGCTTAACACGACGGCTTTGAACTCACACCATTGGTGGCAGTGGCAGTGGCAGTGGCTGCCGCTCTCCAGAGCAGCTGCACCAAGACAAAGCCTGGGCCTCAACGCCTCACTCACCACAGCACAGCCCGGGACCACGAGCCCACATCTTCACCCTGCCGGCCATGGACAATGCAGACAACCAAGGGGATGTGGGAGGCCTCACTAAAGACCTTCTCACTCCCGCTCACACAGATGCATTGGGAAGGGAGCTGACAGCAGTGCCATCTTGGCTGCTGGCACAGACCCTGCCACACCAACTAGCAGATAACTGGGGCCTGAGAAGTGCTGTCGGCAGCGCCATCTCTCAAAAGGACAAAGGGTCTGACCAGTGTTTGCTGAACTGGGCAATCGGTTCCCTGCCCTGGAGGGAGCAATGCCTCCCTGTGCACGCCGCTTTCCTCTCCTGGTAAACAAAGCCAGAGGCAGCCCCCCCCCCCAGACTCTCTACTGAACTGGTGAAGACAAAGGTGACCCAGGCTATGTCAGAGTGAGTTCTGAAGCTCACCACGACTCAGATAGAATACAACTCCATTCACATTCAAGATACCGACAACAGCCACCTTTCTCCTGCAGGACACATAAAGCTGGGTGAGCAGTCACAGAGACCCCAAGTCTATAAGGCAGAACTTTTTCTGCCCAATCAAGCAAACTGATTGGAAAAACCAACTAAGCTAAAACACAGGAGATAGACTTCCTAAAGCATCTGGATCCGAAATTCAGTGGAGACACAAGTTTCTTCCTCCAAAAACACTGAAGGATATTTTTTTCCTAATCATAATTTTTTTAAACATTTTACTAATTTTCACTTTCAATTTTATTTGTTCCTTTCTTTTGACCATTTTTCTCTATCCTTTTTTCCCTTTTTTTCTTCTGTCATTGTGTTCATTCCTAGAAACATAGTGATAGCAATTAGTAGTAGTCCTCTTCATTGTGTACAGAGTTGTTTCAAATTATATTTTTATTGACTCAGTCCCCTGCTTTTTAATCTTTCAGTTTCTAATCTTAGTACTTCTTGTTTAAGAATTCATAATTATAAGGTGTCTTTTTTAATCACTGATCTCTTTTACATGTATTTTTCTCTTTTCTGTTATATATTCTTTTTATTATTCTTTTGATTTTTTTTTTTGCCATTCATGGGGCTTGAACTCAGGGCTTGAGCACTGTCCTTGGACTTTTTTCTCAAGGCTAGAGCTCTACCACTTGAGCCACAGCACCACTTCCAGCTTTTTTCTATGTATGTGGTATGGAGGAATCGAACCTGGGTCTTTGTGCATGCTAGGCAAGCACTCTACCACTAGGCCAAACTCCCGGCCTCTCTTTTGATTTTTTTAAATTTAAGTTTTTGTTCATTTATTTTCCCTTTCTATCACTTTAGGTCACAGTTATCCTCTTTCTATTCCTTTCCTTCATTACTGTATTGCTCTTACACTCCTATATTACTCCTCTCATATTTCCCCTCTTGTCTTTCATAATATCTTTCTATTTCTGGCCCTTTGTTCCTTCTTCAATTTTCATAATGCATCAATCTACAGTCGGTTGTTGTTGACCAAGACTGTATATGTATTTGTTGAATTATACTGTATGTCCAGAGTGATTTAAATATCGTATTGGATTGTGGGTTTTTTGGCCATAAAACTGTGATCGGTGGTGGTGTTGCATCTGTTTGTAAGTGCACAAAAGGAGAGAGAGAGTGAAAATACCAACCTAAAATTGTGAATTTATATAGTCTGGGCAGCTATAAAGCACTAGCTTGGTTATATCTTAAAATTGTAATCTTGTGTGGTATTAGTCTTGCTCCCATTTTCAAATGGGCAGAACAAGAAACTCAAGAAAAATGGCAAATCGAGGAATAGCATCTCCCACTCAGATTAAACAAGCAACAGAGCAGTCAATGGGAAACCTGGAGGAGAGTCCTCTAAATGCTCTACCAATGCAGTTGGTAAACATTATCAATGAAAGTTTGAATGTGAGGAAGCCAATCAAAGAATAATGGAGGGATTCATGGAATCCACAAACAGAAAGCTGAATGAATTCCAACAAGAGTCCAGTGAGATGTAGGGCTTCTGAGCTAAAGGACTTGAAATAGAGCACTCAAATCATACGTGATCTAAAATAAGAGATGCAAGGCACCAAAAATGACCAACTAGAAAAAAGGGAGATGAAGAGTGAACTAGAAAGTATTGATAGCAGATTACACAATGCAGAAGAGAATCTCTAGAGTTGAAAATAACCTAGACATTACAGAGAAATTCCAGAAAATGATTCAAACCAAGTCTAAGAAATATGACAGATCACTTCAGGAGCTCCAAAGACAATTTAAAGCTAATCAGTATTGAGGAGGGTTTGGAAAAGGAGGTCAATAGAATTGGAAATATATTTCAGAACTTCCAGAAGGATGGGCCAATCCAGATACAAGAAGCTCTTAGAGCCTGAAACAGACTTGACCAGAAAAGAACATCCCACTTCCACATTATAATCCATACAGGATCAATAGAGACTAAGGGAAGGATCCGTAATGTGGCCATGGAGAAGAGAATAAACACCTACAAAGGAAAACTAATCAGAATAACCACAGATTTCTCAGCAGAAACCATGCAAGCAAGATCTTGGAATGATGTATGTCATGCCCTAAAGACAAATAACTACCAACCAAGAATACTATACCCAGCTAAACTCTCTTTCATAGCTGAGGGAACAATAAAAAACGTCCATTCCAAGGAACAGTTGAAACATTATGTAGCAATAAAACCATCATTACAGGAAATTCTCAAGACATTCTACACATTGAAAATCAACACAAACATGTAACTGAAGCAGAACTAAAAATCTAAAAATCATACCAGCTAATTACAGCAAGAACTGACAAGTCACAGGCCCTAATGAAATTTTTTAAAAATGGCAGGAACTAGTAACTATTTTTCAATCCTAACCATCAATATCAATAGACTTAATTCTCCAATTAAACAGCACAGACTGTCTACTAGGATCAAAAAGCAAGCTCCATCATTCTTGGAATAGAATCTATCTCCATAAGCAAGCTGGAGTTGCCATCCTCATATCAGGTAAAATAGACTTCAAACTAAAATTAGTGAGAAGAGACAAAGAAGGTTAATACATACCACTAAAGGGATCTCTCCTTCAGGATGATATAACCATCCTAAATATTTACACACCTAATGCCAGAGCATCCAGCTTCATCAAGCAAACTTTACTTTCACTAAAACCACACATATTTTAACACACCACTGTCACCTATGCATAGATTAACCAGGCAAAAACTCAACCGAGAAACCTCAGAATTGAACAATTGCATAGACCAACTAGACCTAACAGACATCTGCAGATTAGTCCACCCAGCAATACCAGAATATACATGTTTTCAGCAGCACATAGAGCCTTTTCTAAAATAGACCAAATCTTAGGACATAAAAGAAACCTGTACAGATTCACAAACACTGAAATTATTCCCTTCATTCCCTCAGATCACAAGGGCATCAAATTGGAACCGAATACCAATCTCCACCAAGGAAAACCCTGTAACTCATGGAGATTGAACAACACATTGTTGAATCACCAGTGGGTCATTGAAGAGATCAGAAAAGAAATTCAACAGTTTATGGAATTTAACAAAAAGCAGCACACAAAAATACCAGCTCCTTTGGGACACAGCAAAGGTAGTACTCAGAGGAAAATTTAGAGGATGAGTGCCTACATTAACAAATTGGAAAAATTGCAAACCAACAATTTAATGGTGCACCTTGAGCTCTTGGAAAAAGAGCAACAAACCAATCCCAATTCTAGTAGAAAGAAGCAAATTATTAAAATTAAAGCAGAATTAAATGAATTAGAATCCAAAAAAAAGAAAAAAATCAAAACAAGCGTCATTTACCATGGCGAAGATATGGAAACTACCCAGATATCTTTCAGTAGATAAATGGATCAAGAAGATGTGGTACTTATGCACAATGGAATTCTATGTAGCCATCAGAAAGAATGCTATTGCCCCATTTGAAAGGAAATGGAAAGATTTGAAAAAAAATTATATTAAGTGAAATAAGCCAGACCCAAAGGAACATAAGCTCAATGGTTTCCCTCATTTGTAATAATTAGTACACATCTAGGACTCTCCTAGCAGAGGATTATAATAGCACAAACCCAGGTCCATAAGGTCATATAGAATGAGACTAAATGAAAGGATCTCTAGGATATGGAAACAAGAGCTTTATCTTGTGTGACTGTTGTTCTTTATGTGCTATGTTATTTTTCTTCTCTTTTGTTGCCCTTTGGTTAATCTTATGTTGTTACTGCATCTGACTTTGTTACCTGGTATATTGTATGTATACTTATTTGTTTATCTGAAATAAGAAAGGGAAGGACTAAAACAAGATGATTGGGGAGGGAAATGGGCAAAAAACACGAGAAGGGTATCAATGTGTGAGAAGTAATGCACCTACTATGTGGCGAATATAACTGTAACCCCTCTATACATTGCCCGGACAATAAAAAATAAAAATTTTTAAAAATGTCCAGAAACAACTGGACACTGGGAATGTAACCTGATTCCTGCTTTCAATCATGTATAAAAAATCAACTTAGACTGGGTTAAATACCTAAATGTAAGAACTGAAACTATAAAACAAACCCCACAGAATGGCCAGGAGTTTGGCCTAGTAGTAAGAGTGCTTCCTGGCATTCATGAAGACTCGGGCTCAATTCCTTGGTACCATATACATAGAAAAAGGCATAAATAGTGTTATGGCTTAAGTGGTAGAGCTCTAGCCTTGAGAAAGTCCAAGGACAGTGCTCAGACCCTGAGTTCAAGCCCCAGGACTGGCAAACACACACACACACACACACACACACACACACACACACACACACGCACACACACACAGAAACCATTCAAAATATTGGCAAATACTTGTGTTGTTGTTAAGACCTCAAAGGCCCAAAAGTAGATAAAACATGACTATATCAAACTAAGAAGCTTTTGCCCCACATATGAAAGTCAATAGAGAATAAAGAAGAAGTATTTAAACTCTCTATCTAAAAATGGATTGGTATCCTGAATAAATAAGAGTCTGAGACAAATGATTTAAATTGATTATTCTTAAAGAAAGACATACTTATGACTAACAAGTACATGCTCAACATCTCTAATTATCAGAGAAATGAGAATTAAAACCATAGTTAGGTATTATCTCATACCTAAGAGAGAGGCTATTATAAAAGAAAAAAAAGAAAAATGCTGGTAAGGAAATGTAGAAAAAGGTGGATTCTATCTCTGTGTGTGTGTGTGTGTGTGTGTGTGTGTGTGTGTGTGTGTGTGTGTGTGTATTGTGTGTGTGCTGGGTCAAAATCTCAGAGCCTGGAACTCTTAACTTGGCTTTTTCACTCAAGGCTGGTGCTCTACTATTTGAACCACACCTCCAATTCCATCTTTTTCTGGTTAACTGGAGATAAGGGTCTCATAGATTTTTTTCAGCCTGGACAGGTAGATCTCACCCTTCTAAACAGGATTACAGGCATGAACTACTGACACAGACCTGAGGATGTTCCTATATACTCTGTGAACATTTAAATAGTACAACCATTATGGGAAATAAATGTGATTACTAAAAAAAAAATAGAAATACCATATGACTCAGTAGTTCCACTCTTGGGTGCATATAGAAAAGAAATGAAGTCATCATATCAAGGAGATTTATGACTCCCCTGTTCATTGTAGGACGATTCATAATAATCAATATGGGATCAACTGAAGTAACCATCAATAGATGAGTGGATTAAGTATGGTGTGTGCGTGTGTTTGTGTGTGTGTTTGTGTCTGTGTGTGTGTGTGTGTGTACATACAAGCAACAATGGAATGTTATTCAGTCAGAAAAGGAATAAATCCTATCATTTATGAAAACCTGTGTAGAGAGTTGGAGGGTTTCATGAAGTAAGTCGGATACTGGAACACCAGTTCTACAGATTCTCAACTATATGTGAGAGTTTATTTATTTATTTTTTGCCAGTCCTGGGCTTGAGCTCAGGGCCTGAGCCCTGTCCTTGGACTTTCTCAAGGCTAGCACTCTACCACTTGAGCCTCAGCACCATTTCCGGCTTTTGTCTATGTATGTGGTACCAAGGAATCGAACCCGGGTCTTCGCACATGCTAGGCAAGCACTTTAACCACTAGGCCAAACTCCCGGCCCCTATATGTGAGAGTTTAAAAAAAAATCATCTCATAGAAAAAGAAGATGAATGGGAACTCAAAACTAGGAAGGCTAAATAATGGACATCAAAGCACAGTTGGATAGATTTGAAATTAGCTCTAAAGTTCGATGTAGTTCATAATAATCTGTGACACATTTCAAGTAACAAGAAAATAGATATGTCCCCCTTGGGCGAGGTGCTCTCCTGAACTGCCTAACAAAAGTCAACCAAGTCTGATAATAACTTTTCCATCCTCTTCCATGAGATCAGAAACAACTCTGCAGCAAACAAAGACATCTCAGAATAGGAGATATTTATTGAGTATCTCACCCATTAAGTCTTGATAGCACAGAGATGAATACAGTCATGTCAGCTGGAAGAGCCTGGGTTTTGGGTGGTTCGCAGACATTTTTCTAGTGTGGTGAGTTCTGAGTACCAACTGGTAGAAAGTGATCATCTCAGTGCTCAAGGAAGCCTCTTCTTTATGTCTGGATCATGTACTAGAAAGATAGTAAAAGAGCAGTGATCCAGCATGGACAGCTCTCCAGCACTAAGTACATCCCGACCAGGGTAGTGACAAGATTGGGATGGCCCCTTCCCACAGGCCCAAAGCAGTCACTGAATAATACTTCTCCCGATCTTTGTCTCCCATGTACTTCAGGCAGTGTCCACATAGACCAAGGAAGTGATTGTCTCCTGACTCCAGGAATCTGCTTTGTTTCTCTTTAGAGTGACAGGCAGAGGAAGAGATAGCTTTATAGAGCATCTTGTATGTACAGTTTCTAACAGGAGTAAGCTATCACTATTATTTGGCATAGTTCTCTTTTTAACAGATATACTGAGGCATACTTTACTTTAAGGGTGTACTGTGATGGTTTTTAGTAAATTCGCAGTTATGCAGCTATCACCCAAACTGATGTACAAACATTCTAGTTATCCCTAAAAATCTCTTACATACATTTTTTGTTTTATTCCCCAGCCATAAGTAACCACCAACGTTCTATAAATGACCCTTTTGGAGGGCCTGTTTTATATAAACAGAACCTTACAGTAGCACTAGGTAAATACTCTGAACACTCTGAGCCAAGGCTCCAGCCTTTTTTGCCATGTTTTTTTAAAATAAGATCTCACTTTTGGCTATGTGTCAACCCAGACCACAGCATTCTTATTTTACAAATCCCACTGTAACTGAGATAACAGACATGTGCCAACAAGGCATCTTTTTCTGTTATGTAGGAGGTCTCATGAATATTTGTTACCCAGGTTGACCTGGAACTGTGATCTTTCTAGGCTCAGCCTCACATATAGCTAGAGCATCAGGCATATATAACCACATCCAGCTATTGTTTGAGATAGGGTCTCATGAATGCTTTTGCTTGGGCTGGCTTTGATGTACAGTTCTCCCAATCTTTGTCTCCCATGTACCTAGAATTACAGATGTGAGTCACAACTGCTTGGCCTCACGTGTTTGTGTGGGGACGGGGGTCCTAGAGAGTGTAGGGCTGGGCACTGTCCCTGGGTTTTTACTAATCAAGGCTAGTTGCTCTACCACTTGAGTTGCAGCTCCGCTTCCCACCGTTTTGGTAGGTCATTAGTGATAAGAGTCTCAGGAACTTTGCTGCCGGGCTAGCTTCAAATCTAGATCCCTCAGACCTTAGCCTCCTGAGTAGCTAGAATTACATAGGTGAGCCACCGGGGCCTGGCTTTCATTTTGTTTTAAAGATTTTATTAATGTTGATTTTTACATCATCTCTCAAATGTCACGTTTAATGAACAAGTATTCAAGAAGGGAATCTCTATATAAAATCACTTCATATTTGTCTTTTAAGGAAACTTTCCCTTTCCTAGCATTACTCCTACTCAATAAAGGTAGAAATAACATAAGAAAATTATATGCAATGTTTACTTTTAGTTTCTCAAGCAACCAGGCCTAAATAGTCTGCTGCCTACAAGAAATAGAAATAGTATTGATTGAAATAAAAACAGTTTTACAGCCAGTATCATCACACACACACACACACACACACACACACACACACACACACACACACAGTGTTTATCTCCTGCTTCTCTGATCCTTTCTCACACCACCCAAAGAAGAACCCAAAGCGAGAAGAACCCAGAGCGAGTATCACAACATCATTCCTCTACCAAAGTGTTGTGGCAATACACAAATGTTTCTCAGATGACTCTCTTCCCTCTCTCCTTAATAGAGCCTAAGCTCTCTTGCTTTCCATGAATATGCTGCTGAATTTTCAACTTGTTTGTAAAATACTCTTGAGCTTTTGCAGTGGGACAGTCTTTTCCAACAAGGTTTTATTGGCCAAAACCAAAGCAATCATCTCACTTTATCGAAGACCATAAAACGGAACCATTCTAGTAGTAACTTCTCAATAGACACCAATAGAAAAGGAACAGGTGACCTGAGCATGCTTGTTTCGTAAGTCTTGAAGCATTTCCTCTGAACAATCCAAGAAGGAAAGCCTCGTGCTTTCCAACAGTTGTTAAGCACTTCTATCTGTAATACTGATCAAATCAACTAAGATTTAAGGAGATTTGGATTTATCTCCTTTTATAAAATCATGGGGAGTAAAACCAAAACCCTATTTAGACTAGAACTCTGAGTGTGAAATCACAAGAAAATTGTCCAGGCTGACTGGGAACCATAAACAATCTCAGATAACAGCTGCCCCTTGCCAGAAACCATATCCACTGCTGCCACTTCTAGCCTTGTGCCCAACTGTCACTGGCAGATTTGCATGGCCGTTTTAGACTCCATGCTGAATGGCACTATCCATCTTGTACTAAACAGAGGCCGCCAGTGACATCACTGTGGTCATGCTAAACCTCTCCAAGCAAAGTGGGTGCAATGATGCCATGCTTAATCTTGTGAGCCATGCCAAGAGGAACGGATTTGGCAGTGTTCCAACAAAAAGACTGAATGCAAGGCAACCTGCAGGAAGAGGAGACTAACTTTTTAGACTGAATCTACGGAACACAATCGAACACATACACAAAAGAGGGGAGTCATCAATTAAGGTGCTCATAAATTCTTGCATTCAATTGAAACCCCTTTGTGCTTAAGGTAATAAAAGAAATTCATTCTTTAAAAAATTAAATATAAGAACAATGGGGAAACAAGGCAGATAGGAACTTGTTATAAGTCTTGGCATTTCAAAGCTGAGAAATACTGGATGAGAGGCAAGGATAGACACATAAAACTTCCAGATCTACCAGAATCATCCAGGCTCATCTTATAGAAATCAGAGCTGCCAGCAATACAAAGAGGACCCAGTGCAAGGTCTGAAGTCACTTAGGGCTCAACTTCCACAGCCAAAGGCTTTCAGGGAATACACCGATCACAAAAAAATGCCCTCCATGTTTTTGAAATCATGCATCTCTGGTGGGAAGATCTAAATTAATCACATTCCTTGGTCCATAAGGCATCGTCATTGTCATTTTTTTATGACACATTGCCTTTGTTTTATCTATTTATTCATTTATTCACCCACCCATTCCCATTTTTAAAAGCTGTCACGAAATATAGACAGCGTGAAATTCTCCATGCCAACTCTTTTTGAGCACTGTTCAGTAGTGTCAAGCACGTTCAGATAGTTGTACAATCAGCCCAGCACTTGAAAATCTGAAACTCCACCCAGAGACAGGTCCCCCATCTGTCTGGATATCCCCCTCTGTCTCCCTGGAAACCACTGTGTTCCTATCTCTATCAATAAGATTACTCTAGGGTACTTTATAATGTGGAATCACATGAGTGCTACTTGTCTTTTTGTAACTGGCTTATTTTGTTCAGCAAAAGAGTGTTTACAATATATCTATGCCGCAGTATGTGCTAGAAGTTTCCTTTTTAAGGCCAAATATTATTCCATTGCATGTGTTATTTATGCCTGGTATGACTAATCTATTCTCCTTCTGATATACTGACATAGCTTTCACATTTGTCTACTGTGAATACTGAAGCTATACGTAGCTTCCCAGACCTTGTTTTCAGTTCTTCAAGTGCGTATGCAGAAGTAGAATGGATGGATCATGTAGTAACTACTAATGCAATTTATTTGAGGATGGGTATTGTTTGTCTTTTTTTTTGCCACTCCTGGGTCTTGAACTCAGGGCCTGAGCACTGTTCTTGGGCTTTCTCAAGGCTAGAGCTCTACCACTTGAGCCATAGCACCATTTCCAGCTTTTTCTGTGTATGTGGTACTAAGGAATCGAACCCCAGTCTTCATGCATGATAGGCAAGCACTCTACCACTAGGCCAAACTCCCAGCCCTTGTTTGTCTTTTTATTATTTGTTTGTTTTTCAGGTACTAGGGCTGGAACTCAGAGTCTCATACTCTTACTCAGTTTTTTTGTTGTTGTTCTCATGGCTGACACTCTACTACTTTTTGGTGGTTAATTGGAGATGGAATATCACAGAATCTTTTTCCTAGGCTCACGTTGAACCATGATCCTATTTATCTCAGCCTGTAGGGTAGCTTGAATTGCAGGTATGTGTTACTATGCACAGCTAATTTTTTTCTGTTTTTCTTTTTCTTTTCTTTTTCTGTCAGTTGTGTAGCTTGAACTCTGGGCCTGGGTGTTGTCCCTGAGCCCTTCGGCTCAAGGCTAGGGATCTACTACTTGAGACACAGTACCACTTCTGGTTTTCTGGTGGTTATTTGGAAATAAGAGTCTCACAGACTTTCCTGCCCAATCATCTTGTTTTTCCCTTTTCCTTTCCTATTCCAAGTAAACAGATTAACATATATACAATATACCAGGTACCAAAGTCAGATACAGTAACAACAAGAGATAAGCCACAAGGGGGTGGGGGAAGAGAAAATAAATACATTAAGAACAACACTCACAAAGATAAACCTCTTGTTTCCATATCCTGGAGTTCATTTCAGATGTAGTACACATTGCTGATAGGAGCTGTTATTTGCCCTGCAAGTCTTTCTCTCACTTGTAACTCGATTATGTTACAAATTTCATCTCTCAGTTTCTAGCAACTTTTTGGTGTTTTTTTTGTTGTTTTTGTTTTTTTGTTTTTGCCAGTCCTGGGCCTGAGCTCAGGGCCTCAGCACTGTCCTTGGGTTTTCTCAAGGCTAGAGTTCTACCACTTGAGCCTTAGCGCCACTTCCAGCTTTTTTTTTTTCCTATGTATGTGGTACCGAGGAATCGAACCCGGGTCTTCATGCATGCTAGGCAAGCACTTTAACCACTAGGCCAAACTCCCGGCCCCTTTTTGGTGTTTTTTTCACAGTACTATGCATGTCTCGGATTCTCTGTACTCCTGAGTAGACCACATTTTCCCTGTACACTCTGCTGGAGGAATCGCCTCTCCACCCCCAACAAACAATGGCCATATCCTGAGCATATGAGAAGACTTTGGGCTATGTACTCAGGAGCAGACTGCTGGGGCACAGAGGAAATGGCAGCTGTATCTCACATGCCCACCCAAAACCTAGGTCACCATGTCTCCTCATCCAGATTTTCTTTATTTTGCCAGGCTAGATGCATTAACAAATGTATACCATTGATTAGGAACAGTTTTTGCCATGCTGGGGATTGAACTCCAGGCTTTGTATATGCTAGGCAAATGTGTTATCATTAAATTATGTTTTGGATATTTTTTTTGTCAGTCATGGGGCCTCAGCCCTGAGCAGTTCAGCTCAAGTCTAACCCTCTACTCCTTGAGACACAGCACCATTTCCTGTCTTCTAGTGATTAATTGGAGATAAGAGTCTCACGGACTTTAGTGCCCAGGCTGGCTTTGAACCAGGATCCTCAGATTTCAGCCTCCTGAGTAGCTACAATTACAGGTCTCAGCTACCATGCCCAGCTATGCCTTAGTTATTATTGCTCTATCATTAAAACTTCCTACAAGAAAGCTATAAGAAATTACTCTCTCTCTTTCCCCTGTTAACCTCTCCCTCCCCCCTCCTCTTCATATGCATATGTTTATATGCAAATGATTGTCTCTCAAACATATATATATGCATATAGCTTTCCCAAAGTTTTAGCTCCAACCACCATCCTGAGACAGAGAAATAACAGATCTAATTGACCACCCAAAGACTGCAAAAGGTAAGGTCAGACCACTGGGGATTTTGAGAGCATCCTAATTTTATGGAAGCACTAAGTAAAGGAGAATCAGGGCTGGGACAATATTGTAAAGATTGAGGGAAACAAGTGGCTACAAGATTACTATGGAATTTGGCTTAGGGCCTGGTATTACTTCTTCCTTGTTTTCTCTGCAGAGACCAGGGAACACCTGGCCTTCAGCTGTGACACATGGGCCAGCTGGTGGTCTTCCAGGCTAGAGGGGTCTGGGGAGCCTAGTGGTGCCCTTAAGAGTTAGTAAGCAGGTCCCATTCAGCCCAGTTACTTGGATCGCTTCAGAAACCTGAAGGTCTAGGGTGCAAAAGGGCAAGAGAGCCAGCATCTCTCACAAAAGACTTCCTGTGTAGAGAATTGTCTGGTTTCCAAGAGCCAAACTCTGACTTTAACAAAACACATACACTGTAAGCCAAGTTTTTGGATTTATGACACACGGCTTTGATAAATTACAGAAATTGAAATAAAGGAACAAACAAACAAACAAATGAATATTTCAAAAGCAAAAGTTCTGAATCCCCAATACATTCATTACATGGCTCAGTTGACTCAGAGAAGCTCTAAGTCCGTTGTATTCTCTTTTGGTTTTCATATTTTTTTATTGTAAGTATTTACTAGAAGGGTTACGTTATATGCATCAGATAGAAGGTGCATTACTTCACAAACATTGTTACCCTTTCTCATGTCTTGGTCCCCATTTCCCTCCCCCTACCCCCACCGCTCATCTTGTTTCCCCACTTCCCTATCCTATTTCAAAGAACCAAATAAGCATATATACAATATATCAGATAACAAGGTGAAATACTGTAACAATATGAGATAACCAAGGGATAGCAAAAGAGATGAGGGATAATGTGTTCCTCAATTGTTGTGTGATCTGCTGTTTCCTGCTCTTATGTTTGTGAAAGATCTGCATCTGCAAAAGCAAATGGCAATCTCAAGGCAAGGTAAAAATAAATGCACCTCACAAAAGTGATCAAGTGAGATCGTTTAGGTTGTTTTTGAAATGTAGCATGTTTTCACAAAAGTTAGAAGCATTATGGAACAATTGAGCCTTTCATCTGCATGAGTGTTGAACTCTGTATCTCGAGCCTGTGTGATTTTTTTCTCCCATGACGATCTTTTTGGAATCACAAGCCTATGGTTCCTAGAAACCTACAGGGCTTAAGCTGCACTGCCCTTTACAAATTTGATTTTGTACCTTGTGTATATTTGGCAGCTTATACTTACATTATGAAAATTTTACTTTCTTTCACCATATACATACACTAAATACAGCTAATGTTTTTGAGCACTCACAATAAACCAGGATGTGGGCTAAGCGTTTAACATTTATAATTGCCAATCAGCACTTATGATCCTCCTCCCTAATAACTATAACCCTCATAGTGACCCGATGAGGAGTTATTATGACCTCTCATTTGTACTCAAAGAATTTGAGAGGTAGATGTTTAAGTAATTTGACCACAGTTAGAAACCAGTGGGTGTAAAGCTCAGGTACAGATATACCTAGTGCCCAACTTTTGTTTACTCTCAAATTCAACACAGAAAGAGGTTTAAATGAAACACAGGAAAGTACAGAGGGCCAGAATGTCAGATGAACAGTCAAGGATTAGGGACTGAGTCTATGCAGACCTTCTGAAGAGAAAAGCCAGGACAAGAAACAGAGAATCCCAACCAATCAGAAAGCCAGGAGGCACAAGGAACGGCAAACAGTCTATGATTGCTAGTTATAGAGACTTGCCATTGCCTCTGAGAGTTACTATACAAGAACAAAGGACAAGCTCTGAATGCAGAACTGTGTTGGACTTTCTTTGGCTTTTGTTATTTGACCTTAGAGGTTTTGCTTCTCCTTTTTGAGCTTCTTTTCCCCATCTGCAAGATGACCTTGTTAGGAGTGTTACAAAAGGACTTTTCAGCCTTAGAGATGGTACATGGAAGCATTCAGTAAGATAGCATCACCATATCACCATCATCATAACAGAGCAGGGCTAATGTGAAGGACTTCACCATGGTTCAGGAATATTCTGGTGCCATGAACATAGAGACAGTGTTCTTGGTTTCTTGTGAGAATACTGAAACTGAGAAATGACCAATAAATCTTTGCCCCCTCTTGCTGAGAAACAGTCCTCACCTCTCATGACCCTGGGAATCTGTAAGATTAAAAATGTCAGAAAACCCAATTGAAACAGGATTAAGTAATGTGAGGACTTTATTGGCTCATCTAACCCATAAGACCACAAAAGTACTGTTTTCAGAAACAGATGTATTTGAAGCTTAACCTTCGAGCTCACAGGTCTCTTTACTTCCCTTGATTCTACTTTCCACTTTGAGTTGGCCCTGAAAGTGTGGCAAAACTTTAAAAATGGGAGAGAGAGGGGCTGGGAGTTTGGCCTAGTGGTAGAGTGCTTGCCTAGCATGCACGAAGACCTGGGTTCTATTCCTTGGTACCACATACTTAGAAAAAGTCGGAAGTGGTGCTGAGGCTCAAATGGTAGAGCTCTAGCCTTGAGAAAAATCCAAGGACAGTGCTCAGGCCCTGAGCTTAAGCCCAGGACTGGCAAAAAAAAATGAGAGAGAGAGAGAGAGACAGAGAGAGACTGGGAATGGGGTTTGTGGTAGAGTGCTTGCCTAGCATGCATGAAGCCCTGGGTTCGATTCCTCATCACTACATAAATAGAAAAGGCTAGAAGTGGTACTGTGCTCAAGTGGTAGAGCATTATCCTTGAGCAAAAGAAGCTCAGAGACAGTACAAACACCATGAGTTCAAGCCCCAGGACTGGCACTTAAAAAAAAAAATGAGAGAGAGAAGGACAGGTGCTAGTGGCTCGTGCCTAAAATACTAGCTATTCAGGAAACCTAGATCTGAGGATCATAGTTCAAGGCCAGCCTGAGCAGGAAAGTCCGTGGACTTTTTTTCATCAGTCATGGAGCTGGAGCTCAGGACCTGGGTGCAGTCCCTAACATCTTTTACTCAAGGCAGCACTCTACCACTTTGAGCCACAGTGCCATTCCAGTTTTTTGAGTTCTTACTTGGAGACAAGAGTCTCTGGAGACTTTTTCCCATGCTGGCTTCACACCAAGAGACTCAGATCTTGGCCTCTGGAGTGGCTAGGATTACAGAGGTGAGCCACCATCTCCAGGCCAGGAGATTCTTATCACCAAAAAAGTTGGAAGTGAAGCTGTGTCTCAAGTGGTAGAATCCTTGTTTTGAGCAAAATGCTCAGGAACAGTGCCTAGGCTCTCAGTTCAGATGTCAAGATCCAAAAACCAAGAATGGGGAGGGAGGAGAGGCAGAAGGTTTCTCATAGATATATCATACATTCTGCTCTCAGTGACCCTCTGGAAAATAACTATTCCCTTCCTGGCTACTCCTAGGAAAGCTGAAGTTTCATGTCACTCATACCACCTAAGCTCACATATCTGTCAGTAAACAGTTTTCAGGACCAAGTCAAGGAAATTCCATTGGGGAGCTAGACCTGATTCTCATACCCAGTCTTGGGGTTAGGAGTCAATTCAACCCCACCTAAAGCAAACATAGCAGAGTGGCTATTGAAGCAGCAGGAAAAAATAAATGCTGTCCCACAAAAACAATAGATATACAATGTAAACCTAAATAGCAAAAGAAAACTGTAATTATCCATGTTTATTAAATTCTTGACAAAGCTCGTAATAAGCCTTTACTAGAAATTGCTTCATTTACTCCTTACAAAAATAACACTACACATACATGCTTATTACTGTCTCTGAGACAGAGGCCAGGTGACTTGTCTGAGGTCACGGTATTAGTAGATATCAGCTGACACTTCAAGTCATGTGACTCAGGAATCCTCATCTAGTCTAATGGGTCCAATAATCGCTCCTCATGGAGCCTGTGAATGGTTAATTATATGGCAAAAGGGACTTTGTACATGGCATTTGTGCTGCCTACTCATTTCCCAGATGGAGCCCTCGAGAGACAAATGTGCTCCCAGAGAAACCTGGTCACGTGCTATGTGTCTTCCCTTCATTCCAGTCCCAGTCCTGCTTCTCTCCACCTCCCACTTTAGTCAGAAGGCTTATGTGTATAGACTATGCCAACTGGTCTCCTGCCTTCTGGTTTCCAGTACTGCCACTAGTTTACAGCATGGTGAAGTGAGAAAGGCCAGGAAAGGGTTGCTTGTGTAGATCTCTTCCATTTCCCATCTGACCTGAGCCTGCCAACTAGACTACAGCTGTCTACAGCCAGCTGCACCCCACAGAAAACTCCTGCTCCACAGGCTTCTGTACCTTCCCTAGTGAGAACCTTAGCATTTTTGCTCAAGACTAATACATTGCCATTTGAGCCACTCTTCTACTTCCAAACATCCTGCTAGTTTATTGGAGACAAGAGTCTCTTGGATTTGTCTGCTCTGTCTGGTTTGGAGCTGTAGTGCTCAGAGGTCAGCCTCCTGAGTAGCTAGGATTATAAATGTGAGCCATCATCACTCTGCTGCCTCCCTTGTAAAGTTCTTAACTTCTGCCCTTCCAGGACTCCCATTGAGTTAATGATGCATTGCTGCAGGAATTAGAGATCTAGGCAGCCAGAGAAAGCCAAAGGAAGGCAAGAATGGAGCAGGGACTGCAGTAGCCATACAGGGTTATTGCCTGAGAGATTCGGGGAGAAGCACCATGCAGCAGCATTTTCCATGGCCAAAGATGCTCCTGTTGGACCAAGTGTGGGATTGGAAGATCTTAGAGGTTGGGAAGGAGCCTCAAGGTTGGCCGTAGAAATGCTGTTACATGCAGCGAAGGGCATGTTAAGTAAACATTTGCTCTCATGGGACCTGCTTCTAAGAGGATGCACCCAAAGAGGATAGATGAGCCAGAAAGAAGGAGGCCAATATGAGGCGCTTCAGTGAATAAGCCATTGAACTCACCGGAATTCTGAGATCCCACACAGAAGCATGTGCTTCTGTTTCCTCTTAGAGAGAAGAGGAAGTAAGGATGGTTCCATACCAGTCTCATTGGTCATTATGGACAGAGGTTTTCAAGGAGTGTAAATGTCTTAAAACCACAGCCCAGAGTAGGGCAGGGAATGTAGAGCGCACAGGCTAGGGTGTGGATTGGGTGATGTCACTGATGGTTTCTTGGACAAGAGTGAGGGAAGGTCCCAAATATGGAGAAGACATGGGGGACTCACAGCCTAAATCAAGGCAGGGAGATTCACTTCACAGCCCTCAACAATGACACAAAAAAATACCTGAATTCCACTAAAACTCTGATAAAGCTTGACACCTCCCCAGAGCCAGGGTAAAGGAATACCACTAGTCCAAAACTTTGACTTCAACCTTCTGATACCCAACACAAAGAACCTAGCATACATGATCTGGACTGCAGGGCTAAGAGGTGATAAGTGGATAGCATTTCAGCCTTCTAAACATGTGGTAAACTGTTAAATAATAATAGACAACATTGGAGCACTAGTATACCATACCTAGGTTTATACAACCCCTCAATTCAAACATCCCACTCTACCCAACTAGTTGTCGAGAATGGAGATTGCCCTTAGTTGAGTGAAGGTTCCTCAGTGAAGGCTATGGCTACTGGGCACAGAACCGTTTTGCACTGTTTTTGGAAATGCTTGTGTGTACATACTCTCAAAGAAGACAAATACACAGGCCATCAGGGGGAAGGTGTTTGATTCTTGTACTTCCAACTTATACCTGGAAGCTTTTCTTTTCTTTCCTTTCCTTTTCTTTTCTTCTCTTTGTGTGTATGCATGTGCGCATGTGCATGGGTGTGCCCATACTGGGGCTTGAGCACAGGCCCTAGGTGCTGTCTGTTATTCCTTAGCTTTGTCACTCAAGGCTGGCACTCTAACACTTGCATTTCAGCTCTAGTTCTAGCTTTTCACTAGTTTGGAAACAAGCATCTCAGGAACTTTACTGCTTAGGCTGGCTTCTAACTATGACTCTCCCATCTCAGCCTCCCAAGTAGCTGGGATTACAGGTGAAAGCCACTGGTGCCTGGTAGCTCTCTGTTTGTGCATGACCAGCCTTCCAATACATGCATTTCTTCTTGCTCAACTAGCTCAAGAGCTCCCCAAAAGCCAAGAGGTGGATGATGCAGTAAGACAAGTGTTATATAAAGTGACACAAGGATCCATGTGTGAACTGAGGAAACTCACTTATCTTCTTGGGACCTCTTTCCTCATTCATGTTTTGTTTTGTTTTGTTTAGAGATGAAGGGCCACATGACCTAAAGCCTTTGCCTCCTAAGAAGCTGTGACTACAGGTGAACGCTACTATGCCTGTCTCTCTTCCCTCATTTGTGAAATAATAATGACGTACCTACCATGCAGAGCTATTATGAGAATGAATGCAATGAACATAGGTAAGGTACTTTTGGATCTTCTGTAAATATTCACTTCCTTGCCTTTTATTTTTGTTGGGTATTACTCTACCATTGCGCATCTCTTCCACTTCTGTCATTTAAAAAGAAAAATCATTGCCCATATCTACAAGTAGCAGATAACACAAGAGTTACAAACTCATAGCTGTATCAAATAAAAGCAGTCAACACACTGGTGGACTGAAAGGCCATCAACAGCACCGAGGGAACCTAATTGTCACAGCAGCAATGGTGTCACCAAGGACAAAACTGGTGACAAGTTCCTTGGATTTGAGCTGGCCAAGAGCATAATGCACGGAATGCTAACAGAGTTAGACATTATCTGAAAGCCTGCTGCCCTGTGTGGCAGCCATGAAGGCACCTGCTGTGGTTTGCATTTTTAAAGGCTACCCAGAAGCTCACATGCTGAAGGCTTGGTCCCCAGTGTAGCAGTATTCAGAGGTGGGAACTTTGAGAGATGTTTGCAACATAATTGCTCTGATCTTGTGACTAGATCAAGCTATTGATGGATTTATGGCTTAAAGGGCTGTTGGGAAGTAGCATAATCTTAAGGAAGTGCGGGCTAAGTCAAAGTACATCATTGAGAACATATACCTTAAAAAGAGTATGTTTTCTCTTTCTCCTCCTCTTTCTCTTTCTTCTTCCTCTCTTCCTTCCTCTCTCACTTTCTCTCTTTCTCCTTCCACTGTTATCTTTCTTTGTCTTTGCTTCCTGGCCTCCATGAGGTGAGCAGCTTTGTTCCCAAAAGCTCTCCATATGGGCCTGGAGTGTGGCCTAGTGGAAGAGTGCTTGCTTAGCATGCAAAAAGCCCTGGGTTTGATTCTTCAGTACCACATACACAGAAAAAGCCAGAAGTGGTGCTGTGGCTCAAGTAGAAGAGCACTATCCTTGAGAAAACTCAAGGATCATGCCTAGGCCTTAAGTTCAAGCCCCAGGCCTGGGGGTGGAGGAAGCTCTCCACATGTTGTTTTGTCTCACCACAAACTCAGAAACAATGAAGCTAAGTGACTATGGACGGAAACCTCTGAAACTGTGAGGCTAAATAAATCCTTCTTCCTTTAAGTTTTCTCATAATTTTGTCGTCATGACAGAAATCTGACAAATACAACTTGAGAGCCTATCTCATCGAACATGTAGCACCAACCATCATGAGCATTAGAGATCTGAAGGTGACTGCCCCCGATCAGGAAGATGAGGTGGTTCACATCTATGATCCTAGGTACTTATGAGGCTGAGATCTGTGGATTTGGAGTCAGACTGAGCAAAAAAGTCTGTAGGTGGATATATGGTTCAAGTGGTAATGTGTTGGCCTTGAAAACAAGCAAGAGTGCAAAGCTCTGAGTTCTAGCCCCACTACCAACATGCACACATGTGCACACATGCAATCACACATATACACACACACATACACACACACAAACTCACAAAGCAGGGTCAATATACAGCCTTGTGTGTACCTAAATTTAAATATTTTAATTAGTCTGCTTCAAATTTCCATGCACATGGTTGTCCTTTTTTGGAAACATTTCAAGTTGGTGGCATTACTTCTATTTATATAACCTGAAACTGAAATATTCAAGAACTTTTTATTATTGTTGGGCTAATGTCTGGAGGGGTAACAGTTACATTCATCAGGTAGTAGGTGCATTACTTCTTACACATTGATACCCCCCTCTGGAGTTTTGTCTCCATTTCCCTTCCTCAACCCCCTCTCAATCATCTTGTTTTCCCCCTTTCCTTTCTTATTTCAGATAAACAAATAAATGTATATACAATATACCAGGTAACAAAGTCAGATACAGTAACAATATGAGATTAACCATAAGGGCAACAAAGGAGAATAGAAAAACATAGCATTAAGAACAACAATCACACAAGACAAAGATCTTGATTCCATTTCCTAGAGTTCCTTTCATTTAGTCTCATCTTATCTGACTTTATGTACCTAGGTTTTAAGCTAATGTAATCCTTTGCTAGGAGAGGCAAAGGTTTGTACTAATTATTACGAATGAGGAAAAACATTGAGCCTATGTTCCTTTGTGTCTGGCTTACTTCACTTAATATGATTTTTTCCAAGTCATTCCATTTCCTTACAAATGGAGTGATGTCATTCTTTCTGACAACAGCATAGAATTCCATTGTGTATAAGTATTGCATCTTCTTGATCCAATCATCTACTGAGGGGCATCTGGGTTGGTTCCATATCTTTACTATGGTAAATAGTGCTGCAATGAATATCATTGTGCTAGTGGCTTTAGTATGTGTTTCTTGACATTTGGGTAAATTCCAAGGAGTATAATTGCTGGGTCATAGGGGAGCTCTATGTTTAGTCTTTTGAGGAATTGCCATATGGCTTTCCAGAGTGGATGAACGAGTTTACACTCCCACCAACCGTGTAGTAGCAATCCCTCCTGGCCACATCCCTGCCAGCATCCATTGTTATTAGATGCCTTAACCATGGGCATTCTAACTGTACTGAAGTAGAATCTCAAAGTTTCAAGAACTTTTTTTAATCACAGGGAAAATTGTATTTATGCCTGCAACACCACTAATATGTGTTAAATATATTCAAACCAGAATCCAGAGTGCTTTTGTTTCCTTGCCTAAATGATAATGAAGTCTTCCAAAAGGTTTCAGTGTGATTTTCAGTTATTTGGAAAATTAAGACAATGTGGAAATACGATCCTTGTTGGAGTTTTTCATTTACTTGCCTTTATTTTGTTTTCTGATTATTTGAACTCAGGACCTCAGGCACTCTACTTGTGAACCATACCTCCAGTCTCTTTTTCACTGGTTATTTTTGGGTTGGGGTTTTGATTCCTCTCGAGGTACATGCCTCAATCAAAATCCTCTTATTTTTCCTTTTCCACCATAGCTCGGATGACACCACACACCACCACAGGCCCAGCTTCCTTCCATTGAGATAGAGTTTCATAGACTTTTCTGCTTAGACTATTCTGCAGCCACAATCCTCCTGACCTCAGCCCCCGTGTAGCTAGGATGACCACACCCTCTCTTATATGCCTGGCCTGACCTCACCTGGCGGTCCTCCCAATCTCAGCCTCCCCAGCTGTGAGGATTACAGGTATTCGCTAACATATGTTTGTTTATTTGTTTGCTTAAGTAGAACTAAGAAGTCCCCAGTGGGTAAAAGTTCTATGTACTCCTTGAGGTATGAGAGAATTCCTGTGCCACACTCAACAAACATCCTCCTTGGGAAACTGGCATCCTAATCTTTCTTGTCCATCCCAGATAGGATGTTAGAGAATAGCCCAGCACAAGACAGCCAGCCTGGACTGTTGAGATTACTTCCCAGGGCACACTTTGATGGTTTAATAACTTTGGTTCCATTTAAGAGCCAGCCATTATTGCTCAAGCCTTTTCAAGCCAGCTTGAAATTCACCTTGGCAAAGAGTCTATCCTTGTTGGAACTTCTCCTTAGATCTTTCAAACTCAGTAAAAGGAATTGAGACCCAATGGGAAATGCCTGCCAATTGTTACTCTCCTCCTGGATTTGGGCATAAAAATCTCCCCAAGGGCTGAGCTCTAGGTTAATTGCTCTTCTATTACACAACAGCATGAGGAAAACTAAAGTTGATTCTTTGTATCTGTTTTGAGGTGCAGATCTCTGGGAGTTTGGAAGATCTATGGAAATCAGAGAACCTGCTGAGGCCCTCAATTATATTTGCCTGCACAGATGCCTGTGGTGTGCTTTTGATCCTATGTACCTATTTAAATAAAGTGACTCTTATTCACATGGTTCTACATTGACAAATAGAAAAATCAAACAGATACAGAAAGTCACAGTGCCCTTCTGCTGCTCTCCTCCGTCTCTACATGGCAAATGCCTATACTCAACTTTCAAACTCAGTTCATCCTACATGTCACCCTTCACAGAGTGCAGCTAAGTGGGGCTCTTGCTCTTCCTCCTCTGTGGGCCTTTGAACCAAGGTCAACCAGGGCATTGTGATGCTAGAGTTAAATGATCAATGCCACACAAGGTCTATGGATTTAGAATGGGGCTAGAAAACCCCTATGCTGTGAGAAAGAGGAAGGCAAGGCCCATGAACTAATACCAGCCTACTGTGAAAAAGTATAGGAAAAAAAACAGCTGACTTTGAAGTCCAAATCTTTATGATATTCAGAATAGGCATGCTGTATGTCTTTGAAGTCACATCTTGCAATATCCAATAAGAAAGTCACATAAGTTGCATTAGCTATAGTTAGCTTCTGCAGTTCTAAACAAAAACACCTTTAAAAGAAAAATTAAAAAAAAAAAAAACAGCAAAAGGCCAAGAGATTGTGTTAGAGGTCTGCATCCAGTTGAGGTGACACCTAACCTCTATCTCCTCCCTTCTCCCCAGCCCCATAAACCCCTCAAGTACCCAGTTGTTAAACTGGTAAAAAGGAAGGACTTGGTGGGCTGGGAGTATAGCCTAGTGATGGTACAGTGTTTGCCTAGCATGCACAAAGCTCCGGGTTGGAATACTTGGTACTGCATACACAGAAAAATTCAGTTGGGGTGCTGTGGCTCAAGTAGTAGAAGAGTAGCCTTGAAAAAGCCCAAGGACAGTGCTGAGGCCCTGTGTTCAAGCCCAGGACAGGGGAAAAAAATAAAGACTTTGGAGCCAAATATTCCTGATCTCAAAATCTGAATTTTATTTTTCTTTAATTGACAAGTTCTTTCTTTTCTCTCCTCCTCAGTCTCTTCATCTCCCACACCCATCAAGATAAATCCATTTTCTGATCCTATAATGAAATACCTGAAGTATAATAACTTTATGTTTTAAGTGGTTTATTTAGATCCCAGTTCTAGAGACAAAAACCTCAAACAAGATGATTGAGGCTTCAAGAAGGGCTCTCCTCTCTCCCACACGGGATGGATGGTGATGAGGGGGAGCATGTATGATAATCAGAGGTTATATTTCACACAGGAAGCCAGACTGCAGCCCTGCGGTCCTATCACCTGTATAATGTGGCTGTGCTGGGTACTAACATCCAAACATACAAGCTTTGGCGAGCAAATTGTTCTCTCTTTGCAGGTGATGTGATAATTAAATAGGATAACATAGGCAAAGTGCCCTCTGGGATATTCCATTAGAACAAATTCCTTTCCCTTCTTCCGATTACCATTTCCTTTAGCATCAGTTAATTACACCGCGGTGGGGGGGGGGGGTGGCTGATGGAAAGGAGGGTGAGGACAAAATGAAGGAAGGTTCACAACCTGCATAGCTTTAGGAGGTACTGAAGGCTCTCCTGGTAGGTCTTATCTCATAAATGAGGTCTTCACATTTACGTTCCTAACAAATTGATGTTTCTTCCAGTCTGCAATCTCACACCTCCCCGCTAAGAAAATGGCCATTAGATTAACCCTTATTTTCATAAAAGAGTTAATGTCTACTTTCTGTGTGGAGGTACCATTGTATGAGGAAATAATAAAATCTACACTTCCGTTCTCCTTCACTCTTTGAAAGCAGCTTTTAGGAGTGGATGGAAAATCCAGGATCTTTGAAGACAGATAGATGAGAACTCAAATCTAAGATCTGCCATTTGCTGGCAAGTTATTTCCTGTCTGAACCTTAGCTTCCAGACTGAAAAACGAGCATGCTTCTTACCTTCAAGCCTTCCCGGTAAGCAAAAGGGCATACATTGCAATCCATGGATAGGTGTTGAGAAGATAGGACATTTTGTCCCTTCATTAATCATGGGAGGAAAGGAACAGGCTTTTCACAAAGCTGATGACTAAACTGAATGAAAGTGTGACCTGTGTCAAAGAAGAAAGAGGTTTATACTGTGAAACATGTCAAGGTGTTCTGTAATTCTAATTCATGGTGTTAGTAGTGGAGACTTCACAGCATGGAGGCCATTTACTTTCAAAGTCTTGCAATTCTACCACTTGGCTAAAAAGCCTATGGTTTAAGGTCAATTGGATTATATCAATTGAAAGTTCCAGAATGATATTTCTATGACCATTAAGGTGACTCCTCTCCTCTAGAGAGCAGTAGATCCTCATGGAAGAAGATACAAGGTGCTCACCCTCTAATTTAGTTCATTCTCTGGGCACCCATGGCTCATGTTTCTAATCCACAGTTTGAAGCCAGCCCAAGCAGAAAAGTTAATGAGATACACATCCACCCAAAAAGCTGGAAGTGAAGGTATGGCTCAAGTTGTAAAGTGCCAACCTTGAGCAAAAAGCTAAGGGACAGTGTGAAGGCCATATTCAAGCCCTGGAACTGGCACAAAAACAATAGCAGGGGCTGGGAGTTTGGCCTAATTGTAATGTGCTAGCCTAGCATGCCCAAAGACCAGGGTTCAATTCCTTGGTACCGAATACATACGAAAAAGCAGGAAGTGGTGCTGAGGCTCAAGTGGTAGAGCTCTAGCCTTGAGAAAGTCCAAAGACAGTGCCCAGACACTGAGCTCAAGCCCAGGACTGGCAAAAGAAAAACAAAAACCCCCCAAACAAAAACAACAATAGAATAAGTTCATTCAAATCAAGGCCATTCACTACAGCTGGGCCCCAACTCTTTCTGTCTGGAAAAAAAAAAGAAAGAAACATGAAATGTCATCCTGCAATTAGACAAGAGCAGAAAAATACAGTGAAGCAACGACTGAGGGTGAGAAAACTTCCCTCTATGGAATACAGAGAGCTATGAAGAAGTGTAGAGCCAATACTTAGCAGGAGAGATGTAGTTGTCTGTCAGACATCAAGTCTGGTTTGTGAAGCTGTCATTCACACTGCAGTGAACTACAAAGTCACCAAGAGAACTGGCCAGGACCCAGGAGGATTGTCACAAAATGAAAATTCAGAGTAAAAATGCCAGGGAGCTCAAGGAACACTGGAATTCTCAATGGTGATGCTATGTCAGAATTCAAAAGCCACATTGGTTTCTTTCCATCCCTACTTACTTCTGCTCCTTCCTATTATTTCCCCTTTTCATTGGCGTGCACACGCTCGTGTGTGTGTGTGTGTGTGTGTGTGTATGTGTGTGTGTGTGTGTATGTGTGTGTTTCCTCCAATTTGAGGCAATTGGAGACTCCAAGGAACAAAAAGTAATATAGAGTGTGTTTATTCAGGAGAATTTTTATTTGTCAGAAAGCTAAACTTCCACAAAATCACATATGTAGATTTATTTTTCTTCGGTGAGAAAAAAAAGCCTTATCTTTTATGAAAAAAGGACTAATACCTAGCTGATATGCTAAATTTAATTTTTTAAGATAAATTAATTTCAGGGAAAAATATCAGTCAATGCAAATTCAATGTTTATCTAATTTTGCATAATTCAATAAATCCTTCCAAGCATCTAAGATAGAGAAAGAGTTCTCCTCTTGAGCTTCAGATCAATTTCACTGTGAATTTATTTTACTCCAGCCTCCACTGGGACTTAAGTGCCACTTGGAATCTGGCTACATTTCTCTAGCCAATGAGCTCTCTCATTCTTCACACAGGCAAATGTAACCTTCATTTTCTTTTCAGATAAACCCTCTGCTCTTCCTCCACAGACAAAACAGCAGAAAGCAGAACCTCTAACCACAAGCTCACCTGTGTGGGATGCTCTAAGTTTCCACCCTTCCTGTGCCTCCTTCTCAGGAAAATGGCCCTGTGGAGTGGTTCTCATCTCTCCAGATCATTGTCTGACTCTTACCAGATCTTCTCCAGCAGTGTTTGTATTCATGTCCAGATATTCCATCTTAAAAACAAGCAAGCACATGCGCGCCTTCTAGTTTTCTCTTCCCTTTCCTTCCCCATCATACTCTTGCTGGACCCCATTTGTTGTCCCCTTCTCTCCTCCAGTAAGCATAAAAAATTTTTTAATTGTATTGTCAGGGTGATGTACAGAGGGGTTACAGTTACATTCACAAGGTAGTGAGTATATTACTTCTTGAACATTGTTATACCTTCTCATGTTTTTCTCCCACTGGCCCTCCCCCTCCCCCTCCCAAGTTGTATCGTTCATTTCCAGTATATTTTCTTGTGAATATCTGTTACATTGGTTCACCCTTTGTAAGCTTAGGAATTTTACGTTGAAGTAGATTTGAGTCACAGCCACTCCCCCCACCCCCATTCACTTGTGTGCTCAAAAACCACACTTAACTTCTTTACAGCTAGGTTTTCTCAAGTAAAATCGAGCAAATAATTCTCTGAATTGGGCTATTGTGATATAAAATATAGAAATACTGCTGTGAGGTTTAGCACTGGGCAAGGCACACGAGTCTTAAAACATATCTATTATTAGTCTATAATCTTTGGAAGTTTATAATCTGATTTCTGATCTTTCTCTTTTCAGGAAATCCTTATGACCAGATTCTATCAAAGATTACTTTTCAGAATCACCATACTAGGTCCCTTTGGAACAACTGTTTACTTTTTCTTTTATGGGACATGGAATTTAGTTCTTCTTCATCACATTCCTCTATCATTCTAATGCCTGCAGCTGTCTTCCAGATTTCATCCTCTTTCCAGGCTGCTTTTACTCTCCTCCTTCCTCCACCAACAATGATCTCTTCGATCCTATGTCTTTTACAGATTAACAACCCCCAAATCTTGACCTGTAGCCTAGAACTTTCTCCAAAGTCCCACATTCAGAGATCCAATTGTCCATAGAGCATCTCTAATAAGATAACATAGGCACTTCAAATCATCCAGGGAAGACATAATTAGCTCCCCACCTTCCTGCATGGACCGTCACTTATCCATCACTTCACTGCCTCAGTTTCCAAACACAGCTCCACCACCTACATATGCCTCTACCCAACTGTGTTTGTGCTGTGATTAGCACATCATTTTCCCTCTCTGTATTACTGTCACAAATCTCTATCTGGTATATGTGTTTGCATTCTTGCTAATCTAGTCTTTTTTCTACAGCCAGAATGAGCTACATTTATTATGTCATTTAAATTTGAATTGACAGGGCAGAAAAATAGACAGTGGTAAGAGGAATGCCTTGTGTTACCACGGTCCATAATCTCAGTAGTGCTCTTCCTTTCTTCCTTCTTTCCTTCCTGCCCTCCTTCTCTCCATCCTTCCTTCCTTCTGTCCTTCCTTTTGGCACTCTTTCCTAATTTTCTTTTCCTTTTTTCCTATTTTCTTTCTCCCTTTTTTTCTTTCTTCTGTTCTTTCTTTCTTTCTTTGCAGTACTGGAATTTGAACTCAGAGCCTTAAATTTACCTTGCTTATTCTACTACCACTTGAATCAGTCCTCTAGCCCTGCCTAAGCTGACCTCAAACCAAGATATCATACTCTGGGTTGCAGCCTCCTAAATAGCTAAGATTATAGATATGATTTACCAGTGCCCAGCTAACAGTGGTGTTTCTAAAACTAAATTCACATCATACCACCTGATTGTAAAACATTTAATGACTCAGCTTGTCCTTCATTTTTTTAAAAAATTCTGTTGTTGAATTCCATTGGTTAAATTCCGTGATTTCCAGCCTCCTCCCACGCCACCTCCCTACTCAGCAATCTGTAATCCAGGCCCTAGTAAACTATTTATACTTCTTCCTAAATGCCAAACTCCCTCAATTCCAGGTCCTTTCTATCTCAGAGGAGGAGGGCACAAAGGGAGAGAAATTGCCTACAAAAGAGAGTGCAGAAATAAACCTGGGGAGAAGTTGGCAGGCTGCCCATAGAAATTGATGCTCACAGCAGTGTCTTATATTGTGTGAATGAGGCTGTCCTAGAATCTTAGAATTGCTTGGAAATTTATTTAAATCCACCCTTTCCTGCTGTCCACAGCTGAACACTTTTCCCATCATGCCTTCAAAGACTCTATATTTGAAAAGTAGTGAAGCATAAGCACTATCTGTTTTGCATTCCATAGCTTTTTAATGTACTCCAAAAAGAGTATATTCTACATGGAGTCAGTTGATTATAATTCTCCAAGGCTCCTGGAAGGCACAAATCTCTCTCCTGACAACCCTTTCAGAGGGTAGAGGTGATCTTTCTATGA
Organism: Megascapheus bottae; assembly: GCF_031878675.1. Taxonomy (NCBI): domain Eukaryota; kingdom Metazoa; phylum Chordata; class Mammalia; order Rodentia; family Geomyidae; genus Megascapheus; species Megascapheus bottae. The sequence goes on from NC_143526.1 coordinate 5,600,586, forward strand.
AAAAGAGAAGGTCGCTAACTTCCATTAAGTAGTTCTTTCCATGAAGACAGGGGAAGCATCCAAAAGCTTCCAGCAACTTCTTTGTTTTATGGTAGTACTTAAAAGAAAACCAAAAGGAAGAGATATCTTTCCAGTTCTTGTGACAGGTCTCACAAATTGTCTTGTTTTAAGGCGACACTGGCATTTCTTTTGCTACCTAGTTATAGTAAATGCTGTCTACAAGATAGAATGACCATTGTAAACCAGAATTCTCTTACTTTAGTCTACACTGAAGTCGATCGTCAAAGACAGCTATATCATGCATGGGTATGGATTGGTACATGAATTAGTGAAGTGCCAGGATAACCTGAAAACTCACTGCCAGAATAATTTATGATCCAGAGAGAAGACTGATCAGCTGCTCAGTCCAAACGTTTATATTGAAATGTCTCCAATTTCTAGAGATGATTTAAGATGAGATCTTCCATGTTGTTCCTTTTCTTATTTCTAAGAACCCGATAGTTATTAACTGATTGTACTGCTTCTCTAATGATTTTTGCAAAAGGTGAAAAGGAAACCAAAGAGACTTATATTGCTGACTTAAAAAAATTAATGATAAGGAAAAAAGAAAATAAAAAGCTGTGGGCAAGGTCTGTAATGCATTATGTGGGATTTTTGTTTGGGGATTGATTTTCCCCATTACAACTAAGAACCTTTATTTGGGAACATAACTGACTTTCCAGTAAAATGAAAACTTTTCAAAGTATTGCTATTGCAATTATATATAAAGTACATTTTCTCTCAAAACAGGTGTTTTAGAAAAAAATCAACTTGTGTCAAGATAGAGCTTTTCATTTGTAATTGGAAATGAACACTGTTGGTGATAAAGCTATAAACCATCCTGTCATTATTTAGAACTACCATTTTGTTCTCTGTCTCTGTCTCTGTCTCTCTCTCTTGAAGATGTCAACCTCAGTGATGCTTTGAACTATGTGGTAAGATCAATAGAAGATGGAAAAACAATACATACTTTAGGGAGAGTCTGGAGGGAAACTCCACCTGTGTATGGCTTAGTATATGTCATCCAGTGAGAACACATGTGAGCATGTATGCACACATAGGAACATTATATAAGCACACAAAAAAAGCTGGAGTACTGGCAACTCCAGCTTGTCTGTAGCAGCACTATATATTGGGAGGGGAAGACCAGGCCCTTACATAAAACAGTGGCTACCATGTAGCAATAACTACTTGTCAGATGCCATGGCTAGTTCTTTATACACATGATTTGATTTTATTCTCCCACAGCTATGTTTAGTAAATTGTGACATCCTTGTTTGACAGATAAGAAAACAAATGTCATTTCATTGCCCAACTACCATATGACTTTGGGAGGAGAATAAGGACAATTATATGTAAGTTGTGCCTCCGTTGTGAGGCCTGTTGCCCAACCTTGATAGGCCTCAAATTTGGTTTTACAGTAAATCTCTTAGTGGTTCCAAGGAGTTTATAGTTGAAATGCAGAAACAGAATGGTTGCTATTTCATTTTATTCTTTTTTAGCTTTTATACTAAGGGAAAATATTGGGAGATATAACACAGGAAAGCATGAGGTATTAGAGGTAAATAAGGATTGCAAAAATTAAAAATAAAATGAGGCTGAAAATGTAGTGAAAGCTAAATCATAACAACTCTACAAAACATCTTAAGAAACTTAGACTTTATCCTAAGTACAAAGAAATGCTGGTGAAGAACTTTCATCAACAAACTATTTTATTTCTGTCTCTGGGATTGAACATAGCTTCATCTCAGCTCCTTGTACTAAAATCCATCCAGAATATTTAGCCTTATTGTATATTAAAACTCTTAACGCTTTTTTTCCTTCAACAAAACTTAATTATTCCAGGAAGCTCCTGGTGTCTGTAAACTCTCCACGAAGCCAGCATGCCCAACTCTGCCTGGTTCTTGCTCCCCAGTCAAGGGGAAGCCCTGATCCATGCAGACAATACTTGTTCAGCACCTACAACATAAACTCATACAACTTATCTACCTCTACAATGCATTTCCTCCCTAAAACACCACCGTTTACATTCAGCCATTTTTCCCTTGAAGCTTTTATCTCACTTGATGCTATAAAGAGGAATTATTTCTTAGCAGATACAACAAACACTAGGTTAAGTTCAATATTGTTCCCTCTTTAAAAAGTATAAAATTACAAATATGTTATGTCAGGCAACATCCTTTGAAGTATAAAAAGAATCTTTTTTTTTTTAAGCCTAAATATAAAGTGTGTTCTGTGTTAGTTGGCTTTCCATTAGGGTTACAAAATACCCAAGATAATTCACTTAAAAGAGGAAATGTTAGCCAGATGCCAGTGGTGCATGCCTACAATCCTAGCTTCTCAGGAGGCTGAGATCTGAAAATCATAGTTTGAAGAAGGAAAGCTGTAAGACTGTCATCTCCAATAAACTACTCAGAAAAAAAGCCAGACATGGCGTCGTGGCTCAAGTGGTAGAGTGCTAGCTTTGAGGCCATCAGGGACAGTACCCAGGCCCAGAGTTCAAACCCCAGGACTGGCAAGACATCCCATACAAGCAAGTTGTGTGGCAGAGGGAGTTGTTCACCTTAGTATAGCTAGGGGGCAAAGAGAAAGAAAGGGGCTGGAGCCTTGGGTCCTCTCTAAGGGAACACCACCAGAAAACGAACTTCCTCTCCCAAGCCTCCACTAACTCCCAACAGTGCTGACAACCAAGCATTTAACACATGGCTATCTGGGGGACACTTAGCCAAATCCTAGCACCTCCATATATCATTTTATCCCCCTTTCTACCCCTCTTTCCTGTTATAGACAATATTTTGTCTATAACACACACACACACACACACACACACACACACACTCACTTCTGCATTCAAAGGCTAAATAGTAATGGAGAAAGGCTTTTGAAAGCAGTGGAATGTTAGAAAAAATAATACTGTACACAGTTCAAATATCACCCAGGAGGGAATTTCTGCTAGCACATGTTGCAATTTGCCACAGGCAGATGAGAGCCTCTAATTCAGAACATACACTATACCTCCACCTATTTTAAAAAAAATTCTACAAGCAACAGCATGCCCTGGCTAGAATGATGGCTTTGTGCTGAAGGCATTCCATAGTTCAACAGATGGCTCTTTTCTGGGGTTTAAGATAGGCAGGAGTCAGGTACAATTCTGATACAAGTGTAATACTGAGCCAGGAAGAAAGCAGGCAGAGCCTGACGATGGCAAATCTACTGTGAAAGACACCATTTTCTTGGCATGCCTGCTGGAAGTTTTCTAGAACACAGTAACAAAGCAGAGCAACTGCTTTGTTTCAGAAGCATGTCAAAGAATTAATAAAGTAAGAATCATTCTATGTGAATGTTTCTTATTGCACTGAGATATCTAAGACTTTGTCTCTGTGTATTCAGAAGCTAAATCTTTCTGGGAACCGGTGGCTCACTGTTGTAATCCTAGGAAACTGAGATTTGAGACTCGTGGTTCCAATGAACTACCAGAAAACTGGAAGTGGTGTTGTGGTTCAAAGTGACAGAGCATGAACCTTGAGTGAAAAAACTCAGGGACAGCATTCATGTCTCAAGTTCAAGCCCCCCCATCTCTCTCTCTCTCTCTCCCTCTCTCTCTCTCTCTCTCTCTCTCTCTCTCTCTCTCTCTCTCTCTCTCTCTCTCTCTCTCTCTCTCCCTCCCTCCCTCCCTCCCTCCCTCTCTCTCTCTCTCTCTCTCTCTCTCACACACACACACACACAAACACACACACACACACACACACACACACACACACAATAGCTAACTCTTAAAGCTATGGCTATTCACTGATGACAAGTTCTGCCGGGTCCTGTAACCAGCCTTACACACCCATCCAGGTACCGCTTGGAGCGAAGACACAGACACAATCTACCCTCCAGACTCCAGTTCTTCAGTTCTTAAAGACACATCTTTCAGTGTCCATTGCAGACACATTTCTGCCTCTTCCTATCACTGTCTATGTCTGTCTGCAGTGTCTCTTTCTCTCCAACTCCACTCCTCCCTCCCAGGCCAGATTCCTAGATAACACACATTGTGTCTCTTACACGGATCCCTTCAGTGGCTCTCCTTGGATTTGAAAATGAAGTCCTTACATGGTTTAGAAGGTTCTTTTTTTTATTGTAATTAGTAAAAGGGTTACATGATATTTGCCAGATAGAAGGTGCATTAATTCACATACATTGATACCCTTTCACATGTCTTGGTTTCCCTCCCCTCCCCACACCCCCCACCCGTCTTGGTTTTCCCCCCTTCCCTATCAAATTTCAAATATCCAAATACAAATAAATTCAATATATCAGATAACAGAGTGAGATACTATACCAATATGAGATAACCAAGGGACAGCAAAGGAGATGAGAGACAACATAGTACATTAAGGACAACAATCATTCATTATATGGCTTTTGTTTCACTATCCTGGAGGTCCTTTCAATTAGCTTCACATTATATGTCCTTATGTATCTAGATTTTGCTCTATTGCAAATCTCTGCTAGTAGAGCCCAAGGTTTCTACTGATTATGACGAATGAGGGAAACCATTGAGCCTAAGTTCCTTTGAGTCTGGCTTACTTCACTTAATATGATTTTTTCTAAGTCTTTCCATTTCCTAACAAATGGGGCAATGTCATTCTTTCTGACAGCAGCATAGAATTCCATTGTGTACAAATACCACAACTTTAACCAAACAACGGACGAAGGCCTCATATCTAAAATATATCAACAACTCAAAAAATTGAATCACTCCAAAACTAACCTCCAAAGTAACAACCATCCCATTAAAAAATGGGCCAAAGACTTAAAAAGAGTCTTCTCTGAAGAAGAAACCAAAATGGCCTATAGACACATGAAGAAATGCTCAACATCTCTGGTCATAAAAGAAATGCAAATCAAAACAACTCTAAGATTCCACCTCACTCCAGCTAGAATGGCCAGGATCAGGAAAACGAATGACAACAGATGCTGGAGGGGATGTGGCCAGGAGGGATCACTACTACACTGTTGGTGGGAGTGCAAACTCGTTCAACCACTATGGAAAGCAGTGTGGCAGTGCCTCAAAAGGCTAAACATAGAGCTCCCCTATGACCCAGCAATTCCACTACTTGGCATTTACCCAACCACCCAGAAATAAGGGCATACTAAATCCACTAGCACAACAATGTTCATTGCAGCACTATTCACCATAGCAAAGATATGGAACCAACCTAGATGTCCCTCAGTTGATGAGTGGATCAACAAGTTGTGGTTTAGAAGGTTCTTTACGTTGTGATACCAGCTTTTATCTGTGTCCTCTCCCTCTCTACAGCCCAGCCAGCACTCAGTGTTTCCCTGAGTTTCTGTGTTCTACTCCACTTATTCTACCAGGCATCCATATGTTGCTTCCTTTGCCTGAAGCCAGTGTTTTCTACCTAACTCCTACTCCTTCTTGAGCTTTCTGTACCAATGGAAAGTATCTCCTAAGATGTATGTAGATGCCCTTTTTGTGTGCTTTCATAACCCATTTCCAATCTCAATATTTATCCCATTGTCTTAGTGTCTGAGTCCTGTGACATTAGACTACAAAATGTATTCTAATATGTAGGCACAGAAGATGGAATATATTCAGTGATTAAGTGTTGAATAAACACTTTCCTTCATCCTCCTTTGGAGTCAACCTCTGGCCTCATTCCACTGCCTCTTTTTATTAATTATTAAATGCTTGATATCAATGAGTAGTTATAGTTAATTTATCATGAATATTATTTATGTATTTATTTTGGGCTGGTACTAGGGCTTGAACTCTGGGTCTGTTCACTATTCTTTAGCTTGTTCACTTAAGACGAGGGCTCTACTTCCAGACTTTTGGTGGCTAAAGGAAGATAAAGAGTCTCGCAGACTTCCTTGCCTAGGATGGCTTTGAACCTCAATCTTCAGATCTCAGCCTCCTGAGTAGAATTACAGGAGAGAGGCCCCAATGCCTAGCTTCTATGTTGGCCAATCACCACTCCTTCCCCAGCCATGGAATCTGTGGAGCCATGTAAAGCCACATAAAGTCTTCCTCACACTTCAAGCAAACTTTTGCTATTATTATCTCCTGGGATTTGGGCTATAATATAAAGGCAGGACGCAGACAGTTCAGGGTAGAGATGTCCTTCGTGGAACCAAAGCATAAAAGGCATTGGAACCCACTGTCTTTCTCCACCCATTCCTCCATCTGCCACTGCCACTTCCTCCCAGACGCCCTGGTCACTTAGCAGTGATGACATCATTGCTGCTGCTTTCCATGGACATGCAAGATCTTTCGGGAAGTTTCTTTGGTGACACAGGGTTAATAGCTGCGTCCTCCCTACAGAGGACTCTGCTTGCTCCTTGGGAAATGGTGTTTATCCTGTCTCCAGTGCTCCTAATCTGCTCTCACCATAGCCTTCCAGATGTGTGAGACGCATTTTCCTTCCCATCTTCCAGGAGGAACCCAGTTTCCTGGTGTCAACAAGGGAACAGCCCCTAGAAGGAGAAGAGGGGTTAACAGAGCCATGCAAAAAAAACCCACCCAGCATACCCAAGGGAGCCACATGCTCCTATGGAGAGCACATAAGCCAAGATGTCTGCCTACTGATACCTTCTTGCAGTTAGACTGTAGCTGACAGGCTGAATGGAGCGGACTTTGAAGAGCATTCTCTCTCCTAATTCTCCCACCTCCAGATATCCTGCTGTCCTTCTTTAAGATATCTTTGTACTCTGAAAAGTGTGAAATCCTTAAGACACAGGTGGAGCTGCAAATACCACATCAGGCATCACAGAAGCGTGGGCCAGCATTTAAGGAGTTAGTTGGAATCTTGATCTCAAAAGCTATTAAAAGCCGTCCTTTTCCCAATCCCTACACCTGCCCACCTGATTGCTTTCAAATGAAGATGCAGAGCTCAAGGAGAAGAGGGTGTAAAAAATAGAATGCCACCTTTTCCCTCCTCTCTCACAGAATGATGTGGGAGCCTCAGCTGGTCTAGATACCAGGGTAAATTAAAAGCTTAACCGGAAGCCTATAAAAGGCCATCTCCACTCTCTCTGCTCTGCTCCCATGCTCACACAACACATCACAGAACCTAAAAGAAAGTTAAAAAAAACCACATTACTAACAAATTCAATTGCTATAACCAGTTATTCAGTGAATCATTCATTCTTTTCTTTTCTTTTTATTCCTTTTGGCCAGTCTTGGGGCTTGAACTCAGGGCCTGAGCACTGTCCTTGGGCTTCCTCAAGGCTAGTGCTCTACCACTTAAGCCACAGCACCACTTCTGGCTTTTATTCTGTGTATGTGGTACGGAGTAATTGAACCCAGGGTTCTGTACATGCTAGGCAAGCACTTTACCACTAGGCCAAACTCCAGGCCCGAATAAAACATTCATTCTTTAGGCTCAAGCCTTTGATTAGCAAGTTTAATTTAAAGAGAGTCCTCCTTCTCTCACTTAACACTGACCTGAGTCAAGTGCTGCCTTTGATTATCATGGTAATATAGAGTGGGTCTAGGTCAAATTATGCCTTGAAAGGCCAAGACAGAAATAAAACATTTTGCAGTGGTTGTAGAGACCAGACAACTACCCCAGTATTATCAGTATACTTCAGGAGAAATGTCAACCATAAAAACACTATACAAGATCCAGTGCTCAGAATGGTTTATTCTGGGAATAAATTTGATTTTTTTTAAATACAATTCAAAACACACTGATGGCTATCCCTTGAAATCCCAATTAATCGGGAGGCTGGAAAGGTCCTGAGACTCTTTTTTTTTTTTTTTTTTGGTTGTGGGACTTGAACTCTGGTCCTGAGCATTGTCCCTGAGTTTTTCAGCTCAAGACTACTGCACTACCCTTGAGGCAAAGTGCCACTTCCAAGGTCCTGAGACTCATCCCCAATTAACCAAGGAAAAAATTTTTAAAAAATACCCTGGAACTATGGCTCAAGTGTTGCCTTCAGCAACAAAGCCCTGGGACACTGCCCCAGCTCCGAGCTCAGCCCCTCAGAACACTTATGGTGTTTATTCTTAAACACCATAAGAATCAGGTGGAGTACTACTGACTCACACTTTTAATCCTAACTACTCAGGAGACTGAGATCTGAGACTCATGGGCCAAAATTAGCCCTGGTAGCAAAGTCTATGAGACTCTTATCTCCAATTAATTACCTGAAAACCGGAAGTGACACTGTGGCTCAAAGTGGTAGAGCACTAGCCTTGGGCAAAAAGAGCTCAGGGTCAATGTCCAGGCAGAATTCAAGCCCCACCACCAACAGAAGAAAAAAGAAATCAGGTATTTATTTGGCTTAGGAGCCATTAAGGAAAAGATGCAAAAGAAGACATGCAAATGATCACATCACCTAATTTAGCTGCTCCGTCCAAACCTGCTCTGTGAAGGAGACAGGAAGCCAGGGAACCAGATCTGTGTACCACCAATGGGCACCTGGCAACAGGCAGACACTCAGAGTCTCTTTCACAGAAGGTCAAAGTTAAATGCCAACATCCCAGTTGTTTGCAAAGTCAGAGAAACAAGCAGAGGCAACTCACCACCTCCTGGAATAGATGCAGTGATGTAGCTGGGGTAAAGACAGCAAGACTGAAGTGAGATGGGAGTGAATGACACAGACCTTTCTGATCCAGCACTTAATGTAGGTCTCCAGCAAGTTCTCTCCAGTGCAGGAACAAACAGCTTCTCACCTGAGCTTTCTTCAGGGATGTTGGTTGCTTGCCACCAAGAGATTCTGGCCCTACTACGTATCCTCGGTTGCTCATTTATAGTGATTTTCATTTTTCCTAGGCTAAAGTAGACCTTTGGGCAGTTAGCATATGTTTCAACAAAATCCCAGTCTTTCCAAATGCCTGCTTCCAATGGCTTTGTGATTGTTGAATTTTATTACACAAATTACAAAGCTAGGTACTTCTCATATGTAAAAATAAATACAACAAAGTCACTAAAGATTCCAGAAATTTGAGAAATACATGAGGTAAAGACTAGTTGCAAGGCCCTCTGACATCAATCTGCTTTCTGTGGGTTCAGTATGTTTCGGTCCTTTTCGTTCACTGTGAAAAGGTTTGACTGGGCCCATTACTTGCCCATGGACACAGACATGTTACTATCATCCCTTCTATTACTTTCTGCTAAATCACTGGAGCCAAATTCATAGTTTCAAACCATGAGGCAATTGGAGGCTTGCACTATTTACCTTTTCAGCTCCTACCCATCCCACTCTAACATATAACAAGCTGCCAGGAGCAGGTACCTGTATTATTGTCATAGATGTTTTCCCAGAGTCTTATGTTCAAAAGATAATTTTTAGAAGCCCTAGCCCAGAAAAAAAAGCTTAAGAAATTATTTAGGGAGAGAGGCAATGAATGAGAAGATTCGCGCAAGGCACCTGTGGCTCACACCTGTAATCCTAGCTACGTAGGAGGCTGGACTCTGACACTTTACTTCCAATTAACCAGTGAAAAGCTGGAGGTATGGTTCAAGTTGTAGAGTACTTGCCTTGAGCAAAAGCTTTAAATCCTGAACTTAAGCCCCAATACCAGTAGAGAGGTGGGGGGGGGGAGCGGTGGCGAAAGAGAACTTTAATTATGGGCTGCTCACAAACTTTCATCAATCCAATACATTTTTAAAGATCACATCTCATTTTGATGTCCATTTCTCCAATTCTGTAAAGGTTGAGCGTCTTTGTAGCTCATGCCTGCTTCCTTCATTGGTCAGCATGTAGATGGAACGTTCATCTGTACAGTCTGATTTGGGTTGAGTTTGAAATCTGGACTTGACATGTAGCTTGGTCAATATATAATTTCAAATGCTCATTGATGCAGTGGGGTGAGATAACACAGACCAGAGATAAAGCAGGTATGCCAACCCAACTGGCCTTGTCAGAGAAATATGAATCTCCAGAGTTAGACTTCTATAATTATCCATTTAGCAATGGCCAAGTGAACCAGAAATGAGCAATTTAAAACCCACTCTTAAGCCCTCTGCTTACATTTGATGTGATAGGGTATTTTAGGAGTAAACTAAATCATGTTTCCAAGAATCAAACATATTGGGAAGGGAGAAATTTCCAGAAAGCAATATCAATAAAGCTGTGCCTGCCACTCTGATTTGACACTGTGTGTGTGAGAAAGAGACACAGATCTGGCAAGAGATAGTCAGTTGCATTGGGTTCTGGGTATTGCTGATAGTGGTCCAAAATAATGAAATCGTAGCATCTGTTCTGACTGGGTATAAATTGTTTAGAATAATTTCTCTGGCTACTGGGCAAAGTCATCCACTACAGATTGGAAAGTCAGAAATGTTGACACAGAGCTCAACATTAAGTAAAACAAAGCATGTGTAGTAAGTCAAACAGCTCCCATATTAACTGTGAAAGGAAGTAATTTTAGATATGTTCAAGGGTCTCTTTACTGTTAGTCTCTTTACTGTTGCAGTGTGTACCAAGAGCCTGGGCATTGACTGCTGTGCTTAGATGGCTTATCCAGACACAGGGATTCTTGGTACTCTAGACAAGAACTGATGAATCAGCAGGACTCTGAGTTAATGTGGTGACCCATACACTTGAACACAACATTTGAGAGGCTGAGGCAGGAGGATCATGAGTTGAGGCCAGAAAGAAATTTTTAAAAGGGAAAAGATTGTGATTGTTGATTTTAAGGTACTATGTGAAGTTATTTTTTTTTATCTATTTTTGCCACTTATGGTTACTCTCATGTGGTTACTGTATCTGACTTTGTTACCTGGTATATACTGTATATACACTTACTTGTTTTAATTGAAATAGGGAAGGGAAGGGTGGAAACAAGATGATTGGGAGGGGGGAGGGAAAGGGGGACAAAGGCATGAGAAGGGGTATCAAGTTTCCAGAAGTAACATATCCATTACCTGATGACTGTAACTATAATCCCTCCATAGGTTATCCCAACAATAAAATACAATTTTTGAAAAAGGGAGAAAAGAAGAGAGAAGGAAATGAGAGACTACGGAAGGGGAGGAGAAGAGAGAGGGGGAGGGAAGAGAAGTGAAGGAGCAGGGAGGGGGGAGAAAAAAGGGGAGGAAAAGAGAGAAGAGGAGGGGGAGAAGAGGAGAGAAAAGGGGAAGGAAAGAGAGAAGAGGAGGAGGAGGGGAGGAGAGAAAAGGGGAGGGAAAGAGAGAAGAGGAGGGGGAGGGGAGGAGAGAAAAGGGAAGGAGAAAAGAGGAGAGGAGAGGAGGGAAGAGGGGAGGGGAGGGAAAGGGAGGAGAACAGAGGGGAGGAGAAGGGAGAAGAGAGGAGGGAAGGGGGGAGAGAGAATAAAACCTTCAAGGAACTGTGATGGTATTTAATCAAAGCTACATCTATTCCATCACACCTCAAATGATAATAAAACTCCATTATTCCTGCTCTACCATCTTAGATTCAGAATAAACAGGGAAGCAATAGATTCTCTGGTGAGGCTTTCACATTACCAAACTTAGATAGCAAAGTTATTAATAATAACAATTTTATTATAATAATGTAACAGTGATGGCAGCAACATGAACTAATAAATACCAAGGCTTTTTCCATTCTCAGCGACAAATGGGGAACGATATTCTTGCACTTGTCTGCCAAATAATTGCCAAATTGTACCTCACCACAGTGACTCAGAGAGTTCCAGTTATGTTGCCCTGACCTTAGAAGTCTTCACTCTGCTTAGGAAAGGAAATAAACTCAAACAGGATCTTATTTCCTTTCCACAGAAGAAGTGTTGGATATTCTGTTCTGGGATATGTTTATTTAATATGCCATTGATTCTCTTTATTATTGTTTTTTGTGGGTCAACATTGAGCCTGGAGTTCTAAGTAAAAAGTAGGAAATCAGTATTGGTTTATTAGCAGGTTCTTCTTCCTTTGTGATCATATTAAAATAATTGTGATACAAATAATAGCAGTAAGAGAGTGTTAGAAGAGAGGAAAGCCATCCGTTCAGGGCCTTCAGTAGTAAGAGGCTATATCTATTTTTTTATTGCAATAACATATGACTTGGGTCAGGCTACTTTAGAAAGGAAAGGTATTTGTTTTGGCTTCAAGTAAGTGCTGAAGGAGCAAGGCCTACTTGTCTCATCTAAAATGGCCATCTTGCTGGCACTTTAAGGCAGAACAAAGGATCACATGGTAAGAGTATGGGAAGCCACCTGTTGTGTTTGACTTTAAATACTTCCCTCACTTAGCATGTAAAGCCACCAAGAATCCACATGAGCTCCACGCTAGTGCACTATGCAATCCTTACCAGCTTCCACAGTCTTCACCTCTAAACATCACATAATTGGGTAATTTCTGTCTTTGTTTATTTTCTTTTTACTTTTGCCAGTTGTGGGGCTTGAACTCAGAGTGTGGGCACCGTCCTTGGACACTTCTAGCTCAAGGCTAAGCCTCTGTCACTTGAGCCACAGTGCCACTTCCAGCTTTTTCTGTGTATGTGGTACTGAGGAATTGAACCCAGGGCTTCATGCATGCTAGGCAAGCACTCTACAACTAGGCCACACGCCTGGTCAAGTTTCTGTCTTTTGTTCTTTTTGTCAGAGGGTGGGGGGCTTGAACTCTGGGTCTGAGCATTTTCCCTGAGCTCTTCAGCTCAAGGCTACCACCCTACCCCTTGAGCCACAGCACCACTTCCAGTTTTTTAGTGGTTAATTGGAGATAAGAGTCTCACGGTCTTTAGTTCCCTGGGCTGGCATTGAACTGTGATCCTCAGATCTCAGCCTTCTGAGTAGCTAGGATTACCAGGCCAGTTTTGTCTTTTTAATACCATGAACTTAACTTTAGGGATTAACCTCCTGCATGAGTTCAGGAAATCAAACCACATCATACCATGGCCATAAATGGCTTTCTTTAAGGAAGTTTCTTGTGAACAACAAACACCAGACACTGTGATTCTCAGACTTTAGAACAGAGAAGATAGAGGTTAACAGAGGTGGCTTCATGTGGAGAGAATACCCATTGTCCTTAGTCTAGTCTGGAAAGGAGGTAACATCTGGCTCCCCACTATGGGTCACAGACCCTATTCATGTGAACTCCCTTTTTTTTTTTTGGTGGGTCATTGGGTTTGAATTTGGCCTGGGCCCTGTCCCTGAGCTCTTCAGCTCAAGGCTACTGCCCTATCCTTGAGCCAAGCCCCACTTTCCATTTTCTAGAGGTTAATTGGAGCCAAGAGTCTCAGGTCCTTTTGTGCCTGGGCTGGCTTGAGCTCCCATTTTTGGCTTTACCTTTTTAAGATAATTATAGATGACACAAATTGCCTTCATTTCAGTGCCTCTTTCCAACACGGTGAAGCACTCACTGTTTTTAAGGTACACTCCTGCTTATAAAAAAAAAAGTAATGAAATGATATCTAAACCAATTAAACCCACAGTGACATTTTATGTAACAATAGTACAATATCACTATCAGGAACTGGCATTGACTTAATCTACCTAACTTTCTTTCATTCTGCATGTACTGGTATGCTTAGTTCTGCACAATTTTATCACCAAATGGGTAGGTATGACCACCACAGTAACATACAGAACAGTTTCTTGGCAATTTGAATCTGTTCTCCATCTCTAAGATTAGTGCAAGAATTTTATATAGCTGGATCATATGGTATACCTTTTGAGATTGGTATCTTTTGTACTTCACATGATTCACATGAAGTACATCTAATCTGATGCTTGCATTGGTATTTTGTTACTCTTTCCTGAAGAGTACTATTTCTTAGCTTGAATATGTCTCAATTCATTCACCCATTTGCCTACTGAACACATTTGGTTTGTTAGCAGTTTAGCATTGTTAGCATTACAGTACCTACAACTTGACATGAATATTCATGATATGGTGTATTTCTTTTTTTTTTTATTTTGGTGGAACTAGGGGTTAAACTCAGGGCTAGTCAGTCACTCTACTACTTAGAGCCATAAGAACAAATTTTGTGTGTGTGTGTGTGAATATAAGTTTTCATTTATCGGCGCTAAATTCACAACATTGTAATTACTAAATTTATAGTATGTGCTTACTTCTATAAGAAACATTCCAGACTAGTTCTTAGAGTGTCTGTATCATTCTACAATATCACAGTAATCTACAAGATCGAATCTTTTCACATGCTTATCAGTATTTGGTGTGTTGACTTTTTGTTTAATGATTTTAGTTATTTTGAAAAATGTAGTATTTTTCAGTGGATTTAACTGAATTTGGATTTTCTAGGTGATTAATGGTAATGATCATTTTCTTTTCTTTTCTTTATTTATTCTGTTTGTGTGTACTAGTTCTATGGCTTGTACTCAGGTTTCGGAGCTCTGATTTTGCCTTTTTCATTCATGGTTGGTGCTCTACCCCTTGAGCCACATCTCCAGTCCATCTTTTTGGTATTTAACTGGAGATAAAGCCTCAAAGAATTTTCCATCCAGTCTGGCTTAAAATTGTGATCCTCAAGATCTCAGCCTCCTGAAGAGCTAACATTACAGCTTACTGAACCTCATTTTGTGTGCTTACATTTCCATTGTCTTCAATGAAATCTTTGTTCAGGTCTTTTGCCAATTTCCTGATTGGATTGTTTATTCTTTATGTTTGACTTTTTTGCAGATCCTGGGCCTGAACTCAGGGACTGAGCACTATCCCTAAGTTAAATCTGGTCAGTGCATGCATGTACATTGTGTGCATATATAGATCTCTCAAAATGAAATCCCTTTATGCAACTAAGTGATGCTATAAAAATATAGAAAGCAGTTATCACCAAATATGATTCCTTGGCCTTGAACCTTTGGAACTATGAATATAAATTAAAATTAAAGATTTTTCTCCTTTTTTTCATTTCTAGAACTCTCTTGTTTTACATTTAAGTATATGAAGCATTTCACATTTTTTGCATAAAGCATGCGATTTAGGTTTTTATTTGGTTCTGTTTCCTTATTGTTCTTATTATTTTTGCTGTGGATCTCCAGATGCTCTAACACCATTTTTTAAAGACCACCCTCTGACTCTTCCTCAAATTGCAGATACACAAAGTTTCAAAAATCCACCCTAACTTTTTCTTATTTGCCAGTATTATCTAACAACATACTCTGACCATGGCCACTGACCCAGAAATCAGTTTATCCAATTGTCCAGGAACATAAAGCCAGTTCATTCAGGAAGGACATAGTGACAAACTGAGGAAAAGTCTTTCTGAAATGCAGGAGTGGGAAGCCCGGGCATTCCCTGGCTCTACTTTAGTTAGTCTTACTTCCACATCTACAGTTAAATGCCATGTGAAGAGCATCATGATTCTAAGGTCCCTATTTAACTTCAGGACTCAAATTTTCTCATTAATTTCCTTCTATTCAGGAGGTTTTATCATTTTAAAGTGTGATACACATTACTTGTTCTTTTGGGCTGATGAGTGCAATGATTTGCTCATAGGCATTAAAAACTATTCAGTTGCAGCTCCCTAATTCTGCTTCATTGATGGTGCAAACTAGAGAGAAGAAATCTGGAGGACAAGGTGAGTTGCTTTGCCAAAAGATAAAGGAAAACAGAAGCCTGAGGTCATCTGAAGCAACCTAGAAGCAGAAGCTGTCTTTCCTTGAACAACAAAGAAACTCCTCTTCAAGCGGAAGAATCCCATTAGAGAGCACATATTACAGAACTAGACAGAGTAGAGAGAGAAAAACCATAAGGCAGAGAAAACCAATAGCACACTAGTATCCACCTATCCCCACTCACCTCTCTATCCCAGAAAGTAGCAGAAACCTTGGCGATAGAGCTCTCTGGATGGCAGAATTGGAGGGTTAACGGCATGTTTATATAGAATCTGAGAGGCAGATGCGCCCCCAAACAATTTTGGAAGCATCTGTGTTTACTTTTACCTGTGAGATACAACAGAATATTGCAATCTCTGATCCTTGGGTGACTTTTCTTCAATAGAAAAATAAAGGGGAATTCTCTTTGTTTTGATATTTCATCTTTCATCTTTTGTTGATTCTCTAAGGGTAAAAAGTGATTCTTTATGTATACTTCTTGAGTTAAGTCACTCTTGCTGGATTTTCCCTCTTTGTGGTTGCACTAGATCTAAATCCAAAGCCATTTTTTCCAAACCCAAAGTCCTGACAATAAAGCATCTCACAACGGCTACATGCTAGAATCGTTTGTTTCTCCATGTGTTCATATCAGAACATAGTGGACCACAGGCATAGATGGTGAGTGTCTGGCATGTTGGAAAACCTGAGGAAAAAGTGCTGCTGTTTACCACTTCCCGGAATATGTTTATCCTCAGCCTTGCAGAATGCATAGTCCCACAATGTATCTTCCCCTCTGTGACCCAGCCATTCTGGTCATACCTGGGAGTGCAAACCTGAGGCAGGAAGAGTCAAAGTGAAGCCTGACCTTGACCATTAAGAGTGGCTGTAGGTAGCCAGGTGTGGTGGTTCTCGCCTATAATCCTAGCTAGTCAGGAGGCTGAGATCTGAGGATCAAGGTTCAAAGCCAGCCCAGGCACAAAAGGACCTGAGGCTCTTATCTCCAATTAACCTCTAGAAAAGGGGAAGTGGGGCTTGGCTCAAAAGTAGGGCAGTAGCCTTGAGCTGAAGAGCTCAGGGACAGCGCCCAGGCCCAGGTCAAGCTCCATGACCCACAAAAAAAAAAAAAAAAAAAGAGTGGCTGCAGGTAAAAAAGAAGCATGGTACACCAGTAGGATTTCTTCCTCGGGGATCTGAAACAGAAGGTGAGGAGAAGAGAATGGTAAAAGTGTGCATTAGGGAGGGTTGTGGGAGTAGTGGTGAGGAAGCCAGAACTCAGAGAGAACAGCAAAAACAAGAGAAGCCAGGAGTGGTGGTTCATACCTATAATCCCTGTACTTGAGAGGCAGTAACAGGAGATAATGTTTGAGGCCAGCCTGGACTGCATAGAAGGACTCTGTCCCAATGACAAAAAAAACCGCAACAAAACAAAAGAAACAACACAACACAAACACAGAAGAGTACTAAGCAGACACAAGAAACCTGCATTTTATCTGTTTCCATTCCCTTTTCTTACCTTCTCACATTTTCTCCTTTTCTTTTTCCTTGTCTGCTCCACATCTTAGACCCACCCTGGTAGAAGAGTTAATTTTATTATCAGAGTGGATGAAAATGCACCATTCCAAATCCCTGCATTTGTCTTGCCAGGCTGAGTTTTATAAAGAAGACCACCTTGTCAAATAGGTCAAAATCACACTGAGCTTTTCCCCCTTCTCTCAAAATGCCAGGCAGAATGAGTATCTCACGGTAAAATTTTCTGATCATTGTGTGTTCTCTTGATCCAACTGTGCCACTAGCAAAAGCCTCATTCTTGCTGATTGGGCAGCTTCATCAGCCAGACACCCTGAAGAAGCGGCAATGTTGCAGGTTTGTCACGAGGGGGAAAAGAAATATGCATGGAGTAAATATTACTGCAGACCATAGTATATCATTGTGTAAGGGAGAAATGCAGTTAAATATATTTTAAGGATGTGGAAAGTGGATACGGCTCAGCCAGAGGAATTTACAGCTTCCACTGGCATCTCAAACACTATAAAACTATGCCCAGAAGCCCCCATTTAGACTCTGAGGATCAAACAGCTAGATTCAAAGCATCGATAATAGAGTAACAACCGCTGCTTATCAGAGAGGAGGTGATAAAAATAATTTGCTACACTTCACTGGACTCCACCCCATCCCTCTAATACAGCCATCCGTGCAGATAATTTATTAGAATATGTGTGGTTGCCACGGAGGAGGAAAATCACCACCAGTGATGGAAGAAATGCAGGCAGATCACTGGCCAGCAGCTAAGCAAAAGCCAGACCAGAGCCAAGGAAGAAACACAGGAGGTGAAATAAACCAGAAAAAAATAAAGCTCTCTTTGCCTTAGATCAAGAAAAAAGAATCTACTTAAAGGAACCCATCCTTAATATTTTCAAATGTATTTTAAGTGTATTGCTTAATTCTTTTTAAATAATGAAAATAGCCAGATGCTAGTGGCTCATACCTGTAATCCTTTATATTCAGGAAGCCAAGATCTGAGATCAAGACATGAAGCTAGCTTGGGCAGGAAAGTCCAGGAGACTCCATATCTTTGGTGAACTACCAAAATCCACAAAGTGGCTGAAATGGTAAAGTACTAGCCTTGAGCTTAGGAACTGTGCCCATGCTATGAGTTCAAACCTCAGGATTAGAACACACCCATTCCATAATAATAACAGCAACAGCAACAACAGTAATAATTTCATGAAGTTATTTTATTTATTTTTTTTGCCAGTCCTGGGCTTGAGCTCAGGGCCTGAGCACTGTCCTTGGACTTTCTCAAGGCTAGAGCTCTACCACTCAAGCCTCAGCACCATTTCCAGCTTTTTTCTATGTATGTAGTACCGAGGAATCGAACCCGGGTCTTTGTGCATGCCAGGCAAGCACTCTACCACTAGGCAAAACTCCCAGCCCAGTTAATTTATTTTTTACAGATCAACACAAAAACATCCTTTCCCACACTATTTTTCTTTCTTTCTTTCTTTCTTTCTTTCTTTCTTTCTTTCTTTCTTTCTTTCTTTTTCTTTCTTTCTTTTTCTTTCTTTCTTTCTTTCTTCTTTCTTTTCTCTCTCTCTCCCCCCTCCCTCCCTCTCCCTCTCCCTCTCCCTCTCCCTCTCCCTCTCTCTCTCCCTCTCTCTCTCCCTCTCTCTCTCCCTTTCTTTCTTTCTTCTTTCACCAGTCCTGGGCTTGGCCTCAGGCTCTGAGCACTGTCCTTGGGTATTTTCAAAGCTAGAGCTCTACCACTTGAGCCACTGCACCACTTCTGGCTTTTTCCTATGTATGTGGTACCAAGGAATTGTACCTGGTCTTCATGCATGCTAGGCAAGCACTCTACCACTAGGTCAAACTCCTGGCCCTCCACACTATTTCTTGATAGATCTCCCTTCTAGTGACTCTCCAAAATCTGAGATCTATAAACTCACAGAAATGAAAATTTTTAAGCTTGTAAGGTAGAAACTGGATTAAGACAACATTGCTACTCTCTTTCCTCGTGGACCATTACATGAAGGAGGCAAGTTTGTTGGGAGGCTCATAAACTTACTTCATGTCTGACAATTTAATGAAGAAATGCATCTCTTTCTCTTGCTGATACCTCTGCATCTTCTTTTACAACAAGATGCATGTGGAAATGGAAGAACCAATTATGAGACTCCTCACAGCACATGTCCACACTCCAACCAATCAAATCAGGAGCATTTCTTAAGGGGGAGGAGCTAGGAGACCTTATATATAGCTGCCCTAGGAGCAAGAGCAAAGACAGTTGGCTCCAGAGCTTCTTCCATTCTGATGTCTCTTTCTCTTTTTATTTTGTTTCCCCCAAAATCTGCTCGGTCTGCTTTAAACATTTCCCTGCCCTTTAATTCTTTAATTGGGGAATACAGTTAAACCAAACCCTAGACAGTGTCAAGCACACACAGGAAAATAATTAGGTACAACCAGATGAACGTGTCATAAGATAGAAAATGTATTTCTCAAGAATCAGAATAATTGGGGGCCCAAATTTATAAGTGAATATTGTCACAAGCCTCCACCCAAAATAATAATTGCAACTTAAAACTACTCTCTTTCCACTGGTCTTCCCTCATCTGGAAAACAACCATGCATTAAAGGATGTTTTCATCAATGTGCCCAAATATGTTATTCAAAGCTGAATTTTATATGAGATAGCCCCAGGGAACTTTCTGGAAGAAAAAGTCTGCCTTAAAATTGAATACACAAACTGTTTTAAGGTTTTAAGATTTGGCAAAGCATATTGGGCCTTCATTGTGCTCTAAGCCACAAATGGGAAAGAAAAACAATTCAATTTTTTTCAGCACTAAAAAGGAACGCATTATTTCAACAGCTTTGCAAGAATATAACAAGTAGAAGAGGCACGGTCCCCAAAACAAAGCCACCAAGACCCTCGAGCTGCTAGCTGGCAAGTTTCCCAGTAGACAGAATTGAATTTTTCAGGCATCTCAGTCAATGGTGGGGGTGGAAGGATGTTACAAAGGAGAGTAGGTAGAAAGAGTTGGAAAAGCAAGGATGGTGGAGTAAGTATTGTAAAAAGTAAAATTATTTGTGAGCACTGAAAGCAACTTAAAAGTTCTCCTGGAGGAATATTGCGGAAAATGTGTCCTTAAAGCTGGGTATCAGTTACTCACTCCTGTAATCTTAGCTACTCTGGAGCTGAGCTCTGAGGATCATAGTTCCAAGCCAGACCAGACAAGAAAGTCTGTATGACTCATCTCCAATTAACCACCAAAAAGCTGGAAATGGAGGTATGCTTAGTGGTAGAAAACCAGACGTAAGTGAAGAAACCAAGCAAAAGTGCAAGTTCCTGAATTCAAGCCACAGTACCAGCACAAGGTAAGAAAGAAGGCAAACAAGTGAGTGAGAGAGACAGACAGACAGACAGACAGACAGACAAATTGGGAGGAAGGTAGGAAGGAAGAAGGAAGAGAAAGTGAGGGATGGAGGGAGGGAGGGAGGAGAAAGAGTCCTTAGTGAAGGGAGGCCTAAATGGAAGGTACACAAACATAAAATGTATTCTGTAGTCCAGATCTTCTGACCAATAAGTCCATGGATAATTAAACAGAAAATTTAAATAGAAGGATGGTAATCTCCAAATAGTGGTCACTTCACTGAATACTTACACTCTTTAGGAGAGCCAGAGTTATAAGTGAAACCATGTCAACACACCCACATATGTGAACATATACAAATGCACACATATGCACATATCCAGAAGAAAACAAACACAGCCTGCCATCAGGAAGTGTCACTGGGAAAACTCATTCACAAGGACTTTTTAATTGTGTCACGTTTGTTTTTCATCTGCTCTCTTATTTATTCTGATGGTGATTATGATTATATTTTGAAATCATGATCCACCCCTACACTGTAATTATATAAATACAGCATTTATAAATGAAGGTTAGCACCAGAAATAGCACAGCAGAAAAAGGTGCAATTTGTTTTGTAGATGCGAGAGTATGTATATGTGTTTCTAAGTTCCACCCATGTGCATGGCATTTGGGAATCATTTGGTAGTCCAAGCAAAGAGAGGGGTTAGGAAACAGAACCAAATCCTCAGCTCTGTGGATACCAGTTTTCTTCTGCCATTAAAGGTGGGCAGAACTCACATAGCTCTTCTGACAACACAGCCTTCCTTGCTCTGCAGCTAGCAGAGACCACTAGGATAGCTCTATAGCAGACAATACCTACTCTGTTGTGGCTCAGTGGCTGCCAAGGGCTTCAGCTTCAAAGGCTGGATGGCTCTCTGTGGCTGTGTCTTGTTTTCCCTCTCTTTCTCTGGTGGCTGAGTCTAGGGTTTGTCATATCCCTATTATTATTAGGTGTTTTGGAAGGTAACACTTTATTGATGGAGTCACATAACATTCTGATTGATTGTTATTTCCTAATGAGGCCCCTTCTGCAAAATCAATCATAAGAAAGAAAGCTATTGAAACTAGAAGGGGCGAGGGAGGGGCAGAGTCAAGATATTTTGAAGTAATGTCTCTTTCTTATCAGGTTTTGACACGTGTGGGCCAAAATGTTGTCCAAGGGCCCTTAAACTATTTATCTACCCTTTAAGTGTTCTCACCTGGGGGCTATGAAGGCCACGAAGGTAGGTCCGTACATAAGAGGAAATGGAAGCTGAAGAAAGGAAAGGGCTTAACTTAAACCGCATTCCTATCTGGTGGCTTCCCTGAAGCTACCTGGGCACCAAGGGCTCTCTGGCTTGGTAGGAATCTACATGGGGCTGTGAGCAGAACTCTTCCCTGAAACTTCAGGTGGTGTTTCTGTTCCCTGCTTCTCCTTTTTCTTATCTACAAGATACCACTCAGAATCTCTAGCCAGCAGCAAAAGGGATTGGCTGATAAATTGTACAACTTCTTTTCATCCCAGGAAAAAGGAAACATTCGAGATGTATTCCATAAATTTCATATAAACTGGGTAGTAGTTTTAGGCCATGCTTATAACGATAGCTTCTCAAAAGGCTGAGATCTGACAGTCATAGTTCAAAGCCATCCTGGGCAGAAATGTCTACATGGAGGGTGGGGCAGGGAAAAACCTCTTCCCTACAAAAGATACTGCTTAATGAGAAGGAGCTCACTTCAAAGGACCAGAATGTGACAAGAGAAACACTAGGGGACCCCTGAGGCTTAGCCACCTTAAAGGACAATGGAACAGTGTGTGCAGAAGTTGCAGAGCAAGGAGCTCAGCTGCTCTGACCAACAACAATGAGCACCAACTCATAAGCCATGGAAATGAACTCTCCCATTCCAGTCAGATAATCATAGTTCTAGTGGACATACTGAATATATATAACCTAATGAGACAGTCTGAAAGTTCTCATTCTAATATGTCACTCCCACCTTCCAGATATATAGGAAATGTGAGCATGTTATTTATTGTTTCATTAAGCAACTGAATTAGAGGGCAATTTGTTACACAACAGTAGTAAAGACTCAATGGAATTGTCCATATCTATAACTATAGCTAGTTTATCAGTTCCCTCGCTAAGTAAGCTTCTTTGAATCTCCTCCTAAAGGAAGAATCTATGCTCAAAATTCTTATCATAGAGTTTTCTTTGGGGAGTCTCAGACATGCCAAATAAGGCAGTTATTTTTATCCAAAATTTGTAGACAAGAAATTATGTGACACATGGGTTAGAGTTATAGAGCAAAGAATAGCCAAAACAGGTTTTCTGAGTCCTAATCCACTGTTTCCTGATTCACCATAGTGATATTTCCTTCCTACCAATACCTTCACCCTTTGCAAATTTAAGTGGCCTCCTTTGTCTCCCAGAAACCAGTCAGATAGTGGGCCCTTTGTGGGCCTTGACAATCTCACTAGCCAGAAGAGGAACCTGAGTCACTTAAAACTAGCCAGTGCTTGCCCACCCGTGCACACGTGTGTGTGTGTGTGTGTGTGTGTGTGTGTGTGTGTGTGTGTGTGTGTACAGTGATATCCATATACAGCAGAAAGGGATGATTAGCAAATGAATGGATTCTTTTTCGGTTGATGTCATTGTGGATGCTACCTGTGAGTTTGTCTTGTTCTATGTCTAAACTACAGGTGCTGTATGAGACTGCAGACAAATGTTACTTAGAATTCACTAAAGCTATAAACAAACAACCCTGCTCTGTGGGTGACACTGATAACAAAGAAGCTCACAAATGCTTTGCTTTCTATTTGGGCCAAATGCAGAGGATAGCCAGTAACTCATCTGTCAGACAATTCATCCTAATGATCATTATGTTACATGGTAATTAGTGCAAATGGGACATAAATGACTTTGGTATACATCAAACAATGATGTTATAGTTTTAACTATTCTTCTGTGCATGTTGCCCTTGTAGTGGGTTCTCCTAGACTGCATGGTAAAGGAGAAAACACATGTAAACTCTGACAACAGATGAATCACCATACTGAGTATCATGCTGTGGTCACATGACATCTCTGGGCCTCTTGTATAAACTTGACATGAGTGCTATGAGACGTCCATCAGAAACAGGACAACAGCTCACATGGCAATCACATGTAGTAGTGGCTCCTCAAAAGGTTCTTCCTGCTTATCATATTACAGTGTCCTATGTCAACATTACTTCCACGCAGTTGTCTCAGGTTCACCAACATCTTTCCCACCAGTTATCTTTGTTCCCCCATTTTCTAGGATAGCTCTTTTGAAGGCAATGCCTGCTGCATTTTCAAAGTCAAGTTGTCCTATGCTAAACATTCTAGGCTTCTTCATAATTTAAACTTTTCTTAGCAGATGAAGAAAATTTCACTTAAATTAACACAACAAATGGCTCTACGAAGAAAAATAAAACAGTTTGAAGGGATTGGAAGCAAGGCATACTGGTAGAGTGCCTACTGAGCATGCCTGAAGCCATGGATTCAAGTTCTCAGTATCACATATACAGAAAAAGCCAGAAGTGGTGCTGTGACTCAAGTAGTAGAGTGTTAGCCTGGAGAAAGCCCAAGGACAGTGTGCCCAGGCCCTGAGTTCAAGCCCCAGAAATGGCAAAAGGTAAAAAGAGGTTGAAATGCTCCCAGGAATATGAGGATAGACTTGAATGTGACTGAGTTCTTGTCAGGGACAAATGACTGGACCAATTACTCTTTGTATGATTGGTTATGGCTGGTAAGTTGGAAAGTTCTGGCCATCTGAAAAAGCTAAAGGAAGAAAAGGACATGGAGACTTCCTCTTGCAATCATCCAATGGGACACAGGCAAGACTTGGGAATTGTTTAATGAGCAAATTCAGATAGACAATGAACATTGAAGGATTTCAGGTCCCCATGCTATGTGAGCTTCAGAGCTTTGAGTGGGTAGAGATCTCCTCTCAGACTGGGAATGCCCTGACTACTGGTATACATCTCAGCTCTCAAGCGTAGCAACTTCACTTACTCAAGGCTTAACATTTATTGCCTGCAAATATGTGCAAATCACTTGTGAGTATTACCACACCTGGTCTGCCCAAACAAACAGATCGAGAGAGGCTAGAAGTCCTGCTCCACTGACCTACCAGTCGTATGCAAAAGAATCACATCTGGCACCTTAACCCCAGTTTCTTGTCTCTTAGCAGGATCCCTCTAATAAATAATTAGCCTATTTGTTTAAAGGGTAAATAAAAGCTAATTTGCAAATTCTCCAATTAGCTTTTCTTAGTTTTACAGTTAGAGTGCCACACACACACACACACACACACACACACACACACACACACAAATCACACAAGGTGGAGCAGGAATAATTTTAAAATAATTGCTTAATTATCTGAGAAAGAAATTAATTGTCATAAGTAAAAAGAAATGTTTTGCACAGTCCAGGGTCACTGCTCTGTTAAGTTCATTGTGCATGGTCTGCTGATAAAAGGCATACTCTTTGGAGCAGATGTAAAAACAATCCTCTTCACTCAGCTCCTGTAATTAGCAACTCCATGGCAGGAAATATTCAGATCTCACCACGGTAGAGCAAACCTTTAGTAGATCAGCCATGAAACAAACTAACAGGTTTTTAAACTTCCCCACAAAAACATGGAGACTTGTGGCCATACACATTACACTGAATCCCTCAAGCGTACTGGACAAGAATAGTTTTTAAGTATAATAAACACAGGAATCATTTTGCAAATGAAAACCTCAGATGAGGATTGTAAAAAAAATGACAGATTGGGCTAGGAGCTTGGCAGAGAGTAGAGTTACTGCCCTGGATGGAGAGATAGAGCAGTAGTCCTCAACCCAAGCTAGTGGATAGCATCCCTACAGATACTTTTAAAAATGCAACATCCAGATCATCATTTATTGACAAATGATTCTTCCCACTTAATTAGGAAATTTGGAGGAGAACCTGGCATCAGGATATTTTTTTAAGGACTGAGATGATTCCATTGTAAACCAATGGAGAAATGCCTTTACAATGGAACTCAAAGTATACCCAAATTGCTTGGCATAAAATCTTTGATATTTTAAAAATTTAGGTCACTGCAGGATGAGGGATAGTGGGAGAAAAGGAGGAAGAGGATAATAATATTCAACAAAAATTGTACTCATTTCCATGCTTATGTAACTGTAACACCTCTATACATCACCTTTAACATAAAATATAAATAACATATAAACATAGATAGATAGTCAGACAGACAGACAGATAGATCACTTTAAAAATATGCACCAGAGGTGCCAGGGAAAGAAGTTGGGAATGCGTATTTTGTTGGTGACTTTTTTTTTTTTTGGCCTGTCCTGGGCTGGAGCTCAGAGCCTGAACACTGTCCTTGGACTTTCTCAAGGCTAGAGCTCTACCACTTGAGCCTCAGCACCACTTCCGGCTTTTTTCTATATATGTGGTACCGAGGAATCGAACCCGGGTCTTCGTGCATGCTAGGCAAGCACTCTATCACTAGGCCAAACTCCCAGCCCTGGGAATGTGTATTTTGAACAACAGCCTGAAGTTCTTTGATTAGGTAAGTTAGCCAAAACTTTACATTGTCTTCAAGACAAAGAATCAGTAGAATAAAAAGCCAACTTGTAAAATGGGTTGGAAATATTTATAAATCATATATAGGACATGATGTTATTATCTATAATACATGGCAGATACATTTTTTAAACTTCTGTGATTCAACAACCACACACATACACACAATCTAATAAATCCACGGAGGACTAAGGAAACATTTTTCCAAGGAAGATAGATGTACACGAGGACAATAAGCACATGAATGGAGGGTCAGAATCACTGATTAAAAAAATCAATTCAAAACCACAATGAGCTGTGAGATACTACCACATACACACTGAATGGCTAGTAGCAAAAAAGGGAGGGAGGGAAGAAAGAAGAGAATCAAAGAAGAAAGAAAAGAAAAGGAAAAGAAGGAGGAAGAGAGGAAAGGATAAGGGAAAGAAGGGAAGGAGTAGGCAGGGAGGGTGAGAAGGAAGGAAGGAAAGAAGGGAGGAAGGAAAGAAGGGAGGAAGGAAGGAAGGAAGGGAGGGAGGGAGGGAGAAAGGAGCAGGAAAAGTAGGAAGAGATAGGGAGATAAAGAAGGGGGAGGGAAAAGAAAAGAAGGAAGGAGAACGGAAGGACGGAGGAAGACAAGGAAGGGAAGAGAGAGGCAGAGAGAGAGGGAGGGAAGGGAAAGGAATGGAAGGAATGAGAAAGGAACAAAGGAAGGAATCCAGTGTTGGTGAAGATGTGAAAAAATTGGAACATTTCAGCCACTGTTGGACTCAATGTAAAATGGTACAGCCACTATGAAAAACAACGTGCAATTGCTTCAAAATATTAAATATAAATTATTATATGAGTCAACAATACCACTTCTGGGTATAATATATCCAAAAAATTTAGAGCAGAATCTTGAAGTTACAGTTATTTACTCATATTCATCACAGGATTATTTCCAAGAGCCAAGAAGTAAATGCAACATAAATATCCACTGATGGATGAATGCATAAAGACAATGCCATACATAGATCCACAAGGAAATTAGCCTTTAAAAAGAAGAAAACTGTCACATGCTACATGAACCTTAAGAACATGAAATAGACAATTCACTAAAAGAGAAATACTGTGTGCTTCATGAAATTTAAGGTATTTAAAGTAGCCAAATTTGCAGAAACAAAGGAGAAAGTAGGTCACTACAGGCTGAGGGGCAGGGCCTGAAGATTTTGTTTTGAGTATAGTGAGACTCAAAAATTGAATGGGGGCTGGGAGTTTGGCCTAGTGGTTAAAGTGCTTGCCTAGCATGCACAAAGATCCGGGTTCGATTCCTTGGTACCACATACATACAAAATTCCAGAAGTGGTGCTGAGGCTCAAGTGGTAGAGGTCTAGCCTTGAGAAAATCCAAGGACAGTGCTTAGGCCCTGAGCTCAAGCCCAGGACTGGCCAAAAAAAAAATTGAATGGAAGTGTTGCACAACAGGAACACAGATGGTCCTGGATATCTACCCATGAGAGATTGCTCTCAGGCTGCCCATATCTATCCCTACCTGAGGCACAATATCTATGTGCATTGCTCATAGAAAATAATGTTAATCAAAATGAACTCTGGGAAATGGAAACAAAAGATTTTTTTTGTTGCTTTTTTTGGGGGGGTCTTGTTTGTTCATTTATACATCCTTGGGAGGGTAAGGATGAGGCAAAAATGGAGGGATAAAAAGAGAAGAAATGCAGCAGTGACACTCACTAGACACTGTTGAAAATGAACTATATGACTTGTGGATGGGTATGAGAGAGAAAACCTGGGACAGAGCGCAAGGGAAAGGGTGACATTGTTCAAAAACACATGTACTCTTTATCTGGCTTATGTAACTGTAACCCCTCTGTACATCAGCTTTATAAGAACAATTACACAAAAGGAACAAACAATTCAAGGGTTTCAAGTCTCATATATAAGATCGTCATGCTTGCATATGCAAATCGGTTTATATACTTTGAACAATCTATGTTACTAATAA
Source organism: Megascapheus bottae (assembly GCF_031878675.1). Taxonomy (NCBI): domain Eukaryota; kingdom Metazoa; phylum Chordata; class Mammalia; order Rodentia; family Geomyidae; genus Megascapheus; species Megascapheus bottae. The sequence goes on from NC_143526.1 coordinate 5,628,586, forward strand.
TATCGAATACAATGTAGATTCTATGTAAATGGATGTTATATTACTCAGAGAATATGGACAAGAACAAAACTGTCCTTCGGCCCACCTCGGTTGATTAAAGTTGTAGATTCAGAATCCACTAATACAGAGTTGACTACACAGGTAACACTATTATGCGCACACACACACACACACACACACACACACACACACACACAAGACTAGCAAGGTAAATTTGTTATATTAAAAAAATAGAAAAATTAAATATCTGGCCAGGTGCTGATGGCTTACACTTGTTATCTTAGCTACTCAGGAAGCTGAGATTTGAGGACCACTTTTCGAAGACAGCCAACCAGGGCAGGAAAGTCCCATGAGACTCTTATTGCCAGTGAATCACCAGAAAACCAATAGTGGTACTGTGGCTCAAAGTGATAGAGTGCTAACCTTGAGCAAAAGAACTCAGGGATAGCACCCAAGGCCCTGAGTTCAAGCTCCAGTACTGACAGAAAACAAAAGATTAAAAATCTGTCATTGACCAAAACTCTGTTTCCCATGTCTCCTCCATCTTCACAGACCAGAGAGCAAAGAACTCCATGCTATCATTCACGAAAACAGAACAAAAGATATTTTTTCCCAACTGCCTCCCCAGGACAGTAGCTCCCACTTACAGGAAGCCCAGGGACTCTCTAACCACCTGCCTGGACCTCTGGGTCAGTCAGGTACCCTAAAAAGAGAAAAAAACCTCCAAAGGTGCATGGGGATGCTGGGAAGCTGACTCCATAAGAAAGGAATACCAGGAGCTTGTATTCTGCTTGAAACAGAGGTGGGAAGAGCTGCCCCGGGTTTTCTGCAGGGCCTAGGGCCCTTAGCGCTAGTGGCACGCTCATCCAAAGAGGTGATATGGCACTGAATGTCTGCAAGTATGTAATAAAGACTTTGCCTTTCCATCCTAGGCGATCTCCAGCAAAACGTACTTACTTGCTCATTCACCTTCTGGGGCGACAGAACCTTATTGAAACAACTGATTGACTGCTTCATGCACTCTTTTGAGATCATATGGGGAGATTTGACAGACGCTCATCCTCCCACCCTCTCCCCAAAATAACTGGGCTGCAGAATCCCTAGCTATTGCCACCGTCTACAGCCCTCCACCTGCCCAAGCCTATTCTCTACCTTTATCTTCTTTGCACTGGCTCCCAGGTAGTCACAGATGACTCTTTTGCTCTCTGGCTTCTGAAAGTTCTAGCCAGTGGAAGCTACCAAGAAGAAACACAAGTGAATCTGGGAGAAGAGAGTGATGTTCAACTATTCTTTCCCTCTCTTCCCACCCTCCCTGCTCTGCATCCCATATCAGAAGGTGGCTACAAGATTTGTCCCTCATAAAGACAACCCATCTAGACAATCCCCACCTTGGCAATCCAGCAACGCTGCCTACTGTCTTGGTGCCTTTGAGCCCAGCCTCCCCTCAGGCCTCAGAAGCTTGCAGATTCTCTAGACGCCCCGCACACTTATTATTGTAGCTTTCTTAAAGCATCTTCTTTCCAAGACTCTGAAAACTTTTGGTGTATAGTATATAATACGCAAAGAAATACTAAGCACACAGTAGGAAATTCTTGTATACACAAGAAAGAGACACATTAGGGCCTTGGAAATATACAAAAACTTTACAGTAATTATTGTACAACTGAGAGTATGCTAAGATCTATTGACATATATTTTAAATTGCTGAATGATATTGTATGCGAATTATAAACAGAAAAAAAAAGTAGTCACACTCCATTTCCCTTCTCCCAGTCTACGGTAGTCATTGATCTATATTCTGCAGACATTGTGAATAAATGCCACTGTACAATATCAGAAAAAGAAAAGGACAAACTAACCAGCCAACCCTACCATTAGCATCCAAGTGATGTTCATAATCAACACCTGTCATTACACTATGAGAATGGGAACTACCATCTGCGAATGCCTGCCTTCTACAGCCTTAAATTCAGACAGGGCTTACAGTGCTCTTCTTTGGGTTTCCTGTGCTTAAAATAGAGACAAAAGCAAGTATTCCCATGGCCCACGGAGTTACCAATGTTATCCACTTAAGACCGTAAGAAATTAGCTCCCAGGGGGGCCGTGGGTAGGCAATACTATTTACTTATTTGCTTGTTTTTGATTGACAAACTGCAGTTGTTTATGAGGTGCAATGAGTTTTGATATATTTACATAATGTTCCATAATTAATCTGAACTACTTAACATATCCATTATCTCTCACTTTCACGGTGAAACTTTTGAAAGCATAATTCATATTGAAATAGTTATCTTGTGGTACAATGGGTTTCAAAAATCTGGTCTCTTGCTACTTTGAAACTCTCTTCCCACCAATCCATGACTATCTAGTTTCTCCTTTATTACTCCTTTATTACTGCAGCCTAGGGTAGTCATATTGCCACTCTTAACTTCCTTCTATAATTTCAACATTATGAGAGTAAGAATCTTGTTTCCTGTGCCTAGATCCATTCACTTAGTATATCTTCCAGATTCCTCCAGATGACAACACATCCTTAACGATGAATAGAATTCCAATATGCATATGTGTATGTGCATTCATGTGTGCATGTGTGCGTGCATATATATATACATATATATATATATATATCCCATGTTGTCTTTACACACCCATTCATTGATGAAACTTTAGCTGGTTTTCCTGTCATGGCTATTGTGAATAATCTTGTAATGAACAGTGGATTATAGATATCACTGCAAAAGACTGATCATACTTTCTTTGGACAGATACCCAGAAATGGAATTACAGGGTTTTAGGTTTTTCATATATTTTTATTCAAATTAATAGAAATGTTACATTATATTCACCAGATAGAAGGTGTATTAATTCACATACATTGATACCCTTTCTCATGTCTTGGTCCCAATTTCCCCCCCCCCCCACCATTCCTCATCTTGTTTTCCCCCCTTCCCTATCCAATTTTAAATAACCAAATACAAATATATCCACTATATCAGATAACAAAGTGAGATACTGTAACAATATGAGATAACCAAGGGACAGCAAAAGAGATGAGAGACAACATAGTACATTAAGGACAACAATCACTCATTATATGGCTTTTGTTTCTGTATCCTAGAGGTCCTTTCATTTAGCATCATACTGTACGGCCTTATGTATCTAGGTTTTGCTCTATTGCAAATCTCGGTTATGAGAGCCCAGGTTTATACTGATTATGACAAATGAGGGAAACCATTGAGCCTATGTTCCTTTGAGTCTGGCTTACTTCACTTAATATTATTTTCTCTAAGTCTTTCCATTTCCTAACAAATGGGGCAATGTCATTCTTTCAGACAGCAGCATAGAATTCCATTGTGTACAAATACCACATCTTGTTGATCAGCTCATCAACTGAGGGACATCTGGATTGGTTCCTTATCTTTGCTATGGTAAATAGTGCTGCAATAAACATCATTGTGCAAGTGGATTTAGTATTCCCTTGTTCCTGGATGGATGGGTAAATGCCAAGTAGTGCAATTGCTGGGTCATAGGTGAGCTCTATGTTTAGTCTTTTGAGGACCTGCCATACTGCTTTCCATAGTGGTTGAATGAGTTTGCACTCCCACCAACAGTGTAGTAGTGATCCCTCCTGGCTCCATCCCCTCCAGCATCTGTTGTTATTAGTTTTCTTGATCCTGGCCATTCTAACTGGAGTGAGGTGGAATCTTAGAGTTGTTTTGATTTGCATTTATTTTATGACCAGAGATGTTGAGCATTTCTTATGTGTCTATAGGCCATTTTTGTTTCTTCTTCAGAGAAAACTCTCTTTAAGTCTTTGGCCCATCTTTTAATGGGATGGGTGTTACTTTGGAGATTAATTTTGGAGTGATTCAATTTTTTGAGCTGTTGATATATTTTAGATATGAGGCCTTTGTCTGTTGTTTGGTTGGTGAAGATCTTCTCCCATTCTGTAGGCTTCCTAATTAATTTACTAGCTATGTCCTTTGCCATACAAAAGCTCTGCAGTTTAATGCAGTCCGAGTTATCCAGTGTTTTTCTGATTTGTTGTGATTCTTGGTCCTTATTAAGAAAGTTTCGACCTGTGCCAAGGAGGCCTAGTGTATCTCCTATTTCTTCTTGTAAAGTTTTCAGTGTGTTGGCTTTTACCTCGTGATCTTTGATCCATTTGGAGTTAATTCTAGTGTAGGGTGACAAAGAAGGATCCAACTTTAGTTTTCTGCAGGTGCTTAACCAGTTCTGCCAGCACCACTTGTTGAAGAGGCTGTCTTTCTTCCATTCTATTTTTCTGGCTCCCTTGTCAAAGATTAGGTGGCCACAGGTCTGTGGTTTAATATCTGAGTCCTCAGTTCTATGCCATTGGTCTTCAGGCCTGTTCTTGTGCCAGTACCAAGGTGTTTTGATAATTATAGCTCTGTAATAGAGTCTAAAGTTTGGTATTAAAATTCCTCCTGCAGGGGGAAAACCAAGACGGGGGTGTGGTGGTGGGTGGGGGGGAGGGAAATGGGTACCAAGACATGTGAAAGGGTATCAATGTATGTGAATTAATGCACCATCTATGTGGCAAATATCATGTAACCCTTTTATTAATTACAATAAAAAAATATTTAAAAAATAAATTAAAAAAAATTCCTCCTGCACTGTTCTTTCTGCTAAGAAATGTTTTTGCAATACGGGGTCTTTTATTATTCTATATGAAATTTTGGATTGCCTCTTCTGTTTCTTTAAAGAATATCATTTTCATGATGTTGATTCTTCCAATCCAGGAGCATGGGAGGTTTTTCTATTTCCTCAGTTCTGCTTTAATTTTCTTCTTCAGGGTTTTAAAGTTTTCATCAAAAAGGTCCTTTACATTCTTAGTTCAGATAATTCCTAGGTACTTTATTTTCTTTGAGGCTATTGCAAAAGGAGTTGCTTTCCTGATTGTTGCCTCATTCCTCTCACTGTTGGCATAGAGGAAGGCAGTTGATTTTTGAGGGTTAATTTTATATCCTGCCACCTTTCCAAAGTGTTGAATCAGCTCAAGGAGCTTGGGAGTGGAGTCTATAGGATCCTTTAAATACAGAATCATGTCATCTGCAAAGAAGGAAAGTTTTACTTCCTCTTTCCCTATTTTGATTCCCTTTATGCTTGCTTCTTGCATTATTGCACTGGCTAGGAATTCTAGTACTATGTTAAAGAGGAGTGGAGAGAGTGGGCATCCTTGTCTCATTCCTGATTTTAGAGGGAATGGCTTTAGCTTTTCGCCATTAAGTATAATACTAGCTGTGGGTTTGTCATACACAGCCTTTTTTATATTGAGGAATGTTCCATGGATTCCTAGTTTCTCCAGAGCTTCTAACAGAAAGGGGTGTTGGATCTTGTTAAATGCCTTTTCTGCATCTATTGAGATAATCGCGTGATTTTTTTGTCCTTGCTCCTGTTGATGTGTTGAATTATATTAACTGATTTGCGTATGTTGAACCAACTTTGCCTCCCAGTGATGAATCCTGTTTGATCATAGTTTATAATTTTTTTGATAAGCTGTTGTAGACGGTTGGCCTGTATTTTGTTGAGAAGTTTTGCATCGATGTTCAACAAAGAAATGGGTCTACAATTCTTTTTCTTTGATGTCTGGTTTGGGGATGAGGGTTATACTGGCTTCATAGAATGAGTTTGGTAAAGAGCCTTCATTTCCAAGTTCGTTGAAGAACTTGAGGAGTATTGGTGTGAGCTCTGCTTTGAAGACATTATAGAATTCAGCTGTGAATCCATCTGGCCATGGGCTTTTCTTAGGTGGAAGGTCTCTTATTGCCATTTCTATTTCAGTGCTTGAAATAGGCCTGTTTAGTTGTATTAGTTCTTCTTGGTTCAGTGTGGGTATGTTAATATTGGGTAGGAATTTATCCATTTCTTCTAGATTCTCAAATTTATTGGCGTAAAGGTTTGAGAAGTATTCCCTCATGATGCTCAGGATCTTGGTAATTTCTGTCATGATATTACCATTTTCGTCTGTGATTTTGTTTATTTCGGTATGCTCAGCTTGTGGGGGAGGGGCTCCCTCCCAATGCCGTTCTGCTAGCAGAAGTGGAAACTTCTCCTCGGAAGTACTCACACATTGCTGGATTGTCCGGTTCCGTGAAGCTGGCAGGTCCATGCACTTCCAGGTGTGGGCTCTGGGCTCCCGCAGGCTCTGTGTGGCTCTGTCTGCAGCAGGTGAGTCTGCGCCGCCGAGAAGCGCTGTCTGCTCCAGGCTGGTGTGCCTCCAGGCTGTCTTCTCGCCTTTTTCCTCTCTGACTGAGATCTCTGTGGCACTAGGATCAATTTTTGGTAAAGAACTGTCCCCTACGCAGCCAGAACTTCAATCTTGGTGGGAGCTCAGTACGTCTCACACTGAACCGCTGCCATCTTCCACCTCTCTCCTGGGTTTTAGTTTTTTGAGGAAGCTTCATACTGTTTTCCATAATTGATATATAAATTTCTATCTCAGTAATAATGTACAAGAGTTTTCTTTGTTCCAGTTCATATCATGGTTACATTCATTTTACAACATATCATAAAAGCAGAACATATGATGCATTGAGCTTTGTTCTTTGTGTGCAATTATTTTTTTTGCTATTTTGAGTCTTTCATCATTTCAAATGAATATAAGGTTTATTTTTGACATTTTTATAAGTATCATTGGAACTTTATGTATGTATGTATGTGTGTGAGTGTGTGTCTGTATGTGTGTGTGTGTGAGAGAGAGAGAGAGAGAGAGAGAGAGAGAGAGAGAGAGAGAGAGAGAGAGAGAGAGGGAGGGAGGGAAAGGGAGAGAGAGGGAGAGAGAGACAGAGACAGATACAGAGACAGAGACAGAGACAGAGACAAAGTCCTGGGGCTTGTACTCAAGGCTGAGGCACTGTCTTTTTCACTCAAGGCTAACTCTCTACCACATGAGCACTTATACTGACAAGTTTGTGATGGGGCATTTATTGGTGTTTTTCCTGCCTGGTCTGGCTTCTAACTAAAATTCTCAGATCTCAGCCTCCTGAATAGCTAAGATTATAGGCATGTGCCCAGCTAGCTATTAATTTTTTTACTTTGGATTTTGTAATCCTTCAGTTTTACTAATTGATTTATCAGTTCTAACTGACTTTAGGTGGAGTCTTCAGGGTTTCCTATATCATTTTGTCAGCAAATAAAAAAGGATCACAAATCCTGGATTTATTACCCTTAGACAACAATTACTAAAAGGCAGAGAAGGTTCTCATTACAGGAACTGAAACACTGACTATACCACAAATTATGAAAACCGGTCAGCCATCAAACAGCACACAATACAATCAGTTACTAAATGGAACCCAAGGATCAATACAAATCATGCATCTTTCTTTCCTTCCCAAACAAAAGTAGAGGAACCTAAGCAACCTCTAGGAACAGTGTCGAGGCTTCTACGTTTATCCAAAATCAGTATTTGAAATGAACTCAATCAGAGCTCTTGAGGCATTAGTTTTCTTTTGATGTTCCAGAAGCCTCCAGGTGACCATAATTTGATTTACAGTAACAACGTTATGAATGTCAAAATAATACAGGGCAATGTCTTTTCAATGTACAAATAGGTTAAACCTTAAAAAAGACATAGTGGCTGGGAGTGTGGCCCAGTGGTAGTGTATGAAGCCCCTGGTTCCTTTTCTCAGTACCAAATACACAAAAAAAAGCTGAAAGAGGTGCTGTGGCTCAAATGGTAAAGTGCTAGCCTTGCTCAGGCCCAAGGACTGGCAAAAAAGAAGAAAAAAAGACATACAGTTAAAAAATACTCTAAGCTGGGTATAGTGGCTTACACCTGTAATCCTAGCTATGCAGGAGGCTGAGATCTGAGGATCTTGGTTCAAAGCCAGCTTGGACACTAAAGACCATGAGACTCTCATCTCCAATTAATCAGTAGAAAACCAGAAGTGGGGCTGTGGCTCAAGGGGTGAGGTGGTAGCCTTGAGCTGAAGAGCTCAGGGATCACATGTAAGCCCAGAATTCAAGTCCCATGATCCACCAAACAATAAATAAATAAATAAAACCCTCTAAATGTAATTTAATTTAAGGAACATGGAGTAAATAAGTGGATCCAATCTCAGTAGTACCAACACACATACAAACAAAATCAGAACAGACACAACTTTTAGGAAAGCTGATTTCAGTCCTTACAATAACATGGGTAAGATCTTAGGAGGATGGTTTGTTCAAGGATGATTGAAAAGTTTCTTAACACAATCATAACTCTCACCTGCAAAGCACTTTCAAAGACTCTCTCCATACCAACTAGGAAATGGACAAAGTACTATTTGAGAAAAAGACACTACGTTTCACAATAATTAAAGTCTCAAGTCCTATGTTATAAATATGGCCTCCAAGAACCATTGGTGTTACAATGATAGACATGAAAATAAAAAATTGTTTACTTCTGCAGAAGGGTGAGCCTTCACCGAAAGGCGAGCAGGCAATCACACAGACCAGCTAGTCTGCTTAGGCATTTATTCCTAACACAGCAGGCTCCACTTCTCTGCTCAGATTGGTTGTGCTAGAAATTGACTAGTTTGGATTGGGGAAAAATATATTTACATAATAAAAGACCCTGAATAGCAGAAACAATTCTTAGCACAAAGAACAGTGCTGAAGGAATATCAATACCAATCTTCAAACTCTATTACAAAGCTATAGTGATAAAAAAAAAAAACAGCTTGGTACTGACACAAGAACAGGCCTGAGGACCAATGGAATAGAACTGAACACCCAGAAATCAACCCAGAGACCTATGGTCACCTAATCTTTGATAAGGGAGCCAAAAAAAAGATGGAAGAAAGACAGCCTCTTCAACAAATGGTGCTGGCAGAATTGGTTAAACACCTGTAGAAAACTAAAGCTGGATCCTTCTATGTCATCCTGTACCTGAATTAATTCTAAATGGATCAAAGACCTTGAAGTAAAGGCAGATACTCTCAAAACTTTACAGGACAGAGTAGGAGATACACTAGGACTCATTGGCACAGGTTGAAACTTTCTTAATAAAGGTCTAGAAACACAACAAACTAAAGGAAGTTTGAATAACTAGGACTGCATTAAACTGCAGAACTTCTGTATGGCAAAGGACAAAGCTACCAAGTTAAATAGAAAGCCTACAGAATGAGAGAAGATCTTCACAAGCCATAAAACAGACAAAGGCCTTGTGTCTAAAACATACCTACAGCTCAAAACATTGAATCCCTCAAAAATAAATCCTCAAAGAAACAACCATCCTATTAAAAGACCTAAAGAGAGACTTCTTTTGTTTAATATATTTTATTGTAATTAATAGAAGGGTTACATTATATTCGGTAGATAGAAGGTGCATTACTTTACAAACATTGCTATCCTTTCTCGTGGTTTTGTCCCCATTTCCCTTCCCCACCCCCTCGTCTCATCTTGTTTTCCCCCTTCCCTGTCCTATTTCAAATAAACATGTATATAATATATTAGATAACAAGGTAAGATACTGTAACAATGTGAGGTAACCAAGGGACAACAAAAGAGATGAGAAATAACATAATGCATTAATAATAACTATCACACCTTATATGGCTCTTGTTTCTATAACCTTGAGGTCCTTTCATTTAGCCTATCCTATATGGCCTTATGTATCTAGGTTTTGCTCTATTGTAAATCTCTGCTAGGAGAGTCCAAGGTTTCTACTGATTATGACAAATGAGGGAAACCATGGAGCCTATGTTCCTTTGGCTCTGGCTTACTTCACTTAATATGATTTTTTCTAAGTCTTTCCATTTCCTTACAAATGGACCATCGTCATCATTCTTTCTGATGGCAGCATAAAATTCCATTGTGTATAAATACCACATCTTGTTGATCCACTCATCAGCTGAGGGCATCTGGGTTGGTTCCATATCTTTGCTATGGTAAATAGTACTACAATGAACATCTTTGTGCTAGTGGATTTAGTATGTCCTTGTTTCTGGACAATTGGGTAAATGCCTAGTAGCAGAATTGCTGGGTCATAGGGCAGCTCTATGTTTAGTCTAAAGAGAGACTTCTCTGAAGAGGAAGAATGGCCTATAGACACATAAGAAATGCTTGTCATCTCTGGCCGTAAAAGAAATGCAAATCAAAACAACTCTCCTGGGCCGGGAGTTTGGCCTGGTGGTAGAGTGCTTGCCTAGCATGCACGAAGACCCGGGTTGGATTCCTCGGTACCCCACATACATAGCAAAAAGCTGGAAGTGGTGCTGAGGCTCAAGTAGTAGATTGCTAGCCTTGAGAAAGTCCAAGGACAGTGCTCAAGCCCTGAGCCCATGCCCAGGACTGGCAAAAAAAAAAAAAAAAAAAAAAAAAAAACTCTTGAGATTTCACCTCACTCCAGTTAGAATGGCCATGATCAAGAAATCTAGTAACAGCAGATGGCTAGGTGGGATCGCTACTACATTGTTAGTGGGAGTGCAAACCTGTCCAACCACTATGTAAAGCAGTACGGCAGTTCCTCAAAAGAGGAACAAAGAGCTACCCTATTACCCAGCAATCCCACTCCTGGGCATTTACCCAAGTGTCCATAACAAGGCCATACTAAAGATCACAACAATGTTCATTTCAGCATTATTTACCATAACTAAGACATGGAACCAACCCAGATGCCCCTCAGTAGAGGAATGGATCAAGAAGATGTGGTACTTCTACACAATGGAATTCTATGCTACCATCAGAAATAATGACATTGCCCTATACGAAAGGAAATGGAGACTCAGAAAAAGATATTTTTTTGAAAAATTATTTTAAGTGAAGTGAGCCAGACCCAAAGAAACATAGTATTAAGGAAAATGGAGGGAACTGGAAAAGGAATAGGCCAGACTCCATTATCAATAGGCAAGGATGGCTTATTGAGGAACAGCGAGGGGCACATACTCCCATGGGATCAGAAGTTGTGCTAGGAACTGGATTTGTAGGCTTGTATAGGGCTTAATAAGGAAAAATACAATATGGGTTCTGGTCTGTTGGGGGCTGAGGGTGATGTTCTTTGTCAGGCCCACAGTTGCACCTGTTTTGAGGGCCTGCTATCACCTGGGGACCTAGGATGGTTTCAGCTCACATTGGAATAGCCCTCCTATGGACAGGTAGGTGGTAGATCTTGGTGAGCACCTGGTATCGTGCTTGACCCTGGGGAATAAGGCAGGACTCAATCCTTCACATAGGCTCCATGGTTTCCCTCATTCGTAACAATTAGAATACATGTAAGATTTTCCTAATAGAGGATCACAATGTCTCAAAAGCTATGTGCATGTGGCCATAAGGGATAATGCTATGTGAAATGAACTCCAGGACAGGGAAACAAGGGCTTTATCTTTGTGGCTGTGGTGTTTAATGTACTGTGTGAAGTTATTTCTTTCCTCTTTTGTTTTTTTATTTTGCTTTTCCCTTTTGGTTTATCCCCTGTGGTTACTGTTATTGTATCTGACTTTGGTACCTGGTATATTCTATATACATTTATTTGTTTATTTGAATTAGAGAAGGGAAGGGGAAAAACAAAATGATGAGACAAAGGATGGAAGGTGAACCAATATAACAGCGGTATTTACAAGGCAATATATTGAAAATGAACTTTACAACTTGGGTGGGGGTGGAGAGAGGCAAAGTGGGAGAAAAATATGGGAAAGGGTAACAATTTACTCACTACCTTATGAATATAATTATAATCTCGTATACACCACCCTGACAATAAAATAATTTTGTAAAAAAGATGATTTGAAATAAGATTAACAGTTCACAAGTAATCTCAAAATACACCCACATCCTCTGCAATTTCTTGAAGAGTCTGGGCATGTTGTAATTCTATCTTCAAAAGAAACCAGTTTAAGACAAATTCTTACATTTTACATATCTTTTTCCTATCCCAGGACAGTTCCTCTTTAAGAGCCAAGCCACAAGGCCAAAGCAAGAACTTTTTTTAAAATGAAGTAAATTTAAACATTTAAACCTTACTGCTTTGGAGCAGTGGGGTTGATATCTTTCTTATGAATGTTTACTCCTGCTGGATTGAGGCCACCTTTCCGGGAAGCCTGGATTGACACTCACGGCACTCTGGTGCCACCACAGGTAGCCTGCCTGCCGGCAAAAGCCAACAGGGATAAGTTCTTACTAATAGGCCAAGGAGTTACTGTTTGTCTTTCTATATGACACCATAGCATTCATCAACGGGATGTGTAAGGTAGCTACACAGCTTTAGATGCTGTTCATATCTTTCTGTGGTTATACGATGCTGAAATGGCATGTTAAGACTGTATATCCTTGCCTTGGTCCCAATCATACAAGAAAAGATTTTGGATGTTCATTCTCGATTTTAGGTTTGTCATGTATGGCTGTTGTTGCCAATGTAACATGATCACAAAATGACCAACTTGCCATCAAACACTTTTCTGCCTCTCTTTAGCTAATCACGTGTTTTTTTATTCTTCATTCTGTTAACATGGCATATGGAATTTGTTGGTTTTCATAGTGAATGATTCCTTATGGATGCTGTTGAAGGTTTCCAGTGTTTGCTGAGGATTTTTGCTCACCAGAATTTTTGCCTATAGTTTTTCTGTCCTCTTTTTTTTATTCTTTTTCTTTGTCTTCTGTAAGTGGACAGATGCATGCATGTGCATGTGTCTCTGTATGTGTGCAAGCCAGCAGTGGAGCTTGAACTCAAGACTCTGCTTAGCTTTTTTGTTCAAGGCTGGTGCTCTACCTCTTGTACCACACTACTTCTAGATTTTTTTCCTGGTTAATTAGAGATAGGAGTCTGTCGGATTTGTCTCTCCAAGTTGGCTTGACCCTAGATCTTCAGACTCTTGAGTACATAGTTTTCTTTTCTTTTTTCTTTCTTATTTTTGTTTCTTTGTTCGTCAGTCGTGGGGCTTGAACTCTGGACTTGGGTGCTGTTCTTGAGCTCTTTAGCTCAAGGCTACCACCCTACCTCTGGGTCTGGGTATTGTCCTTCAGGTCCTCAGCTCAAGGCTCCTACCCTATCCCTGGAGCCACAGTGCCACTTCCGGTTTTCTGGTGCTTATTTGGAGATAAAAATCTCATGGACTTTAGTGCCTGGGCAAGCTTTGAACCTCGATCCTCAGATCTCAGCCTCCTGAGTAGGATTACAGGCATGAGCCACAGAGCCTAGCTAGTTTTATTTTCTTGTAATTTCCTCATCTATCTTTGATCTACTTTTGACATCAGAATAATGCTAGCCTTGTAGAATGAGCTTTGAAGTGTTCTTTTCACTTTGATTTTTTTGAAAGAATTTGAGAACTGATATTAGTTCTTTAAATGTTTAGTACAATTCAAAATTTAAGCCATCAAGTTCTGGGCTTTTTTTTTTTTTTTAGTATTCCTAATTCAATCTCCTTATTTGTAATTGGTTTGTATTTCCATTTCTTCATGTTCCAGTCTTGACAGGTTGTATGTATTGAGGAATTTTAGCATTTCTCCTAGCTTATCTAATTTGTTGGTACATAATTATTCACAGCAGTTTCATGTGACAATACTGTCTTTGCTGCATCATGAGAAAGGAAGCCCCCTGGAGGCATTGCAAGGGCAGAAGTATGGAGAAAATCAACAATGAGAGAGAGGAAGGCAATTCAGTTCTCCGCAACCTCAGTGGGAAGGAAAGTTCAACACTTTCAATCACACAGTAACCTGCTAGAAACTGTTATTTATACTTCTGAGCTTTCAGGCTGAGTTTGGAATTGGTTGTATTCTTGAGGATAGGTTCCAGCAACATCATGGGGAAATGTGAATTTTACAGAGGTCTTCCCCAGGGCCCTGGAACTATGGCAAGGGTCTCTGAATGAATAGCAGGGGAAGAACGCTAACCAATCCTTTCCACACTTTCAACCCATCACTCAGACACAGAGGTTTGTTTCTCAAGCCCCATCAAGGACTGGAGAGGTCCACAGAAGGACAAGAAATTTCTGAGAGATTTCTAGTAGGAGAAAAAGCAATTTCAGAACTGGCTGGAAAGAAGATTGACCTGAAGAAAAAAAAAATCTGAGAATCCAAACTGGTAATCAGAAAGTAGCCAAGAGTGGAGAGGGACAGGAACGACATGCACAAGTATTAAAATGCCCCACCTGGCTCCTCTGCTCTGTCTCTGGAAACTACTTTCTTAATTCCCATTCTAAGCAAAGAGGTTAAAAAGAAAGGCTGAGTGACTATGTGCATGGAGATTAAAACAGCATCTGAGGTGTTATTAACTGGACTAAGATGTGCAGAAGCTATCAATCTTTCTACTTGGGGGGAATAATTGATTGCTGAAGGAACCCGAACAGGCTACTTCTCTTTCCCTGAGTTCAGTACAATTAGCTAAGTGCTTCTGTGCTGGAGAAGGATGGATGAACAATAGATGGCTCCCTCAAAAACAAAAAGTGCTAAAGGAAAGAGAACAAGGCTTATGCTTGTCTTTAAACTGGTACCAATACTGTCCACTGACATTTCCCATGAGTGGAAGCATTTGATGCTTATAACCCCCTGTCCTGAACAGTGGATTTGAGGGCTTGAAATGAATACTCAGGTTTATGCCTGGGGGGGGGATGGGAGAAAAAGAAAAGGTAGCTATGTTGAAATTTGCTTGCCAAAATATTTTTTAAATGAATTGGAGCCAGGTGCTAGTGGCTCATGCCTGTAATCCTAAATACTGAAGATACTGAAATCTGAGGATTAGGGCTCAAAACAAGTTCAGGCAGGAAAGTCTGTGAGATCTTCTCTCCAATGAATACCTAAAAGCCAGAACTGGAGCTATCATTCAATTGGCAGAGTGCCAGCCTTGAGCAAAAAAAAAAAAAAAAAAATGAAGTGAGCATGCATAGGCCCTGAGTTCAAACTCTAACACCAGAAGAAAAAACTGGTGATCTAGCAATGGTTGTGCATCTTTATAAGACATAAAATAATAAGATAGAATCAAAGGAGCAATAACTTAGAGCTGTGGAAGTAATAGAAGCCTTAAGCTATCCGCAATAATGGGAAATGAAAGTATCTGTAATGCCTACAGGAACCATTAATTCTATTGTGGATTTCTGGTCTGCATATATCACTGAAGGAAGTGTGAAGTCTCACTCAGAAGTTAGTGAAAATGAATATATTTTTTTCCACACAAGTTTAGAAATCCTTGATTTGTCTTCAGATTCCATAGGTTAAGGATTTCTGCTATAAAATCATGATTTAAAATGACAATGGTCTTCTTTGGTCAGAATGAGGGCTACAAGAAAGCATGTATTTATTTATCCTTTAAGTTAGCTGTTCTAAAGCAACTCAGTTAGACAGTTGGCCTTGAGAAGCCTGGACTATATAATGAAAGGAGAGTGATCTGTACAGACCACAACTCCAAGACTCTCCAAGCCAAACATCAATCACAGAAATCTGGACTATACACCATTCTTCCTTTCCTCTTCATATTAGGGTGTCCCTGCAGGGGATGCAACAGATGGCACTGTGTCCCTGGGGATCACCTGCTGGACTATAGACCATCGAGGATTCTGAAAGGCTTTTCTCCATGCTGTGCTCAGGTTTGTGTTTCAGAGCAAGCTGAGAATCTCACTACTCCTGCTGCAGTATTCCAATTTCAAATGGTCCTTCTCCATCCTCATCCAAGGCAGCATTCATTCTTGCCTGGTCTTAAGTAGTAGTCTCTAGACTTTCATTGTTTTTTTGATTCTCTTCTTCCTACAGACCAACTAAGGCCTGTATCTGCCTTTGTATATGGCCTGTGGGCTGCAATAACTGGTAGGAATTTGTTTGATTATGCATATTATAGACACATATATGTATACATATATACATACTAAAAACCATATGTACATGTGTACATATATGTGTATATATACATGTGTGTATTCATTTTTTTAAATTTCTCTCTTGGCTCACAAAACCTAAATGTTTATTATCTGGCCCTCTGTAGAAATGGTCTACTGTCTTCTGCCATAGTATAATAGGCACATCCTGCCAGGATAGCTGCAGTAATCTAGGCTTCTCAAATGGGGGAGAAATTAACTCAGAGAATCTGTTATCCAGGATTTGTAAGATGGGAAGAATAATGAGGCACGGTGAAGCAATCCCATAATAAACAGCAGTAGAGAGATGCTACCTGTAACTGGAAGATAAAAGAGAAAGAGTTCTAACTTTCAGGCACAAAGAGGTACAGGCATCCAGCATAGCTGAAGCAAAAGATGTCACCCAAGGCAGTAAGTTCTGGGACTTGAACTCAGGGTCTCATGCTTTTGCCTGGCTTCCTCATTCATGGCTAAACTTGAGCCACACATCCAGTTTCAAGTTTTTGATGGTTAATTGGAGATTTAGGCTTCCTAAATATCTATGATTACAATGCTGCAGGTGCCCAGTAGAGAACCCAAATACCTCAGCTGGGAGAATGTTAGCTGAAAACCTTAGATTCTCGTCATCTCTCATCCTCAGTTTCACACCAGTACCTCCTATTGGCTGAAGCCAATCAGAATGTTATTGTCCAAAAGAACTGAGAAATGCAGATCCTGGCAGAATAGAACACAGTTAGAGAAGGAAAGGGCAGGAAATAAGCAACTCACTACAAAAGTGAAGCTAATACCTGCCTTAATTTGTACCTAGAGCTGACCGTAATTTAAACAAGTCCCTATCTTGTCTTTAACTCTGGTTATCATGATTTGGGCCTTGAACTTGGGTTCTAATACTAGGTGATCCACACTGAACACACAAGTATGACATTGCAAGTTGGCATGCGTTAAAGGACTTAAGAAATATGCCATAGGATAGGGCATGACTTCCATCAAGCACCATCCCCCATCCAATGAGATCATTTCACACTACTTATCACAGACCAGAAGGACGAGGAGATTAGGGGTTCGCTGCTGTAAAATATACTCTGTGTGGGTTTGTGCCAATGGAGGTTTTTCCCTAGAAACTTATACATTATTGGAAGAAATGTATTTCTGTCTACTCACGCACATTTTTTTGCTTTGTCTGGTGTGCCAACCTCTAAAACCACAAGCATAACAGCTCAGTTTAACAAGCTTCCTCTTCTAAATGCCAGCCAATGAAATCAATGACGGGTGTAATAAGATGAAGAATGTAGCCAGTAAGTACAGATTTTGTCACTGTAAATGTCATATGCAGGGATGAAAAGGTGCACAGGCTCTATATGCATCATCAGCTCGGGATGCCATCTGAATAGAAAGCCTCAGAAACTGGCTGATGGTGGGAAACTGACCACACCCAGCCAATTCTGGAAAGTAGGTAAAGGCAGTGAGAAGAAAAGAAGGCCAGAGACACAGGCCCAACAATCACATTGTGTAAAGGAGGTCGAGAAGATGCACTAAAGGAAAGTAGAGTTGCTATATGGGATGGAAGAGACCCAAGTAAGTTTTCGAAGATGAAACCTGCGTTAAAACAGGGTGGAGACTGGGCCGGGAGTTTGGTCTAGTGGTTAAAGTGCTTGCCTAGCATGCATGAAGGCCCGGGTTCGATTCCTCGGTACCACATACATAGACAAAAGCCGGAAGTGGTGCTGAGGCTCAAGTGGTAGAGCTCTAGCCTTGAGAAAGTCCAAGGACAGTGCTCAGGCCCTGAGCTCAAGCCCAGGACTGGCAAAAAAACAAAAAAACAAAAAAAACAGGGTGGAGACATTTGGTACTCCAAGAAAAAATGACAAAAAGACTCTTTTAATATTTAAGTGTAATGTCCCCTGTGAGCTGCCTCTGGGAGAATGCTCCATGATCCTTCCTCAACAGGCTGTAATCTGACTGGATCTCCCTGGGAACCTTCCAATGCTCTAACAACAAACTAGGGCTATTTTGAACTGCTGGTTAACTATTCACTGAGCCCACTCTCCTTTTCTATCCTAAATACTGAATTTTTCAACTGTTTTCCTCCTTCCCCTGTCATGACCGTCTTGGCCATAGAGCTATATTCAAAACAGTGTCACCCTCACTGGACAGAGTCAAAGAACAAGAAGGTCCAAGGACCACACTTTAGGCCAGGACAAGCTGCTATGCTCTGGGAGAGTGCTCTCCCTGAATCTCTTCAGGGGTAACCACGTGGGACAGCTAGTCATCTGTCCACAAAACCCAGGTGCTCTCGATAAAGCATCCAGTCTTGGCCAACACTGGTGAATGAAGTCTCCCCTACTTCCCCTTGCTTCAGACCAGAGCACTAGATCACCAGACCTCAAGGAGGCCAGTTCCCTCAAGCAACCTGCTGCTCTGCCCATCCATCCACCTGGAACACTCTTCCATTCATTCTGGAAGTCCCATTTCCTCATCCCCTGACCTCAGCTAGATGTCAGAAGGTTCTTCCTAGCACTCTTCTGATTTTGACATGACTCTTGTACCACTTGACTGAGTGCGATGTCTCCTATCAGCTGCCTCTGGGAGGAGGATTCAAGATCCTACCTTTACAGGCTGCAGCCTCGGGGAAGAGGCAGCGCAGCGCACTGCTACAGGATGTTTAAGGAAGTTTTCGGCTGTATTTCATGGAAAACAGATGATTAATTACCAGGCTGCATATGAGCAGCTTAGATTACTGGGGAATCTTGCTCTGGATGACATAGCCAGCCTTATGGTCTGCTCCCCGAGAGTAGCAAATCAAAGTTGGCAGAGTTAAAATGTTCCCCCAAAACCATGCACCAGAGAGTGAATTATTTTGGGTGTGAACAAACCCTTCTCTCATGGGGTGTAAACCTATGGTTAAAAGCACCATAGTGTACAGAAACTTGATAGGCAGCTCATAATTCACCATTTACTGAATTTAATAATCAGTGCATAGAAAATAGGCCATTTTATTAAGATAAAGGTTTATTTTAAAAATGATATTTTTATCATCTTTAAGTAGTTGCACAAAGGGGTTACCATTCAACAAATCAGTTTATAAGTACAATATATCTTTTCTTTTTTTTGCCAGTCCTGGGCTTGAGCTCAGGGCCTGAGCAATGTCCTTGGACTTTCTCAAGGCTAGAGCTCTACCACTTGAGCCTCAGCACCATTTCTGGCTTTTTTCTATGTATGTGGTACCGAGGAATCGAACCCGGGTCTTCATGCATGCTAGGCAAGCACTTTAACCACTAGGCCAAACTCCCGGCCTGTACAATATATCTTGATTGATATCATCCCTTTCCTCATTCTCCCCCATTATTCCCACCTCAACCCCTTTCCTCAATTGTCCTAGTGCCATTGGATATGCCTTGAATATTATGAGTGCATTCTGCTCCCCTCTTACTCTGAAACTGATCCTCAAATGGGGGATATTATTTCATTTTTACAAATAATTTGGGAATCAAAAGAAGTTGTGTAGCTTAACATGTCCAAGGTCTACAGGAGCCATAATTAAAACCGCATCCTAATTGCAGCATGATTCTGCAGCCCTGTGATAATGTGTGGATGATATTCTAGAAAGGCTGTTAGGAAGAATTCAATCTCTCAGTTTGGATTCCACAAAAGCATATTCAGAGATAAGAAGTTAAGGGCAGGTAGTTTATTGTGAAGATGATCCCAAGAAGCAGAGAGAGCAAAGAAAGAGAAAAGTGACAAAAAGAAGAGCTCATTATTGGATTGCCACTGTGAACCGCAGACTTGAGGCAGGATAGCCTGGGAAAATGAGGCATGGGAAATGACTGCCAGGGATTCAAAAAAATCAAACTTAAATCTTGTCCATCTACATCCCTTAAGATTAAGGGAACAAAGTCATTTTGGGGGAAATGAGGCCAAATAGACTAGGAAAAATGAAGTACAGTCAGCTTACTGCAAATGCAGGAGATATATTCCTTCATGTACTTCCCTTAAGATTAAGGGAACAAAGGTCATTTTAGGGGAAATAAAGCAGGATAACTTAAGGAAACTGAGGCCTGGTAAAAGGTATTTAGAAGTGCTATCTTTGCTTCAAAGAGAGACAATAGAATGCATTTCTTCCTGAGGGATGCATATCTCACCTAACTTAACAGCTAACTGACAGAATGTATGCCTTCCTGAGAAAATGTAAGCTATCTGCCCCAAACACAGATAACACAGTGTCTCCTTGACTCCTGGTCTCAAGGATAAGGTTCTGTTTTATGGCAGGATGCATTCTTCCTTGGAAACTCAAAGTAATACCATGTGTAATTAGAGCAAAGACAAAGCACCTATCTTTGTACAACTTTGAAGCCAGACCCTCTGCCTTTACCCTATCAATACACCAACAGCCCAAGGAGCTGTGTGCTTCTCTATCTCCCAAAGAGAGCACCCACACTCCTGAAGAGTGTGCCCCTGCCCCCTGTTTGTCTGCTTTTTGTCTATTTGTTGGATTGCCTGTTTGTTTACTTCAATAAAGCTTTGTCAAGTTTTCTTGTTATCATGACCTGTCCTGAAATTCTTATTCTGCCATTGGAGTCAAGGGCCCTATGTATAAAGTTCCTATTTAAGGGGAAGCTTCACTAAACCTCACCTCCGTTCACTGAGCCTCCAGGCAACTATCGGGGAGCCTCAGCCAGGCAGTAAAGACATGAGACGTGTGTCTCATGCCAGACCCTGAGAACAAGTTAATAGAAAATGGTGGTCTGGACACTTCCCACAGCA
Organism: Megascapheus bottae; assembly: GCF_031878675.1. Lineage (NCBI taxonomy): Eukaryota > Metazoa > Chordata > Mammalia > Rodentia > Geomyidae > Megascapheus > Megascapheus bottae. The sequence goes on from NC_143526.1 coordinate 5,649,135, forward strand.
GTCTCCCTCTATGTACCTGTGATACTGTCTCCATCAAGAGTCAACTTCCACCATACATGCTTCAGTTCTCCTCTTTAAAGGGAAGATGTAGATACTTAGTGAGTACACTGAAGCAGACCTGGAACGATGTTGGAGGGCCTTTTCCTGCACACAGTCATAAAAGAGCAATCCTTTGCCCACCTTCACAGCACAGTGCTGGATTTCAGGGCTAGCAGTTTTCTGGGCTTGGCAGTGGATGTTAAATTAGGGGAATCATTTGTGTACCCTTGGACAAGCTATTAACCTCTCAGAATCTCATGTTATGACATTTCTAAGACAGAACAAAGGCAGCTAGATGAGTGAGGAGAAGATGACATTCTGCTTGTACCACACCTAGGTCAGAGAAGGTGACAGAGAGAGCATTTCAAGAATTCATGTTCATAGTTTAACATTACTGTGGCACTTCACCTCAGGATAAAGGGAAGGACTACAGATAGCCATGTAACACTTAAAGAAAGAAAGTGATCTAACTGGAGAGTACTGAGCATGCCTGGCAGCTACAGGAAATTAAGGCCCAGTCACCATTCTGAATGCCAAGTTTTCTATCACAAAGGAGATAACTATTGTTCATCATCTCACACATTGCCAAGCCCTAACACAGATCCAAAGTGTAAAAGAGGTTGCCAGCTCTAATGTTTTGTTTACAGCTGCCAGTAGTTCATAACTGTAATCCTCATTACTCAAAAAAGAAGCCCAGATCTGAGGATCAAAGCTAGCGTGGACAGACAAATCTGAGAAACTGTTATCTCCAATTAACCAGCAAATTTTCAGAAAGGAAAGTGTGGCTCAAGTGGTTGTGTAAATGAAAAGGCAAAGGCAGAGCACAAACACCTGAGTTTAAGCCACACACACACACACACACACACACATAAAAATAAATAAAATTACATTAAAATGAAAAATGTTATTGTTGCAATAATAGTCATAATAATAATCTCCCTGGCAGGTGCAAACCATCCATGAGCCAAGAGCAGCCTATGGAGCTGCAAGGAGCTCAAGGTATTGTCACCTTGAGGTCAATATCATTGAAAGGAGTGTGTGATTAATATCAGAGACACTGAACAGCTGTTCAGGGTGAGCCATTTGTGCAGTCAGAGTCAAGAGCTGGGCTGCTAATTTATTTATGTATGGGAAAGCAATCAGGACTTCGGCATCTGTGCTTTTGTGAGCCCTACTCACCAGACCCATTGCTGTGGGGGGCTCTGGAGAAACCACAACAGTATTTGCCAAGTGCTAACCACCTTCTTCCTCATTGGTTCAGACTTCAGTCTCTTTATATGCCAAGCAGGTCGGGTTTTGTGCCCTACTTCCTCCTCTGTTCCTTTCTGCAGACCAACCCAAATCTCACAACAAGCAAGTGGCAAGATTGCTGCAGGGAAAACAGGCCTGGAAACTAAAGTGAAGGAGATTCTAACATACTTCCAGAGTTCTTTCCAGCCATTAATTAATGAATCCCTGCAACAACTAGGAAAGTAGGTCAATATTACCATCCATATATACTTCGTGGATGAGAAAACAGGCTTAGGAAGAATGGCTTGCCCAAGGCTAAATGGCGAATTGAAAGAGCCGAAGCAGAATTAGATGGAAGAGTTCCTGACTCAGAATCCTTGACCAACCTTGTGCTTACTTAGCATGGAGGAGGTGATCGATAAATGAGGCAAACTCACTGACAGACTCCTAAACTAGTGAATTAATTCCCTCCTGGCAGCAGTGGCAAATTCTGGGTTCAATTCCAATCCCAAAGCCAGAAGTTCTTTATGTTGTATTATGTCCATTATGTTATTCAGTTACCTATTTCTTGTACCAGTGCCAGAGCTTGAATTTGGGTTCTGGATTCTATCCCCAAGCTCAAAGTTGGTGCTCTGACATTTAATGCACATTTCCACTTCAGGCTTTTTGCTAGTTAATTTTGAGATAAGGGTCTCATAGATTTTTCTGCCTGGGCTGGCTTCAAACTACAACTTCCAAAACACAGCCTTCTCAGTAGCTAAGATTATAGGTATAAGCAATGGGTGCCTGACAACATTTTTTTTTTGCCCGTTCTGGAGTTTGACCTAAGGGCCTAAGCACTCTCCTTGAGCTTTCTCAAGGCTATCACTGCACCACTTCTGGCTTTTTCTATGTATGTGGCACAGAGAAATTGAATCCGGGTCTTCATGCATTCTAGGCAAGCACTCTACCACTAGGCCAAACTCCTGGCCCTAGTTTGCTTTTAAATAAATAACCAATTGTAAGATGTACCCAACCTCTACATCACATGTGCTGGAGATGCAAAGAAATGGTTAGCAGAGACTGCCTATCCTTCTTCTACCTTCACCCCTCCCTCTCCTCTGGAAGCCAATTAGTTCCTAATTCATGTCTCAGAGGAGACTGGAGATTGTATGCTCAGTCAGGGGTCCTAGTTTTTGGACAACACAAAGAAGTCCATTGGCTGCAGGCGTTATGCTCAATGACACAGCTTTTACAAGACGATTTCTATGGCAAGCCTCTGTCTTTTACTTCCCATGTCCCAACCTCAGTTTCTGTGTGCCGCTTTTCCTATCCAGTTCATAAGCTCCTTATCCATCCTTCCTCCTTCCCTCCCTCCCTCCTCCCTTCCTTTCTTCCTGCTTTCCTTCCTTCCTTTTCTGTGCGGATATTGGGACTTCACCTCATACTCATACATAGCATTTTTCTGTTCAAGATTGACACTCTACAACTTGAGCCACACATCCACTTGTATATTTTTGTTGGTTAATTAGAAATTAAGAATCTCATTGGCTTTTCTGTTTGGGCTTGGCTTTGAACCCTGATCCTCAGGTCTCAGCATCCTTAGTCACTAGTAGTATTACAGGTGGGAAGCACCTACACCCACTTTCATATACCTACACCAGCTATATGTTCTGTTTGTAACCTGGCTACAACAGCTCTCAACCTAGAAATGTAAGTACGTGCCAATGCAAAGAGCAATTGCCAACTACAGATTCCCATACATTGCTGGTGGGAGGGTAAATGGGCAAATCATGGAATAGAGGGCAATTGAGTCATAATTATCATGTGCCCTGTGATCTAGCTTTCCACCTGGATATCTAGCTTTCTGGCTGTGGCTCCCACAGGTACTTGCAGAGTTGCCAAAAATGACTTATAGACAAAGCTGATCATCTGTGTGCCTGCTCATTCCCTGAGGCAACATTTCTAAGAGCAAAATGCTAAAAGGCTCCAAGGGTCCATCGATAGAGGACTGATTGGATAAATTATAGTACACAACATGATAGGAAGCTGGCAAGTTCTTTTTCTAAACTTATGTGTGCATGTGGAAATGTTTCCCTAGTATTGCAGTAAGTAAAAATACAAAGCAAGCAAACAAAAATAAATCATCGGTTTAGAACAGTGTGTATACTATGCCATCTTTTATAAAACAGAAAAAAGTAAGAATCTACATTTAGTCTTTCTTAAATACACAGAAGGCTACTCAAGCAGGTTGAAGAAAAAAGAAAAAAAGAAAAAAAAGCTAGTGTTCTTCGACTGTTGGAGGAGAGGGAACGTGAAGATGAGATAATGCGGGGGAAGGGTTACAAGGTGGAAAGCTGGTACTCTGCAGCTTTTTTACGATTTGTCATTTTAGATTATGTCAGTGTGTGCCTATCTTCAAAGCCAATTTGACAATATGCTACCTCACAGAGGGGGCTGTAACCACATCTGACCATCTCTGTCTCCCCACCCACCCTACCCTCCCATTGACTTCAGCCAGGAGACAGAGCAAGGTGCTTCATGGCAGCCACTGGCTATTAGACAACAGAGACTTCTGTTTGGAGAATGACTGGTACATAGAAAGAATGGAAGCTAACCCAGGGCTGGGAGTATAACTTAGTGGCAGAACTTAGTATACATGAGAACCTGGTTTTGTTACCTGGCACACTCCCTCTTCAACAAAACAAAAAGAACAGAAAAGAATGGAATAGAATAGAAGATAAAATCAGATAAAATAATAGAATCTGGTCTAAACTCCTGAGGGAAAAATCATGACTTGCTGGAAGCCAGGTAAAATTGTTTATTCTAGCAGGATGCAGTGGCTCACACCTGTAATCCTAGCCACTCAGGAGGCTGAGATCTGAGGACCAAGGTTCAAAGCCAGCCCAGGCACAAAAGAACCTAAGACTTTTATCTCCAATTAACCTCTAGAAAATGGGAAGTGGGGCTTGACTCAAGGGAAGGGCCAAGCCTTGAGCTGAAGAGTTCAGGGACAATGCCCAGGCCCAGGGATAGGGTGGTACCCTTGAGCTAAAGAGTTCAGGGATAGGACCCAGGCCAAGCTGAAGCCCCATGACCCACCAAACAAAATTGTTTCTTCTAACACAGGGAAATATGGAGGTTCAACATATTCTTTGATTTGTGAAATGCAAAGAAATTGCTTTTTAAGAGGAGTACACACTCTTAAGAGGTAGCTCCTCCAGTCACCATAACTCCTCCTTGGAGATACCATCTGCACAAACAGGGAAAACATTACATTAAGCCTCAATTTTGAGAAAATATAGGGTATTAGCAAATTATTTGCATCAGTGAAGTATGTCTGGTGTGATTATTCCACAAACACTGCCTAATAAAGAGATCTGAGCATTTCTGCCTACAGGTCTACAGATCAAACTCCCACCAAGGTCCCCAAGATAAAATGGACTTATTTATCCTCTAAGCCATCTACTTGAAAATCAATAATATTTCAAATTTAATGAGTTGTAAGACAAGTAAATTAGAGTTTAGAGTAAGCAATATTGATTAGATTATTCCGTCAACTGGAACCCATAACTTTCTTCTGTAATTAAGTATTCCATAGAAAGTCCAATGTGCTTAGTTGCCAGTTGTTTTCCTGAGGGGATCGGAAGGTTGCCCACTCCTGAAATGAAAGCCTGTTCCATTGGTCTGGGCGTTACTGCTCGTTCTCCTGGCTGCAGCAGCGACTGTGATCAGTGATTTTCCTCCAGCAGTAATCACCCTTGTTCTAGTTACAGAGCTTTGGCAGATTTGAGCATCAAAGGAGAAATGGCTACTTAAAAAATGAAAAAATGGGGACCAACACATGAGAAAGGGTATCAATGTTTGTGAAGTAATGCACCTTCAGTCTGGTGAATATAATGTAACCCTCCTAATAATTACAATAAAAATATTTGAAAAAAATTAATAAAAAATAAAGAAAGCCAAGTGCAGCTGGTTTCTCCATATACTCCTAGCTACTCAGGAGACTGAGATCTGAGGATGGTGTGTCAAAGCCAGTGGAAGCAGAAAGTCTTTGAGATTTTTTTTTAACTTTATTTTATTGTCAGAGTGATGTATAGTGGGGTTACAGTTACATTTTAAAAGTAGTGAGTACAGGGGCCAGGAACTTGGCCTAGTGGTTAAAGTGCTTGCCTAGCATGCACGAAGACCCGGGTTCGATTCCTTGGTACCACATATATAGAAAAAGCCGGAAGTGGTGCTGAGGCTCAAGTGGTAGAGCTCTAGCCTTGAGAAAGTCCAAGGACATTGCTCAGGCCCTGAGCTCAAGCCCAGGACTGGCAAAAAAAAAAAAGTAGTGAGTACATTGCTTCTCAAACATTGTTACCCCTTTGTATGTTTTTCTCTCACTTTCTCTCCCTCCATTCCCTCCCAAGTTGTAAAGTTCATTTCCAATGTATTGTCATGTGAATGTTGCTGAGATTCTTATCTCCAATTAACTAGCAAAAAGCCCTAGCCTTGAGTGGAGAAGCCAAGGAAGAGCACAAGATCCTGAGTTCAAGCCCGAGCACCAATACACACACACACACACACACACACACACACACACACACACACACACACAACTGATGTAGAAGAAACTGCCTTCTGAAAATCTTCTGTGGAATGCCATGAAACTGCCCGTGCTGCTTCAAAGTTCCTCTTCCAGTCTGCAATTCATACAAGCTTAAGGATGGCCAAAGTAGATTTTCTTATTAAATCTACCAAAGAAGAGTCCAGAAAGAAGAAATGAAAACATTCACTGTCACTCTTTGCCATCAAAGTTCCTTCTTGCCCTACCACTTAATACTAAATCATCTTGCCTACATCCATCTTGTCTGGCCTTCCCAGGGGGACCCTATTTTTTTATAACAATCTGATTAATGGTGACTTTTTAATTTATTAATTCAAGTAATACTTTTTAAAAAAGAACCTCCTTGTAGTACTCTCCAGATCTCTGGACCAGAATGGGCCCCAATTCCCTAAACTCCTTTTACTCAAAAAGAAAAATTCAGAGACTGCCAGAAACAGTCATACTGCATCTAGCCTCAGTTGTTAGAAAAGCTGTGGCAGCACTATGTTTCAGATATGGAAAATAGAGACTGTGGGCTGGCCTAGGCACTTAGGTGCCAGTTGGGCCACTGGTCAGAGCTGGGCACCCTCAATCCTATCACAGACCTGTAGAATCTATGGCTGTACTTCCACCAGATCTGCAGGTGATTCTGGGATATAGGACAAGAAGAAGTGCATGCCTCAGTGCAAGTCTCACCTCTGCCCTTAGAGGTGTGTCAGCTTGACCAATGGACACAGTCTTTACTTCGATGTGCCTTCATCTGAAAGGTACTTCCTAAGTATTAGCTATTGTTTTCTGAATAAATGATCATGTCCAGGGCTTCAGGCAAACAGTGAACAGGAAAGGAAGAACAATAAGTCTGACATCATCTGGCAGAGATTACATTGGAGTTGGAGAGACAGAGATGGGTGACAGAAGAAGAGATTCCCCCAAATCTGGGTCCAAGTGTGGTTATTCATGCGTAGAATCCCAGCTATTTTAGAGACTGAGATAGGGGGCAATTTATGAAACTTCCACAGTTGATGATATCAGCTGTCCTCCATTCCAGCCCAGTTGAGAGCAGGCATACAGTGAGTATGTGGGATGTGTGGAGGAGATGAAGAAAGACAGGAGAGAAAGGACCATGACCCTTGTCTGGGCTCATACTAGGATGATCCAAAGCAAGAGCCTACACAGAAAATAAGGACAAGAAGAAGTAAGAAGTGGCCAAGAAATATGGGAAGGGTGGAAACGCTGAAATAATACCTATGCCCCTGTACCCTAGGCGGAATTGTGGGAGTCCATTTTTTCTACAGCTACAAGGGAGAATGAAGCACACTGCTGGTTGAACTGAACACAGCTCACCCTAGACAGATTCTTAATATAATCCCAGGTAAGAATTCAACTAGCTGGGACAAATTGAGAGCTCAACTCTACCCACACATTTGATCCTTGCACCCCCACTTTCGCAGCCATTATTACACCAATCCTACTAACTCTACATGGAAGTTTCAGAGAAGTCACTCTGGCAGTGTTCAACTTGCCCAGTTTTTAACTATAACTTGTGACCACAGTTTTCCATGGTTCCTATTTGCAAATAAGATTTATATCATCCTCCATAATCAATAGCAAATGTTTTAACTGGTGAACCCTTTTCTCCATATGGCCAAGCAGAATGACAAAGTAAACACTTGGCCTGAACATTTCCTTCTGTCAAACTGGCTGCTCCAATACTTGCTTCAAGTGTATTAGTTCATCACTGTGTGGGCAAATAGACACTGGGCATAATAGTAGGCTTATTTTTGCTCTTAGTGATATGTGTGATGTGGTTTCTTATGTATAAAATACAGACTAAAATAATAATGATGGTAAAAATTATCATAGTAAAACACTGTGTGTGTGTGTGTGCGCGTGTGTGTGTGTGTGTGCGCACTAGAGCTTGAACTCAGCCTGGCTTCTGTCCCATAGCTTTTATGCTCAAAACTAGCTCTCCACAACTTAAGCCACAGCTTCACTTCTGGCTTTTTTTTTTTTTTGCCAAACCTGGGCTTGAACTCAGGGCCTGACTTTCCCATGGGTGAGAAGTAAGCACATATTGAAATAGTTGAATCATTTTCTATACAGGAAGTTTTACATGAGCTTTGCTAAAAAAAAAAAATTGATGGCCTTCTTTGGCTTCAACCTCTGAAACAAAATAACAAAGACAGACATTGTCAAGTTGGTCTGAGGTTCCTACAAACCTTCTCTGTGTATTCTCATGCCAGAGACAAAGGGCAAGTATGACCAAAAAGTTACTTTCTGAAATACCCATAGATTCTTACCACATTAAGTTGTGTCTGATTGCATTCACATTGTATAACAGACTTATACTGAGGACCAGATAATTTCTTTTTTTATTACAGAACTAGGACTTGTACACAAATCGTTGTACTTGTAGGTAAGTGCTCTACCATGTGAGCCACATTCCAAATCCTTTCTCCTTATTTTTCATGTTGGGTCTTTTTTATTCTTTGCTACTTCCAGGGCTTGAACTCAATCTAAAGGTTTCTTGCTAATGGCTGGCACTCTACTACTTGAGCCGTGCCTTCAGCTCACTATTTTGATAGTTAATTGTTGCTGGAGTCTTGTGGACTTTGCTGTCCCAGCTGGCTTTAAACTACCACCCTCCAGAGTAGCTAGAATTACAGGTGTGAGCCAACATTTGGCTAAGGTTATGCTTTTTTTTGTTGTTGTTGTTTGTTTTTCTGGCTCCTGTTGTCAACTCTCCTATCTCCACCTCCTTTATAGCTATTGCTAGGCATGATCTGCTGTAATTCATTCACTGGTGAAATCAATTCACTTACAACCCATCTCCATTTAGACCATATACATTTTAAGTGCCTAATAGCCACAGTGAGCTAGGGACTATATATTTCCCAGCTCAACTCTGTGTCCACTGAAAGTAGTCATTCTTATTGGCCTAGAATGGAAGTACACCAGAAATATAGCATTACATTGTTCGGGGTGGGGGGGATTGGTGGTTTCTGTGAAGCCATTGGGAAAGAACCCAGAATACCTAAGAATAATGTTTCTTGTCCAACTTCTGATGGAAGACCTGTCCATGATTATTCTTTTTTTTTTTTTTTGCTAGTCTTTGGGCTTGAACTCAGGGCCTGAGAACTGTCCTTGGGCTTTTTCCTCAAGGCTAGCACTCTAGCACTTGAGCCACAGCACCATTTCTGGACTTTTTTCTATGTATGTGGTATTGAGGAATCGAACCCGGGTTTTTTAGTCTCATAGTCTTTTCTCTATCATATTTGGAAAAAAGACAACAATAAATGCAGATAATCTAGGATATAACTCCACATTTGAACTTGGTTACAAGGAGGAAGTGTCATGAGCAATGCCATTATCCGTATGCCATTTGAAAATGCCAGAGCTGCATATCTGTAGCTAGAAAGCCAAAGACACATTATCAAAAGGTTTCATGCATTTGCCTTACTGAAAGGCAAAAGCATTTCTTTGAGAATGCAAAGAAATAGCATGTATGTTAAAAAGAATTATTGTAGGTAAAAGAAAAGCCTTCTTTCTTGGTTTTGAGCTCTGAACCTTACAGTAGTTAAGCATATGAGTTACCACTTGAGCGTTTTGCTAGTTCCTTCTTTGTGTTATTTCCAAAATAGGATCCTGCGTTATACCTGGGATGACGTGTATTTTGGGCCTCCTGTTTGTGCTTCCCTTTGCCACTGGAGTGGCAGATGCATACCACTGTGCCAAGTCTTGGACTGAGATAGAGTCTCTTGAACTTTTATACCAAATCCGGCTCTGAACCATGATCCCCAGATTTCTGCCTCCTAAGTAGCTAGGATTACAGGCTTATGCCACCATGCCTAGCAGACATTCCTTCAGTACAATTTAGAGAAGGTAGCAATGGAAAAAGAGAGTTAATTTTGGCATTAGGCAGATTGAACGAAGAAAGATTTCAAGAAAATGAAAAATAGCTAGTAGCGGTGGCTCATGCCTGTCCTAGCTACTCAGGAGGCTGAAATCCAAGGATTGCAGTTCAAAGCCAGCCCAGGCACTAAACTCTGAGAGACTCTTATCTCCAACTAACCACCAAAAAATCACAAGTGGCACTGTGGGTCCAGAGGTAGGGCAGTAGCCTTGAACTGAACTGCTCAGAAACAGTGCCCAGGCCCAGAGTTCAAGTCCCATGACCGACAAAAAAAAAAAAAAGAAATGCAGTTGAAAGTTGAAAAGATGAAGAAATTATTGGCAAATTAGATGAAGACAAGAGACTCAATTTATAACTAATTAGCAATATTGAGAAAAGATATCACTGATACCCTGTGCATTAAATATATACATTTGTCTAAATTAGAGAAGAGAAAGGAACAACAAAATGGTAAGACAATGGACAAAGGATGCTCATAAGTGATACTCATAAGACAATAATGAGACAATATGTTGGAAAAGAACTTTGCAACTTGTCAGGGAGAAGGGCATTGGGGAGGGAAAGTGGGACAAAATGATGGAGAGGGTAACAATGTTCAACAAGAAATGTACTTACTACCTTACTATGTAACTGTAACCTCTCTGTGTCTCTCCTTGACAATAAAATCAAATCAAATTTTTTAAAGTATTACAACACTTTAACCAGAAGCAAAAATCAAAATCAAACCAGATCACTGGAATGAAACAAATCTATAATTTTGAAGCAAAATGTATAACCTAATAATTCTCTGCCAAAGAGACTGTGGAAAAAAATACAGTATTAGACAAGAAATGGAATCTTGTAATGTTGCAAGGCCAACAATCACAAAACCTTAATGTGATACAATAAGAAACATGTGCTTCTGGTCACAAAACGCTGGACTGGCTTGGAAATTCTGCTGATCTGAGCGAGGTCACCTCAGGTCCATGGACTGTTTCATCTGTCATCGGTCTCACAACAGGTTCAATACCAAGGGCAGACACACATGTGAACTTTCCAGCCAATACTTACACTAACTTTGCTACTGTCTCATCAGTCAAAACAGGTCATATTACTTAGCCAATGTCAGCCTGTGAGAGGACAATAAAATTGCTGGACAAAAAAGAGTGGAGATAAGAAGGCTAATGAGTGAGACTGCCAATGCAATCAACCTGCCTCTGCCCTCCAGCCATAGTCCAACAGAACATACCTCTCACTATGTTAGGATTATGGAACATTTCAGTGAGGTAGAATGCACACCCTTCTAGGAAGCAGTTACTACAAAGGACTTAGAGGATTTGTGCTTGTGTTAAGTGATTTGGAATACAGCATTCTGGTCTGGATGCGTGCTGTCAGAAATCAGGAGTAAATGATGGTGGGTATGTTAGTAAACCACGTCTGCCTAGGAGGAAAGCAAGACAGGATAGCTATCTGGAGAGCTAGAGAAAGCCTTCACACAGAAGTGCCACTTACCTCTGCTGGCCAGGATAGAAGGTATTTGATCATTTCTGCACTTTGGATAGTTTGTGTGCTTTGTGGGTGTGCACACATGACAAGGCAATGCTCCATCACAGTCACAGCATGGCCCAGTCCTTATCCGTGTGCTCTAAAGTCTTTCATGTCCAACACGAGAGCACCAAAGCCAACTGTGACGCCAGAAATTCCTGGAGCTCCTGGGCTGCTCTCAGATCACTCTCACAATCAGCGACTTTATCCAACTTATTTATCAGTTGTTTCAAGAAGTGATTAAAATACTGAACTTATTTTAAAAAATAGTTTTTGGGGCTGGGAGTTTGGCCTAGAGGTAGAGTGCTTGCCTAGCATGCACAAAGACTCTGGTTCAATTCCTCGTTACCACATACATAGATAAAAGCCAGAAGTGGTGCTGAGGCTCAAGTGGTAGAGCTCTAGCCTAGAGAACATCCAAGGACAGTGCTCAGGCCCTGAGCTCAAGCCCAGGACTGGCAAAAAAATAATTTTTGGTATGAAAGTTAGCTGGGCACCAGTGGTTCATAGCAATATAATCCTTGCAATTCAGGAGGCTGAGACCTGAGGATCAGGACTAGGAAGGAAGCCTGGGAAGCAAGGTTCATGAGACTTTTTTTTGCCAGTCATGGGGCTTGTACTTAGGGCCTGAGCACTATCCTTGGACTTTTCTCAAGGCTAGAGCTCTACCATTTGAGCCATGCAACCACTTCCAGCTTCTTTCTCTGTGATGAGGAGGAATCGAACCTGGGTCTTCATGCATGCTAAGTAAGCACTCTACCACTAGGCCAAACTCCTGGCCCTCATGAGACTTTTATCTCCAGTTAACTAGCCAAAAGCCAGAGATGTGAGGGGTAGCTAAAGTGGTAAAGCTCCAGCCTTGATGGGAAAACAAATCCAGTCAAGAGCCTGAAGGCCTGCATTCAAGCCCCGGTACTGGCATTAAAAAATAGACAACTCAAAAAATGAAATCACTCCAAAACTAATCTCCAAAGTAACAACCATCCCACTAAAAGATGGGCCAAAGACTTAAAGAGAGTCTTCTGTGAAAAAGAAATAAGAATGGGGGGCTGGGAGTTTGGCCTAGTGGTTAAAGTGCTCGCCTAGCATGCATGAAGACCCGGGTTCAATTCCTCGGCACCACATACATAGAAAAAAGCTGGAAGTGGTGCTGAGGCTCAAGTGGTAGAGCTCCAGCCTTGAGAAAGTCCAAGGACAGTGCTCAGGCCCTGAGCTCAAGCCTAGGACTGGCCAAAAAAAAAAAAAAAAAAAAAAAAGAAGAATGGCCTATAGACACATGAAGAAATGCTCAACATCTCTGGTCATAAAAGAAATGCAAATCAAAACAACTCTAAGATTCCACCTCACTCCAGTTAGAATGGCCAGGATCAGGAAAACGAATAATAACAGATGCTGGAGGGGATGTGGCCAGGAGGGATCACTACTACACTGTTGGTGGGAGTGCAGAGATCTGCAATAGAGCAAAATCTTGATACATAAGGCCATATAATGTGAAGCTAATTGAAAAGACCTCCAGGATATTGAAACAAAAGCCATATAATGAATGATTGTTGTCCTTAATGTACTATGTTATCTCTCATCTCCTTTGCTGTCCCTTGGGTATCTCATATTGTTACAGTATCATTTTGTTATCTGATATATTGAATTTATTTGTATTTTTAATCTTGTTTTTTTATTTTTTTATTTTTGCCAGTCCTAAGGCTCGAACTCAGGGCCTGGACACTGTCCTTTGACCTTTTTTTCTCTTGCTACTGCTCTGCCACTTGAGCCATAGCACTGCTTCCGTTTTTTCTGTGTATGTGGTTCCAGGAATCAACCCCAGAGCTTTCTGCATGCTAGACAAACACGCTACCACTAGATCACATTCCCTGCCCCAATTAGTCTATTTTTTAATTTTGAAGTCTGAAGAAATATATACATTAAATATTTCATTAAATCAAATGAAACTTACTTGTAGTATTTTTTAATGCACCTGACAAATGTCTAGGAAAATAAAAGTGAAAAAAAATTGCAGCTCAAGAAAGAAAGCAAAAACTATTACCAAGTAATATCTTTTTGTTTGGTTGGCTTTTTAGCAGTCTGTCACTTAAATCCCATTAGGCTATTATTTAGAAAACAAACTCTGTGCTCTCTAAAGCTCAGCTGGTGCTCTGCCACTTGAGGCATGCTTCCAGTCTGGCTTTTTACTTGGAGATGAAATCTCATGAACTTTTGTGCAAGGGCTGGCTCCAAATTGTAATCTTGTGGATCTCAACCTTCAAAATACCTAAAATTGCAAAACAGAGCCACTGGCACCCAGCCAAAGTGGGGAACAAACAGATAGCAAGAAAAGCAAGTCTCCCCTGTTAGTGACCCCTTTCTCTTTTCCCATCCTTCCTTTCCTAGACTAAGTCCCAGCACTTCATCTTGTGAAATACCACTGGAGTTTCCCTCTGCAGAGAAAAGGCCACCACTGTGCTACTCGTGTTGGTGGAGTGGGTTGGTGAGTCATCTGTGCAGTTAGTGAACAACTGAATATGAGAGATGCATTTGAAACCTTTTTTTATTTTAATTTTTTGTAGGGATAATGTAGGCGTTTGAAACTTTCATGGCAATTTGCAAGCTGTTTTATGGCCGATAAGATTAATAATTGAAAATTAGTGTTTCCATTTTGTTCATTTGATTCACTTTCCCAGTGACAATTTTTTATCATACTTATAAAAATGCTATACTGTAGTACACTAGAAAAAGAACTAAATAACCAGTCCTTTGCCACAAGTCTGAGAAGCTCTGGTACAGACCACATCCATCACGGGGCCCACAGTGGCACTCTGTCATCTCTCTAGTCAGAAACATGTAATGGCTTCCTCTTGCTTCTAAGAGTGCTCCTACCTTCTTTTCCTGAATGCACACCACTCTACAAACAACTACGCCTATCAGTCATGCCTCTTATGTCTTGGGGATCCTTGAAAAAAGAGAGGCAAAGTGTAATCTCCATTATGGGAGGCCAGGGCAGGTGCCAAGTACATCTGGCCATTCAATTGCAGTCAGAGTGCCCCTGTCTCTCTCTCCCTCCTCCCTGAACCATGAGATGATGTCTGTGCTTAGAAGATAATTTGTGTGTATTTTACCTGCCATGGTGTCTTATCCAAGCTCTACTCTATAATTCCCCCAAAGCCAGACATTCAGAGATGGTCTCCTGGACAACCCCACACCACCTCTTATCCTTGGGCCCCTTTCCTCATAGATGGAACTATCTCCACCTGACCAGTTTGTTTCTCCTTGACATCTCAGTTCCAATGTTACCTTTTCCCATCCATCTTGCTCTGACCAAGATTATTTTTCTTCTCTTTTTTTTGGGGGGGGGGGTTCAGTCGTGGGGCTTGAACTCGACCTGGGTATTGTCCCCGAGCTCTTTAGTTCAAGGCTGGAGTTCTGCCACTCTGAGCTACCATGCCACTTCTGGTTTTCTGGTGGTTAATTGGAGTTAAGAGTCTCGTGGACTTTCCTGCCTGATCTGGCTTTGAATTGTGATCCTCAGATCTCAGCCTCCTGAGTAAGTAGGGTTACAGGTGTGAGCCACCTGCACCCAGCTTCTCTTAGTTCTTTAAGGCACAAGCTCTACATACATGTCTCACTTAATTCCTGAAATTTCCATTTTAGGTTGCTTTTTAAACTTTCCCTAAAGATTTCACATGCAGACTTACTATGAAATTATGAAAACTATCTTAATTGGGTAAATAAGTTCAGTTCACATGAGAAAATAATATAGAGACAGGAAATACCAAACAAGAATATATGTAGTACCCGGGCGTGGTGACTCGTGCCTGTAATCTTAGCTACTCAGGAAGCTGAGATCTGAGGATCAAGATTCAATATTTGTGAAGTAATGTACCTTCTATCTGGTGAATATAATGTAACCCTTCTATTAATTACAATAAAAATATATGAAAAAAAAAAGATTCAAAGCCAGCCCTGGCACAAAAGAACCTGAGACTCCAATTAACCTCAGAAAATGGGAAGTGGGGCTTGGCTCAAGGGTAGGGTGGTAGCCTTCAGCGGAAGAGCTCAGGGACAGTGCCCAGGGCAGAATTCAAGCCCCATGACCCCCCCCCACACAAATATATATATATATATATAGTATGGAAATGTGTATAAAATACTCACAAAGTAGATTATAAAAACAGTTTGTGGTAAGCTGGATAATGGTAGCTCATACTTGTAACCCCAGTTACTCCAGAGACTGAGATCTAAGGATCATCTAATATACAAAGATACACATAGATGGGCCAAATCTAAAGAATTGTTTTTGTGTTGTGATTTTTCTTTTTTCTCTTTTTTGATGTCAAGATTTCCTTTTGAACTAAAATTTAATTTGAAAAACCTTACTAAGAAATTATACTGCTGCTCACATATTAACTAAATTGTATCTAATGGGCAAACTCATTACATTGACTTCATTATTTTCTGATTTACGCTTGAATGGGTAATGCTCCATCCCATGAAATTGAGAGAAGGAATTAGTCAATTTGTTTAGGATTCTTTCTAGCTGGAACACAGATCATCAGCTTCCTTAGACATCAGTCTCAAAAGGAAAAGCCTAATTCTTCATAGACATGTCTACGCTGGTCAAAGACAGTAGACCTCAGGTCGTCATGTTAATCAAGAAGATTAATCTTGTGATCATTCCAGGAGTCTCAGTTTATTGGGAGTTGCTGGTTGTTGTGTGCTCAATTTTTTAACACAAAACAAATGCTATCTCTCTTTTGCCTGGAAAAGTTCGGCCACAGATGAGTCTCCAGCTTAGGAGTAGACCTAGTTTAAAACTCAGCTTTCTCATTACCATGGGTCATCATGGGTAAAGATGATGCATAAATACTCAAGTCCTCATCATTTAGATGACAATAATTATAGAGAAGCAAGAGCTGGATTCCCTTTGAAAAACTTGCAAGGGACCATGATTCATGTTGTCTATATTTTCTGCCAGAAATG
Organism: Megascapheus bottae; assembly: GCF_031878675.1. Classification (NCBI taxonomy): domain Eukaryota; kingdom Metazoa; phylum Chordata; class Mammalia; order Rodentia; family Geomyidae; genus Megascapheus; species Megascapheus bottae. The sequence goes on from NC_143526.1 coordinate 5,665,382, forward strand.
TTACTTATTTTGTGATAAGAAAAAATGTGCTAAAGAATTGATTGCCCCTGTGGGTTGCCATGGAGCCCTGCATGGTATTCTGTGAGAACATTTCCATCCGGCCTCTGCTTGTTTACTTTGCTAGCTTCTCAGGGTTGTGATCTCTGAAACTAGTAGCACCCCACACTCAGGGCAAACACAACATTCCTCCGTGAGCAGTCTAATGGTGACATGTTTGCAGAGCTAAATTGAATTGCTCAATGCCCAAAGACAAACACACACCAAGCAGGAATCTGTGGTGTTCCTTGGGAAATTCAAAATTAAATTGGTCCTTATGACCAGAGCTAGCTGGGCCCCCAAAATCTGAGTCTGTAAGACTCACCTGTCTGGATGAAGCATGAGCTGAACTGAACCAAAGGAAAGGTAAGCAAACCTTGTTGGAAATATTCATTAGATTTGATGGACATTTCAGCAAGCAGTCTTCCCCTGCTCTGTCGGTGCAGAAGCATGGCCTGAGATGATTTATCCAGTTGGTATTGATTCTTTTTTGGGCAATCCAGAGAGTTTTTCATGAAAGTGCCTGGGAAATGGAGCACGTTCCCAGGACGGATGTATTAAGCAGCAATGATTTTTCACTTAGCTGCTGTGTGTTCATGTCTCTGTATAAAATAATACTCTCTGAGATGTGTACACAGGTTTTCCCTAGCAGAGAACATAGTTCTTTCACAGATATCAAACCCATTTTTCCCACTACTGTGGCTCCAAAAGTATGGCCTCCCTAGAAAGCATGTTGGCTTTTTAAAGGATGTTAACATTACATATTGGCCAACAAAAGACTATTCTGGGAGACGCAGGCATTCTGGCATCACTAATCTCCATTGTTGACTTGATTGGATGAAAAATATCTAAGTAAAACCCAGATACCTAAGGCCATATAGGATGAGGGTAAATGAAAGGACCTCCAGAATATGGAAACAAGAGCCATATAATGTGTGATTGTTGTGCTGTTATTTCTCATCTCTTTTGTTGTCCCTTGGTTATTCTCGTATTGTTACAGTGTCTTATCTTGTTATCTGGTATATTGTATATACGTTTATTTGTTTATTTGAAATTGGATAGGAAAGTGGGGGAAAAGAAGAGGGGAGGGGCTTGGGGGAGGGAAATGGAGACAAAAACATGAGAAGGGGTATCAATGTTTGTGAAGTAATGCACTGTCTACCTGGCAAATATAACTGCAACCCTTCTATTAATAGGAAGAAAGAAAGAAACGAAGAAAGAAGAAAGAAAGAAAGAAAGAAAGAAAGAAAGAAAGAAAGAAAGAAAGAAAGAAAAGAAAGAAAGAAAATATCCAGATAAGTGAAGCACACCTTATTGTGTCTTGGTAGATGATTGTAGATGGGAATAATTAAGAAGGTAAGACCTGCTTAGAATGTGGGCATACCAATAGGTCTCCGGCATAGGCATATTCTTTCTGTGTGTCATGTCTCTCAGGGTCTCTCTGTCTGTCTCTCCCTCCCCCCCTACTTCCTGGAAGCCATGAAATGAGCCTCTATGTTGTATCATACCCACCCTGCCATGATAGATTGAAATCTCTGAAATGATGAGACAAAATAAAATTTTATAAATGTTTGTCTTAGGTATTTATACAGCCTGATTTTGTTGTTTCCAGAAACACATGACTTCCCAGGCTTCTTAGTCACACACACACACACACACACACACACACACACACACACACACACACACATACACACACACACGCACACACACGCACACACAAATCATTCAAACACTTAAATCATATGTGAAAGGACTAACTGCCGGTATAAAATCTCATAGTTGGAGAATTAGAGACATTGTGATCTTGCCTAGCATTTTAGCAGTATGAGGTGGCTTTCAAACCTACTGTCCACTCAGAATGTCAAAATATAACCTTATTTGAAATAGGGTCTTTGCAGAAAGTGTATGGGTAAGTTTTAAGATGAGTTTATCCTGGATCAAGGCAGACATTAAACCCAACAGAAAGTACTAGTACTAGAAGGCATAGGAAAATTCACATCAAAATGGGGAAGGTTGGATAAAGACAAAGCATAAATTGAAAGGCAACTGCCACAATCCTAAGAATGCCGAGAGCTTTCAGAAACAAAATGAGGCTAGAAGGATTCTCCTCAAGTCCTTGGTGTGGTCTTGTCCAGCAATTTGATTTTGGAGCCCAAAATAGGAGGTCATATATTTCTGTTGTCTGGAGTCATCAAGGTTGTAGTAATGTGTCCTTGAAGTCTTGACAACGAATACATTCATAACATCATGATTCTGAAATCACTAAACAGATTGGATAAATCACAAGAGGTCATGAAGCTGTGTTCCCAAACATGTCAAAGCTTTATTTTCAACCCCAACTTTAAAAATATTTAAAATCCATACTTGTGGTTTGGACAAAATAAGGCTGAAAATGGAATCTCAAATAAGTCCTTTTTGAAACAAGAGGAGACAGGATATTCTCTTTTCCTCACAGCTCAGCCAGAAGGTGGTGTGTGTGAATTAAGAACATAGGCTATAGTCAAACAAACTGGCCATTCCCTGACTGGCTTAATCTCTTACCTCCAGGTTTTTTTTATAATCTGTAGACTAAGATGAGGTAAGTGTATCTAGGGATAAATAACTCAGTTGTAAAAGTGCTAAGTCAATATTGGAATAGATTAGCAATTAATAGACTGAAAGTTAGATACATAAGTGAGAAGTAGGTAGAACCAGGAATCAGGTACTTGAAATGTGTGCAGTGGGGTCAAGGGGAAAGGGATAGACAAATGAAGAGAAGAATACAGTCAATAATTCAATGTATCTCCTACAGAACTAAGAAAAGTGAGGAAAAAAGGGATAGGTTGGGAGGTAAGAGTGAGATTGTTGAAAGGGGTGACTGATTAAGATGCATTATATTCATAAACTGCCTTGTTAAACGGCAACTCTTTTGTATTAACTACTTAATGATAGTAAGAGAAGAAGAGAAGCAGATGGAAATACATTATAGCACAAGACAAGACAATACAATCCAACACTGATAAACATGTTCCATTTCTTACTCTGTTCATTTGTTTGGATTTGACGGGAAATAATTCAATTAGGAAAAAAAAATCCAGAGGAATTTGAGGTGCACACATGCTGGGAGGAAAAGCATGAGAAAATACCAAGTGCAGAAACTCAAAGAAATGCATTCAAGGACTTTCACAGCTGTTAGGGAAGGAGGGAGGCAGAGAGCCAGACCAGCTACCAGTAGTGTCTTTAGTGGTAGATACCACCAGCTACTTTAGTTGCACTGGAGTACCCCTCAGAGAGCACTGGGATGAATAGATGCCAGATTTTACCACTGGGAAAGTTTTCTTAGATCTTTTGCCATTTCTGTACAAGGGAAGCTCTCTAGGTAAAATATTTAGAAGCATTTCACTGAATGTCCCAGGCTCAGGTAGGAACTTCTACAAGGGACCAGCTAATAGAAGTGGGATGACTTAACTCAAGGAATTCCAGAAACCAGCCTGAAAAATAAAAAACTCCTATAATTCCATCACCTCCCTTCAAAACAAGAAGGAAAAAAAGCCAGGATGGCCAGGATGAGAAAGAACACACTTTCAGCCTTGGAGAACCAGGAATCCCCAGCCACATTAAAACTACCACATGCCTTATATCACTCTCTGTCTTTCCTCTTCTCTCCTGAATCGCTGGGTCTGAAACTACAGCTAAGGGACACTGGGAATACAAGCAGAGGAAAACAAGTGGGTGACTCTTACATTCCCCCTCTTGTAGCTTCCACCCTATAGCCCAATCTAAGGAGAGGGAAAAGACTTACTTCCAAGTTAGGATTTATTTCATATAGAGGGGCACTCTGATGTGTGGATCAAAAAGACATAGAGGCAGGTACCAATAGCAAATGCTTGTAATCCTATCTACTGAGGAGATTAAGATCTGAGGATTGTGGTTTGAGGCTAATCCAAGCAGAAAGTCTATAAGACTTATATATCCAATTAACCACACCCACCCAAAAAAAACTCCGAAAGTTATGCTGTGGTTCAAGTGGTAGACTGTTCACTTTGAGAAAAAAAAAGCTCAAAAAGGTCCTGAATTCAAGTTCCAGTGCTGATACACATACATACCTAAAAATAGATATAAGATTCAAAATTATATCATGAATGTTACATAAAAGATTAAGCTGTCATATTTTAAATGATCTTTAAGTAGTTGTACAAAGGAGTTGCTATTCAAGGGCCAGGAGCATGGCCTAGTGGTAGCATGCTTGCCTGGCATGCACAAAGCCCTGGGTTTGATTACCTGAAACCACATACACAGAAAAGGTTGGAAGTGGCAGTGTGCTAGCCTTGAGCAAAATAAATAGTGTTCAAGGATAGTGCCTAAGCCAGAGTTCAAGCCCCAGGACTGGCAATAAATTAAATAAATAAAAAATAAAGAGTTGCTATTCCCCCCAAAAAAGTTTATGGATGCAATGCATCTTAATGTCACACATTACTAATCATAGTTGTTCAGTATACTGTTATTATTTCTTACACATAAAATCTCAGAAAATGACAACCAAAAAAAGACACAAGTACCCACCACTCAGATTAAACAACTATTATGATTTGTGCTCTCCCTCTCTCCCTCTCCCTCTCCCTCTCCCTCTCCCTCCTCCCCCCTCTCTCTTTCTCTCTCCAGTCCTGGGGCTTGAACTCAATTGCCTGGGCACTGTCCCTGAGCTTCTTTTGTGCAAAGCAAGCACTCTACCACTTGAGCACTTCCAGCTTTTTTCTGTGTATGTGGTACTGAGGAATAGAACCCAGGGCTTCATGAATGTTAGACAAGCACTCTACCACTAAGCTACATTCCCAACTCTCTTCACTTTCTTTGTTTATAGTCATTCCAAATATAGCTATTGAAAGCACCCATCCCAGAAGACCAGGCAGACACAGTCATAGAAAGGAAAAGTTTACTAGCCAGCTGAGCCTGACAAGGCCACCTTCCCTCATGGGAGAGGGAGAAAAATGGTGCCTGTCCCTGTTCAGGGGCAACTTTATAACATCAGGGCTTGAGGCCAGAGGTACTGTGCATGGGCAGCTAGGTCTGGGTGGAGACAGTTTTCTTTTCTTGTGAAGGGCAGGGTGGTCTGGTGTGGGTGAAGGTGCAGTTGGGGGCTAGAGATACATGCTACTAAATGCTATGGCCGCCGTTCCCCCTTCTTTCTTCTTCTCTAAGGAAATAACCTCACATTGACATTGGCAAAGCTGAATCTCATTCATGTTCTTATACTTTCATAATGTGTGTGGGTAACCTTTATGAGATGTAGTGGGGTGAATGGATGGGGAGAAGAAAGGGTAAAAGGGACACTCCTAGGGAGACTAGCAAGGTATCTGATAAAGGCTGTAGCCCTTACATATGTACACAGATACTCCAAGAAAGGATGGAGAAAGGAAGGAAGAATGAGCTCAGAGTGACATACTAAAGGAGTCAGTGAGGGTGTGGTTTACCATACAAAAAGTGGTGCCTGGAGGAGAAGCTTCAAGTGGCTTCCAATTCCAAGTATTTGCTCTTATATCATGGTGTTTATTTCCTTATGCCAGGGATTCTCTACTGGGGTGATTTTACCCCCTAGAGACATTTAATTATCACAACTGCAGGGTGCCACTGGCATCTCTTAGGTAGGAGCCAAGGATGTCATAATACACACAGCAGCTCCTACCCCCTCCCTGGTGAACAATTATTTGGCCTCCATTCAGTAGCGTGCTGCAATTGAGAGCCTTGCTTTATGCTAATGCTAACCAAAATAAAGATTGGATCTGGGGAACTTTCTGATTTGGGAAGGCTGTCAGAAAATCATCTTATCGGTGTTAGTGGGATTAAGGTTGTAAAAATGAAAAGGTTTCTCTAAAACATAGAAGCAATAATTTTTATATAGCTCACTATAAATGACTGTGTGTGTGTGTGTGTGTGTGTGTGTGTGTGTGTGTGTGTGTGTGAGTTGACTGGAAAGAATTGTTTGTTTCTGATCACTGTGTAGAGTTCTTGACATAGGCTTTAGAGTCAGCCAGATCTTGGCTCACAACTTACCTCTGCCTTTTATGAACTGTGCACATCAGCCATGCTTCAATGAAGGAAGGACCCACAATAGAGTTTATGGAATAAAAGAGGTTGAGGTAAGACCAAGACCTTACTCACGTGTGGAAGGGTCCCATGGAGATTGAACAGTCTGGGGAAAGTCACTACCCAGTGCTCCTGAGCACTAGGGATGAGCCCAAAAGCGATCAAGGGCCTTAAAAAGTCCAGCTCCTAGCAAGGACAGACAGTACCAGAGTGCCATGAAAATGTTACTCATTGTTGGTCTGCAGGGCAGCCATGGGGAGGCGAATAGATCTATAATCTGATTCTGTGCTGTATATCTGAAGTGAACTGTAAAGAAAAGCTGGTCACCTCCACATCCAATCTCCTCAGGACAACTTTCAGAGAATGAACTGCACCCTCCAAATTCAGGCTTCCTTTGACTTAATTCTAACTCCAGACCATGAAAACAAAGTGAGCTCTGAGAACCTGACCCCATTTTAGTCAAGTTGATGCCATGAAAAACCATGTCAACTGGGATTGGATGAATTATTGGAGCTCAAAATCTCCGTTTCCTCATGTGCAATATGGATATAATATTTACAAAAACTTCAAGCTGTGAAAACTCATAAAGAAAATACCAGTAAGTTGCTGCACACTGGTGGCTCATGCCTGTAGTCTTAGCTACTAAGCAGGCTGAGATCTGAGGATCCTGGTTGAAAGCCAGCCCAGACAGGAAAATCTATGGGATTATTCCCAATAAACCACCAAAACGCTGCAAGTAGCAATATGGCTCAAGTGGTAAAGTGCTAGCATTGAAAAAAAAAAAAAGCCAAGTGGGAGCTGGAGGCCCTGAGTTCAAATCTAAGTACCAACACACACACACACACACACACACACAGGCACAGACACAGAGAGTGAGCAAGTGAGAAGGGGGGGGGAGGCTTATTTGACCTTGACTTCAGCAAGGAGAGTCTATAGCTCTATGTACTTTTAAAAAGGAGAATAAGAGAAAACATGTACTGAAGGTCACATTTTGTAGATGATAAGAGTGATGACACTGAGGGGTTCACTTCTGAAGCTGACCTGTTCTATGACTTTGCACAAAATCCTAGACCCTGGCATCCTCTCATTGATGATGGTGAGAAAGCCATTCTGCTCCTGCCTCCCCACCTTGTAAGTTATGAGAGCTACTTGAGAGAAAATTCCTATTCCAGTGCTCTATAATATTACTGGCTCCTCTTCACAATGGGAAAAGTTCCCTACTAAGCACCACTCACTGTAGGTCTTCACTGAACTGAGATCCTACGGGCATTTTCTCCCTCCTGATTATTAGACACTGAGCAGGGAATAGATCTGTGAAATGGAACTGTTTTCCAGCCAGTGTTCATAGACACATCCCGAAGAGATAGGGACACTCCTTTCTATGAGAGATGTTAAATTTACTGAGGAGATAAGAGGAGCTCACCATTTATATATTCAACTATTACTATGCTTGCTAGTGTCACGGTATCACTTACAGACCCAGAAAGCCATCCTCTGTCAAGCTCTGCTCTAGCACCTTCCAGACTGTAGACATACAACTATCACCTCCTCCTTCCTTCCCTCTCATGAACAGACAGCATAAGCCAGAGACAGCATATTCTGTCTTGTCAAGGGAGTCTCAGAAACTTAACAGTAGAATAACAAGTCCAGCCTCTTCATGTTTTAAACATAGAGACATGAAAACCTTATTCAAGATTGCAAGATAGAAGAAAACTAAGGGCAGTAGCCAGGCACAGATGGCTCACACTTGTAATCCTAGCTACTCAGGAGGCTGAGATCTGCAGATTGTGATTTGAACCCAGCCCCTGTGGGAAAGTCCATGAGATTCTTAGCTCTAATACCACTAAAAGGCTAGAAATGAAGCTGTGGCTCAAGTGCTAGAGCACCAGCCCTGAGCAAAACAAAGCTAAAGGGAAGCATTGATGCCTTGAATTCAAGCCCCAGTACTACACACACACACACACACACACACACACACACACACACACACACACACACACACACACAAGTAAGGGTAATGACCAAATGATTCCTAGTCCCAGGTCCTTCTCTGGTTGCCAACAAAACCTGGACACCACTGGTTACTGAGCTTCCTCTCCCATGCCCTCCCTGGTTCTGCTGACCACACCTATCAATACGAAAAATTCAAAGCTTTACAAACGGTAGAGTCTTTGAAAAGTACCTGGGCCATCCCCAAGGACAGCTGTGTTGCCAGAGTTCCCTCGTTGACCGTAGCTTTCTCTTGCTGGCTGTGTTTCATCCTAACTGCAATCTCTTCACCCCTACCCTCTTTTCTTGTGAGTCAAGATGCATGAAAAAGGCTTTCTGTAGCTCTTCGTTCACAGCATATGTCCATGGGCTGCAGGTTTCCAATTTTACCTTTTAGTGGAATGTTCCCTATTAGAGAAAGATTAAAACAAACTGGAAGAAATGAGCACCATCTGTGAACTTGAACTTGCTTTTCCCAGGTGCCCGACTCTCTGGAAGTAGGATTTTGGCATCTATCTGGGATCTACTTCCCAGTGACCCCACCAACCATGACTAGCGACCCGTTCTTCAAACATCTGTCATGCATTCATCTGATTGAAGCCTTCAAACCTAGCATCAGCCTTTAAAGGACAACTAAAAGATCATGCCTTTGGGGACATCTTCTCTTTCATATTTCTTTTTGGAGACAGTCTCACTATACGGTGTTTTTCTTAATTTAAATTTTACTGCCAAGATAATGGACAGAAGAGTTACATTTACATATGTAAGATAATGCATATATTTCAAATACTGTTGTCGAATGTTGTTACCCGCTCTCTCATTTTTCTCCCACTTTCCCTCCCCCCACACACCCTCCCAAGTCATGCTGTTCATTTCCAACATATTGTCTTGTATGACTGTGGCATTGGTTCACCCTTTGTCCTTTGTGTCACCATTTTGTTGTTCCCCATCCCTTCCACTATTCAGATAAACATAGATACAAGACCTAGGACCTCTTGGGAGTAGATGAACAGATCAAGATACACACAATGCAATTCTAAACTTCCATCAGAAAGAACAGTATTACCCCATTCGTAATGAAATGGAAAGACTTGAAAAAAATCAAATTAAGTGAAGTAAGACAGAGCCTCCCCCCCAAAAAGAATATGGGCTCCATGGTTTCTCTCATTTGTAATAATTAGTATATGTCTAGGACTTCCTTAGCAGAAGACCACAATAGCTCAGTAGCTAAATACATATCACCATATAAGATGATGCAAAGTGAAATGGACTTCAAGATATGAAAATGAGGTTTTTCTTAGTTGTTCATGTTCTTAATGTACTGTATGAAGTTATTTCTTTTTTCTTTCATTTAAAAAATTATTTTAATGTATAGAGGGGATACAGTTATATTCACCAGATAGAAAATGCATTATTTCTCACACATTGATACCCCTTCTCAAGTTTTTGTCTGTACTTCTCTCCCCCACACCCGCTCTCCTAATCTTTTTTCCCTTCCTACTTCAAATAAATAAATAAACACACACACACACACACATATATATATACAATATTATAATATACCAGGTAACATAGTCAGATACATTGTAACAATATGAGATTAACCAGAGGGCAACACAAGAGATTTCTTTCATTTTGTTTGGCCAGTCCTAGGCCTTGAACTCAGGGTCTAGGCACTTTTTCAAGGCTAGAGCTCTACCACTTGAGCCACAGCACCATTTCTGGCTTTTTTCTATGTATGTGGTACCGAGGAATTGAACACGGGTCTTTGTGCATGCTAGGCAAGCACTCTACCACTAGGCTAACCTCCTGGCCCTTCTTTCATTTTTTGTTCACTTCGTTAATCCCTTGTTGTCACTGAATTTGATTTCTGTACAGTGTCTTACATTACTCAATTATGTTTCCACCTTCCAAATGCCAGAAATACAGGAGTGTGTTACCATGCCTGGCTCTTTTGGCTAGTTCTCCTCAGGCTATCTCTCAGCTTACTCCTGGGTTCATCCCTCTCCCATGTCTAGCTCTGAAATTCACCTCAAATACCTTTTATTCAGACAGCCAACAAAGGGCTTCATTTGCTAGGGTTTAAACACTCTGCGAGTGGTATTTGTCTTGGCTTACTTAAGTTGCCACAATAAAATATCACTGACTGGGCGGCTTAAACAACAGAAATATTTGTTCTCAACCTCTGGAGAAAAGAAGTCTGAGATCAGGGCTAGCATAGCCAGAACCTGGTGAAGGCATTTCTCCTTGGGAAACACCAGGCCCCTCCTATCTGTCCTCACAGAGAAGAAACTGAGAAATTACCCTCACTCTTCGTATTTCTTATAAATCCTATTGGATTAGGCCCTTACCCTCATGACCTTGTTTAACCCTAATTACTTCCTAAACCACCTGCCTCCCAATACAGTTAAGGACTTCATATTTTAATGGAGGAACGTACAATTCAGTCCATAGCAGAACTCACAGCCAATCAAAAAAAGACACGATTCCCATCCTCCTGGGCTACCTAAACTTGTCAAAGTAGCCATCCTTTCTGGGCCACCATTTTCTCATCTATGGAACAGAGTAAGTGATGCTAGTTCTATTTTCACCCAGTCACTATGAAGATCTAGTGAGCTCTTATAGTTAGTCTACAGGAGGATTTGGCACTGAGAAAGCATCTAATATATATTATTTCTTCCTACGGTTACTGTTGTCTAGAAAAAATATTGATCAACAAATTCCAAAGGCTCTAATTATAAGGCTCTAAGTAGCTCAGCAAAGGTGAGGCACACTGCCCAGAGGGGCCTGAATGATATAAGACAGAGACCCTCCTGACCCTCAAGAGGAACAAGGAGCATACGCCCCGACTAAGATGCGACCGAGAAAGGTTAGGGCTGACTGGCCGCCTTCACCCAGCCCTCCCTCACCGGAGGGAAGACATAGATGCACCAGGGAGACTGTCACAGCAGAACTCGTTTATTCCAGAAGTACATTGGGCTAAAATAGGATGCAGGAGCCTATCAGCAAAGAGGTGGGCATGGCAGGGGGAGGTAGGTACTGTCTGAGAGGGCAGTGAGGCCAATCCCAGTTCACAAACCACAGCCAAACCTCCCAACGAGGAGACAGGCCCGTTGAATCTCAAGACCAGGAAATGAGCCCGTTTTCCTGATGTGATGTGCCCCACAAGGAAGCACAAGAGATTCTTAAGAAAGTGGCCCTGGAACTAAAATCTGAAGAAAGAGTAGACAGTAATGTTCCATGAGAGAGAGGAAGAGCTTCTGGGCAGGAGAATTCCAATAAGGAAAATCCTTGAGGCAGAAAACTATATAAGAAGTTCAAAGAACTCAAGGAGTGTGGGCTGGGATAGAGAATGAGTGAGGCCAACAAAGCCTGCTGAGCAATGTCAGAAAGGCAGACTCACTGGATGTTTTGAGGAAGTTTCTTTCTCATAACATTGGAAAGCCCAGCATGATTTCAAAGACCACACTGACATTTATTAGACGGGTAGTGTGCTCTATTTGGTAGATAGAGGATCTGCATTTACCAATGTCCTCCCACTCATTCCTTGCTTCCAATAGCTCTAGGTAATGCCTTAATTCTTTGAAGTGCTTGCCTTGGGGGCACACAGACAATCTTGTCTAGTCCTTCACACTGCCTATGGGGCAAGGTGACCGTCGGTAGTCCTCCTCCACCATTCTGGGTCATAAGATCCAGAAGGCCATTTGGAAGAACATAACACATGATGACTGACCAGATAATAAGCCTCCTAAACTTGCTCCCAATTAAACACAACTCTTGACAACTAACTGAATAAACTTTCATAGAGAGCGATCCCTCCCCTTGCCCTTCAAGAGACTCAGTAATTATAGTTGGGGTCCAGATCCCATCTAATTTAGATTTTTTAGGGTCCTGACAGAAACTACTATCTACTACACTATTTGAGAACCCTAAACAAAGGTCATACTTACAGAGTTATGTGAAGGCATAAGGAGCCCAGAAAGGATGTTCTGGTACCAGATAGCCAGAAACACTGAGAAACCCAGCCACTCCCACAACTACACTTCATACGAACACCAATCTCAATTCCCCTAGTAACACTGGTTCTAATCTGGTTTCCTCGTTCTCCTCTTCAATTCTCCCCCTCCTCCACCAAGTGGTACAAGTTGTGTCTCTTCATAAATGAGCTCCTGATTCTGTATTCTGTTTCCTCTTACACTCCAATGTTAGTACTCCAATCGGAGCCTCCTAATCCCAGGATAGGTTTATTTCAAACTATGCCTTCTTGGAGACTCAGAATAAAAGCCTTTTATCTCAAGTGCTGAGTTCTCACAAGTCAAAAGAACTTGGCTTTCAGACTGTCATTCCAGTTGTGGCCTTTCAACACTTTTCAAAGTTAGTAATAATATCTTTATTCTATGCTCTATCCATCTTCCACTACAGGAAAGAAAGCTATACATTTCAATGGAAGGAGAGAAACAATAAGCAATTCAAAGCATTCAAGGATTTTGGAACGTAAAAGTACATTCATTTTTTTAAATACTCTTATTACTTTATTTTTCTAGATTTTTGCAATTTTCTTGTAAAGGTGATATACCCAGGGGTCACAGTTACATGAGTCAGGTAATGAGTAGATTTCCTTTTGAACAGTGTCAGCCTTTCCATCATTCTCTCCTAGTTCCCCCACTCCTGACTTCCGTCCTCCCTGCTACCCAAGTTACATAGTTCATTTCCAACAGAGTGTCTAGAGGTTTCACTGCTGAATTGGTTTATCCTTTGTCCCATCATTTCTGTGCTTTATTTTTAAAATACCATCTCATACCATTTTTAAGCCTGAGGGATACTATTCAGTAGAGACCCAGGTACTACTCTGTAAATGACCTCTCTTCTGGGAAGCATGTTTGAATGACTTCATCAGAAAAACAAAACAAATAGTACATTTAATTAGTAAGTTTTTTGGTGTGTTTTTGTGTTGTTGTTGTTGTTTGTTTGTTTGTTTGTTTTTTCAGAATCCTAATCCAGTCATGCTTCCTGGTGATTGCCATCTATGAAAATATATTGAGTTAGGTCCACCCAGACAAAAAAGCTCCTTCTGCATTGTTCTCCCTTGGTAGACATATGGCGCCTTCCCTAGAAGTCTCCAACTAGCAGCATTCATACCCCAGGTCACTGGCTCACCTACAAGCAATGGTAGGTCCCTCAGGTTCTAAGGTCTTTGCTGGGATCACACCTCCTCCCCACCCTCTCCCTATATATCAGTCTCCACCATGAGTCCACCCCCTTGATCCCCTTGTCCTTTCCCTTTGCCCTTTGTCCCTCTTTCTCTTCTCCTGCATGCCTCCATCTTGTGCAGACCAGCAGTATGCTCTTCCCCCAATAAACTCTTTACTTTCTGAACCATGCGGTGGTCTCCTTTCACTGACCCTTATAGTTACTACAGAGGTCATTGTTGAATTAGAGTGATCTCAGAACATCTTGGCAGCAAGTTTTAGACTTGCTGTCTAACCTACTGTCCTGAATTAATTACAAACAGCTGATTCTTCCAGTAGATTTGGATTTTACTTATTTATTTCTCCTTTCCCTGAACCTAACATAATGGTGTTGACACTCAGGAAGGGTAAGTGTCATGAGCTGTTGGATTCCCTCCTCTTCTCTTTCTGAGTGCTAATTTACCTTCTGGCCATCCCTCCATGGGCCCAAACTACCAGCCATAGGAGCTCCACATTGGACTTCCTGCCTTTACCACTGCTGGCCCTGCATCTATACCATACTGCTCTCTGTTCTCCTCCTCAATCCCTCTACTTCTGGTGAGTGACTTGTAAGACCTCTGACTCTGTCTCTCAACATGGCACCATGCCAGAGGGATTCCCCTATGCCTCTTGTGGTAGTCATTTCTTATTCAGGGATGCCTGAATAGAGAATTTGACTCTCATTTTAAGAGACTTTGGGTGGCCAGGGACACCTCCCATCTTTAGCCTCTTTATGCTCACCAGATGCCAGACACCAGACTCCCTCCCTCTCTGCATTTCTCATTCCAGTCTCTTCTGAACCAGGATACTGCTTTGAAGTGTGTCCTACCCTTTCTCCTATCCCTTCACGCAAAGACTCCATAAAACCAAAGTGCCATATTTTTATCGCCAGTTTCTGCTAGAGCAATAGTAAATGGCCAGAAGTTCTATACATTCATGCTTTCCTCCATCATCTTTATCTATCTGTCTGACTCTTGTCTCTCCTTTCTGGAACTTGTAATCCTCCTGCCTCATCCTCCTTGTTGATTACTAGCTTGAGCCACCATGCCTGGCCTCTCTCTTTTCTCATTAGCCTCCCAGCCATCTCTACAAAGGTAACTTTCCTTATCTCTTCCTTTCACTCTTTCACCCTCTGCCTCTTTCCTTGTGCCCTTGAGAGTAAAACACAGACTGGGTCCTGGAGCTCCCTCTAGATTTCCTCTTGAATGCTAATCATCTTGGGCTTAAATTCTCTTAGCTAATGCTATCTGTCTCCCTGTCTCACCAACACTCTATTACTATGTGCTCCTGCTTGTCTGCTTTCTTGTTTTCTTACTTAATAAAGCTCCACCTAGCTTTCTTACTATTGTGACTTATCCAGAAATTCGCCATGTTGGCCACAAGGTGGATTTTCATGTGACAACCCCCCCCACACACACACTACCAGCAAATGTTCAAAGGTCAATTTGTATGCTAATGTGTTCCTTTACCAAAATTGTTTTAAAGATTTTCTAATAACTGGCTCTACAGGCCAAAAGAAAACAAAAGTAGGTAAACTCCAAAAAAGGTTGTAAACTCAAGCTGCAATGAATCTCATCAGATTTGTGTGTTAACAAATGTGTCTAATAGTTATGATTAGGTAATATAAAGAAAAAGAAAGAAACTGAGGAAACAAAAATGGTTTCTTTGGATAAGAAAGGATTTAGAAAGTAAGAATTGTCTTAAATGTTTGTTCCAAAATGGAAAAAGGAAGAAAATTAAGACAAATCCCAGAAGGTTTGAGTAAGTAGCAGATGGTAAGAATATATCTTGAGTTTATAAACTAGAGTTTATGAGTAAAGTTGGTATGTAATTAAGTTGGCTGTGATTTAAATAAGGTCAAGATCAATACACTGATGTAGAATCAGCATCTCATTCTTTATGTCTATCTGTGAAAGTTTTTAATATGTGCTTCCCAAAGATGTGAACTGCCTTTGATATAGAGCCATATTGTTAATAAGTAACAATTTCAAGTGTTATATTCAGTTAAAAATTAACTACCTTGTTTTGAAATTCTCATCAAGTCTACTGAGTTTTGTCATGGCACATTTTATCCTCTGCAGTATTGGTCATACCCACAGAGGAATAAATAACTCTTGCAAGTATTTATTGGTCAAACTTAATTTGCATTCTTAGTAAATTCGAGGTAAGCCCTGCTTAGAAACTATTTCTATTGATCTCCTTGTTGCTTCAATTGAAAACATAAGGGCAAAGGCTCATTTGGTTTGACAATCATAGTTCAGAAATCATAGAGCAGAAAAGTCCCTCTGAGACTCTTTTTCATTTTTATTGTTAGAGTGATGTACAGAGGGGTTACAGTTACATTCATCAGGTAATGGGTACATTACTTCTTGAACTTGTTACCCCTTCCCATTTTCTTCCCCTTCCCACCCCTCCCACTCATCTTGTTTTTCCCTTACCTTTTCCAAACAAACAAATAAATGTGTATACAATATACCAGGTACCATATCCAGATGCAGCAACAACATGAGTAAACCATAAAGGGAAAAGAGACAAAAGAAATAGCTTCACACAGTACATTAAGAGCAACAATCACTATTAAATCCACTAGCACAATAATGTACATTGCAGCACTATTTACCATAATGAAGATGTGGAACCAACCCAGATGCCCCTCAGTTGAGTGGATCAACAAGATGTGGTATTTATACACAATGGAATTCTATGCTGCTGTCAGAAGGAACAACATCGCCCCATTTGTAAGAAAATGGAAAGACTTGGAAAAAGTCATATTAAGTGAAGTAAGCCTGCTCAATGGTTTCCCTCAATTGTCATAATCAGTAGAGCAAAACCTAGATACATAAGGCAATATAGTATGATGCTAATGAAAGGACCTCCAGGATATAGAAACAAAAGCCATATAATGAGTGATTGTTGTCCTTAATGTACTGTTATCTCTCATCTCTTTTGCTGTCCCTTGTTATCTCATATTGTTACAGTATTTTACTATGTTATCTGATATATTGTATATAGGTTTTTCGGGTTATTTGAAATAGGACAGGGAAAGGGGGAAAACAAGATGAGGGGCGGGGTTGGAGGGAGGGTAATGGGGACCAAAACATGAGAAAGGGTATCAATGTTTGTGAAGTAATGTACCTTCTATCTGGTGAATATAATGTAACCCTTCTATTAATTACAATAAAAATATATGAAAAAAGAACAACGATCACAAAGATAAAACTCTTGTTTCCATATTCTGAAGTTCATTTCACTTAGCTGCATCCTCTGACACTCTTATCTCTAATTAACCAGCAGAATGCTGAAAGTAGAACAGCAGCTCAAAGTGATCGAGTACTAGCCCTCAGCAAAATTGCTCAAGGACAGTTCCCAGGCCCTAAGTTCAAGCCCCATGACTGGCAGGAGATAAGAGCTAGCCGAATCATCCAATTTTTAATTTTCTCCCCTGAACCCTTCCATCTTCTTTTGAGTGCCCTCAAATAATATTTTTTTGCCTTGTAAGACTTCTTCCAGATTCCATCCTTACCTGCATTCACCACCAGTCTTGTGCTGGATAATATCTCTGCCTTCCACTCTTAAAGTCAATGTCCTTTGCCAGCAGGAAGTAACCAGAGAGAACCAATGCCTCTTTAAAACTATCAAAATACTGTCATGATAGATCCACTTAGGTAAAATGGCCCCCTCGACTTTGACCTCCCTCAGTACACATATGGCCCCTTCCGTAGAGATCTCCAACCAACATTCACATCCCAGGTAATTGGCTCACCTACGGGCAATGGGAGGTTCCCCTAGCTCTTTCCTGTGAGCACACCTCCTCACCCTCTTCCTAAGTAACAGTCCATCATTAGTTCAGCCTCTTTTATTCTCTTACCCTTGACCCCTTGGCAGCCTTTCCTTCCCTCTCCTTGCCCCTTCTCCCTCTTTCCCGTCCCTTTCATCTCTTGCGCCCCTTACATGCCTCCATCTTGCACAGGCCAGCAGTACGCCACCCCTCCCCCCACAATAAGCTGTTTTCTGACTGAACCATGTGGTAGTATCTTTCCTCAAACCTTACAGTTACTACAGAGCATCCTGGCTGAATGAGAATGATCTCAGAAGTTCGCAGTAGCAAATTTTATAGCAACTATCTAGCCTACTGTCCTAAGTTACTCATAGAGAGAGCGGATTCCTCCAGTAGATTTGGATTTTACTTATTTATTTCATGGTAGGCTGGAAGTATGGACTTGAAACTAGTTGAGAAATTCAAGGTTCCTACCTTGAAGCAGCTTTTCTGATTCTCCTCAACACTCCCCCAGTGGAAAAGCATCATTTAGACTTCAGTCTTGCACGCAAGGAAGAGTCTTATTCACTAAGGGAATAGGGAAGAAAGAACTCAAAATTTCTCACTCCAAGCCACTGTAATTTCTTCCATTGGCCAAACAGAAAAGAGAGAAGAGGACTTGCATTTTGACTTGGAAGCCATCAAAGATAAATTTAAAGCCTCTTGGGTTATGGCAAAGTTGCTTAGCTAGCTATGAGGCTCACCAGTGTATAGTTCACAAAATTTGCATGACTGTTCATTTCCCCAGAGCTTGTTATATCAGAATGAAAGAATCATTTCTCATTGATTTCTCAGTGACTAATTAGCCTATAATATCTACTTCTTAGAAGTGGATATTGTTCTTGGCTCAATTGCTCTTTCTCAGTGACACAACATTTAATAACTTAGGGATTATGACCACAATAGGCTCTCTCTTTAAGGATGGCGGAGCTTTTGTCTGTGGAAACAATCACTAGTATCTTGCTTAGTGTTTTGTTTAATGATCAATTCATTATACTTGTATATCAGGGAAAGAAAACTCTGAAGGCCTATTTTTCTTGAGCATTTAGATATTGATCACATTTGATTAATTCAATCCCTTTACACAATTTGAACAGCGATTACAAATTTATGATGACTGAGTCTTTCGAAAGACTTTAGTGCCTTTAGGAACACACAAAACAAATGAAAGTACTATGATTACAAAACTATTTAAAACCATTTCACCAGAAAATGACTCTATAAATCTTCACATTATGAATTTAACCTTTTGAAAAATGTTCATCATTCTTAGAGATTTCAATTTCAATTCCTTGGTGTCAGTAATTCTACCAGACACAGTTGGTAAACTTTAATTTATCTTTTTATATTTTCATTTTCAGTTTTACTGAGGTAATATTGTCAATGAAATTATAGATGTTTATATATGATTTGATAGATATGCATACTGTATAATGATTATGAAAATCAAGTTAATTAACACATGCCTCCCTGTGTGTGTATGTATGTATGCACATGTGCACACATGTGCAGGCACACTCATGTATGTGCATGTGCACGTGCACATGACAATGTTGGGGCTTGAACTCAGTCTCACTCTCACTTAATTTTTCAGCATCAGATCTACTTCTGACCTTTTTGGTGGGTAACTATGGATGAGAGTCTCATAGACTTTCCTGTATGAGCTGGTACTGAACTATAATTCTCAGCTACCAGCCTCTTGAGCAGCTAGGATTATAGCCCGGCCATTGGTCAGAACATAAGATGTGTTTTTGTAGTCACTCACTGATCACTAGGCTAAGTACATTTTTATTATCATTTCACTTGCTTAGTTATGAAATGCCTACTGTGTACTTTCCATTTTTCAGGTTAGGTATGCTTTTCAAAAATGAATGTTTCTAACAGGATCCCCAATAATGTAGAAAATATATTAGCTATATATATGTATATATACATATATATGTATATATATGTATATATACATATATATAGGCATGTATATATAGTCAGTTGTAGGACTTGAACTCTGGGCCTGGGCTTGAGCTCTTCAGCTCAAGGCTATCATTCTACCACTTGAGCCACGATGCCACTTCCTGTGGTAAACTGGAGATAAGAGTCTCCTGGACTTTCCTGCGGATTGGCTTTAAACCACCACCTTCAGATTTCAGCCTGAATTATCTATTATTATTATTATTATTATTATTATTATTATTATTTTATTTTGCTAGTCCTGGGCTTGAGCTCAGGGACTGAGCACTGTCCTTGGACTTTCTCAAGGCTAGAGCTCTACCACTTGAGCCTCAACACCACTTCCAGCTTTCTCTATGTATATGGTACTGGGAATTGAACCCAGGTCTTCATGCATGCTAGGCAAGCACTCTACCACTAGGCCAAACTCATGGCCCCTGAAATATTTTTTAAATAAAGGAATTGCTAATGCAATTACAGAGGCTCAGAAATTTCACAACTTATTACTCTCAAACTAAAGAGAGTAGTTCCAACAAAAGACATATGGTTTAAGCACCACGCCAGGTTTGAAGGCCCCAAGAACCAGGCTTGCTGATGTTTATGGGCAGGAGAAGATAGATGTTCTAACTCAAAAAGAGAGAGTTAAAGTGCCTTCCCTCTGTTTTGTGGGCTATTCTCCTTGGTATGCTCCTTTAGATTTTTTTTTTTTTGCCCAAGGCTGTCACTCTACCACTTGAGTCACAGATCACTTTTGGCTTTTTAGTGGTGAATCGGAAATAAGAGTCTTATAGACTTTCCTGCCTGATCTGGCTTCAAACTGCAATTCTCAATATCAACCTAGGTAGCTTGGACTTACAGTCTTTCTCCTTGAATAATGTTTCTTCTTAACTTGGTAGTCATGATTGAGCTCTTGTCCTATTTTACTAACATGTGAAATCATTGATACCCATTAGTCTTTCCTGTTTAGAGTATTGACACCACTTTTTTTAAATTCTTTTTGTTTTGTGCCTAACTTATACTCTCTTGGTTCATTTTGTCTTGTGTATACAGATAAAAACAGTAGCTCTATACTTTTAAAGAAATCTTCCATAACTTCATATTCATGTTTTGCTATTAGATAAAACCAGTTAGATTAAATATTTACTTGCATTAATCTGTTTTTGTATTATACTTTCTTTCTGACATGCTTTAGATTGACTTTCACAATCATTACCATGAATTACTACTTTCCACAAATCCAACTAATTTCTATTGGCCATCTTCCTATTACTATCATTATCATTGCCGTCAACAATATTTTATCTCTCCTCAAATATCCGATGTTTTACTTTCAATAGGATTCCCCAAATCATCATTGTTTCTTTGTAGCAACAAAGAGTTATCTTTGTGACATCTATACACAATGGACTAATATCTCATCATTTAAAAGAGAATAAAATTCTATCACTTGCAGCAACATGGATGGAAGTGCAGAAAATAATGTTAGGTAAAATTAGTCAAATACAAACAATGCATCTTCTTATAGGCAAAAGCCAAAAAAAAGGTCTATAGAAGCAGACAGTAGAACAATGGCCCTTAGAGCCTGGTGATAGTGTGGGAGTGGGAATGAAGAGGATGACTAACAGGACCTGGGGGCAGATGGGTAAGAAGAGTCTCACGTCAGCATGGCAGGGTAACTATGCTTGACAGCAAGTAACTGGATATTCCAAAATATCTAATAGAATGGATCTCAAATATTTATAACACAAAGAAATGATAGCTGTCTGTGGAGATAGAATGTGAATTTCCCTCTTCTAATGATTACACACATACATATTATGACAATATAGATATGAATGCATGTGGGAATTGGTATATAATGTGTAATAGCTAATGGTACCTCTTTATATATCTGTATCTATATATAGAGAGAAATATGACACTGTACTCCATAACTACATGTAAGTACTATACATCCATTAAAATGACATATATCCTTAATTTTCTTACTCTAAGATAATAGCAACCAAAGACAATTTGTCCCCAGCAGATCTCATGCAAGGTCTGGGAATGTGTTTGGTCAACACAGAAGAGAAAACCATGTGTGCTTTTTTTGGGGGGGAAGGGTTGCTACTGGCAACTGGTAGGTAAAGGAGGTGCTGCTGAGTATCTATAACATGAATTGATATTGAGCCTCACACATATATAGTAAAAACCTTTCTATAAGACCCAGAATCAAATAAGTTCTAATAAATTCCGCTTCTTTTGTTAGCTCTAAGAGTCTGAGAGATCAAAATTTGAGTGTTATGGCTACACAATAGAGTTATTGAGGGCCAAGTGTGATGGCGCTGCTGTTGTTGCCAAGATGATATTAAAGGTCAAGTTCAAGTTTCACATGTGCAATGTACCTCATTACATTGTTGTGCATCATCTTTTGTGTAAGTGGATTTCTTGGCTACTGAGACTTTCTCCTCCTCGGACCAAAGTATTCTGTGATCAGTCCAAGGAGGAAGGCTTTCAGGATGGTTTTTGATAACACACACCTGCAGTTCATGCAGTGTTTCCTATCCTTTCCTCACCCCTACAAAGCAAACATGAAAAGCATTCTTTTGTTATACAATATTTATAGATAAATACTGATGATAAACAGCTATAGATAAACAGCTCTTAGTTGGCTGTTTTGAAGTTATGAAAATAGCCAATTTAAAAAGAAAACCCTAGCTTTGATCTTTAGAGTAAATAATGGAGAAACATTAAATGCCAGCCTATGGAATACAAAAAAATTCCTATCTCTCAAACTAGATTTGTCATTTGGGACATTTCTGTAAGAAAATGTCATATATTCACAAACACTCCTGCCATAGACATTTTTAAAAATATGACATTTTTCTGCCTTCTGAAAGACATATACCAATATATTAACAGGAAAATAAAATGGACATGAAACTCTTATTCTGTGATGGCTTAAATATTTACCCTTAAAAACCAAAATCTCTCCTCTCTTTTTTTCTGTCTCTATCTCTGTCTCTGTCTCTGTCTCTGTCTCTCTCGCTTTTCTCTCTCCTTACTTACTTTCTTAGTCTTTATAGCTTGTAGGTTAACAGCCTCTGTGGGATGCATGTATTTTAGTCTTTCCCAGATTGAAGAGGTGGAAAAGAATTCAGTTACGTTTGACTCACTATTAAAAATTCATTTCAAGCCAATTTACTTGATAACCAAGCCATGGCTACAATTTGGAGCCTTCCCCTGTAAAGATGAGACAGAATGAGCTCCAATGAGTATTGGCATTGTTTCTCTGGCTGGTGGGTTGCATGATAAAATGGGAATCATTTATTTTCTTTCACGTCTCAATTTTTCATTTCTCCATCCAAGAATTGAAACATATTTATTTATTTCATTTTCATATATGAGATGGAGAAAATATTAACATCAGATGAAATTATCAGGCAGCCTGCGGTAGATAAGCATAGGATTCAATGTTCATCTACAACTACAGGACTAAGATGCCTTTTGCGAGTTGTGGCCACAGAATTACAAAAAAAAAAAAAAGAACTATTCAAGACAGGAAACAAATCGAACCTACTTGCTGTCTGTTACTTTTCCTAGTAATATAAACTCTATTTAAAGTAAGCCTCTATTCAATATGTATTAGAAAAACAGATTATTGAAGTAAGAATAGCAAGTTGTGATAACTTTAAATGAAAAAAAGAGTAAAAATTTACATTAATGAAAATTTTGCACCATGGAGAATCATGTCAAACTGCTTGATAGATACAGAGTGCATAGGTAAGTAGATAGCTGACAGATAGACATAATAG
Organism: Megascapheus bottae; assembly: GCF_031878675.1. Taxonomy (NCBI): domain Eukaryota; kingdom Metazoa; phylum Chordata; class Mammalia; order Rodentia; family Geomyidae; genus Megascapheus; species Megascapheus bottae. The sequence continues at coordinate 5,688,262 of NC_143526.1, forward strand.
ATGAATAGATAGGTATAAATAAAAAGAAAGACAAATGATAAATATGGATAAAATGATAGATAATTGATGAGACATAGAGATAGATTATTAAAAGGTAGATAATAGATGATAGATATAATTGATAGAAGACAGATGATAGAAAAATAAATAATAGATAAGTAGATAGATGCATAGATAGAAAAATAGATAATCTGAAAATAATTGATGGACAGATAATTATATAGAGAAAGACAGATAGATGATAGGTATAAATAGCAGACATAGCTGTAAGATAAGTGCTAATGTTCAAAATTTAAACATTACACTAAGACTAAGAAAAATGAAGTAACTTAACTTAGAACTTGAATTCAAATTTATAGCAATCCAACTCCAAAGATATATGTTTTTCTTAGGTCAAGATGTCTACAACAGGATTGTCAATATAAGAAATCAGAACCTGGAAAAGATATTTATACTCTGAAATGGAATGCAAATAACACATAAAATAGGAATGGGAAACTATGTGAGGATGTTTCCAATGGATACGAGAATGTAAATACCATCTTATCTTATTCACATAATTAAATTAATAAAAGAATAATTTACTTTATATCAAATTAATGGCAGAGTTTAAATTGTAGAGCTGATATAATGGAATCTAAACTACATTAGTTCATAATTTTAATTGGCTAATGTGTCAAAAAGCTCTAGAAAACCAAATACAAAAGTAACACTTATGGGAAAAGACATATTTCATTTTAAACTTTAGTCACTGACAACATTTGACTCTATCCCAGAATTCTCCACATTCTATTCTACAACACATTTCTTTTGAAACAAGCTAAGATTCAGCAAGAAGTAAACAAAGTAGGGGTTGAAGGCATGGCATGAAGTCAGTAAGCCAATGCGTCAGGTATAGTATTCAAATCCCAGTCTTCTACTTTAAAAAAGAAAGATGACAAAGTATGCTGCAATGCTCACACTTGTTTGTGGCATGGAAACGACATAGATAACATTGCAGGGGGTATTTTTCACATAAACAAGAATTGGGAAAGTGCTTGTCAATGTACTTGTATGGCCAAGAAAAAAAAGTTGACAGGAATTAAGAATACATGAATTAAGAGTATTTCATTGCTTAGATGCAGAAAAGGCATTTGCAAACATCCAACACCCCTTTATGCTAAAAGCTCTGGAGAAACTAGGAGTCCATGGAACGTTCCTCAGTATAATAAAGGCTGTGTATAACAAACTCACAGCTAGTATTATACTTAATGGTGAAAAGCTAAAGCCATTCCCTCTAAAATCAGGAAGGAGCAAGAATGCCCACTCTCTTCACTACTCTTTAACATAGTATTAGAATTCCTAGCCAGAGCAATAAGGCAAGAAGTAAGCATAAAGGGGATCCAAATAGGGAAAGAGGAAGTGAAATTTTCCCTCTTTGCAGATGACATGATTCTGTACTTAAAGAACCCTATATGTTGTCAGTCAGGCTTCCTGTCTCTTGCGAAGAGATATTCTGTAGTCAAAATTTCTGTGACTTGGCCAGCCAAGATTCCCAGTACACTTCAGATACACAGTCCAGAGTTACCAACACTAGTTTATATTTATACAAGAAATTTGCAATGTGGCTTGGACCCCAAAATTGCTGATCCCAACAGGCTCTGAATCTTTCCAAGTGATATTGGACTACATGAGGAGTCTGCTAATTGTAAGTGGGAGGACAAAGCTGAAAGGGCACAATGTACAAGCAGAATCCACAGCCTGTGTATGGCACTAGAGGCTAGAGGAAGATGAAAATAAGTAAGAAGAGAAAAAAACGGAGCGTAAATAGACAATGAGGTACACTGTCCGAGGGAAGTAAGGAAACAATAGGGACTAGCCATCCTGGAAGTGACAGGAGAAGAGCATATTACTTAGAAATGCTTTGGTTCCTTAACAATTTTAGTTTCAGGCTTTATGTATGCACTGGACACCCTCCTTTCCAATGTAGTGTGAGCAAGTCTCTGCTCTTAAAAAGTGAAACAACTTATTTAAGAAAACTCTCCTAGTTGCCATTTGCGGATGCTAACAATTCTACACTCTGGAGACTCAATCAAAAGGATTGCAAGTTTGTGGCTAGCCTTGGCTACTTAGTGAATTTCAGGCTGGCCTAGGCTATACAGAGAGATTTTGTCTCATATAAAATAAAAAGAATTCAAACAGGAAGGAGGAAAGAAGGGTGGGGAAGTAGGATAGAGATGACTCTTGAAGTCCACAGGCAGGGCAGCAGTGTGTGTGTGTGTGTGTGTGTGTGTGTGTGTGTGTGTGTGTCTGCCTGTGCCTATGTATATTGATGATAGGGTGACATGGTCCAAAAAGAAATGTACTCATTAGCTGAGTTATGTAACTCTAATTGCTCTGTACATCATCTCTACAGTAACAATAAAATATATTTAAAAAAAACTAAATAAAAGCTGACTTTGTGCTCTCTTCAGCAGCACATATACTAAAATTGGAATGATACAGAGACGATTAGCATGGATGGCCCCTGTGCAAGGATGATACAAAAATTCATGAAGCATTCCATATTTAAAAAAAAAAGAACCCAGTAGACTCCATTCCCAAGTTGCTTGAGCTGACTCGAAACTTTGGCAAGGCAGAGGGGTATAAAACTCAACTGTTTTGCTGTATGCCAACAAGGAGAGGAATAAGGCAGAAATCAGGAAAGCAACTCCTTTTACAATAGCCTCAAAGAAAATAAAGTACTTAGGAATTAACTAAGCATGTAAAGGACCTTTATGACGAAAACTTTAGAAAACTGAAAAAGGAAATTAAAGCAGAACTGAGAAAGTGGAAAAACCTCCCATGCTCCTGGATTGGAAGAATTAACATCATGAAAATGGCAATCTTGCCAAGGGATGTCTACAAATTCAATGCTATACCCATTAATGTCCCTATGTCATTCTTTAAGGAAATAGAATAAGCAATCCAAAATTTCATATGGAATAATAAAATACCCCTTATAGAAAAACAATTCTAAGCAGAAAAAAGAGCACAGGAGAAATATCAATTCCAAACTTCAGACACTATTACAGAGCTACAGTAACCCAAACAGCTTGGTACTGGCACAAGAACAGGCCTGATGACCAATGGAATAGAACTGAAGACCCAGAAACTAATCTGCAGACCTATGACCACTTACTCATTGATAAGGGAGCCAAAAAAAATAAGATGGAAGAAAGGCAGCCTCTTCAACAAATGGTGCTGGCAGAATTGGTTAAACACCTGTAGAAAACTAAAGCTGGATCCTCTGTGTAACCCTGTACCAGAATTAATTTCAAATGGATCAAAGACCTGGAGGTAAAAGCAGATGCCCTAAAAACTTTACAAGAAAGAATAGGAGATACACTAAGTCTCTTGGGGACAGGTCAAACTTTTCTTAATAAAGACGCAGAAACACAACAAATTAAAGAAAGTTTGGACAAATGGGACTACATTAAACTGCAGAGCTTCTTTATGGCAAAGGACATAGCTAGCAAGTTAAATAGAAAGCCCACAGACTGGGAGAAGATCTTCACTAACCATACAACAGACAAAGGCCTCATATCTAAAATATATCAACAGCTAAAAAACTAAATCTCTCCAAAACAAATCTCCAAAGAAACAACCATCCTATTAAAAGATGGGCCAACGACTTAAGAGGGAGTTCTCTGAAGAGGAAATAACAATGGCCAATAGACACATGGAGAAATGCTTGACATCTCTGGCCATAAAAGAAATGTAAATCAAAACAACTCTAAGATTCTACCTCACTCCAGTTAGAATGGCCAGGATCAAGAAAACTAATAACAACAGATGCTGGAGCGGATGTGGCCAGAGGGGAATGCTACTACACTGTTGGTGGGAATGCAAACTTGTTCAACTACTGTGGAAAGTAGTATGGTGGTTCCTCAAAAAACTAAACATAGAGCTCCCCTATGACCCAGCAATTCCACTCCTTGACATTTACCCAAATGTCCAGAAACAAGGACATACTAAAGCCACTAGCACAATGATGTCCATTGCAGCACAATTTACCATAGCAAAGATATGGAACCAATGCAGATGCCCCTCAGTAGATGATTGAATCACAAAGATGTACTTGTACACAATGGAATTCTATACTGCCATCAAAAAGAATGGTATCGCCCCATTTGTAAGGAAATGGAAGGACTTGGAAAAAAATCATATTAAGTGAAGTAAGCTAGACACAAAGGAACATAGGCTCAATGGTTTCCCTCATTTGTAACAATTAGTACACATCTAGGACTCTCCTAGCACAGGATTACAATAGCACAAAACCTAGATACATAAGGTCATATAGGATGAGACTAAATAAAAGGGTCTCGAGATATGGAAACAAGAGCTTTATCTTGTGTGATTGTTGTTCTTAATGTAGTATGTTATTTCTCTTCTCCTTTGTTGCCCTTTGGTTAATCTCATATTGTTACTGTATCTGACTTTGTTACCTGGTACATTGTATATACGTTTGTTTATTTGAAATAGGAAAGGGAAGGGGAAAAAACAAGATGATTGGGAGGGGGTGGGAGGAGGGAAATAGGGACAAAAGCATGAGAATGGGTATCAATGTGTGAGAAGTAATGTACCTACTATCTGGTGAATGTAACTGTAACTCCTCTATACATTACCTCGACAATAAAAAAAGAAAAGAAAAAAAGTATTTTATTAATCAACTACCTTCACAAGTTGCCATATATGACTTTATTCTTTCACCTTTGAACTAGAACAAAGCTGAGTTATCCTCAATAGCCATTTAAAGAGATTCTCATTTTCTTCAGTCGCCTAGCCTAACTTCTTTAAACTTCATTAGAATTGTAAAGGCATTCAGACTCAGGACAATTGACCTCATAATTACATATGGTTTTATGTTTCCTTTCCTCCTAAATTAAAACTAGGAACCCATTCCTTCCACCTGATTTCATTTTAACACCTTAATATTGACCTTTGGAGAGTTATTAGGAACTCCTGGAGAAACTCAGATGGCACAAGTGTAGTCAGAAATCTTGTCATCTTGCTAAATTCAAAGCATGTGCCATGCATTTGATTTGAGTTAATGGACTGTCCCCAGAGAACCCAGTCCTGTGATAGGGGATAACTTTCATAGTGGGCATATATAAAAGTTTGGAAGAAATGCATGAAGAGATACAGTAAGACAGAACTTTACTTCAGACTCTTATGTTCTTCATCACAACCTTGAAAAGAGATTTTTTTTCCCCTCAACTAAGAGAGCAGAGGATCACTGGAATAGTTTTCTGTGTCACAGTGAAGCTGCTGAGCAGAATTTCAGAGTTGAGACATCCATATAATTGGGAGGTAGGCTCTGAAGCAACAGAAAATTTCCAGTTCCTGAAAATTTTGCCAGGTAGATCAGCATTTTGAATCAATTGTGGAAAAGAAGATAACAGAAGAGTCAAAGAACTGGCATTGATTTATCACCTACCATCTGCTGGGCACAGCAAAAGCCAATTGCCTTCCTAAACTTAACATTGAAAAGCACATTATAAGCCCACAATATAAATATTGGCATGACCAAACTGAAAATTTGCCCCTTACTTAATTAGTTCTAAAGATTATGTTGTTCAGATGCAAAACACTTATTCTGGGGAAAGAACCATCTTAACTCTTGGTTCCATTTTATTATGCATTATAAGGGGAACGGTTTCTGAAAAGTTGTGTGGTCTTATGGAAGCAGAAGGAATAAGTTAGGCATCACAACAGCACTTGAGTTTGGATCCCCACCATAACTGGTTCAAATATTTCTCAAAGTAATTCAATAAACATGAAAGGCTACTAAATATTCTGGGATCTGCAGTAAAATGAAATAGCTCCCACCCTCGAGGAACTCACAGTAGAAGAAGACAAAGGCAGGTGTCCTTTTCCCAGTAGATGGCAAAAGAGTCTAATTCACAGCAATTTAGGGCCTGGTGGGCTTGCCTTTTTATCTTTCTTGATTGACACATTTGATTGACATAATTGTAAACACATATCTCAGGTATGAAGTTCAATACATCTTTATGTTTACACATGCACCACTGCCTTTAAGATGAAATACAGACTTCCAGGCCTTTTTTGTAATGCCTCTCTAAACCTTATCTCTATTACCATAGTCAATTTTACTTGTTTGAATTTCTTATAATGGAATCATCCTTATAAATGTTCTTTTGAATCTGGCCTCGTTTTCTCAGTATTGTATTTGTGAGTTTTATCTTAATTGTATAGAGGCAATGCTTTGTTCTTTCTCATTACTGCATAGTGTATGAATGTTCAACAATTTATCAGTTATACTTCAGAGAGCTATTTAAGGTATTTCCTGGTTTGGGTTGGTATGAGTAATGGTGAATGGGCAGTTGCTTAATGGAAATGACTGTTGGACTTGTGAGCCACAGAATTTATATATGTTTAGCTTTAGCATAATTTCAAATAATGTCCAAATACTAGTACCACATACTTTTGCAAACATGCAGGCAAATCAGAAATGATGAAAGTTTCGACTGCTCTTCAGTCTCAGTATGTCTGCCGGTACCAGGTTTGACCTTGAGGTTTGGCCTCAAGGCCTTTTGCCCACTTGGCTTGTTTATTCAGTTGGTGCACACAACTTGAGCCACACCTTCCTGACCTGCTTTTTGCTGGTTATTTTGGAGATGGAATCTCATGGAGTTTTCTGCTCAGGCAGGCTTTGCACTGTGAGCCTCAGCATCTCAATCACCTAAGTGGCTAGAATTATAGCTGCCAAGCTTTAATTTGAGCCATTCTGACAGCTATGTGTTGGTTTTACCTTATGCTTAAATTTACATTGTCCTGACAACTGACATTAGGCACATTTTTATAACCTTATTAGCTATTTGTATTTTCATTTTTGTGAAGACCCTGCAGAACTCCTCTGAACAAGTCTGGGACAATTTGTGACATTATTTACAAGTTCACATTGCCTAAGATTTTATGAAAAGATAATTTCCCTGACTTTAGTCCTTAATTCCTTTCCAGCCCCACCTTCAGCTCACACACACACACACACACACACACACACACACACACACACACACACACTTGAACTCCACACCTGCCCAGGGGATTTACATTAATTAGAGATGAAAAACTATATCTTGGGCTCAACAACAACAATTTCACTCAAAACTGAAATAGATTACAATACTTCTCCTGCTTGGTTTTTGCTTAATAATCATTCCACATCTTCATTACAGCTATATGATTTACCATTCTGGATAGAGTAGATTCTCTGTCTCCCAGTGTGCTAGAAATATGGCATTACATATATTTTAAAAACCCTAAGTCACTAGTGAGACCTGCAAAAAATATCCCAAGAATTGATTTAAGCCTACCCTCCACCACCCGCAACATGTTTCCTTGCCTTCCCTGGACAACATAAAGTGACCCATAAATATTCTAGAAGAAGCAGTCACTTTCTGCTCTTCTGTCAGCCCAAGCTACACAACCATTCTCTCCACGCACACCCAAGATTCCAAATGGACAGGCAGGACTGCTTAAAATGGACTCCTGTGGGCCTTCTGCTGCCATCACTGCCTTAGCCATCTCCAGGCATTTTCCAGAAATAATGATAAGCAATTATTTGTTTTTGTATCATCCTTCTCCTACAATGGAGCTTTCAAAGAAGCTCTGATATTCCTTCAGTCCACAACAGCCTTCGGAGACACAAAGTTCATTGCCACAGTTTCTGAGAAGGATTTTGGGACTTGGAAGTGAGAGGTACAGGATTCAGGCCATAGGGGAAATCAGGCTGGGAATGGCTTCGTGAAACCTAGAGCTGAAACACTTATGGAACTGAATGTCCTTAGGAATCACTGATTAATCTCAGACCCAAAGAAGTTAGGACTGTCCAAGGTCAAACAGAGAACTTGTCCAAGGTCACATACAGAAGAGCTTAGGGGAGCTGCCTCAGGTCACACAGAGAGGATGTTGATGACGCTGCCACGATCATATAGAGGCTAAGTGACTAAATAAGGCCATTCAGGGATTTGTGACACCAAATAATTCAAAACCTTAAAAAAAACACCAAGGAAAGGAGCATGAGGTACAAAATGAACTGTTAACATTTTTAAGAATCCAATGTCATTGAATCAAAGTTTAGCTCAAGATTTTGGAGGAATGGTTGCCTTTAGGAAATCAACTAGGGGATGCTGTAGAAGGTCAAGGTGCCTGATGCCAAACCCACACTCAATTGCCGGTCTCCATTGGCGAGGAGATACTTACAGTGCTTAAAAGTACCCTAAAAATTAACTGAGGAATTTTCTTTAAGTGATTCCACAAAACTGGCTGAGTAGCTTAAGTGAGAGATGAGAAAGGAAAACCCTGTTTTTTTCTTCTCATTGCCTGTTGCTGTTTGATATTTGCTAGTCATTAAGGCCAATTCCTTTAATTGCTTTGTTTTTGTTTTGTTTTTGTTTTTAAAGATGGTGGTTGAAGGGGAATGAGAGAAAGAAAATAGAACTGTTAGGTAGTCCTGGATTAAAAGTGTCAGACATCACATAAGGCGGTTAACATGTGACCCACTGTGGCACTTCTTGTCCCCATAGAGTCTCAGGCTCCCGCTCAATTGCTCCTTTCCACAACACTGAAATGCTTATTCTTCCCACACAGCCCTGGGTGCATAAAAAGAACCAGGGTACTGCATGCATACTAATTATTACAAATGAGGAAAACCATGGAGTCTATGTGTCTTTGGTTCTGGCTCACTTCACTTAATATGATTTTTTCCAAGTCTTTCCATTTCCTTACAAATGTCATTCTTTCTGTTGGCAGGATAGAATTCCATGGTGTATATATACCACATTTTCTTGACCCATTCACGTACTGAGAGGCATCCTGGCACAATAGCTATGTACATATGAGCAAATAAGCAATGTGACCGCAATACATGCAAGACAATATGTTGGAAATGAACTCTACTATGGGGGGAGGGAGGGTAGTGGAGGAAGTGGGTGAAAACCATAAGAAGGGTAACAATGCCCAACAAGAAATGTACTCACCACTTCACGTAGGTAACTGCCTCAACCCCTCTGTATATCTCCCTGACACCAAAACTAAACTAAAAGTAAAATAAAATAAGAAACCAGGGCTGGGAGTTTGGCCTAGTGGCAAAGTGCTTGCCTAGCATGCATGAAGACCTGGGTTTGATTCCTCAGTACCACATACATAGAAAAAGCCAGAAGTGGTGCTGTAGGCTCAAGTGGTAGAGCCCTAGCCTTGAGAAAGTCCAAGGACATTGCTCAGGCCCTGAGTTCAAGCCCCAGGACTGGCAAAAAAAAAGAAGAAGAAGAAATCAGTGCAAATCCTGTGGAAGGAGATGAGGAGAAGCCCCAAACCATAATAACTGCCCTCACAAAAGACTCCACTGGGCTTCTCTTTGAGGCACCTCTTGAAATGGAGAGTCTCACTACTTCCTTACATGACATTCCTTTCACTTTCAAATAAACTTACTATCTTTTTAAAAAAAACTTATTGACATATTTGAAGGATTTCCCTGGACTACAAATGTCATTTAATAAAAAGAAAAAGGAAAAAAAAGCCTAAATTTTTCTGGCTCGATATTTACGCTGTCATTAATGCATTATTAGATTTTTCTTTGAAATGTATCCTTATTCTATAACTTCTGGCTATATTTTTAATATATCTTGTGGGTTTGTAACATTACAATTATAGCCAAAAATATGCCTGTTCTGCCTATGCTGTTACATTTTTGTCTTTATTTTGAAGAATTTGTACAGGCCTTTCTAACCCACTTATTCAAGAGAAATTTTATCAATCATGTCCTAGTGCCAAACACCTCATGACCCCACCAACCTGAAAGGGTGACCATGAGTAAAATGCCACCATGTGTTTAGAGAAGCAAAGAATTAGAGCCTCTCCTGTTTTGAGGACATACTAGTAAACTGTATGTGAAAAGGATTGGGAAAGCAATCAGAGAAGTGACCGTTGACCAAAGCCCTAAAGGATGATTTGAAATTTTCCAAGGAATCAAGAAGAAACAAGTTCTGAACATGTGCAAAAACAAAACGATGTGGAAATGGAAAATCTCCTGACATAGGCTTCCCAGGATTACTCCACAGGGAAGACAGGCAGTCATGAAGAAAAGCAGGAAATGTCAGGCAGAAGTCTAGCGCTGCAGACTTGGGTGACCAAACTATAAAATCTCCGAGTCACAATAGCTCTGTGCATATAACCATACAGTGTGTCAAGCAACATAGACTCCAAGATATGGAAACAAGAGGTTTATCTTTGGGGTGGTTGTTTTTAATGTATTACATGAAGTTATTTCTTTTTCCTTTTGGGTGTTTCCCCCTTATGGTTTAATCCCCTGTTGTAACTGTATCTGACTTTGGTACCAAGTGCATTACAAACTCGTTTATTTGTTTATTTGAAGTAGAGATGGGGGAAAAACAAGATAATGAGACAATGGACAAGGGGTGAACCAATATAACAGTGATATTCACAAGACAATATGTTGGAAATGAAATTCACAACTTGGAAGGGAAAGAGGGAGAAAAACATTGGAAGATTAACAATGTTCAAGAAGTAATATACTCACTACTGTGTGTATGTAATTGTAACCTCTATACATCACCATGACAATGAAATTTTAAAAAAAATAAGCACACAACAAGAAAAAAAAATATCTCCAAGTGACTGTGACTGTGTAAGATGGGAAGGGTCAGCCCTGGGAAGGGACATAAAGGCCTTCAGAAGGGCCAGCCATATTCTTAGCTGCAGTGAGAGTGTGTTTGCCATAGAAACCATTCCTTCAGATGTTTGGATTGTGCCTGTTGCTGTGTGGTTTGGACTATGTTCATTTTACAGTGTTGAAAGTCCATCTTTAATCAACGCCTAGGTTAAAGATGGGTCTGGGTTTGCCTTGCAGAAGTTGGAGGCCAGCCTCTAGGGAGCTTGTGCGCTGTCCCCATGCACAATGAAGGAGGTCACCACTGTGGAGAGGGAGCAGCTACTGGGAGCAGCCCCAAAACTGTCACAGAGAAATGAGGTAGGCAAGTGAGATTCCTGAGAAAGACCTCGGGGGAAATAAGGCTGGTCTGAATGTGATGCACATCTTTCACACCCCTGAGAGTCATTATCCCAGCTCCCTACACTCCGGATGCCATGCAGGCAATTCTCAGTAACAGCACTATCTGCTGGGGAACAGAGAGAAGCTCAGGACACCCCACTTCAGTGTGGAGAAACTCATCATACCCAGGAAAGGGGGACACTCTCTGATTCATTGTTGCTGGATTGGGCTTGAAGTGCCTGTTCCCCAAAACAAAGGGCAGATCTCTAATGGTATGACAAAGAAAGCTTATACCGTGTCTCTTGTGAGACCAAGAGAAGATCTGGGTAAGTCCCACCAACACCCCTCACCCCTGAATGGACCATGCAGGCAGCTTGAGGCAGTTCCTGGGCTCTGAGTTCCCTCACTGCGGCTGGTACTTCCACTCTACTCTCAGGGCCTCTGTTGTGTCCTTCACCGTAGTCAACATAAAACATCAAACTGAATGCCTAATGGCCTGGCTGCTTAGGATTTCAGGTCTGAGGACATTCTGGATCTCTACAGTTCTCACCTGAAAATGAAGACCCTCCTTCATGACCAGGCAGGAGCAAGTTTAATGAGATAAAATCCACGAAGTGTCTGGGTGGGACTGAGACTTAGCAGACACACCAGCATTGGCAGAGTGTGATGGGTCTATAACTCGGGAGAATCCATAAGCATCTATGGAAAAAACTCCTCCTAGTCCAATGACTTTTTACAAAGTCTCCAGCTAGATTCTATCTCTCAATAAGATCACCTCTCGGGTAGTTTAACTTAAAAAATAATGTATCAATGCCTCAAGAGTGGAAGAACAAACTCTAGGAAATGGTCCAGCAGAATCTACTCAAGCTGGACTACATCCCCCTTTCTGACTCAGAAGCTCCTCTCTTAGATCAACTATAGACCCAACAGAATATATACCTGTACATCCAACAGGTCAGAGAGACATATTAGCTTTGTTCAGACTTGTTGCAAAATAGGAATTACCCAAGAGTCTATCAACAGACTCAATAGGAATACATGGTGAGTTTACACAATGGACTATTACACATCAATGAACTAAAATAGGCTCCAACTCCAACATCATGAATGGATCCCACTAACTAAAAGTTCAGTGAAAAAAAAAAAGCCAACCAGAAAGGAAGATCTGTAGAGGGTATCCATGTACATGAACATTTCAAAAAACCGAGGCTCACAGATGGGATAGGGTTGATCGTAACTGAGAAAGTGGTTAAGGACTGAAAGAAGATGCAGCAGCTTTGAAATTCTTAAGTATTTATTCTAATTTTTTTATCTCAATGGGGATTACTGGATGTATTTAGTTTGCCATAGTTCAGTAATCTGGGTGATTTTTTTCATCTTTTTATTATCTTTGTAAAGATGTCCAGAGGGGTTACAGTTACGTAAGTCAGATAAATGCATTTCTTTTTGAACTATGTCACCCCTTCCTTTGCACTCTGTCCCAGGTTTTCTCTCCCATCCCCACCCACAAGTTGCATAGCTCACTTTCAATTTAGTGTCTAGTGAGTATCACTGCTGCATTGATTCACCTGCGGCCCGCCATTTCTGCACTCCACCTTATCCTCCCCAAAACATGTAAATGAACAAACAGGACAAAAAGAGCAAAAGCAGTGACAAAGATTTTCTTAAAAGCCTCTTGTTTCCATTTGTTTTGTGATTATTTTACCGTACTCTTTTCTAAATGCCATACACTTTATCTTATAAAAAAAGGACATGAAGCCAGGTGCCAGTGGTTCACACCTGTAATCCTAGCTACTCAGGAGGCTGAGATCACTGGTCAAAGAAAGCCTGCCCAGGCACAAAAGTCCATGGGACTCTTATCTCCAATTCACCACCAGAAAACCAGAAGTGGTGTTATGCTCAAGTAGCCTTGAGCTGAAGAGCTCAGGGACAGCACCCAGGCCCAGAGTTCAAGCCCTATGACTGCCAAAAAGAAAAAAAAAAAAGAAGCATGGTCGGGCATAATCTTAGTTGCTATAATCCTAGCTGTTCAGGATCCTGAGATCTAAAACTAAAAATTCTAAGTCAGCTCAAGAAGAAAAATTCATGAGCTTCTTATCTCCAATTAACCAACCAAAAGGGAGGAGTGGAGCAGTTGGCTAAAGCAGAAGAGTACCAGCCTTGAGTGAAATAGCCAAGCAAGAACACAAGCTCAGAGACTAAGGCGGCAGAGATCTGAAGATTACTGTTCAAAGCCAACTCTGGACAGAAAAGTCCCAGTGAGACTCTTAACTGCAGTTATCCACTCAAACACCCAAAGTGGAACTGTAATTCCAAGTGATAGAACACTAGCCTTGAGCTCAGAGACAGCACCCAAACCTGAAGTTTAAACCCCACAACTGACCAACCAAAAAGAAGAAAAAAAGGAAGGTGAAAAAAAGCAAAAATTTAAATCCTGATACACCTTGAGATGTAAATTCCTTCCATTATCATTCACTGCCTACCTCTTAAGTCTCCAGGGAGATTCTGTTACTTTTCAACAGTAACATGTAGCCATTACCCTTGTCATGCTTTCCTTTAGTGACTTGGCACTTACAAATTTCTTTAATCCATATTTTGCGAGGTAAATGTAGACCTATATCATTTCAACAAAATCATAACCACCTCCATTTACTCTTGGGAATGTTAACATTTGAAAAAAATTCCATATACATCCCATCTATAAGGTAATATTATGGTAATCTTTTCAAAAGTAATAATAAATGTCACACAGAGAATTCAGAAAATGTGCTCAGTCACAGTGCTTATAGCTAATAATGCCCAGAATCGAACATCACACCACCAGAATACATGTATTATCTCATCTAAATCTCATCCTTAATGATCCAGAAAGTTCTTCGTGTCGAACTTTTCTTCTGTTGCTGCAGTTCTAGATCACACCTCATCATCCTACACTCCTGAGATCAAGAGAACTGCCAGTGTCCCAAACTGAGCCCCACAGTTGGCCACATACGCATCACCAGCGACCTGTGAGGGTGGAAGTCACAAGCACCCATGTCCCCTCTTCTTTGGAAAATAATATGAAGAGAGAAAGACACAGAGAGGGGTGATTCTCTTCTGGAGGAACTACTGCTCCGTATGAGAACAAAGGCCCAACTCTGAGAACTGGAGCTTCTGGAAATAGCAGACAGTGTGGTCCTGTTTAAATCATACACATCTGGGCTTTCTATAAGGAAATGGACCGTGAACTGGAAAACATTTGGGGATGCCTTGAATCACCATTTCCGGATATCTGATCTCTTAATGGGCTGTCAGTGAGCTTCTAGTTATGAAAATCTGGCCAAATCCAATGCAGGAGGAAAGGCAGAGACTTTACAGGAAACATAAGGCAGGTAGAGGTACAAAGCAGGGAATTTGAAGGAACCGAGTGAGGAGTCAGCAAAGGCTTCTTCAGAGAGAGTCATTCTCTAGTTCTCTCTTTAAGGATGATAACTGACATGTTTCTGATGAATATACTAGAGATGGAAAAGAATGTGCAGAGACCTTGAGGACAGAAGGTGCTATGTGAGGCTAATGTAAGAGAAAAGGGACCCAGACCTTAGAGTGCCTAGAGCTGAAGTGAAGAGCTGGATTATTATTCTGAGTGCAATGAGAAGCATTTGAACTCATTTAACACGAAAAATGGCCTAATCCTATCTCTATGTAATGCTTCAATTTCCTGGCTTTAAAATCATTGAATACCCTATGTGGAAAAAAAAAAATAAAAGTGAAGCCAGCTCTGCTCATCCATGTATCCCAAGAGTGTAGAATATTTTTAGAATGTTTTAAGAACATTTTTTCAACAGAAAAGGCTATCCCAAATGCCATTGGTTACCAGACACATCTTTCTCCTTTTCAATAACATATTGCCAACTTGTATAAAAAGACTAAATTTGTCAAAGGTCTTGGATCACAGCCAATAGTAAAGAGAATTCCACTATTCACCTTACAAAAGTAAGAACAGTGCCCCCTGCAGGTGGGTAATGCCATGACCTTGTTATGTTTAGCTTCTGCTTACTATAACTTGCATATTTATTTGCCTTTATAGTTCCACTTTTGTTTACTTATGAATATGTGCCTTCAACCCACTCCAAAAAAATGCCTTAAGGGAGATTATAAGTAGGGAAAAAACATAATAGCAAGAGAAAATAAGGAAATTCAAACAAGAAAACAAAAGCATAAACAAGTGGAGGCTATATAAATGACTCCGGAGCAAGGATTTACAAAAATAAATTTGAATGCTTTGATTTTTGTACACTTGGTTTTCTGTTCTCTAGCAGCCACTATTGTTGGAATTTGAAAAGGCTAATTAATCAACTCCTTCCTCAAAACATTCCCAACCACTTAAGAAACAAAGCAAAGAGATCAATAAAATGCTGCTTCTATTCTAGTGCTGGAAAAGCTAGATTTTAGTACTGGATTTTAATCTCAAAACCAAATAATAATGCATGTGAGGTGCAATAATTTACCGCCAGCTACAAGTGTAATGGTGCAAAACTACTGGCCCCGTCTCCAAGAAGTTGACCTGGACCCTCCCCCATCACCTTCAGGAAGCTGAGATGCAACAGGAGCAACCTTGCCAGGGTTGGTACCAAGAATCACTGAGAAGACAGATGTACTCAGAGGAGCTACCAGGTATTATCACCAATCAGTTAAGCTGTACTCTCCCTTAGAATGGGTTTGGAAAGGTAAGCACATTAAGGGCATAGAGAAAGGTTGAGATAAACCACAACCACACTCTTCTATTCTGTTCCAGTTCTTACTGGTCTAGCGTAAGGAAGTAGAGGCAGAGAGGGGGGCGGGAATCAGTGGTGTGTGTGTGTGTGTGTGTGTGTGTGTGTGTGTGTACACACATGTGTATACACATGTGTACACTGGGCCTTGAACTCGGTTAGTTCACTCTTGCTTTGCTTTTTATCCGAAGCTGGAGTTCTGCCCCTTGAGCCACAGCTCTACCTCTGAATTTTTGCTGACTAGATGAAAATTAGACTCTCATGGATTTTCCTGCCTGGGCTGTCTTTGAACTATGAGCCTCAGATTTAAGCCTCTTGAATAAAAGGTCTTAGGCACCAGCACCCAGCTGCAAGCATATACTTTGCAGTGCTTGTCGAGTATGAATGTGAACCCCCATCACCCAAAGAACTTATTAGAATGCAGAATCAACACACAGGTCCAATCGGGCCTGAGAGATTCTCTACTTCATCATGCTCCCAAGTGATGCTGGTGCCTGTCAACCATGAGCTACATGGAGGAAAATGAGAAGTAGAGTCTGGCAGTCCTTCACTGGGTTCCACTGAAAGCTCTGAAATTCAGGGGATCTGGAAGTTTGGATTAAGCACGCGCGCACACACACACACACACACACACACGCACGCGCACACACACACACATCTTTAATATTAGCAACTACTAACTGAAACTGACAGATCCTTCCTATTGTGACTTCAGACTACAATCCACACAAGTGTGACTGCATCAGTAATAAAAGGCTGACATCCCTTCCTGTCCCTTACCTCCAAATATCATCTTCTGATACTTTTATGGTATCTCTATCACTCACCCCGTTCAGAAATCACAATGGTAATTAGACCCACTGATTGATATTTAAGTTAATGATAAAGAAGAATGTCCATTGCAATCTCACAAATCAACAAAGAAGGATAATCTTAATTTTTAATAGCTGTATTTCATTATCACTGCATTTTATTATAATTGGTTTGAAAGGTATGACTCATTATAATTTGTTAATCTCGTGTATTTTATGCATTTAAAATAATTAATCTTGGAAAGAATCTCTAGGACACCCCAGAAGGACACCCAAAGTTCAGAGTTCTTAATGTAAAAGTGAAGAGCTGGGTACCAGCAGCTATGTCTATAATCTCAGTTATTTAAGAAGCTGAGACCTAAAAGATTGTGGTTGGAAAGCAGACCAGGCAGAAGCATTTATGACACTCTATCTCCAATTAACCAAGTAAAAGGTAAGACTGGAAGTGTGGCTTAAAGTGGTAAAGTGCCAACCTGAAGTAAGCAAGCTATGAGCTCAAACAAAGTGGTCATAAGCCCTTGGTGGGAAATGCAAGCTCTGTAGCTTCATCCTGGAGTTAGTTATCTGCCTCAGCCTGAATCCCCTTTCTTAGTAGATATATCTTGAGATCTTTTCCTCCCCACACTTTCATAGCATATTTATTTCAAAGTGGGCATTGAATGAGCTAATGATGGGAGTTTCTAAGGTGTACAGGACAGTACTTAGCTCAGACAGAACACCTTATTTTAAAAAAGGAGACCAGACACGAGTGACTCACACCTGTAATCTTAACTATCTAGGAGGCTGAAATATGAGGACAGTGGTTCAATGCCAGCCCATGTAGTAAAGTCTATGAGACTCTTACCTGCAATAAACTCACCCAAAAAGCCAGAAGGGAAACTGTGTTCAAGTGGTAGAGTGCTAGCTTTGAGCAAAAAAACCCACACAGAAACAGTACACATGTCCTGAGTTTAAGACCCAGGACTAGAACCAACAGGAAAACAGAAAAGTAAAGAATAGAATAGAAAAGAAAAAGTGTAAGCACTAGATTCAGGAATCCAACAACTCCTACTGTTCAAAATCCATGTGGGAAACAAGTGGCAATAAATAAATACTATATTACAAAGTCCTATTCTTTGGCAGTCAGCAAATTCCATGGGAGAAACAGCAAGCAAACAGAAACAGTGATCCGAGTCTCAAGTACCCAGTCAGGCACCCAGCACCCAGTTGCAAAGTACTCATCACACACCTCCCTGCCTCGTTCTGACATGGGCAAAAATACATTCCATCTCCTCCTAGCTCTAATTTCAGATTTTTTGCTTACATTTCCTGAAAAGTTCAACATGCCTTGAAAAAAACCTCAATGCCCAGATTTCTTGTTAGCATTTTTTTCTATTTTGTTAGAATTCTTTCCCTCAGTCTCCAGTCTCCTGGCTGCTGGCTTTTTACAATGCCTTCATCACCTGGCAGGCTTTATGCCCAGTGTCAACACTTTGCCAGAAAAAAAAGGAATGCCGTCTCTCAGAAACCCAAGGTCTGTCAACACCAGGGCACTGGCCACTCTTTCTGGACAAAGAGACCCTCCACGACTGGAGGCTACAGCTGAAAATGACTCCCACCTGAAAGCAGCCACAGGAGGGAAACGAAGATCACTATTTCCTCTTGGCTCCAGTGCAGCAATTGGGCAATTCTTGGATGTTCTTATCTGGCAATCAGTGCCCCTAACAATGATAGCTTTCATTTCCTGGGCTCCTCTATGGGTGAAACACTCCAGACAATGTTTCCCACTTTGTAGTCATTGGCTGGAGCTGCAATATGAAACTTTATAGCCTGGTGGCTTAAACAGCAGGATTTTTATGCTCTCACACTTCTTGAAGGACAAAGTGGAAGATCAAGACATGAATGGATTTGATTGCATCTCAGGCCTCTCTCCATGACTGTTGTATGACCTGTATTTTCCTGCTGTAGGCATCTGCACCCTGATTTCTTCTAAGAACACAGCCTTACTCTCAGTGAACTCATTAGAATTGAATTGCATAGTTAAAGACCTGAGCATTGAGCTGGACGCTGGCAGCTCACACCTGCAATCCTAGCTACTTGAGAGGCCAAGATTTGAGGACTGTGGTTCAAAGCCAGACCAGGCAGGAAAGTCTATGAGAATTTTATCTCCAGCTAACCACCAAAAATGCAAAAGTGGAGCTGTGACTCAAGTGGTAAAGCACCAGCCTTGAGCAAAAGAGCCAAGCGAGAGGTCCTGAGTTCAAGCCCCTGAACCAGTTGTAATATACTGAGGATTGGCATTCACATGAAATGAGAACTTGACAGGGAGCACCATTTAGCTTATAGCACCATCTGAGCCAAAGGAAGCTCTTAGGAAGACCCCATGGCTCTGAAAAACTACATAGTCTTTCTAAGCTCACACCATGGGGGAAGCTGAGACCCTGAGAGTCTATAGACAGTGCTCTGCCCACACACTAGCTTTCTCCTGCCTGTCTCTGCACTCAACTGGAGATGGTTCCATCTCTAGTCTTTTCCCCTACACTATCCAACTCCCAAAGGAAAGGCCTGGGGTTCTATGGCTGTACCAAGTCTCTCCACAACATAACGTGGTCTCACTGACTCTCCCACCCCATAGCTCAGTCTTCTGAACACTCTGAAGCTGTGAGAACCCTGCCATTTCCTGGGCAAGGTGCAGAGCCAATTCCACCTCCTACCACCAAGCCCTTGCTGTGCCTCTATTGTTCTACCTCCTTCCCAGCAGCTCCTATGGCCTCCCCCTGCCTCCAAAGCCCACCCTACAGAGTGCAAGGAGTCCTGTCAAGGGCGGAGGTCTGTGAACATCCTTGGGGCAGGAACAAGTGAGAAACTGAGTTCAGTCAGCCTGTATCCCCCCCATCAGCTGTCAATCACCTATAGATACCCAGAAACACCAAGCAGACCCTCAGAATTCACTTCAAAACCCAGAGTTGGTATCCATACACAAGCTGGGGTTTTTTTCCTAGAGTCTATATCATTGTTCAATATCTTTTTTTTTGCCAGTCCTGGGCTTGAGCTCAGTGCCTGAGCACTGTCCTTGGACTTTCTCAAGGACAGAGCTCTACCACTTGAGCCTCAGCACCACTTCCAACTTTTTTCTATGTATGTGGTACTGAGGAATCGAACCCAGGTCTTCATGCATGCTAGGCAAGCACTTTAACCACTAGGCCAAACTCCCGGCCCTCATTGTTCAATATCTTTATGGCAGAATGAATGCCACCTCAGCTAACCCCTAACCTTGCACTGTTTCCACGGCAGTGTAGTCACAAAGATGTGGGTTCCAATCCTAACTCCACCACCTCATCTTCCTCCTGTCAAGGCAATCATCTGTGCTTTGGTTTCCTCACCTATAAAATGAGAACATCAATAACCCCTATGCCTCATGGTCATTACAAGAACTCAGAAGAGCAATGAGGACAAGGTCTGTCAGACAGGAGGTCTGTGAGTACTTCTTGTTCTATGCCCTTCTCTCCCATGCGAAACTCCTACGTACAACACATCAGCAACTAGAATCCCATGTCCCACATGACACGATGTGGATTCACCCCTCTATTCCTTCCCTCGGCTCCCCTGCTGTGCCATGAGACTCCCAGTTCAATGTCCTGCAAGCATAAATAGGGCCTTCTGGCTTCTTATCTTTTGGATTCACTTTTCTGTGGTGATCATAGGTCACTTCTTATTGTAAACTAAGGACAGAAGTATAGAATTGCTTTCCCATTCCACAGGCTTCTCAGAAGAGTTAAATGATGTCATAATGTGTTCTCATTTCACCGCTGTCAAAAAGCTTCATGTTGCTGTCAGAGCCAGTGCTTTCCTCAGTACCTCCGTCAGATTCATTATGACTGTCATCATTGCAAGAATCATTGCATCTCAGTGTGAAAACTTACTAAGGGAAGAATAGATTTACACTGACATTTTGGCATGGCCAGGCATAACAAGTAGGAATAGAAGAGCCACCACAACCCCAAGCTTTCTTCTCCTTGCGGTGCAACTTCTTTACCCTTTCAGCTCTTCTCCCACTTGTCTACCCATCACCAATATTTGACTCTGAAGAAATGACGCTCTTTTCTTTGAGAAGATAGAGGAGGAAAATACACCTCCCTCCTCACTCCAACACGTGTGTACTAGCTCAATCCTGGACCAGAAACAATAGCACAAAGCATAAGACCATATGATGTAGCCCCCAAAATATTATAGAGGCACACACCACTATCACACAAGTATATGTTCAACGTCATCATTTAAAATGAAGTAGTTTCCGTTCTCTCTGGATAAGATTTCCGTGCAACCAGAAAGCATAAGAATCCCTTCCTTGGTTAGGCATAGTTGCTCATATCTACAATCCTAGCTGCTCAGGGATTCAAGCCCACCTCCTGTAATCTAGGGGAAAAAGCAAAGGGACCTCATTTCCATCGATACACCAGGCATAAGCCTGAAATCCCCATTGTAAATGGAAAGAGTATAAGGACAGTCTAAGGCTGGCCTCAGATAAAAAAAAACATGGGACCCTACCTTAAAAAATTATATATCAGGAGAGAGTTGGTGGGGTGGGGAGCTAGCAAGTATAAGAACCTACATTCAAACTCCAGAACATCAAAAACAAAAGAAAGGAAGGGAGGGAGAGGAGAAAGGAGGGAGAGAAAGTGGAGGGAAAGGAGGAAAAATGGAGAGAGAAAGATGAAAACAAGAAGGAAGGAAGGAAGGAAGGAAGGAAGGAAGGAAGGAAGGAAGGAAGGAAGGAAGGAAGGAAGGAAAGGAGGGAGGGAGGGAGGGAAAGAGGGACGGAGGGAGGGAGGGAGGGAAGGAGGGAGGGAAGGAGGGAGGGAGGGAGGGAGGGGGGGAGGGAGGGAGGGAAGGGAGGGAGGGAGGAAGGCAGGCAGGCAGGCTCAGGTGTATGTATTTTTATGTATTGATCCTTAGAAACTCAATCTCATTTTCTTGGACAATTCAGGAGAGATTGTGATTCTGGTCCTAAGAAGATGGTATCCTCACTGAGCCCCTGGAGCCCAGCAGATAGTGATCTTAATTTAAATGACCCTCAAGACCAGTGTTTATTTGCTTGCCTACAATAATCTGTATTGCCATAATTCTGTTCTTCTACTTAACTCCCTTATCTACAGTAGCATTTTTGTACTTTTTTTTACAGAACAATAGATCCATGAGATGTTAACAAGCATATCCAAGGTGACAGAAACATAAGTGGCTTTGTAAACAAATTCATTTGGGAAATGAGAGGCTAAATAACATTTCAAAGGTTCAAAAGTTCTTACTCTGTAGGACTTCTCAGAACCTTTTGTTTTTGGTCAGTCATGTGGCTTGAACTTGGGGCCCAGTTGCTATCCATGCACTTTTCTGCTCAAGGCCAACACTACCACTTTAATGCAAGGGCCAGTTCTTGTTTTCTGCTAGTTAACTGGAGATAAGTGTCTCACAAACTTTCCTGCTCAAACGGATCAAACTGTTATTCTCGAATCTCAAACTCATGAGTAGCTAGGATTATAGGTATGGAACACTAGAGCCAGGATTCTAATATGTATTATGAGTCAAAGGGATGAATAAAATTGTAAGATACACGCACAGAAACTGTTACATTTATGTATTTATTGACTGATTTATTGTTTATTGTCCATGAGGCTTGAACTATGGATCTGGGCACTGAGCCACTAGTGCCACTTCCAATTTTCTGGTGGTTGATTGGAGATAAGAGTTTCATGTACTTTCATGTCCAGGTTGGCTTTGAATTGAGATCCCCAGATCTCAGCCTCTTGAGCACCTAGAATTACAGGCATGAGCCAAAGGCACCCAGCCAGACTGGTGCTTTATAAATATTAGCTATCACAATCTGAGGCTTCTCCAAATCTGACACACTGAGAGTATGTTTCTTGCATTCCATGGAATGCACTTTCCTATTAATAGTTAACACGTTTCTTCTCATTCCTTTTCATGTCCATGGGCAATGAGATAAGGTAAAATACGAAACTATGTACAAGAATATCAAATACAATAGAATCTCACACCTCAGTTGGAGACATTTACCATCCAGGATTAAAACTAGTTTCAGAAGAAGTCTGAAGAATGCCCAATGTGGGATGGAATGAGTTCCTTTGAGATGAACCTGCATGCATTTAAAAGCACCTTGGTACTTCCTCTGGGGAGTGGTTATGGGATTTTGAGTCAAGGAGGATACAGTCTGGTACTTTTATGAACACATTCTGTTCTGGATTGAGTTTGACCAATGTGACTATGGCAGGGAGGGGGCACTTATGAGAGCAGGGGCCACAATCCAGGCACAAAGGACCATAATAGGCCTCCACTTCTCCTGAGCTTCACTGGAAGACAGCTTATCTGTCAACTGCAGTGAAATTAGAAAATACGATGACTGACATCATTTAGCTCCTCTGAAAACCCTGTGGAGTGGGGAAATGCTTCTGTGCTTAGAACAGGAAGCAGTCATGAAGAACTTCCTGTCGTCCGGCCAGCACCATCTCCAGTGTTCTGTGTAGTTTAACTGCATAATCCTTATAATGACCAGAGGGCACAAGACTTAGTGCTGTTTCCATTTTACAGGTAAGGAAAGCAAAGCACCGATGATTGACTCGCAGAGAGGGAGGTGGTAGGCTAGGAGTGGAACCCACACCTGTACTTGACTATGCTGCCTTGCAGATGGTGCAGGGTTACGGGTTAGCTAAGGATGTTAGACTGGCTCCCCTCCCTACTTTCCCTCCTTCTGCCTGTGTTTTTCTCTCCTGTAAAATGAAGAGATTAACTGTTCCTAGCTCATAGGACTCTCATGATTATCCCATGAAGTACATCTAAAACGCCTGGTAGTCTAACACCCAGATACCTCCCAGTAGCCACATGCAGTCTGAAAGATGAAAGGAAGAAGAAATTTGGATAAAGTTTATCTAATGCTCTAGAATAGAGAAGGACCCAGGGTCTAAACCAGTGTTGCCAGTAGAATGAGCTCAGGGATGGAAGGATTCAGTATATACAGTGTTTCGGGATAGTAAGTACATGAGGTTATTGAGCATTTGAATAGGACTACCAAAGAACTGATATTAAGTTTAATAGTAATGAACTTAAATAGCCAAATAATGGTTACCCACAATGTGGAGCAGTAGAGACCAGTGATGTGATAGTATGGTGGTATGGTTTATTTAAAGGTCCCCCCAAAGGGCCTTGTATGGAATCAGTGTAGGCCAGCCTGTTAGGAGATAGGCCCAGTAAGAGAAAGTTAAGTCACTGGGGGTGTGACCTTTGAAGGGAGCTTGCCCTGAAGGAGGGTGAAGGAAGGCCATCTACCATTGGAATATGAAACAACTACGATGAATCATTGTTCAGTGGGTAAGTCAGACTTCAGCTTGTTTAGCATGTACCATCTCCTTCCCACCTAAATCATTCATGAAATCACAATGTAAATCAGGAGGCCTGGTGGACTTCCATGGCTACAGATACCTGGCAACCAGGACTAGACTGATAGCCACCGATCTACAGATTGCCAGTCTCCCTGGGGACACAGTGGCATCCAGACTCCAGAAATAGCCCAAAGCAGAGAGAAAAACACTAGGATGCCATTTCACTCTGAGTCCCACAAAGAAGGGGTCAGTTCAGAGGCTAACATCAGATTCGATATTTAAAGGGACACAGATAGGAAATGACCCAAACCAACCATTGGCAGAAAGCTCTAGAGAATAAATACAAGTTCTAAAGGTAGTCAAAGGAAGTCCTTAGGACAAAGAAAATGGAGAAGGAAAAAAACATATTTGCAAGAAACAGTGAAGGGAAATGAGATTATACTTGGGAGTGGAACAAAAATGAGCAAGAAACAATAAAGGAGGATCATAAAGACACTAATACATTGTGATCCATGGGCCAAATGGACCCTGACTGTTATTTGTAAATAATGTTCTTTGTTGGCAAACGGTTATACTTGTTTTTCTCATTTACATGTTGTTTATGACTGCCTTAAAGGTACAAAGGAAGAATTGAATAGTTCTGATAAAGACCTGGAAATAATAAAACCTTCAGAATTTACTAGTTAGCCAAGGTGGGGCCTGAGGGGTCAGGTGCTTGCTGATGGCTCATGACTGGAATCCTAGCTAGTTGAAAGGCTGAAACAGAATGACTTTGGTTCCAGGCCAGCCCAGGCAGAAAAATCCATGATGGGGCCTTTGGAAGGCATTAATTTTACATGAGGTCTTTTGGATGGGGTCCTTGTGACATGACTAGTTCTCTCATTTAAAAAATTATAACCATTAAAGGTGATGTACAAAGGGGTTTCAGTTACAAAAAAATTATAAACATGGAAATATTTATAGAAATATAGAAAGGAGAGGTGTTACTATTCAAAAAGAAATATTATTACCTGACTTACATACGCATAACCCTTCTGTATATCACCTTTACAATAATTTTTTAAACATTACAACACAGAAAGTAAGTTTTTCAAGAGTAAAATTCAACTTGTTTAATTACTAAGAACTGTTCTAATCTTTTCTTCTGTTTCCATAGGGAACTGTCTTCTTTGGAGACCATGATTAATTACACAATCAATAGCCAATCAATTCATTTGTAAACCATATTCTCTATTGTGTTCTCTTAACAGAGTAACTAATTTGTCATCCCCCCATTTCTCTCTCTCTCTCTGTCTCTCTCTCTGCTTCCATCCTCCTCTCCTCTCTCTTCCCTCCATCCCTCCTTTTTCCCTACTTTGTCTGCCATGAAAGAACACATTCAGAAGGTAGCTGTCCAGAAATGAGCCCTTGTCAGAATCCCATCACATCGTATTTAAGCCATAAACCGTTGTGTCTCATTTTGGTATTCCAGGCTGGTTAAGACTACTAGCCAAAAGTTTCACCCCATCCTTGGTGTGACTGAGAATAACTAAACACTTAGGACTGCTGAGAGAAGATCACAGAAATATCACATCCCCTCCTCCATTTTGAAGCCAGGACTCTCCTTCCCCTTTCTCCATTTTATCTCTTCCAAGCACCCAACCAGGAGTGAACAGTGGACTTGGAACAAGATGCTGGTGTCACTTTTCCAAGAATGGATTTCTACCTAATGGTCCATGGCATCCTCTCACAGCCCCACATCTTTCTGCAGGGCTGCCATTTGCTGCTGTTTTCTGGGATCAGAGCCCTTAGAAATGGGCTCCAAAAGCCTTCTAAAATGGCCTAGGTTTCAAATTTTCAAGAATACTGGTTAGCTTCTGTTTGTTTGCAATCCTAGCTTTTTGGAGAATTCCCAGTGGATCATGAGACTAGTGATCATTTCAGTTGTCACCTCCATTGGCTGGAAGGATTTTAGAAGATCTGAGATCCTCAATAAGCATCAGTGGAGAAAGGTAATGGAAGGATTCTATTATATTATGCTTCACACACACACACACAGAGAGAGAGAGAGAGAGAGAGAGAGAGAGAGAGAGAGAGAGAGAGAGAGAGAGAGAGAGAGAGAGAGAGAGAGAGTCCTACCAGCACCAAGCACCACCACCAATCTTGCTACATTTCAGAGGTATGAAATATTGGGAGAGAGGAAACCCTTGTTCTGCTAGTCTCCAATCCCTACCTTTCTTCTGAAAACCAATGTGACCAACCCCCTCCCCCCTTTTTGTTTCTTTGCCAAAAGCCTTTTTCCTGCTTTGTTAAAAGATAGAGTTCTGCTTGATTTGATAACAAGGCAATTTAAGGCATTTCTCTAAAATTGTTAAGCCTGACCCTCAGAATGCCCTTGGTACTGCTGGAATTGTCTGATACCTTCAAGCCATACAGTTTGTGGGTCCACCCCAGCTACAGAAGAGCTACCTGGCCCTTCCTGATCTGTAGACCGAAGGACAAGCCTGTCCCAGCAGCAGCTCGTTCTTTTGCTGAAGAGCTGGAGGTGATGTGCTATGTGCATTTTGCCCTTTTCAGGCATTTTCTGTTCTTATATGTATGGTGCATTTCTCTTCACTGTTGCTCTGATAAACCTCACAAGAGGGCAGACAAAAGGAATGGTCACAAGCTTTGCCATCCCCTCGGTCAACACTGACACAGGCTGTCTTTCACAGAGGAGGCAGTGCTGGCTGGAAATTGGGCCTCTTCTTTCAGAATCTGTTAAAGAATTAATCATTTTTTTTAAGTTTGGCTAGAGCTTTGGGAGGGAATGATGAAGGGACGACATGGATCAAGATATATTGTACTCACAAACTGACATGTTGAATTGAAACCCACTTTACAAGGACTTAAAGATAATAAAAAATATTTTTAAATGTTTTCACCAATTAAAAAGGCTAACAGGAAAACTGGCTAACCATAAAGAGTTCGAGAATCAAAGGAAAAATATAAGTGGCAATAAACATTCTAATAAATGTTAAATTTCACAATGAAGTTGTGAATGCAAATTTCAGCAATAACAGTTTATTTTCCCCCCCACACCAAATTAACAAGGTCCTGAGCTCAAATCCTAGTACTACCAAAATAAGATAAAAAGAAAACAAAATATTTTATTTAAAAATCTTGTAAATTAGCCAGGCACCAATGACTCATACCTAAGATCTAAGGATCTCAGCATAATCTTTTTTGTTGTTATTGTTGGGTGTAGGGGTTGAACTCTGGGCCTGGGCACTGTCCCTGAGCTCTTCAGCTTAAGGCTAGCACTCTACCACTTGAGCCATAGCACCACTTCCAGTTTTCTGGTGCTTAATTGGAGATAAGAATCTCATGGACTTTCCTGCCCAGCTGTCTTTGAACCATGATCTTCAGATCTCAGCCTCCTGAGTATCTAGGATTACAGACAGGCATGACTTATTGGCACCTGACAAGCCGCACAATCTGAAATATCCAATTATTTTATTCTCCAGTCTTTTATCACCAATTAACCAGCAAAAAGCCAGAAGTGGAAGTATTACTCAAGAAATAAAGCACCATCTGTGAAGAAAATAAACCAACAAAAGCAGGAGGCCCTGAGTTCAAGCCCCAGTATGGCACACACACAGATACACACACACACAGACACACACATACACACAAACACATTCCGTCTTACAAATTTACAGAAACATTGTACTCCAGAAATGCATTCTACCTCATATCTATATCTATATATTTATATGATATATAAATAGATTAAGAAAAAGCATTCCATCAATAGGAAGAACTCATGAAACTTAAAATACTTAAGTCCATGGGTGGATATGGAGCCAGTATTCAGTCAAAATTATTTCAGGTATGCTGGGCTCTGGTAGCTAATACCTGTAATCCTAGCTACTCAGGAGGCTGAGAGCTAAGGATCATGGTTCAAAGCCAGCCTGGGCAGGAAAATCCATGAAACCTAGCTCCAAATTCTACTCAAAATAGGCTGCAAAGTGGTGGTGTTGCTCAAATGGTAGAGCACTAGCTTTGAGCACAAAGAGGCTAGGTCCTGAGTTCAAGACCCAGGACTGGCAAAAAATGTTTAAAAAATCTCAGGTATTTCTTTGAGTTTTGAATGGGAACAACCACCAAAACTGGTAGAGTCTCAGTAAAATAGATGGTCTTCTATAATGGCTTGACGAGAATGAAAACCTGACATCCCAAAGCAAGAAAACATTCTGCCAGTAGATGGCCTTCAGCCTCCCAGTCTACTGACCTATCCTACCTCTGTAATCCCTGTGAACCAGCTCCTAAAAAACCCTCTATATATGCAGATAGATGATAGCAAGCTATACAGAGAGAGATAGAGAGAGAGAGAGAGAGAGAGAGAGAGAGAGAGAGAGAGAGAGAGAGAGAGAGAGAGAGAGAGAGAGAGAATTGGCTCTATTCTTCTATTCTCTGGTGAACTCTGACTAATTTGGTGGGCGATTAGAAAATAGCTGTATCCTTTCCCTCAGATCTGAACCCTTCAAATGTTCTGTGGAGCTGACTCATCCCATCTCTTGGGCAAAACATGAATGAGTCCCTGGGGATTTGTAGCCATATTTATATAATAAAAAGTCATCTGATCCCTTCCAGTCACAAAACAGACTCTCATCCCTGCTGTGTTGACTGTCATGTGAATGCTGAGAACCCCAGAAAGCACCTACAGCTCTAATGCCCTTCCTTTCTGAAGACCTGCTGCATACTGAGCTGAGGCTATAGCTGGCTTTTCACTGTCTGTCTGCTAGCTCCCATGGGCGCTTCTCCCTCGAGGCCTCCTGCTACTATGGGAGTGTGTGAGGAAAAGGAGGCTACTCCAATACAAGAAGAAAAAAAAACCAATCTTTCCTACCAGATAATGACGACATAGATCACTGGTGACCACCTCTGAGAGCTGCTAAAGTCTGGCTTCTATGGGACAATTTGATGAACTCTTCAGAGATGCCCCTCTACTATGCCAGCCCATTGCTGGAATCCTCTGCCCACTTCTTTACATGGACGGCACCTCCTCCACCAGTCCACAGCTCTCCTGTGGACTTGCTGGGTAACTTGTTCTTTCAGACATTCACTTTCTGTCCCACCTGTAAGAAACACACTCATCTGTCTAAGCTCAAAGGAGGGAGTCAGATACAAAAAGCGCAGCAAAAGTAAGACTTGGATGGCCACCTCTGGAGATCAGGTCCTGCCTGATGGCAGGGATGCTCTTTGAAATTAGGATCCCACCTCCTAACTCCTCATTGGTCCAAGTACCCCTACGCTCACATTCTCTCCCAGACATTGCCCAGGTTACATTTTGCCCCACTGGGGAATTCAAATACATATACTCTTGCAGTTGATTGAATTTTAGAAGCAGTGTTTGGCTATCTCTACCCCCTTCAGTTCTTTTACGGTGGAAAGACTTTTGGGCACTTTTTTTTTGGCATAAACCCAGTTTCAGCCTGTCTTCTTGTTTGATTGCAATCTGTTTTTTTCCTTTCTAATCCATCTATCAACAGGCTTCCCAGTGTGTGACCTTTGTTACACCTCCAATCACTTTGTACACAAGCTACCTATAATTTTTTACTCAAGGTCAAATGTCTTAAAAATCGACCACCACGGACGATTTCTAACATACCAAGCTGGCTTTAAGCTGTTTCTGTCTCGCAGGCCAACTGGATACTGCTCATGCCATGAGAGCAGGAACCAGTTCAGCTCTTCCTGGAGCTGTCAGCAGTAAGGTCCACAAGGGAACACATACATATAAAAACTGTCTCTTGCACTCAAGAGACAGTTGGTGGTACAGTTGTCTATTGGAATCCATAAGGGGCTTGCCTCCAGGACCCTACCCCTCCAAGATACCAAATCCCTGCATTCTGTATAAGTCCCTTAGATAGAAAGGTGTTGTATCTGCAGAGACCCAAAAGCAATGTACCTCCAGAATAATCCAAATCATCTTTACGGTAGATTTCTTATGGTCCTTACAATAATGCCAATGCTAAGCAAGTAATGTTAGACTGTCAAGTTTACAAAGGTAATAGAAAGATATTGATTCATGGTTGGTTGACTAGAGGCTACAGAACTCACCTGTCCTGTTGTCAGGCAAGATCCCTCCTTGCAAGTGCTGCTTGAAAAGCCTGTCTAGTTTCTCACTGGAAAGTTAAAGTAGATAGTGAAGGAGAAGCACAAAGAGGAAATGAGGTAGATCAACACAGACAGTAGAAACAATGCCCCTTCCTCTTTCTAAACAGCCTGTAAGACAGAGGTAGCAGTCTAGACAGACTCAGTGCCCCCTGAGGATTCTGGAGCAGACAGGAAACAAGGCCCCTCCCCTTGGGGTGAGGTGATCAGTGGCCCAACCAGAAGCTAGAGCAGCCAAGACTCACAGAAAAAGAGCTCTGACCTCCAGGATATGGAAACAAGAACCATATAATGTGTAATTGTTGTTCTTAATGTACTATGTTATTTCTCATTTCTTTTGTTGTCCCTGGGTTATCTCATATTGTCACAGTATCTTACCTTGTTATCTGGTATATTGTATATATGTTTATTTGTTTATTTGAAATAGGATAGGGAAGGGGGGAAAACAAGATGAAGGGAGGGGTGGGGAGAGGGAAATGGGGACAAAAACATGACAAGGGGTATCAATGTTTGTGAAGTAATGCACCTTCTATCTGACAAACATAATGTAACCCTTCTACTAATTACAATAAAAAATAAATTAAAAAATAAAAATAAAATAAGTGAGAAAAAAAAAGAGCTCATGGGTTCCATGAGCTTTACAAGGGCTACTGATATCCAGGTCACCTTTTCTTCCTCTTGCTCTAGGAAGTCTGTGTTCTCCTCCTCTTCTGCCAGTACCTCCAGCCAGGGGTTCCAGTGGGATGGGGGAAGTACTATATCAATCTGCCTGTAGCCAAGAGGCTTTCCTCAACTCCCCTGACATCTTACTCCCGCTTTTCAATAACTTGGCCTCTGATCACACTTTTCCTGCCTCATAATTCTTCATTTTGTGGAGGAAATAAAGGATGTAAGACCTCCTAGGTTGTATCAGTGGCAACTGTATAACCTGAAAAAAAAGAAAAAACCTCACAGAACTCTCATCTTGTGGAACCTCTCCCCACACTCTCTCCTCGCCCACCCCCAATCTCACTTCACAGATGCCAAAAGTTAAGTCTCAGAGAAATTAACACCAGTTTCTAAGATCAAACAAATAGTCTTTGGGCAGGCCTGGATTTCAACAACTGTCTCTAGCTCAAGTTCTTGGCATCACATCACAGTTCCCATTGAAAGACTTTCAAAGAGGCTTGTTCTTAGTTCATTGTTTCAAAGTACCAAGACACCAGAGTCAGGCTGCTTTGGGACTGTGGTGAGCAGAGCCTACAAGTAAGGGCTGCTCTCTCCAGGAGATCTGGGCCAGTCCATGTCCTGTGCAACAGAAACAAGAGAGACACTAATGGCTCACACCTTGTAATCCTAGCTACTCAGGAGGCTGAAATCACCCTGGGCAGGGGAGTATGCAAGATTTGTATCTCTAATTAACAAGGAGAACAAAAATCCTAGCTGGGGAGTGGAGGTATGGCTCAAGTGGTAGAGTAAAAAGGCAGTACCCAGGATTTCAGTTCAAGCCCCAGTCCCAGCAAACACACACACACACACACACACACACACACACACATACACACACACACACACACACACACACACACACACACACACACACACAGACTTTCGACCTAGTTCCGCTCATCTCAGCATATTCCCCACACCCTACTCTCCTGATAGAAGGAGGAAAAGCACAGAGTAAACACCAAATGTCAATGTGTGCCTATAAAAGTCATTGCCAGCTTCACAGAGGAGAGGAAAAGAATGAGAGAAAAAAAATGGGAGAAAAACAAGAAGGAGGAGGAGAAGGAGAAGGACGAGAGGAAGAGGAAGAAATAGCTATATTTATAGTGTAATAAAGAGGGGGAAATAACCTTCCAAGCATTTGCTTAATCACATTTCTGTACCAGGAGCGGAAATTACCTGTAAATCTTTCCTTCCTGTTAGGAGGGAAGCTGATGGGTCTTCCCTCTGGAGATTGGTATTTATAACTCCCTAATGGCGAGAGAGAGAGAGAGAGAGAGAGAGAGAGAGAGAGAGAGAGAGAGAGAGAGAGAGAGAGAGAGAGAGAGAGAGAGAGAGAGAGAGGAGCAGAGCTTTGCATTCCTGTGCCCACCCCGGGGAAAGCACATCAAAGCAGCTTTTCTCAAACTGGGACATCTCCCTTTCCCTTACTCCCCAGATGGAATTTGTAATAAACTCCACAGCTGACCCTAGAGGTCATCCCACAAGCTCTTTCCTGTTGGAAACTTGTTCCACAGGCTCTGAGTCATTATCTAGCAGCCCGACATCTACAGCCCCATTAGATGAAAGAGCCTGAGTCCACACTACTCTGAACACAAAGGCTGTGGGAGTTTGGGTTGTTTGCATTTGCTTTCCGTTTTGAAAAATAAAAGCCTAGGTTGCATTTTTTCCCCCTTAGTAGAAAAGCAATACATGTTTGTCATAAAAATATTCAAACAGCACAGATAAGCAGAATGGAGAAATAAAAAGCTCCCATTATTGCATCACACAGAGAATAAACACGGTGAGCATGTTGGAATACATCTTCCCAGACTTTTTCTCTGTGAAGATATATCCTTTTACTCTTGCAGCAAGAGAGAACACACTGAACGTCCCCACCCCCCACCCCCACCCCACCCTCCCTTTGGCACTGTGTTCAGAACATTTTTCCATGTCATTAAATATCTACATGATTTTTTTTTCCATTTTGCAATGTGAATGAAGTTTGATGGGTTTGGTGTGACCATAAAAGCAATTCACACTTTAAAATTTCATATCCTTTGCTTGAGCCATTGTGCCCCTGGGGAAACTGTGGAAATATTAGGGTCAATCAAAAGAACGCATACTTGATTTTTTTTCCATTTGAAAACCAAGGACATTGTCAATGTTTCCTCTAAAAACTCTCCTAAAAGTTAATTATGGTCATAACTGATTTGGGAAACTGTAACACTTGTGTTACAAACACAGTCCCATCCATCTAAGGTCTTTAAGTCAAATGAGAGTATGTTGGAATAGATCTTCTCAGACTTTTTCTCTGCAGAGATATATCCATTTGATCTTGTAAGCAGAGATTACAGTGAACGTCCTGGTAATGAACTTGCCTTTCTCATTCGGCAGGAACCTCCCACCCTGTGTTCACACTCTCAATCCTGGTTACCATAATTGAAAGTCAATTTCCCTCCCGGGAAACTGTCTCTCTGTGGGTTGCCCAAAGCACACACATCATCAGGGAAATAAGCTTTAGAAGGAAAGGTACAACTGTAAGAGCTCTGGGCTCCACTGCTTATCCCCTGCCCCTGCACAGACATTCAGTGTTCTACAGCTGGCAATATGCCAGCTATTAGTGGTGATGCTTGGCCTGGGCATAGTCCAATTCCTTCCATACCTGCAGCTGCCAGTCTTGAGAGGGAGGTTGTCCTCAGTCTCCACAAAGCCATCCCCAGGCATCCCTCACTCTGATATCCACCCCTCCTCCAACAAAGCATCCCTCACACAGCTTTCCTCTGTGACCCTCTTTGCACACTTTCTGAGTTCAAATCAATGGGGAACAAGAAAGAAGGGAGGTTAGTTAACCTCCTACAAGGGTCAGAGGGCTCTTGACACCGAGCAAGGCCTTACCTCATGCTCACCAACCAAAAACATGCTAGGAAGTAGTTTAATCCTCTTGCTCAAGTAGTGAAAAACAAAAGCCTAGTCAAATTTTAAGTGGGTCACTCTACTCCACTACTCCATAACAAAAATAAATCTTTAGTGGATCACTCCATGGATTCTTTGTGGGGGGAGAGGGGATTCCTAAGGCCCTGGGCACCACCCTGGAGCCCTTTTTGCTCAAGATTAGCACCCTACCACTTGAACCACAGCATCATTCTGGCTTCTGGCTTCTTTTGTGATTAATTGGAGATAAGAGACTCACAGACTTTTCTGCCCACATTGTCTTCTAACTATGATCCTCAGATCTCAGCCTCCTGAGAAGCGAGAATTTTAGCCATGAGCCCCGGGCATCTGGCTACTCCACAGATCAAGTGAGAGATTACTGACTGTTTTTAGAGGAGCAATCTAATTCACTGAGAAAACCCAAGTTGTTCTTTCCTTATGGGTAAACATAGATGTGAGTTAGATCCAAGCCACCACAGCTCTGGAAGGAGCTCTTCCCTTGCCTAAGACTGGCTTTCTTTTTGTTTGGTTTGGTTTTGTTTCTAGATAGATTCATTTCTCGTAGAGATGAAGATTCAATATAGTGTTCAATATACTCTTTTTAGTTACTACACATCACTTAATATGTATGTGGTACTATAGTGGCTTTTGTATTCTGTTTTCATTTTTGTGGGTTCTTTTTATTTTAATGTATAGTGGGATTACAGTTATATTCTCCAGATAGAAGGTGCATTATTTCTCACAAATTGATATCCCTTCTCATGTTTTTCCCCATTTCCCTACCCTCACCCCCTCCCCTAATCCTTTTCCCCTCCTATTTCAAATAAACAAACATGTGTATAATAGTCCAGGTAACAAAGTCAGATACTGTAACAATATGAGATTAACAAAAGGGCAACACAAGAGAAGAGAAAAAAATCATAGTACATTAAGAACAACAGTCACTCATAATTAAGCTCTTGTTTCCATGTCCTTGACATCCATTAATTTGGCTTCATCCTGTATGGCCTTATGTATCCAGGGTTTGAGCTATTGTAATCCTCTTCTAGGAGAATCCTAGGTTTGTACTAATTATTACAAATGAGAGAAATCATTGAGCCTATGTTCCTTTGGGTCTGGCTTACTTCACTTAGTATGATTTTTTTCTAAGTCTTTCCATTTCCTTCCATTTGGGGCGATGTTATTCTTTCTTATGGCAATATAGAATTCCATTGTGTATAAATACCACATCTTTGTGATCCAGTCATCTACTGAGGGGCATCAGGGTTGGTTCCATATCTTTGCTATGGTAAATAGTGCTGCAATGAACATCATTGTGCTAGTGGCTTTAGTACGTCCTTATTTCTGGACCACTGGGCAAATGCCAAGTAGTGGAATTGCTGGATCAAAGGGGAGATCTATGTTTAGTCTTTTGAGGAACTGCCATACTGCTTTCCATAGTGGTTGAACGAGTTTGCACTCCCACCAACAGTGGAGTAGCCATTCCTCCTGGCCAAATCCCCACCAGCCTCTGTTGTTATTAGATTTTTTGATCCTGGCCATTCTAACTGGAGTGAGGTAGAATCTCAGAGTTGTTTTGATTTGCATTTCTTTTATGGCCAGAGATAAGACTGGCTTTCTTATAACCCTCATCCCCAAACCAGACAGACATTCATCAAAGAAAGAGATCTATAGACCTATATCTTTGATGAACATCGATGCAAAACTTCTCAACAAAATACTGGCCAACCGTCTACAACAACTCATCAAAAAAATTATACACTATGATCAAACTGGATTCATCACAGGGAGGCAAAGCTGGTTCAACATACGCAAATCAATTAATATAATTCAACACATCAACAGGAGCAAGTACAAAAATCACATGATTGTCTCAATAGACGCGGAAAAGGCATTTGACAAGATCCAACACCCCTTTATGTTAAAAGCTCTGGAGAAACTAGGAATCCATGGAACATTCCTCAATGTAATAAAGGCTGTGTATGAGAAACCTACTGCTAGTATTACACTTAATGGTGAAAATCTAAAGCCATTCCCTCTGAAATCAGGAACGAGACAAGGATGCCCACTCTCTCCACTCCTCTTTAACATAGTACTAGAATTCCTAGCCAGTGCAATAAGGCAAGAAGCAAGCATAAAGGGGATCCAAGTAGGGAAAGAGGAAATAAAACTATCCCTCTTTGCAGATGACATGATTCTGTATTTAAAGAATCCTATAGACTCTACTCCCAAGCTCCTTGAGCTGATCCAAAGCTTTGGAAGAGTAGCAGGCTATAAAATCAACCCTCAAAAATCAACTGCCTTCCTTTATGCCAACAGTGAGAGGAACGAGGCAATAATCAGGAAAGAAACTCCTTTCACAATAGCCTCAAAGAGAATAAAGTACCTAGGTATTAGCTTAACTAAGAATGTAAAGGACCTTTTTGACAAAAACTTTAAAACCCTAAAAAAGGAAATTAAAGCAGAACTAAGGAAATGGAAAAACCTCCCATGCTCCTGGATTGGAAGAATCAACATTGTGAAAATGACGATCTTGCCAAGAGCTATCTACAAATTCAATGCAATACCCATCAACATCCCAATGTCATTCTTTAAAGAAATAGAAGAGGCAATCCAAAATTTCATATGGAATAATAAAAGACCCCGTATAGCAAAAACACTTCTTAGCAGAAGGAACAGCGCTGGAGGAATTTCAATTCCAAACTTTAGACTCTATTACAGAGCTATAATTCTCAAAACAGCTTGGTACTGGCACAGGAACAGGCCTGAAGACCAATGGAATAGAACTGAGGACCCAGATATTAAACCACAGACCCATGGCCACCTAATCTTTGACAAGGGAGCCAAAAAAATAGAATGGAAGAAAGACAGCCTCTTCAACAAGTTATGCTGGCAGAACTGGTTAAGCACCTGCAGAAAACTAAAGTTGGATCCTTCTTTGTCACCTTGCACTAGAATTAACTCCAAATGGATCAAAGACCTCGAGGTAAAAGCTGACACACTGAAAACTCTACAGGAAGGAATAGGAGATACACTAGGCCTCCTTGGCACAGGTCGAAACTTTCTTACTAAGGACCAAGAATCACAACAAATCAGAGAAAGGCTGGATAAGTGGGACTG
The DNA here is from genome assembly GCF_031878675.1 of Megascapheus bottae. NCBI lineage: Eukaryota > Metazoa > Chordata > Mammalia > Rodentia > Geomyidae > Megascapheus > Megascapheus bottae. Next base: position 5,725,124 of record NC_143526.1, read on the forward strand.
CATTAAATTGCAGAGCTTTTGTATGGCAAAGGACATAGCTAGTAAACTAATCAGGAAGCCTACAGAGTGGGAGAAGATCTTCACCAACCAAACAACGGACAAAGGCCTCATATCTAAAATATATCAACAACTCAAAAAATTGAATCACTCCAAAACTAACCTCCAAAGTAACAACCATCCCATTAAAAAATGGGCCAAAGACTTAAAGAGAGTCTTCTCTGAAGAAGAAACAAAAATGGCCTATAGACACATGAAGAAATGCTCAACATCTCTGGTCATAAAAGAAATGCAAATCAAAACAACTCTAAGATTCCACCTCACTCCAGCTAGAATGGCCAGGATCAGGAAAACGAATGACAACAGATGCTGGAGGGGATGTGGCCAGGAGGGATCACTACTACACTGTTGGTGGGAGTGCAAACTCGTTCAACCACTATGGAAAGCAGTGTGGCAGTGCCTCAAAAGGCTAAACATAGAACTCCCTTATGACCCAGCAATTCCACTACTTGGCATTTACCCAAGTACCCAGAAACAAGGACATACTAAACCCACTAGCACAACCATGTTCATTGCAGCACTATTCACCATAGCAAAGATATGGAACCAACCTAGATGTCCCTCAGTTGATGAGTGGATCAACAAGTTGTGGTATTTGTACACAATGGAATTCTATGCTGCTGTCAGAAAGAATGACATCGCCCCATTTGTTAGGAAATGGAAAGACTTAGAAAAAATCATATTAAGTGAAGTAAGCCAGACTCAAAGGAACTTAGGCTCAATGGTTCCCCTCATTCGTCATAATCAGTAGAAACCTTGGGCTCTACTAGCAGAGATTTGCAATAGAGCAAAATCTTGATACATAAGGACATATAATGTGAAGCTAATTGAAAGGACCTCCAGGATAGTGAAACAAAAGCCATATAATGAATGATTGTTGTCCTTAATGTACTATGTTGTCTCTCATCTCCTTTGCTGTCCCTTGGTTATCTCATATTGGTATAGCATCTCACTTTGTTATCTGATTTATTGAATTTATTTGTATTTGGATATTTGAAATTTGATAGGGAAGGGGGGAAAACCAAGACGGGTGGGGGGTGTGGGGGGGGAGGGAAACGGGTACCAAGACATGTGAAAGGGTATCAATGTATGTGAATTAATGCACCTTCTATCTGGCAAATATCATGTAACCCTTTTACTAATTACAATAAAAAAAAAAGACTGGCTTTCTTACAGAGCCTCAATGCTCAGAGTCCCATAAACAAGCATCTGTTCTTCCTGGACTGTGCTTAAGGTTCACTAACAATGCCTACTAGGCTAACTGGCTTTTCTGTTTTTATTTTAAAATTGCTTAAAATAATAATCATAATTTAGCCAGGGCACTGGTGGTACCAAGAAATGGCAGATGTAGGATTCAAATACAAATGGTCTAGCTCCCCCAAGGTTATAAATCTGTATCATTTCACCTCCAACTTTTGAAAATATGGGATGGTTAATTAGGATTGTAGAAAGAGTTAAATATGAACAAGGCCATGTATTTGACACACATGAAGTCCTCCATACATAGGAGTCAATATCACCCTTTATCTTCTGGGTGAATGTGATAAAACATGCTATACGTTGAAAATCATGAAAAACTGAACAGCAAGAGAAAACTGAGCAACAACAAAAATACTAGCTTTGATATAATGTTCAACATGTTAAAGTAAAACTTGACAAATAGAATAACAGGTGTGAGTCAGTGGCACCTACCTCTCCACCTTTCATGAGATAATTTCCAAAATATGCCAAATAGAAATTGAGCAAAACACCAATGTCCATTCAGACCCCCAGTCTTCCAGTTAGCTTCCTCATCCCTCCTAGCCCATCAGATCACCCGTAGAGGCCTTCATCTGTGAAGACAGTTAAAAGAAAGCTGCCACCCACCTAAAACCAAGACAAAACACCAGACCATGGAAGCCATGACAAACACTGGCACCAGCCTCTTTTTATTGCAAATGCGATTATAATATTCATTACCTGGTAGCTAAGACTGAAAATGCAAATAAAAATCAACACACTACAAAGAGATTGTTTTGGTAAAGCAAAGAGGAAAGCCATTATTTGTTTGTAAGTGTCCAGTTCAACCCATCTCTAATGACCTGACTAGGAGCTGATGAAAGAAATAGCTAAATGTAAGCACTGCCAGCCCTTCCAGAGAAATCCCACAAAGAGGCTGCCAGCAATTCCCTTTTCTTAGAAATAATAGGAAATCATATTAAGTCCAATAATAGAAAAATCAGAGTCCAAACTCTCCTGTTAAAACTGGGTCACTCTCCGCCTGCGTGGGCTTTGAGTCTCAGCCATCTCTCGGCAGCCCTGGGGTTCACCTGTGGGCAGGCGCACTCCTGAGTAGCAGGAGCAGAAATCCCACTGCACTTCCACTGAAGAGCTTCCAAATGTATCAGCCCTCACATCACCAAAGGGAAGAAAATTAAGAGATTAAAAACAAGAGGCAGTTGTTAATAGAGTTTGGTGACAATTTCCAGGCACAAACTTGGCTCAGCAGGTAGCTGGCCTCAGCTTCCTTAGCCCTCATATTGTTTGTGCATAAAGACCTCAGAAAAGGCAGCCACATTTGTAGAGTCACCACCACCTCCTACTCTGGTCCTGTGGTCCCAGAGGGCTCGTGGGTTAAAGACTAGGTTGCTTTATGGACGTTCCTGAGGGCTACAGATTAGTCCTAGCAGGAATAAGTAGATCACTGGGAACCTGACTTCTTTGGAACTCTTTCTGTTTCTGTGTCTATCTTTGTGCTTCTACTACTGCTGCTACTGCTCCCCTCCTCCTCCCCCTCCTCTTTCCCCCTTCTCCTCCCCCCTCCTCCTCCTCTTCCTATCTTTCTGTCTCTGTCTTCTGTTCCTGTCTCTGTCTTCCTCCTTTTTTCTTCCTCTCTCTCTCTCCTTATCTTTCTGTTTCTCTCTGTCCCTTTCTCTCCCTGCTTTCTCTGTCTCTCTGTGTCTCCCCCCTCCAGCTCCTTCTCTCCCTCCTTCTCTCTTTCCCTCTCCCTCTTCCTCTCTCCCTTTCTGCCTCTCCCTCCCCCACATGCTTCTTTCTCCCTTCTTCCTGAGGTAGGAGAGGTAAGCAGAGTCCGCTGTCACTATAGGCGCATGATTCAACTCAGGGTTCTCACCATCACACTCCTACTCCCCTCAGGCCTGTTACAATGAAGGCAGCCAACCACGAACTGAAGCTGTGAGGTCAAACAAACCTTTCTTTCTTTAAATTGTTTCTCTCAGGTATTCATCTCATGACAAAAATGTTCTCTAACACAGTGGGAAGCCATGGACAATCCCACAGAGGTGGGAAGAAACTGGCTGTGGGCCCAGAAGTCTCAGAGCATATGGTGGTGGGAAAATGAAGAGCAGGTCCCTAGAAAAGGCAAAAAGAGACTCAGGTTCCAGCTGTCTGTGAGAAAGCAATACATTCTATATCTTCCCTGGGGTCTCCCATTTTCCTGCTTCCTTTCCTCTTGTCTTAATAGTCTTGCCATGACCTCCGTCAAGAAGTGTCAATAAAACTATTTTTTAAGTAGATACCATCTTTAGAGAATATGATCTGGCTGAGTGTCCCACAGATGATGGAAGCCACACTCTATGACTCATTTTAGGATTTTGTTTTCCATCGGGAAGAAGGGTTGGGAGATTGGACAAGGATGAGGGAAGAAAGCAGAATCTGTGTGGATGAGGTTGTAGGAACTGTAAAAACTAAAGTGGGAAGGATAAAACTTGGGGACATGATGTCAGGTAATATAAGCCAGTCACAAAGACACAGACAACCAGTGGCAGTGGCTCAAAACTGAAATCCTAGCTGCTTGGGGACTAGAAATAAGGGGATCATGATTTGTGGCCATTTGAGGCCACAAAGGTTTTGAGAGTCCTTCTCAAACAAGGGCTGTGACTATAATTCAGTACTATGTGCCTATCAGTCCCACAGTGTAGACAAGCACAAACAGGAGAGTGAAAGTTCAGATTAGGCATCAAATGAGACTGTATAACTAACAAAAAGACTAATGGAAAAAAGCCTGGCAGAGGAGTTCAAGTGGTAGAGCACCTGCTTATGAGCAAGCTCAGAAGCCCGAGTTCAAACCTCAGTACTTACAAAAAAAGAAAAGACACATGCTATATATAATTTCTCATACAACGTGGTTAGAGAAGTTAATTCACAGCAACGGAAAGCAGAATACAAGAACTGGGAAGGGGACAATGGAAAGTTAGCGCTCAGTTTGGAATGATGAAAAGTTTTGGAGATGGATGACAGTGGCTATGAAACTATGTGACTGAACCTAAATCAGAGCACACGCTAAAAAATGGTAAATTAAAATGGTAAATTTTATGATATGCACATCTTAGCCTAATAATAAAAATGCATGACCTGCATGGTGTAGGAGAATTTAAGTATATGAAAGACAATCTGACAAGAAGCTGATTCAATTTCACTTTAATAAAAACTCAGCGACAGAAAGTGGGTAGTAATATGCCAACAGGCCACAAGTTCTTCAGGAAGTGCCTTTCTCACTGGTATCTGAACTCAAGCACCTGAATTCTTTGAATCTCTTTTTCCATTACATTGCTTTTCCTCCCATGTTCTTCCTTTCCTTCTTTTTCCCTTTGTGTGTGTGTGTGTGTGTGTGTGTGTGTGTCTGTCTGTCTGTGTGTGTGTGTGTGTGTCTGTCTGTCTGTGTCTGTGTCTGTGTCTGTGTCTTTGTCTGTGTACATGTGTATGTGCCAGTGCTGGGGCTTGAACTCTGAACTTCTTACCTGGCTTTTTTTACGAAAGGCTGGAGCTCTATGCCACCTGAGCCACAGCTCCATTGATGCCTTTTTGCTAGCTTGTTGCGGGTTACTTACTAACTTTCTGTTCCAAGTTGGTTTTGAGCATCAGTGCTCAGATATTAGCCATCTGAGTAGCTAGGACTATAGACATGAGCCATAGAGGGCTGATTGGGATTTTTCTACATGACTGAATAAAAAGGAAGAAGAAGAAGAAGAAGAGGAGGAGGAGGAGGAGGAGGAGGAGGAGGAGGAAGAGGAGGAGGAAGAGAGGAAGAGGAGGAATCCTGTATTGGGAATTACGCCAAATACATGGCAGGTGTCTTGCTTTGTACTCCTCAGAGGTAATCCGAGACATGGTAAGGTGAGGATAGCCTTCTCTAGCACTCTGAAGCCTCTTCTGAGAAAGTAGAGAATGAATGGGGAAAATTTCAGGGTGATTTGTACCTTAGCAGACTTTAGTATTGGGAATAAAACACCTAGGAAACCCAACCCAATGGGCTTCACCAAAATCATAGACAAGAGACCAGAGGAAACCAAACGCTGAGCTCCAGCTGTGAGTCAGTTAGGAATTGGGCCAGACGACACGTGCTCAGTAGCGGGACAGGACTTCCCTCAACGACGATGCTTTTTATGAGGGTCACCTTCCCAGAATCAGTTTGGAAACTGCCGCTGAGGAATGTTAAGCCTCAAACAAGATAATTGGGAGGGGTGGGAAGAGGGAAAGGGGGATAAAAACATGAGAAGTGTTATCAGTGTTGGAGAAGTAGTCCACCTGACGAATGTAACTGTAACCTCTCTATACATTGCCCTGACCAAAAAATACAATAAAATTTAATTTAATTTAATTTTAAAAAAGGAGTTTGATCTGGCACCCAGTTCGCTGCAGGCCAATATCTTTTATTTATTTCTTTTCTTTCTTTCTTAATTTCTTTCCTTCTTTCTTTCTTCCCCTTTTGGGGGGCTTGAACTCAGGGCCTGGACAATGTCTTTGGACACATTTGCTCAAGGATAGTGCTCTGCCATTTGAGCTACAGCACCACTTCTAGTTTTTCCGTGTATGTGCTACCAGGGAATCAAACCCAGGGCTTCATGCATGCTAGGTGAGCATGCTACCACTATGCCACGCTCCTGGCCCCATTTGTTGGTTATTTTTTCTGTTCTTTTTTCCTTTTCTTTCTCTTTCTTCCTCTCTTTCTTCCTCTCTTTCTTTCACTCCCTTTTTCTCTTTCATGTGTGTGTGTATGTGTGTGTGTGTGTGTGTGTGTGTGAAGTAGTGGGGCTTGAACAAAAAGCCTAAGAACTGTCTCTCAGCTTTGTCTAAAGGTTGGCTTTCTACCACCTGGGCCACAGCTCCACTTCCAGCCTTTGGGTAGTTAATTGGAGATAATAGTCTCATGGACTTAACTGCCTGGGCCAACCTCAAACCCTGATCCTCAGAACTCAGCCCCCTAAGCAGTTAGGATTACAGGCATAAACCACTGGGCCCAGCTCTCTTTGTTCTGTGTTTGTCCTCAGCTAGTTTTGTCCAATGCAGCCCCTTAGCTTGTAACATTACTTCCTTGGTTTATTAAAAACTGAGATAAATCACCTAATAACTCTGCCTTGAGGGTTTCTTTTTTTCTTCAACAATTGTCAAAGTCACAATGTCACCTCTTTCACAGAGCAGGAAGCTCACCAATAGCTGATGTGTTCCCACAAATACATAGCTCAGGACAACAAAGGGAAAAAAATCTTCAATTATGCAAAAACCTTCTGTTCCTGTGCAAGGTTTACCTGCTTTGGTTTGGATTTAAAGAAAGGAGCAGGACTGGTAATGCAGCTTAGTAGTAGAGCACTTGTCTGGCGTGCCCAAGGTTCTGGTTAAATTCTCAGCATTACAAACACAAAACAAATAGAGAAGGAGAGCAACATCTGGACAGCCAGCCAGCTGCAACATGCCCATCTTCACAGGAAGGCAGCCTGCCACACAAGACACTTGCAAATTAACTAGAAGGGGGAAAAATAACTCCCAGTCTTCCAAGCATACTCACAACAAACTCCTGTCCCAACTCTCCCTCAATTCCTGAATATTGTTGACTTTCAGGATTTAAAGGAGAGCAGGTGACCTCTCCTATCACCCCATATGGCCACAGACTCACAAGAGTCTAAGGATGAAAGAGCATCTGGTCTGACCACAAATCCTCCAGCAGATATCCTGTAATTCATACATTTGCACTCCACTAGTGTTTTAAGTATACCCCATTATATTATATTCACATAGCATAACTATTTATTTATAATACTTTAAAAAGAAATATGTTCATATTGCAGGTGATTTCAAAGGTAAAGAATACACATGCCTGGATTATAGCTACCTGTTAGTTAATGTTCACAATTTTTAAGTATCTCTCTTGTCATCCTCTTTATATACACCAAAAGATTTTCTTTGTAATACAATGGATTCATTAGCACCTGCACTTTAATATATGGCAAAGATCTTTAATAGCAAGTTTCTTTCTTCCAGACAAATTTCTTATGTTCTAGAATGTGGATGGTCAATACTTGGGGGTATATTAGTTACTTCCAGTACTTTTTGTGAAATACTGTGTATCTTAGGCTGGCCTCTAACTCTCCATCCTCCCGCCCATCCCCAGCCTCCATTCAGGTATGTGTCACCATGCCCGGCAGTCTCCCAATACGTGTTATTGTAAATAATGTTACAATGAGTAATCTTGTAGTTATGGTGATTTGCATCATTATTTCCTTACCATAAATTCCCCAAAGTGGAATTTTTGTGTCAAATGGTATGTGCATTTAAAATTGTGATTATTATTGCTAAATTGCCTACACTATTTGCTACTTTTGCCAATGACAAATGACAGCAGTGGTTTCCCTGGAGGATGTTCACCAATAGTGTGTTTCAAACTTTTTGTTGTAATGACTTATTTTCCCATTTATCTCCCTGATCCAACCTCCTCTTTAGAATATGAGCTCTTCTGGATGCCCAGGACCTAGTATAAGGTACATAATAGATGGTCAATAAATACATGAACGAATGCATGAACAAATGAGTCGATTACAGAGATCTCTAACAGAACTAGAAACCATGGCCTCATTTTTTTTTCCATTTTGTGAGTTTGGGTATGCACCATTTCATTTTATTTAAGTGTTATTCAACTGTATATCTACTCTGACAGCTTTACAAGTTCTTCAAGACAGTGAATTCATTCTCTTTTCCCTACTGCCTTTTGTTATTGAAGGGTCAAAATACTGAAACTCTAATCTCCCACTCCCTTTCTCTCCATCCCTGTCTCCTCTGTTCTTCCTTATCTTTTCCTCTCTCTTATACGCTCTATACCCCCCCCCAAAACAATACAAAACCAAGACAATAAGCCTGTCGAGGTATTGTAAATGTTCCTTGCTAGGTGTGATCAGCTATAGATGAGCTTTATGCAGGTTAGTCTCTCTAGGAGGCAAAATTTGGGGAACAGTAGTAGTAGGACAGTTCCCAAATAAGAACAGCTCACTCACTGCCTGTGGAGGAAAGGGGAGGAAACAGGGTAGGCAGAGGAAGAGATTTGACTGCAGATCAGTCTCAACGCATGAACTGCTGAAGAGCTCTGGGTCTGGAATGTCCCTTTAAAGCTGTTCTAAGGATGGATGAAGGGGGCCAGCCTTTAGATTTCCTTTGTGGCCCATCAGTGGACATGTGCTGCCCCTGAGAGGAGGGCATACCCTTGGAAGCGTTGGCTCTACAGCCCAGGCAGGTCTGAAGCCAGCTGGAGGTCATCTGCAGGCAGCACTTCCAGGACAATGAATCTAGAGGAAATTCCTGGGTTTTTTCTGAAATGAGAGACAAATCTTATCTCCAAATCTGCCAGATGCCACCCCTAACCTTTTATACTGTCCATTATACTGACAAATCATGGCAATAGCTTAATATGCTAAGACTAGAGTGACAGGACTACACACACTCATCTACCAGTCCTCCAGGTGCCAGAAAAGACATGTTGCCTACTTCTGTTGTGCAGGAGGCCAGCAGAAAGTTATACAACTGTAGAGAGCAAGTCTGTGTTTCTAGCACTAATCCATGGCCGTGGTTTGAAGGTGGCACCATGCCAAATCATGATGTGGCCATGTGGGAAAATGACCCCTTTCCGCATCACAGGGCTCAGAAAGTGGTAGAAAATGACCAATTCGCCTTTAAAATCTGGTCTTTTCCAAAGCAAAAATTTCCATAGACACAAGCTTCCTGGCCCAGATTCTGTGATATCTGTGCATAAAATAAGTGGTAGATGGCGGAGTGTAGGCCCCAACAAGTTGAGCTTGATAGATCTTGCCATACAATGGCTTCCCAAATCTTCTTCCCCCATGGATTTTTCTATTTTATAGAAGTGCACAGATTACACAAAGGCAGCAGTAGTTGGACATAAGAATACTTACTGGATCCACAAAGTTAATGGATTCTTGCACCTAGAGAGTAGCTGTTTGCAAGTGAGGAAACAGAGGTAGGAGCTGCATCATCTCTCTGAAGCTATGTTCTCAATATCACACGTGTGGGAGGCTTGTTTCTCTTGCTGCTCTTGTAAATAAGCTCTCAAGTTGATCTTCATTGTCTACATCAGCCATGCTTTCCCGCTGACTTCTTTGTGGAACTTCTGTTGCAGAGGGTTCAAGAGCTCTAAGTCATCTCTGTCTTCCTCTATTAATAGGACCTATCACACACTTCTCAACCACATTGTCCAAACCTGCCTCTTCCTTGTTGTCCATAGAATGAAATTTGTCAGTCAAAAAACTATGGCTGCTCATAGGCATGACTAGAGATCCTTAAGAAAAATGAGAGAAGAGAGGATACTGCAAGATCTTAAACAATTTAAACCAAACTCTGGTTTTGCTAGAGCTGCCATAACAAAGTACTACTACAGGCTGGGTGACATCAGCCACAGAACTTTGTTTTCTTACAGCTCTGGAGGCTGAAAGGTCAAGGTCAAGGTGTTGGCAGAGCTGATATTTTTTAAGCCTCTGTTTTGATTGGCCCATAAATAGACTTCTTATATGTTGACATTACCTTTCCTCTGACTCTTCCAATCTTCCTCTTCTAAAGACATGAGTCATAGTGGATTAGGGTCTACTCTCATGATCTCACCTAATTATGTCTTCAATTATTTGTGTGTATATGTACATATATATATATATATTGCAGTACTGTTGATGATATCTTAATATATGAGTTTAGAAAGGGACATAGTTCAGTCAAGTTCCCACCACATCCCAAAATAACACCACCAGCTGTGGACCAAATATTCAAGAAATCTTCTGAGGATGTTTCATTTTAAAACCATAGCACCAGAGAATGTAACCTTCTTCAACCAGTCTGGCAGTATGAAAATTCCTCAAAGACTAAACATAGAACTCTCCTATGACCCAGCAATCCCACTCCTGGGCAATTATCCAACTGGTACAAACAAGGCCACACTAAAGCTACCAGCATTACAGCATTATTTGCCATAGCTAAGATATAGGACCAACCCAGATGCCCCTCAGTAGATGAATGGATCAAGAAAATGTGGAATATATATACAAAGGAAACAAAAGAATGACATCAGCCTTTTCATAAGAAAATGGAAAGACTTAGAAAAAATCATATTAAATGAAGTAAACCAGATCCAAATAAACATTAATAATTAATATATGTCTAGGATGGTCCTAGCCTAGGATCACAATAGCTCAATAGCTAGGTACATTTGACCAAATAAAATGGTGCTAATCAAAATGGACTCAAAGAAATAGCAATAGAAGGGTTACATTATATTCACCAGATAGAAGGTGCATTACTTCACATACATTGATACCCTTTCTCATGTCTTGGTCCCCTTTTCCCTCCACCCACCATCATCCCTCATCTTGTTTGCCCCCTTTCCCTATCCTATTTCAATTAACCAAATAAGCATATATCCAATATATCAGATACCAAGGTGAAATACTGTAACAATATGAGATAACCAATGGACAGCAAAAGAAATGAGAGATAACATAGTACATTAAGGACAGCAATCACTCATTATATGGCTTTTGTTTCTATATCCTAGAGGTCCTTTCATTTAGCATCATTCTATATGGCCTTATGTATCAAGGTTTTCCTCTATTGCAAATCTCTGCTATGAGAGCCCAAGGTTTCTACTGATTATGACAAATGAGGGAAACCATTGAGCCTAAGTTCCTTTGAGTCTGGCTTACTTCACTTAATATGATCTTTTCTAAGTCTTTCCATTTCCTAACAAATGGGGCAATGTCATTCTTTCTGACAGCAGCATAGAATTCCATTGTGTACAAATACCACATCTTGTTGATCCACTCATCAACTGAGGGACATCTAGGTTGGTTCCATATCTTTGCTATGGTAAATAGTGCAATGAACATCGTTGTGCAAGTAAATTTAATATTCCCTTGTTCCTGGATGGATGGGTAAATGCCAAGTAGTGGAATTGCTGGGTCATAGGGGAGTTCTATATTTAGTCTTTTGAGGAACTGCCATACTGCTTTCCATAGTGGTTGAAGGAATTTGCACTCCCACCAACAGTGTAGTAGTGATCCCTCCTGGCCACATCCCCTCCAGCATCTGTTGTTATTAGATTTCTTGATCCTGGCCATTCTAACTGGAGTGAGGTGGAATCTTAGAGTTGTTTTGATTTGCATTTCTTTTATGACCAGAGATGTCAAGCATTTCTTCATGTGTCTATAGGCCATTCTTATTTCTTCTTCAGAGAAGACTCTCTTTAAGACTTTGGCCCATCTTTTAATGGGATGGTTGTTTTTTGGAGATTAGTTTGGGAGTGATTCAATTTTTTGAGCTTTTGATATATTTTAGGTATGAGGCCTTAGTCTATTGTATGGTTAGTGAAGATCTCCCACTTTGTAGGCTTTCTAGTTAATTTTCTAGCTATGTCTTCTGCCATACACAAGCTCTGCAGTTTAATGCAGTCCCACTTATCCAGACTTTCTCTGATTTGTTGTGTTTCTGGGTCCTTAGTAAGAAAGTTTTGATGTGTGCCAAGGAGACCTAATGTATCTCCTGTTCAAGAAGGTTATTTTTAATGTACAGTGTGAAGTTTTCATTTGTTTCTGTTTTCATTTGTTTTGCCCCATCTGGTTTATCCCTTGTTGTCAATGTTTTTGATTTTGGTACCCTGGATCCTGTATATACATTTATCTGATTTGGGGAAGAGAAAGGGACTAACAAAATGGTGAGACAAAGGACAAAGGGTGAGGCAATACAACAGCAATACGCACAAGACACTATGTTGGAGATGAACTTTACAACTTAGAGATGGAGATGAGTCAGAGGGGAGGGTAAGTGGGAAAAAATGAGGGAGGAGGTAACACTGTTCAACAAGGAATGTATTTATTAGCTTACTTATGTAACTGTAACTCCTCTGTACATCACCTTTACAAAAAAATTAAATTAATAAAAATATAGCAGCTCCATTTAAATAGACAGAGGGGTGAGGGCGGGGCTATGGGTAGATGATGTCGTCTCCATTCTCTTTCTCAAGTCACTGTCCTTTCAAATTTCCTATCCTGACTGATATAGAATCTTAGGACTAAACCTGTCTACCACACTTATCATGGCCAATTCCATCCGAAAGAGAGTTTCCTTCCTACTCAGAATTCTAGTGCGGCTGTCAGATAATAAATTATTTAGGCCAAATAACCCATCTTGATTTTGAAATATGCCTTTTCTCTCACTCCTGCAGAACAAATAAGCATGTGGCCCTCACTTCACATCCCACATGCTTCTAGTGGTACCTTTCCCACATGCATTCCAGGAGCCAAATTCTGTACTGAGGCACTCTTCAGACCACCAAACTCACACTGGAACCTCTTGAGATGAACTCGATGATTCTGGGTGAACCCTTGGAGTTCACACAGCTAGTGAGAAATGAAGGCAAATTTGAGACCAAGAATATCTATCTCTAACTCTAGACTTCTTAACCTTAATAACTATACATTTTCCAAAAGTCCATTCCCCCCTGGGACTGTGCATCATGAGAGTGAGATGCTAGAGCAGTAAAAGTCCTATAGAAAAGACAATAAATTGGTTCTCCAAGATCATTCTCTCCTTCTTTCTTATTATTAGAATCCTGATTCTGTACTGGGATAATGATATGTCCATGCAGAAAGATGTATTTAATGGCCTTCAATGAACTACCTTCAACTCTAGCTTTTTTTAACCAGTCCTGGAGCTTGAACTCAGGGCCCGGGCACTTTGCTTGGGCTTTTTCCTCAAAGCTAGTGCTCTACTACTTGAGCCACAGCACCACTTCTGGCTTTTTCTATGTACATGGTACTGAGGAATCAAACCCAAGTCTCTGTGCATGCTGGGCAAGCACTTTACCACTAGTCCAAACTCCTAACCCCATTATCTTGAGCTCTTATGCAAAAAAAAAATCATATCACAGAAATGAACAGAACTTCTAAAACCCCAAGATTTGAGAGTTGCCCTGAGCTGCCTACCCAAGATTCTCTAGGTGAGAAAAACAGAATCTTTAATGACTGCTTGTCTGTGCTGCTGAATTCTGTCTCTATTACTCAAGGTCAAAAGCCGTTCTATCAGACAATGACCCCCTATGATACTTACACCCATACTACAGCCAGAGGGCTCACTCTCTACAATCGAAAGGGTCAGACAGCCATGGCAGCTGGCAGTGCCCTGAGGCCTCACAGCATGGTGTGGACAGCCTCAGATGGTAAGGTCTATGTCTAATGGATCATGACTAGGACAAAGAACTTATTACCTTGAACTGTTTTTACGCACAACATTGCTAACATCAAATGTGTGTTTGTTTATCTCACACCAACCAAGTCTCCAATTCTCTGGATATCTTAAAAGAATTCAATTCAGTTCTAAGATCAGCAAATATGAGTCAGTGAAGACTCTTGGCAGCCACAAAGCCTGTCCTACTCTAGAGACCAATTGCAAGATACAAACTGGTAGTTCCCACAACCTCCCTACTCAAGTTCAAAACTTTGTTAGAGTAGCTCACAGAAACCAGGAAATTACTTTTCTTACTAGTTTCAGTTATTATAAAGGACCCAGCTCAGAAACAGTCCAATAGAACAGATATATGAGAGGAAATGTAGGTGAAAGAGCAAGAGAGCTCCCATATCCTCTTAGGGTTTCAATCTTTTAACATCTCAATGTATTCTTCGACCTGGAACCTCTCAAAAGCCCATTAGGTCACATACATATAAACACAAACAGTGTGAAATATGGAGGGAGAGGTAGGTTCCAATGGTGTGGACCCCTTTGAGCAACTAATGTACAGTTGAACAACAGAAATACCAGAAAGCTGAAAAATGTTTTGTCAACAGCGGGGCAGGGAGGCGGGGGACAATTAGTAGGGGTCAAACAAAAGGAGAGGGGAGGAATGAACAGATACAGTCATCATATGCATTACAGTCAGTGTGATATAGAAGCAGGTAACTTGGGAGATGAGTGGGGTTGGGAGAGATGGAGGAAAGCAATAGAAGGGTGACATTAATCAAGATATGTTGTACTTTCAACCTGACTTATGAAACTCTATATACAACTATTCAATCGTAACAATAAAACATAAACGAAAAAGACGTACATACTGATATGCTGAATTGAAACCCTTTGGTACAACTAATTAAAGATAATCAAAGTTATTTTACCCATTAGTCTTCCTGTGGAGGTTCCATTACATAAGCATGGCTGATTTAATTGCAGACTACTTCTAACTGCCTCTGTCATCAGCGCCTCTCCCCTTTCCAGAGGCCAAAGCGTGGGGCTGAGAGTTTCAATCTTCTGACCATATATTAGATCCTCTGGCAACCAGCACCCATACTGAAGCTACCTAGAAGCAACACAAACATGATTTCATTACAAGAAAAGACAATTCTATTGAAAAGTCTTGTGCCAGGAACCAGGAAAAAGCCCAAATACATATCATAATTATCTCAAAACTACCTGGATACTGACTCCATACTCCAGATATATTCTGGATTCTTATCCCTTATTGACCTCTAGTCAGTATGGGATCAAGGACCTATAAAGCAGTTAGCACATCACACGCTCAATGATAGAACTCTCTTCAATTTACCAAACACATTGAGGAACAATACTTCTATTGTTACATAGCTTTGACCGATGTGGAAGGATAGGTTTGGTTCCCTGATCTCTAAGCTGGAGTTTGGGGAATCTAAGCCATTAGCCCAAGGGCAGAGCCAAGGTGTGTACACAGCTCTTCAAACTTTAGGTCTCCAGTTAGTGCTTCCTCAAAGATTTCTTAGATTCTAATAAGAGGGAGCTGAAAAATCAGCTCAGTTCAGATACTCTGAAACAAATTTGCCTAGCTACTAAGTGCTGTTTTTAATTACTATCTGAATTACTCATTGTTATCAGAAAACTGAGCCACGTAACTTATTTCGTGAATGGCTTCCTGGTGCTAAAAGCCCATCCACATCCTGTGTAGCTTGCACAGTTACTTTCTTACAATCTAGACAATGTGGACACGAGCAAGTTTACTGACAGCTCTACAAGTGCCCGACAGATGCATTCCTTATGTTGGGACAATGGCAGTATTTCAGGCAGCATGGATGTGGTGAAAGACATTAAGTAACATTCATAATTTTCAAGAATTCTAATGGTCTGGATTCTGAAAATGAACAGAAACAAAGCAATGGTAGGCAGCCAGAATTACTAAAAAGCCTACCATACAATTATACTAAGGCTAATCCCTTGAGAATGACAGACCAGAGCAAAAGTACCTTGGTTAGTACAGTATATCATTAGTTCTCTAGGCACCCAGGACCCTAATTAATCTGCTGAATCTTTTAGCTTTTTTAACTAAACTTATCCTTTCAGTAGCTCATGTAGGCCAGTTGAATGTTAGCAGATACACCCTAAGCCAAGCTTTGTCATGGCCATGTACATTAAGGCTAGTCTTTTATATATATATATATTTTTTTTAATTGTAATTAGTAAAAGGGTTACATGATATTTGCCAGATAGAAGGTGCATTAATTCACATACATTGATACCCTTTCACATGTCTTGGTACCGTTTCCCTCCCCCCCCCACACCTCCCACCCGTCTTGGTTTTCCCCCCTTCCCTATCAAAGGGCTAGTCTTTTTTTTTTTTTTTTTTTTTGCCAGTCCTAGACTTGAGCTCAGGGTCTGAGCACTGTCCTTGGGCTTTCTCAAGGCTAGAGCTCTACGACTTGAGGCACAGAGCCACTTCCAACTTTTTTGTGTATGTGGTATCAAGGAATCGAACCTGGGTCTTCGTGTATACTAGGCAAGTACCCTACTACTAGGCCACACTCCCAGCCCCAAGGCTAGTCTTGTCTTTTCTTTTCTTTTCTTTTCTTTTCTTTTCTTTTCTTTTCACCTCTGCACCATCCTGGGAATATGCCTCAGCTAGTCTGTGAAAATGAGAGATAGGAAAACCAGAGCCAAGGGACTCTACTTGTCTCAGGCTAGATCAGCTGGCTGACAGCTTGACAAGCCAGCCCAGATGGGTGCAACCATCGAGCGAATCTTCAGCAGATTCAAACATGTGAACAATCAAAACTGATTGTTGAGTGGCCCTAAGGACATGGCATTGTTATGACAATGATTAACTGACACAGTCTGCTGGCATGTTAATAAACCCATTTCATTCTCACTCTACATACAAGACCGTATAATCCAGCCTTTCGTATTTCCTATACTACCGTAGCTCTTTGCGTCTGACAGATCCAGAGTTATTTGTTGTTTTACCAAATATGCAATAAGCACACTATGTGCTAAATAGCAAGAATACAAAACCAAATAAGTGGGGAAAATTAGTAGGAAATGGGCCAGGAGTTTGACCTAGTGGCAGAGTGCTTGCCTAGCATACACAAAGACCCAGTTTCAATTCCTCAGTACCACATAGATAGAATAAGCCAGAAGTGGTGCTATGGCTCAAGTGGTAGAGCCCTAGCCTTGAGGAAGCCCAAGAACAGTGTTCAGGCCCTGAGTTCAAGGTCAGGACTGGCAAAAAATAGAAATTAGTAGGAAACATTCTCAGAGGCAGATTTAATCACTAACCTAAGGTAACTAACCTAAGGTATTGGTGCCAAGTGAGCTATCATAGGAACCACATTTGGAGAAAAGTAATGAAAATGTCAAACATATTATATTAAAAGATTTTATTCATTTAATCTCTATAAAATATGATGATTGATTTTCAACTTTTGTAAAGAAAATATACCACTTTAATTTCCCACATTATTGAGATATATTGTTAATTTTCAATTTTTAATACATAAAAGCTGAAATCTTCATTACTTTTGATACACGCCTACATTTGCCTAAGCCCACAAAACCATCATTTTATGGCTGAAAGTAAAATTTCATAGCATAATAAAAGCTCAGTTTATCCATTTATTTAAGTTCAGTAAAAAGCATCATTTTACTGTTTTTGATGATAAATAGCTTTCAAAGTAAAGGATCCTTCTCCAGACAACTCCTGTTCTCCATGCTACATTTTGAGGAAAAAATGAGTAGAATAAAGTTCAAGAGAAACTCAACAGAGCAGATTCTAGAGAAATAATTTCTAGAATGACAAGAGTACCCTGATCTTACCTTGATGACATACATACTTCAGCCAGCATTTGCTAGGAAGAACCTGCTGTCATCATGTCATCTTGTTCCAGGATAGCTCTGAAAGTATCTGAAAGCCATTAATTTAACTCCTACTCTCAAAGCCCTTTGCAGTTCTGACTCCCCAGGCCTTAGCTCCCCATCCAAACCCAACCTTAAGCAACTTAGATATTATTGTTCACAGGACCAAATCTGCACCAGCTTCTATGCAGCAGGAAGCAGAACACTGACAGGATGGAGGGAAAAGC
Source organism: Megascapheus bottae (assembly GCF_031878675.1). Lineage (NCBI taxonomy): Eukaryota > Metazoa > Chordata > Mammalia > Rodentia > Geomyidae > Megascapheus > Megascapheus bottae. The sequence continues at coordinate 5,742,814 of NC_143526.1, forward strand.
AAGTTTGGCAAAGCACTAAGGAAAGTCAGAGAGCATGGGAACAGCTGAGAAGCAGAATAGCCCTCAGTGTGAATCTGTCCATCCGCTGGTAAAGTGCCCTGAAGTAGCAACAGAATTCTGAACTTCTCCCACTCAGGAGAGGGTGGACAAAAAGGAGAACAGATCAAGTCAACAAATTACTATTCAAATGACTCACTTTACTATGGAGGGATGACAGCTTTGGCTTAAGTCATTCCAGGCATAGGGTTAAAAAAAAAAAAAAGGAATCACAAAAGTCAAAATTACCATTGAGAATCTGTCAGATTGCTCCAAAAATATGGGGATTTTTCTCTTGAATCTTAAAGGCCAGATTGTGGCAGCCATGCTATTTGCTACATGTTGAAAACCAACATGGCAGGCCTCTCATTGATTCTTCATGACCAAGACTCCCTCCAGCAGGGGAGCCCATTACTCTTTCAAAGAAGTGCCAGGTGAAATCATTGGCCTGTGTTAGAGACTGTATTTTAAGAAATAAGGAACATGTTGAACACCATAAACACACTTAATGTAATGAGGTATATAATGGAAGAGACATGTGGTTCTAAGGGCACACAGAAAACTCACCTCTATGACAGTACACATGGGGTCACACATACACAAAGAACCCTCCACTATTGTGTGTGTGTGTGTGTGTGTGTGTGTGTGTGTGTGTGTGTGTATGCTGGTTCTGGGGCTGGAACTCAAAGGGCCTCCCCCTTAACTTTCTTGCTCTCAGCTGGTACTCAACTATATAAGCCATGTCTCCAGAACTTATTTTTGATGGTTAACTAGAAAGGGAATCCCACGGATTCTTCTGCCTGGAATGGATTCAAAATGCAATTCAACAGATCTCAGCTTCATAAGTAGTTAGGATGACAAGTGTGACCACAGTTACTTGACTACAGCACTATTTAAATTTGCGTTTCCTTTTCTGGAGGAGAAGAAATTGGAAACATAAATTGGAAGAGAGCTGGATGCTGGTGTCTCACACTTGTAATACTAATTACTCAGGAGGCTGAGATCTGAGGATTGTGACTGCAGGCCAGCCCAGGAAAGCAAATACAGGAAACTCTTAGCTCTAGTCAACCATCAAAAAGCCAGAAGTGGCACTGTGACTCAAGTGGGTACCAGTCTTGAGTAAAAGAGCTTGAAGACAGTGCCCAGGCCCTGTAAATAGGAATGCAATGCAATTGAATTATGCTATTTCATTTTGCCTCTATCTGTGCTATCCAGTGACCAAGTGACAACTCCAAAATGGGATGGGCTCTAGGTATAAAATACTGCATGTCAAAGACTGACCATAGAAACATCTAAAATATCTAATTAAAACTCTATATAGATATTTTAAAATTATGTATAAGTATATTGGTTTAAATTAAATCTTACTAGAATTTATTTCTGCTGTTTTTTTTCTTTTTGTTTTAATGAGACTACTAAGAAATTTAAAGCATGTGGCTCTTATTATAGTGCTGTTACAGAACATGTTGGTCTTGGCTGGACTCCATACCAGCCTGGGAAAAACCTTTCAAAAATCCACTTCAGCAAACCAAGTTAATTGTCATAGTTCACACTCATAATCCTAGCTACTTTGCAATATAAGTAGAAGACTCAAAGTCTATGTCAGCCAGCCTTAGGCAAAACCATCAGATTGTATTTTTAAAATAACTTGTTACCTCCTTTCAGATTTTCCTTCCACTTCTTGTCCTTGCTAGATCCCCCCACCCCCCAAGTTGTAAAGTTCATCCTTGCATTCGTTCATCCTTTGTTCCTTGTCTTACCATTTTGTTTGTGAGACAATGTTTAACAAAAATGTGCTAACTGCCTTATGTATGTAACTGTAAACCCTCTACATATCACCTTGATAATAAAATTAAATTTTAAAAAAAAGTAAAAAGAGGGATACGGGTGTGGCTCAAGTTGTGTATAAAGCAAATATAAGGCTCTAGGTTCAAACTCTAGTACCACCAAAAGGAAAAAAGAAAAAACATTGGTTCAAAGTATCTTTTTTTGGTGGGGGGAAAGGGGGCCAGCCCTGGGGCTTGAACTCAGGGCCTGGGTACTGTCCCTAAACCTCTAGCACTCTACCATTTGAGCCACAATGCCACTTCTGGCTTTTTTTGTATGGTTTATTGGCGATTAAGAGAATCTGCTGGGAGTTTGGCCTTGTGATAGAGTGCTTGCCTAGCACGCACGAAGACTGGGGTTCGATTCCTCAATAGTACATACACAGAAAAAACTGGAAGTGGTGCTGTGGCTCAAGTAGTAGAATGCTAGCCTTGAGAAAGTCCAATGACAGTGCTCAGGCTCCAAGTTCAAGCCCCAGGACTGGCAAAAATAAAGTCTCATGAACTCTCCTGCCCAGACTGGCTTCAAACGATGAATTCGGATCTCCTTCCCCTGAATAGTAGTCGACATTACAGAATAGCGTTTACATTTAAGCTGATAGTCTAGGATATTCCACTCCCCATCTAGTCCTATTCAAAATATCTCCAAAATAGTCAAGTTCCAGAAGCCATCTATAAACCTACAGTCTTCATGTATCATATAATCTTGGCCCTGTGTGTTTAATAGAAATGGATCTGACTTTTAGGGGTTTTGCCCTTTTTTCTTTTAGGTGTCACGTATTTTATTCAAATGTGTACAAGTTACTTTTGTTTCAACATTTTATTATGAAAATTTTAGAACACACAGATAACATGCATATAGCAAAAGGAAGAAAAACTTATACTGTTTCATTGTGACATTTCACAGTGAAAGGTCCACTATAAAGGGAAATGGAGTATCTATCACATGCAGGAAAGAGAAGCCAGAAATATGTGGATAGAAGTCAGATGCTGATTTCTCCACTCCAAAGAAAGCTGAAAGCCAGGCCAGGCAATACACACCATCATCACAGCACACAGGACAGAGGGTCAGAAGAATCTGGAGTTCAAGGGTAGCCTGGGCTACAGAATAAGACTCTGACTCAAACTTGGGAGACAGTGAGAGACAGACAGACAGACAGACAGACAGACAGACAGACAGACAGAGACAGAGATAAAGACAGAGACAGAACAAAAGAGACAGAGACAGAGAAGAAAGCCAATTTGCATATTTATTATTCTAGCTCTCAACAAGTAAAGAACAGGCCACTGGCTGGTAATGTGCAGCAACATCATTTCCTAGAAATAAGTATGGAAACTTAAGAATGCAAAATGGATAAAACAAGTTACCAGACAGCTTTGACTGCACAACCCTGAACTACCACTATAGTCATTGTGGATCTCCGCATTTTTCTTTAATATTTTCTTACATGACCTGGTAATAGACTTTTTGAGTCTCCTCTGTTTAGAGAACGGAGATGAATTCATAAGTTTTCTATTTTTAAATAGAAGGTAGAGAATATAATGTGGAGAGAAAGGAGGTGATCAAAAGTCATCATTAGGAAAGGTTTCGGCTCTACTTTTGAAAGATGCACAGGTAGCAATCGAGTGATCTAGAACAGGATGAATAATGTAGAACAAGTCTTCCTGGACTCAAATGCTCCTGTCACCCCAAACTTCTTCACTGTAGTGTGAGAAAAGGCAATATTTTTTGTCAAACCAAAGTATTTCCATCTCTTATAACCAGTCACTATTTTGTACTGATATTTCCTGGTACTGGTATTTCCTGGAATTATATCTTTCTTAACTTCCACTCCCAGCTGTGCCAAGGGTATTAGAATAGATTCCTCTTCCCTGGTGGGAAAAGGTGTCACTGCTTCCTGGTATACCTTCCTGGTATCTCTTCATCACCTTGGTAGCCAGTTATGAATAGAATGTGAACCTGACTCCTGACAAGGAGGAGGGGCAGTGTATCAGCCCTTGGGTTGAGATAAAAATAGAGCAAACAACTCTGCCTGGTGTGCCTGCATAACTTGGAATAGAAAGGCTACGCGCCCTTCTGCTCAGAAACAAATTACCTTGACAACATCTCCTTTATCTCCAATGTACCTGGTTGTTGTTTTTTCTGATGTCAGAGAGTTATGTTTTTCCAACGATAGCAGGTGATAGAAGTGTGCCTCCTGGATCCCTCCAGATCACCCTGCTTTCAATGCCTACAAGTTCATGTCTTCTTCTCCTTTAAAACCCTTATTTCTTAGCTGTGGCTAGCAGGCATCTTGTAGCCTAATGTCCCCTCTGGAGTCAGGGATTCTGGATGACCATGCTGTGCTCCCCTCTATCAGACTCTGAGGTCTCACAGTTGTTTGACTTTCTCCTACTACTTCTCTTTTTCTCCCTAGCTTCTCCTTGGAGTCTTTTGGGAATGCCTTACCATCCACCTTAGACTATTTATCAACCCAGACCCTCCTTCTCTCTCACCTCCTTCTCTCAGCCCAGCAGCTCTCAGTTTCCAAATTATTCTCCCTGGATTCATTTGTCCTAAACCCTCCTCCACATGACACTGTTTAGCACACCCAAGCTCAGAACATTCACCTGTCTGCTTGCCTTGTTGATCTACATAGAATTCGGAGTACCCCTGTCCACATGGGCTTTCCAGAACTCTCCCAGATTACTGGTCATTAGTCCTGTGTGAACACTAACAGAAGAAAAATGACTGAAACCACACTGCCTGGCCTCAGATCCTGCCCCTGTTACTTCCAACTGGCTAGCCCAAGATGAGTTATTTAAATCTTTACACTCCATTCCCACACCTGTAAAATGGACATAAAAGTCAAATATGTTGTTCATCTTCTTGATCAAAGGAAGCAAGATAATTTATTTGCAAAGCATTTTCTTCTACATGGCTGGTATTAACCATAATTCTTGATGGGCCCTCTTTTGTCTTCCTTTCTTAGCTCTTTCCTTCCCTTCCTTCCTTCCTTCCTTCCTTCCTTCCTGCCTTCTTTATTTGTGCTGGTGCTAGGGCTTGAACTCAGGGCCTCTCCCTCTTAGCTTTTATGCTCAAGGCTAGAGTTTTACAAAACTTGAACCCCATCTCTACTTCCAGCTTCTTGGTAGTTAATTGAGATGACTCTAACAAACTTTTCTGCCCTGGCTTGTTTCAAGCCACATTCCTCAGATATCAGATTTCTGAGTACCTAGGATTATAGGTGTAAGCCACCACTGCTCAGCTTATGGGTCTCTTCTTTTTTTAAAAATTTTTTAAATAATTTATTAATGGGGCCTGGAGTTTAGCCTAGTGGTAGAGTGCTTGCCTAGCATGCACGAGGACCCGGGTTCAATTCCTTGGTAGCACATACATAGAAAAAAGCCAGAGGTTCATGGCCCAGGACTGGCAAAAAAAAAAGAGAATTTATTAACGTTTATTTTTACATCATATTTTAAATGACAAGTTTAACAAGCAAGTGTTCAAGAAGGGAATCTCTATTTACAATCACTGAGACTTAGTATTTAGAACTTAATCAAAATTAGGCTAAGGGTTTGTATGTCATAGAAATATATTAATTTATGAAATAAAACATTATGTCTATAGAGTCATAGGATTTTATGTCTAGGTAGTTGTTTATATTTCCATTCCCATGTCCATAGCATTGGGTATGCAGTTATTGAGTCCTCACTCTTGTACTCTTTGGATTTCATAGCCACATATTAAGGATACCATGCGCCTTTTGTTCCTTAGGTCTTGACTTGTCTCACTCAACATGATTCGCTCTAGATTTATCCACTTCCCTGTGAATGCCATTATTTTATCTTGTCTGTTGGCTATGTAGAATTCCATTGTGTATATATATACCACATTTTCTGTATCCATTCATCTGCAGTAGGGCATCTGGATTGTTTCCATCACCAGGCTATTGTGAATAGTGCAGAGATGAACATAGCTGAGCAGGTGTCCTTATAATATCTTGGGTCATGCTGTTCAGGATGGATGCCCAGAAGTGGTATAGTGGGATCATAGAGAAGGCCTATTTTCAGGTTTTTTGTTTTTTTTTTTTTGCCAGTCCTGGGCTTAAGCTCAGGCCTTAGCACTGTCCTTGGATTTTTCTCAAGGTTAGAGCTCTACCACTTGAGCCTTAGCATCACTTCCAGCTTTTTCTAAGTATGTGGTACCAAGGAATTGAACCCGGGTCTTCGTGCATGCTAGGCAAGTACTCTACCACTAGGCCAAACTCCAGGCCCCTATTTTCAGTTCTTTAAGAAACCTCCGCACTGCTTTCCAGAGTGGCTGAAGTAGTTTACATTCCCACCAGCAGTGTAGTAGGGTTCCTTTTTCTCCACAACCGCACCAGCAACTGTCATTGTCTGAGTTCAAAATCTTTGCCATTCTTGTTGGGGTAAGGTGGTATCTTAGGGTTTTTTTTATTTGCATTTCCTTTATGACCATAGATGATGAACATTTTCTCATATGCTTTTCTGCCATTTTAATCTCCTCTTCTGATAAGTTTCTCTTTAGTTCCCTTGCCCATTTAGTGAATGGTTTATTGGGTTTTGGGGGGATTAGTTTCTTGAGTTCCCTGTAGATACTGGATATTAAGCATTTGTCAGATGTATTGTTGGTGAATATCTTTTCCCAGTTGGTTGGCTGTCTCTCTACTTTTGCTACTATGTTTTTATCTGTACCGAAACTTTTTTATTTTTAGGTAGTCCCATTTATCGAGTCTCTCTCCAATCTGTTGTGACCCTGGGATTCTGTTCAGAAATCTTTTGCCTGTGCCTATGAGTTCCAGTGTCTCCCCTACTTTATCATGTAGCAGTTTCACGGTTTCCGGTCTGACGTTGAGTCTTTGATCCACTTTGAGTTAATGCTTGTGCATGGCAAAAGGCTAGGGTCAATTTTTAGTTTTCTGCATGTGGCTGCCCAGTTTTGCCAGCACCAATAATTGAATAGACTGCATTTGTTCCAATATATATCTTTGGCTCCCTTGTCAAATACAAGTTGTCTATAGGTATGTGGTTCTATTTCTGAGTCTTCTATTCTGTTCCACTGATTTTCTGGTATGTCTTTGTGCCAATACCAAGTGGTTTTTGTTATTATGGCTCTATAGTAGAGTTTGAAGTCTGGTATTGTAATACCACCAGCATTGCTTTTTTTTGCCTAGAATTGTTTTGGCTCTTCTAGGTCTTTTCTTGTTCCCTATGAATCTTTGGATTATATCTTATATTTCAGTGAAAAATGTCTTTGGGATTTTGATGGGGATTGCATTGAATTTGTATATCAATTTTGGCAGTATAGCTATTTTCGCTATGTTGGTGCTTCCTAGTATGGGTCTCTTCTTGTTAGCTTCTCAAGGACAAAAGTCCTATCATATTAACCTTAAGTTTGTGGTAAGTAATACTTGAAGTCATTAGAGCGAAATCCCTTTGGGTCCCATGATTTACATCCCACCTTCAAGATTGTTTTCCCTATCACCCTGTAGCCTAATGTACTATTTACTTACTATTCTTCCTTAGGTTGTCTTTATACCAATCATTTCTTTTTAGAAGTATTGAGGACTGAACTCAGGGCCTCACATTTGCTGGGCAAGCCTTCTCCTACCTGAACTGCACCTCTACTCCTTCAAGCAACAACCTGGGCTTTATGCTAAGAAATAGATGAAAATCAATTGCAGGGCTACTATATTTTAATGGTTTCCATAGTATTAACTAAAAGAAATACATAACCACTATAAAATAATCTCAGGTACCCCATCCAACCCCCATTTCACTTTGGAAAACTATCTGAGGAAATAAGTAACTAGTCAAGAGATATTCAAGAATGTGAATGGACTAAATAAATATCCAAACAGCAAGAAACAATAAGACCTCAATATAGAAAGATCTCTGTTCTGAGCCTATGCTAACTCCCTCTATGATCTTCATCGTTCTGCTGCTATTAGGCAAACACACAGGCACAGAAGATGTGTTACGTATTTTGCCTCCTCCAGTAAAGGAAGGCCAGTGTCCCATCAAAAACCAAAACACTTTGCAATTCAAAGATAAAAAATAAAACTAGGCATCTGTGACTTATGCCCCTCATCCTAGCTTCTCACCCGGGAAGGAAAATTCTTGAGGTTCTTATTCCCGTTTAGCCAGCAAAAGGACAAAAGTGGAGCTATAGCTCCAGTGGTAACACACAGGTCTGGATGAAAAAACTAAGGGATAGAGCCCAGACCTTGAGTTCAACCTCAGTACAACACACACACACACACACACACACACACAGATTTTTTTAAGTTTTTGTCTTCTTTTTTTATAAAAACACACATTGATAGGCCATGGGATAGGCATGTCAGACAATAAGTGTAGTCTCCCTGGTTTGTCGGAATTTGCTTCTGTAGGAGGTGACTTTGAAAACAGAAAGAATTTAACAGATGAAGGAGGAAAGCAAACACCTCAGAATTATAGGGAGAAGCTAAGTGGAGAGGGACCCCACCCACCCTGCGATGAAGAGTAAGGATGTCATCACACTCACATTCCTCTAAGGTGACCCCATCCTCAGCCTTTGCTATCCATCCCAAGGGAAATCAGATGGGGAAGATCCCCTGGGGATTTCTTGCCACCACTGTTCCATCTGAGCTGTGAAGTGTGCAGTTTAATTACCATGTGATAGCATGAGCTAAATCTTACAAGAGACATTTTGAGATATTGGTTACCAATTGCACTTAAGAGTTAAAGGGTAAGACTTAAGGTAACCAGGAGAATACTAGAATCTGAAAAGGTACAATCACATTCTAGAAAGGCAGCACCGTTAGATGATTTATGGGCCAAACAAAGGGAGCCAGGGTCAGCAGTAAGGTGGGAGCACAGGAAGGAGTTGTCCCAGGGTGGTGGTTTACACACCTGCTCTTCCAGCCCAGCTATCTTGACATCTATCACCTGGGAGTGCAACTCAGAGGCTCCAGAAACGCACCAGACCAGCTGAAGCAAACCTTCACTTCCCTTTTCACATGCATACATGGAATATTATGACATATGTGAAAACGTAACCAGGTTAATTGGAGGAAGGAATGGGAATGGGAGAGATGGAGGAGAATGATACAAGGAGTGATGTTGATCAAGAAACATTGTACTCACAAACTGACATGTTGAATTGAAACCCCTTTATGCAGCTACTAAAGGAAAATAACCAAGAGAAATAACATATGAATGCCCCTGCCAAAAAAGTTTACTTCTATGCACACTAAGGCTTGATGCAGTATTCCTAGACATTCTGTCACCCCATGGGGTCACAAACCCATGATCACTGGACTGTTGACTTCCTCTTTTTCCCAGAAGGCTTCCAAGCCCCACCTCTCCTTCAACCTAATTGGTCTTTGCTCATTACCTCTGAACCAAGCTGATCGACAACATATTTTACTGCTCATATTTGTCTTGCCTTATCACCTTTGCACATACTGCTTCCTCACCTGGAACTCCCTTCAACTTGTTGACACCAACTCTTCCACTGAAACATCAGCTCCTGCTATCCCTCATTCTAACACACATCCCTACCTTTCATTCTCTCTGTAGCCAGCAGTCCCCTTAATTCACTTGCTATACACATCTGTAATTACAAATCAGCTTGTGCATGGCAAGCCAATGTACTACACTCTACCTGGCACCTACACAGAACCTGAATCAGAATCAGTACTTAGTGAACGTGAATGCATGAATGAATAATTGAAAACCAGTTTCTTTGCTGTAGGATTCCCTACGTGAATGAGCATCATCAATTTACAAGAGACTAAGAAAGCATTCAGTGTTTTGAAAACTGATTTGTCTTTCTGCAGAAAATCTATTAGTGTCGTAGAGAACACAGAGTAGAGTTTGAAAAATCCTGGGTGTATAAAGGTGAGGGAGGAGATGGTTCTTTGAAGACACAGAAATCTTTGAGTGTCACAGAAATCTAGAGATTAAACAATAATGTGACTGCTCACTTTTAGAGCTGCTTAAAAGCACCGTGAAAGATTACATCGTGTTCTCATCTTAATTGTGCAAATCCATCCCAGACATTGACATGAATATTTATCCATCAGTGAAACAACTAGAGGAACATCCCAAACTCCAGTGGATGGGGAAGAAAAGGACGTGAATCCCCAGCGACCACCACTAAAAACATGAGGCACAGTTAGAAAGTCAGCAGCATCATTATTTCGACACCAATTTGCTGAGCTGTCTTTCCCTGTGGTCAGCGTACGGTACAGGTACAATAAAACTGCCTCCCTCCCCCCCCCAAAAATGCAGAAGTATATCACTTCTGAGGATTCTACAAAGTGAAGGAGTTCTGGTTGCCATTTTTAGAGAACAAATTATCCTAAATGCAATGACTTCAAACAATAACAATCACTTCTTTGGCTCACAAATCTCTGAGTCCAGCAGGCCTCCAGAGGAGGCTCATCTTCATTTTGTGGGTTCAGCCTGGCATATCTGCACCTGGACTTGTGCTTGGAGGCTCTGCTCAGCTTCTGTTCCTCTTCACTCAAGCTTCTTCAAGGATGTGTGGCTGCAAGTTTAAGAAACATCCCGAGCCAGTCATGAAGCTTCACAACCTTAGCTAACAGAGCCTCAAAAGCCACAGAGCTTCACTTTTGCTTTTATCTGGTCATAGACACAGTTACAAGCTGACACAAACATAGTAATAAGACTGCTGAGACTAGAAAGGCAAGAATTGGACATAACTTCTCAACGGGAACAAAATCAACATGATTTGCTGAATACCCTTTGGAAAGATAATGATAACGTTCTGTTGGGAACAATGGCAAAATTCTTGAAGAGATGCAGGAAGGGAGAGATGGGGAGTGATCTTTGGGAAATACAACCAGTTACCAATGTAAAGCATAGTTCTTTCTAAAAAGAATAATGCAAGAAAGCAGGGAGGGAGGGAGGGAGGGAGGGAGGAAGGAAGGAAGGAAGGAAGGAAGGAAGGAAGGAAGGAAGGAAGGAAGGAAGGAAGGAAGGAAGGAAGGACAAAACAGATGGCACCAATAGCTCTAAACTATAGTCCTTACTACTTAGGAGGCTGAGGTCTCAGTTCAAAGCTAGCCTGAGCAGGCAAACCCAAGAGACTCTTATCTCCAATTAACCATTAAAAAAGAGCCAGAAGTGGGTTGGCTCAAGTAGTAGAGCACCAGTATTGAATGAAAAAGTAAAGTGAAAGCATGAGGCTCTAGTCCTGGCAAAAAATAAAAGTGAAAGAAAGAAGAAAGATAGAAAGAAAGAAAGAAAGAAAGAAAGAAGGAAGGAAGGAAGGAAGGAAGGAAGGAAGGAAGGAAGGAAGGAAGGAAGAAAGGAAGGAAAAAGCATACAAAAAATCCTTTCTAAGCTGGGCACTGGTGGCTCATGCCTACAGTCCTAGCTACTGAGGAGGTTGAGATCTAAAGATCACAGTTCAAAGCCAGCCCAGTCACTAAAGTCCATGAGACTCTTAACTCTAATTAACCACCAGAAAACTGGAAATGTCATTGTGGCTCAAGTGACAGAGCACTAGCCTTGAACTGAAGAACTCAGGAACAGTGTCCAGGCCCTGAGTTCATGTCCCACAACCCACCAAAGAGCTTTTTCTTGTGTGATTATTGTCCTTAATGTACTGTTATTTCTCCTCTCTCCTTTTGCCTTTATGGTTAATCTCATGTTGTTACTGTATCTGACTCTGTTACCTGGTATTGTATACATATATATATTTGAAATAGGAAAGGGAAGGAGGGAAAACAAGGTGATTGAGAGGGTGTGGAGAAGGAAAATGGGGATAAAAACATGAGAAGGGGTATCGATATGTGAGAAGTATTGCACCTACTACCTGAAAAATGTAACTGTAACCCTTCTGTGTATTACCCTGACAATAAAAGAAAAAAATGAAGTTTAAAAAAAAAACAAATTCTCTCTAGATCTTTCTTTATTGTGGGAGAAATGGCAATATATATATAGTAAATTTGTTTCCCAAAATGTGGAGATTTGACCCAGGAAATTCCGCATAGGCTCAATGGAAACACTAAGAACACAGCTCACCCCAGGTAAAAGTTCTGGTAAGAACACACTGAAAGCCCAGCACTGGTAGCTCATGCCTATAATCCTGGCTAGATAGAAGGCTGAAAGCTAAGGATTGTGATTCAAAACGAATGTCAGCAGACAAATCTACTACATTCTTATCTCCAATTAACCAGCAAAAAGCTGAAAGTGGAAGCGGGGCTTAATTGGTAGAGAACCAGACTTGAACAGAAAAGTAAAACGCAAGAAGTTGAAGCCCTGAGTTCAAGCCCCAGTACCATCACAAAAACAAACAAAAAATTCGCTCTCAAACAAACACAAAACTTGTTCTTTCACCTATAAGAAATACTCGGGGCTGGCCAATAAGAAAGATTTGAAAGCACAGGCTATCAAATAAGTCTCTGGGTTTTTTGAGAGAGTTTCAATTTCTCATGTTTTGTCACCATGACAGTCCTGCAGTGAGCCTTGAAAGATAAGCAAGACTTAAATATTCTGCCAAGCAAGACAACTAAGCAATAGACAATGGGGCATGAAGAATGAAGCAACAAAAAGCAATCTTTTTTTTCTCTCTTCTTCTGCTCCAGGTGTTAGAAGACATATGGTTGGTGAATGCATCCAACATACAAGAAGCCCTGAATAAACATTTATAAACAGGAAACATGTCTCCTTCCTCAGCCTATCACAGGTCTGAAAATTTCTACCATCATTCCTCTGGCTAATATGGCAGATGTGGAGACATGCCACTCTCCAAGAAAGGACTCATTGGCAGGTGTCAAGGAGAATAGGCCACTACTTTCAAATCAGATTGATATTCTTCTCAGGGTATCCTCCACCAGTGGACAGGAATCACCCCTTCCCTTTCTGGTTAAACAGTCTTCCCACAATCCATCAAAGACAAACCAGATAATCAGCATCTGTATTTAGTCCAGTGTCTTCTCACAGATTCTTCTTGCTCACAGTGTGGGATTCTGGATATGTTCTGCACTTGTGACATTTTCTGCTTCAAATTCTGTGTCATTTCAACTACTGCTCCTGCTTTTCAAGGCCTGCTTCCGTTGAAATCCACCTATCACCATGAGGACAGCTTGTAGTAGGCTGACCTGCTCCCTGCAGGAGAGATCTACTAATGGTTCACAGGAGCTTGTTGAGCTCAGCTGCATTCCAGAAAGGTAATGAGTTAATGTCTAGAAGGTGTGACCCTCATCTGTTAGGGGACAGAATTCAAGGAGCTAATTCACTGGCTTTTGTATCTGCCAGGGGCTAATTTTTAACATGAGTTCTCCTTGCTTTCTCAAAGAGGCTGCAACAGGATTATGTTTCATTTCACACTTTGGCAGCTACCCAATATTCTTTGATGTTTATTTTGGGGTTGTTTTTTGTCTTTGTTGTGGTTGTGCCAGTACTTGAGCTTGAACTCAGACACTGTCCCTTTTTTGTTCAAGGCTGGGGCTCCATGACTTGAGGCACACCTCTACTTCCAGCTTTTTGCTGCTTTACCGGAGACAAGAATCCCAAGGACTTTCCTGCTCAGGCTGACTTTGAACCATGCTCCTCCGGACCTCAGACCTTAGCCTCCTGAATAGCTAGAATTACAAACATGAGCTACTGGCACTCAGCGCTCAGTACTCCTCATTAGTATTCCCTCTTCTGTGTTTCCTTACTGCCTCCTTGCACTTCCTAAAACCATCTCCTGTACGAACTACCCACAACCAAATCCTTGTGTCTGGTTCTGTTCTTGGGGCACAAGACATGTGTACTCAAAACACCAGGAGATGTCCCTGGTATCCCATTTTTCCCCTTCCTACTACCTACTTGAATTTAGACAAAGTTATCCACACCACAGCCCCCAGTTCTGACTATCCTTGGGTTTAGATCTCTAGTCCAAGCGCTTCAAGCAGAGATGAATTGTGTGAGCATAAACATAGCCTCTAAGAGCTGTTTCTCTGTTATGTGAGGGTCCATCTTCCTTAGAAGGGCTTCACCCAAGACAGGATCTCTCACCAACTGTTACTGACCAGGGTAAGTATCTGTATCTGTATCTTCACATATCCTGGTAGCATGTCAGGCTTATTTTCCCATAATATCATGCACAAACTACTAGACAGTAATATTTATTTATACTTACCAATGATTCAAGCAACTCAGAGGCTCCTCTCTTCCATTATTTCCTTCCTCCAATATTCTTTGGTGGCGTCTGTAAAAAGATATGAAGCAGGGCCGGGAGTTTGGCCTAGTGGTAGAGTGCTTGCCTAGCATGCATGAAGACCCGGGATCGATTCATCGGTACCACATACATAGAAAAAAGCTGGGAGTGGTGCTGAGGCTCAAGTGGTAAAGCTCTCGCCATGAGAAAGTCCAAGGACAGTGCTCAGGCCCTGAGCTCAAGCCCATGACTGGCAAAAAAAAAAAAAAAAGATATGAAGCAATACAAGGATTCCATTGTCAAATGTCTTGGTGAAAAGCGATAGGAAAGGAGCAGAGCATCCTGGGAGAGCATGATACAGGTGTGACACCCATTGAATGGGAAGGGGGATGGGAGGGTGCATACTGAGTCACACTACAGACAAAGGAAGGTTTGATAAAATTGTGGAGAATCCTAGAACCAAGTAGGCAGACAAAGGCATTCTCTGGCTACCAAGAATTGGTCGGCATTGGCAGGTGCTATTGGTTCTCCACTGTAATCCTAGCTACTCTGGAGGCTGAGATCTGAGGATTTCAGTTCGGAGCCAGCCAGAGCAGAAAAGTCCATGAGATTCTCATCTCCAATTTGGCTGGGAGTGACTATGTGCCTCAAATGATAGTGAAGCAACTTAGAGCAACATGTTTAGCAAGAGTGGAAGGTCCTGAGTTCAAACCCTAGTACTGGCACCAAAAAAAAAGTCAGTATTAGTATCCCCATCATCCCCATAGCCATCACACATAGTCATTAGTGGAGAGAAGACCATAAGAGAAGGTCTTGGCACAAACACAGAGCCAGATTTCAAAATGCAGCAACAGGAACTCAACCAGTGATACTCCCCCGTGCTCAAGTTCTGGAAGACCAGTCTCGTCGTTTTGCTCATGGATGACGATGTAATTGCTCTCTTACTTGGGACCGGAGGATCTTCTTCTCTGTGATGGTCAGGAAATGTATCCAAAACTGAGGTGCCCACTGCATGGTTTGCCATATAGTTTTCTCTTTTCCTCTTCTTCAACACCCAACAATTGCTCCAAATAGAAGCATCAGGCTGAATTCTGAGGCAGTTGTATCGTCCTTGGTTAACTATCATTCATTATATAGTGACATCAAGAAACTGTCATCCAGGTATAATGAGGCTCAAGCCTACAATCTTAGCTACTTAAGGGGCAGAGATCAGAGTATCTTAATTCAAGGTCAATTCAAGCAAAAAGAAGTTCATGAGAATTTTTTCCAACCAATGGCTTGGTACAGGAGTGCACATGTATCAGTCGTACCCCAGTAATCTGTGAAAGTACAGGTAGAAGATTGCAGTTCAGACAGTCCAAGTATATAAAAGAGTCTACTAACAAACAAACAAACCACAGAAAGCAAGTGGAAGCATGGCTCAAGTGGTAGATTGCTTGGCAAACACAAGGTCTTGAGTTCAATTCCCAGTACTATGGAAAAAGGGGGAAGAAAAGAAATGCTTGTCATTGTATATCAATGAGATGTTAGTTCCATTGTTCTCACATTTTATTCCAGACTATGTTGACTAAAACAGAACTACCAACATCTCTAGACCTCGTCTCTACATTTTCAAAAAGCTACATCACTGTACCAGGATTTGAGAAAATAATTGTTTTTTTTGCTTGTGCTTTTCTCAATCCCATTGCTATAAACAATGAATTTGATGTTCTTCTTACTGTCTGTTAGTTTTCTTATTAACTAGCACTATCAAGAAAAATGTTGTGATTTTTACATCCTGAATAGAATATTTTTTAAAGGAAGAAATAGACATCTTGATTTTACAGTCTAGAACTTCTGTGATAGAGTATACATTTTATAGCCCTGTTGAGATAGATACCTCCTTGGAAATATTTTCTTAAAATATATGTCCTGCATGGCTCTATATTTTCATCAGTCATTTTCCATTATGTGCCATAATTCTTTTTTTCTTTTTCCTCCTTTGTAAGTTCTTTACTGTGGAATCAAGGGAGTAAAAACACATTTAAGAACTTAATGTTTTGGATGAATTTGAACAACTTTAGGTGAACAGGAAAATAATCCTGACAAGTGACAAAAGATTCATAAGTACAAATCCATTTTGGCATCTGTTTTCTCTATTATAAAATATAAAGAAAAAAAAATGAAGAAAAAAACTGCAGCACATAACAGATGCTGATTAAGAGCAGTTCCATCAGTCCCCCCCAATTCCTGTTGGACAATGCCAACACCTGCCGCTTAGGAGACTGTCGGGGTTTGATGTATGACCTTCCTGCTTGCCAGAGCTGCAAGGGGCTTGGGAACAGTGTGGGAGATTTCGTTTGATTTAATCATAGATTAAAACAGGCTTTGAAACTCTTGGCAATAAAAAGCACATAGAAATTTGTAGAAACAATGTTTGTGAGGATGCTTGGTCCTTGAGTAAAAAATAGAAGACAGAATGCTGACTAATTAACAGACTTAATTAAAAGGATTTCTTACAGATGAATGCTCCCATCAGCTTTTCTCATGTCATAATGGCCATTACCAGTTTCAGTTCAGAGGCAATGAGAAAATTATACATGATACCTGGGAATTACTGTCAAAGGGGAATGCTGTGATATACCTGGAGATATCTTGTCCTGGAGATCGTGTATTTCAGGTTGATGTCTACCTCCCCCACCCCTGATCCTCATCCCTGACTCTCTTTCCTCATCCAGAGACTTATTCTTTGGCCACTCTAGGTACCAAACACATTTGGTTTCTAATAAAATCATCAAAGTGAGCTCCGTTTCAGGCTTCCAGCTGTAGCAAGATATTCCAACTGGTAGAAATCAATCCAATTGAAGTACCCTTGAGCACAAATCAAATGAGACTAGACTGCAATTGAGGGAAATTATAGTCATAACTTTACTTTAGAAGCTAAGTCGGCTTTCTCCCTGCATGATCTCTGGAAATAGTATGGATGCTCTCGGCTATCAGAAATGATGCAGGTGCCAGAACATATTTATGCTAAAGAGCGTTATTAAGATGCCTTTATCTATCTGGGGTGTGCCATCATTATTAAAAGCAAAAGCAGAGGTGGAAATAATAACATCAGATCACTTTGAGGAGGTTCCAGGCCCAACGTGCTAACACCATGATTAATACCAGTGCCCAGGGTGGGTTTCGAAAGTGTCCTGTCAATCAAAATGCAAGCATATCACTGGTGCAGAACAGCTAAAAGCCTACTTTCCATAAGTGAGCTCTCCTACTGGGATTCTGTAGGCCCCTACTGGGCCATTTCTGTAGCTTAGTGTCCTGTAGTTGTGCATATCAAATCAAGCTCTAATACATCCATTCATGGCATCATTGACCATGGCATGGAAGGGAACTATGAACAACTTGCCACTCACACCCACCACACCTTGACTTACTGTCTCCTCGGTGGGATAAGGATGCAAAACCGAGGCCTCCAAAGTTCAAATGAGGTCACATAGTGAGTTAGATAAACTAAAATTAAAATCCAAGTCCAGAACGGATTCCTCTCTAGAATATTCTCACGATTAGTCAGCAGCTTCAATGTAGTTTTAAAATCAGAAGTGAGTAGGGTATAAATTATGAATAAACCAATAATACTCCACACCAAATCCCCCAAAGGTAACCAAGTGAAGTACGCCTTTGCTTTTAAGATGCAATTAAAATACAGCAGATGTTTCAGAGTTTATCATCCTAAAAGTAGACAAAACATGTATCACCAAATGTGTGGATCCTGGGTGAACATCATCACACCAGCTAAAGACTGGGGGAAGACATGATGGAAAGAAGCAGAAGGAAAGTCTTTAGGTTTTTTCAGAGATTAACCAAAGAAAGAAAGAAAAAAAATGTCAAGTTGTGAGGTTGTTGCTATCCCTGCATACAAATGAAGCCCAAGATCAAGAAATGGAGAGATCAGAAATCTTTGGTCATCTTAATTCTGTTTGCTTTTATTTGAATTCAGCTTTATTAAAAAATATTTACTAGAGCATCTGCTAGGTGGCAGACACAAACTTAGGCATGGGTACACATAGAATACCAGACCAAATTTCTATGGCCCTGGCCCCTCAAGGAGCCTATAGTCTTACAGGAAAAACGGACTAGTTCAGTCATTCTATGTTTTAGACTCACAGGATGTTCTGGGAGCACTGTTGATGGATGTCTTTTCCTGCCACTTCTAGGAACCAACAGACCAACAATTTGGATGAAACTGTGCCCATCCCTAGCTCCAGGGGTGAGTCCTTATAGGCTGAAGTCAAACCACATGTAATATTTCTTTGGCTCCAATGATTGGTTTCACATGAACACAATTAGAGTGAAACTCACCGTTGCTTAGGGGGAAATGAGATGCCCTCTTCTGTATAATGGGGAATATGAATGTGATGCCAGAAACCACCACCATCATGTCAGGACTAAGTGCTAGGTCATTAGTTTGGTTGTACTCTGGCTAATGAAAGAAGTGAACAATTGGAGTCCTGTCCACATTGCAACCACAACAAAATTCTTACCATTGCTCTAATTCACTACACTTCTAGGGTAATTCGTTACACAGCTTAGTAACTGGACTAAGACAGGCTGGAAGTAAGCATGAGCTACATGATCAGTCTTGTGAGTCATAGAAATTCAGGCCTGAATTGGGAGGTTGCAGTGTGGACAGCGAGACTTGCAGTGGTAATTCCCACTTAGCACTATAATAATCCTGACTACACAGGAGACTGAGATCTGAATATCCAAGGTTTGAAACCAGCCTGGACAAAAAAAGTCAATGAGATTAGCGAGCTAGGAAAACACAGAAGCAGAGGTGTGGCTCAAGTGATAGAGTGCCAGCATTGAGCAAATAGCCAAAGCCCTGAATTCAAGCTCCAGTCTTGGCACTAAAAATAAATAAATAATAAATACCTTCCACATCGTGGCTATTAGTTCTCAGAAGGCGGGAGGATGAATGTTCTAGGTAGGAAAGAACAGGATGAATAAAAGCACTCCAGCCTGAGATGCTGGAGAAACTAGAAACAAGGGCAGCTCAGGTAGGCCTCTGAAGTCTGACTGTCCTGTAAATGCCCTTAGCAGCTGACTTCCTGAATAAGCCTGGCTCCTAAAAGCCCTAACAACTCAGCTGTGATGCCAGGAACATCATGGCAGAAAGCACTGTCTCAGCCTTCGCTTTTATATCATGTGGATTTCACTTCATCCCAGTGCCAGGCAGCTGTAGGAGTTTTCTTTCTATGCCTGGGAACAGAAAGAGTTCTAGCCATGAAAAAGAGGTAGTGAGAATTTGCCAGGAAGACAACACTTGTGGAAAGAGGAAATAGCAATGGAAACCTGGGGGATGAGACGGGTTGGGTACTTTCTAGGGTTTGACGCTTGACAAAGGCCCAAGCAAGGCTGGGAATCTGTGACCATTTCAGAACATATCAAATTAAGTCCTCCCCACCAAACTTCTAGACTTAGGCAGTCCTCTTCCCCTGCCCTCCAGAATACCTGGGTCTGTAGTAACCCAGGTTCTGGTAGGAGAAGGATACAAGTAAGAGTGGGAAGAGCAAATGGAGAGGATGAATGAAGATGAATATGGGGGAAATGTACTGTTTGCATATAGTTTCATATATTCATCTAAAAGGAAATAGAACAATGAAACCTATTGAAGTTGTTTTTGAAAAGAGGGAAGGAATTAAGAATGATAGAGAGGGTAAGTTTGTTCAGGATATATTGTGTGCATGTATAGAAACGTCATAATATGCCAAGTGCCAGTGGCTCATGATTATAATCCTTTAGCTACTCAAGAGGCTGAGATACAAGGATCACAGCTCAAAGCTAGACTGAGAACGAAATTCTGTGAGAGCAAAATTCTTGTCTCTAACCACCAGAAAACCAGAAGTGGCTCTGTGGCTCAAAATGGTAGACTGCTAGCCTTGAGCTGAAGAGCTTAGGGATAGCTCCCAAGTCCAGGGTTCAAGCCCCATAACCAACCAAAAAAAAAAAAGAAAGAAAGAAAGAAAAGAAAAGAATGAATGAGAGAGGAAGAGAGAAAGAAAGAGAAATGGCATGATACAATAAATGTATGGAAATAGAAAAACATAAATAAATAAATCCTATAAAGAAATATAAAGGGTAAAATCAAGTCTCATATGGAGATTTAGTCAAACATGAGTCCTTTATCCCATTTTCTGACCTTTGACCATCTCAATCTCTTATTGCTCTTTTATGCCAATGACTCAAGCTCAACTCTGCACAAATTCAATCTTTTTCCACTGCCACCCACCTTTGTCCAAGCCATGAAAGAGTCTTCTTGACAAGCCTCATTGATTCCACTTTTGCTCACTGCTGGGACTTTCTCTATGAAGTAGCCAGAATAGTCATGAGATAAACCCAAGCAGGATAATTTTGTTTTGTTTTTATACTTTCCTACAATACCCCGTTGCTATACACTAAAACTTGAAATACATGTGGTCTGCATGGGCCATCTTGATCTAATCCCTGAAAGCTGAAGCAAGAGAGGTAGGCAGGGGTTGGATCCTCTAGCTCTTGTAGGCCTCAGATTCTCCACTGAGTCTGGAAAGCTCTTCTGCCTATTCTTTTGTCCCTTTCAATAGTGATCCATCTTTATTTGTGGTTTTGCTTTGCACGGTTTCAGTCACCCACAGACAACTCTCATCCAAACATATTAAGTGGAAAGCTCCAGAAATAAACACTATGTAGGTTTTAAATGGATATCACTCAAGTAATGTGAAGAAATATTACCTTGTCCTGCTCCCCCTACCTACATGAGTTATTCATTTGTCCATGAGATTCTCACGACCTATTGGTTACTTGGCAGCATCTTCATTATCTGAATACTTGAGTGGAATCACAGTGCACAATTGTGTCCAAGTAACGCTTCCATAATGGCCTAGTGTCACATTATACTGCTTGCATCATTCACCTCACATCATCTCATTAGGTAGGCATGGAATGACTCCCTCACAGAAAAGTATGAGTTCAGGGGCCGGGAGTTTGGCCTAGTGGTTAAAGTGCTTGCCTAGCATGCACGAAGACCCGGGTTCGATTCCTCGATACCACATACATAGAAAAAAGCTGGAAGTGGTGCTGAGGCTCAAGTGGTAGAGCTCTAGCCTTGAGAAAGTCCAAGGACAGTGCTCAGGCCCTGAGCTCAAGCCCAGGACTGGCAAAAAAGGAAAAAAGAAAAGGATGAGTTCAGTACAATGATATATTTTGAGAGAAAACACATTGCCATAATATTATACTATATACTATACACACATACACACACACACACACACACACACACACACACACACACACACACATATATATTGGTTAGTAGTTATTTTAATCCTTTACTGAATTGTGCTTTATCATAGGTATAAAATATAAGAGCTTTTATATACAGATCAAAAATTATTTAAGATGCACTGTATTCATAAGCTGCTTTGTTAAATGGCAACTTCTTTCTACAAGTACTTAAAAGGTACTAAAAAAAATACTTGTATAGGGGCTGGGAATGTGACCTAGTAGTAGAGTGCTTGCCTAGCATGCACAAAGCTTGGTACCACACACACAGAAAAATCCACAAGTGGAGTGCTGTGGCTCAACTGGTAGAGCGCTAGCCTTGAGAAAGCCCAAGGACAACGCCCAGGCCCTGAGTTCAAGCCCCAGGACTGGCAAAAAAAAAAAAACCACCCTTGTATATACAGATAAACTATAGCCTTAGATGGCGGGCAAGATGACCAACTAGAAGTATTCTCTGTTTTGACTCCATGAATGAGAGGATTCAGGTAACAAAGGAGATTCTACACTCTGAATAAAAAAGGAAAGAACACCAGGAATTATCTTAAAAAATTAAAGGTGGTATGGCATCCAGGTTTTGACTCACACCTATAGTCCTAGCTACTCAGGAGACTGAGATCTGAGGTTCTCAGTTAGAACCCTAGGCAGACAAATCTGAGAAAATCTCTTCTCCAGTTAACCAGCAAAAAGCTAGACGTAAAAGTATAGCTCAAGCGGTAGAGCAATAGCTTTGACTGAGGCCTTGTGTTCAAGCACTATTACCAACGCGCGCGCACACACACACACACACACACACACACACAATGGTTAATAGGATTCCTCATTCTTCAGTGGCTGAATCTCATGTATTAAAGGAAGCTGTCTTATTCCTTGCCATGACTTGTTATGCCAAGATACAAATAACCTTGAAAGTTAACTCAGGAAACAGGGTTTTTCAGGAAGAAGGCGTCCAATTGCTCAGGCAAAGAATATATCTTCGAAAAATCCTGCAGAAACATTCAGCAATGTTGCACTGACTTTGAAATACCATGTTGGATATTTATAGCTAAAGTAGCTCCTAATGTGGGATAGCAAGCTAAAGAAAAGACTTGTAAATCCATCATAAAAAGAATCAATACTTCCTAAGCATAAAACAAAGACATTTTTAAATGAAGGGAAAAAACTACTTTCTAACAATAGAAACAAAAACGTTTCCTTTAAAAAATACCGAGGGGGAAAAAATCAATTCCTTTGTTTTCATGAACATTTAAACCTGTAACTCACTGATCACTGATGGCTCAGGCCTTTAATCCTATCTGTATAGGGGAGGTCTGCAGTTCTGTTCCAGTTCTGTTCACAAGACTCTATCTGAAAGGAGATAGGTAGGTTGTTGTCTAGATTTCCACCCAGATAAAAGCAAGACCATCTCAAAATAACCAGGGCATAAAAGGGCTAGAGACATGGCTCAGTGGTAGAGCACCTGCCTTGTAGCAAGCTTGAATCCCTTAGTACAAACTCCAGTATTACCTCTCTCCAATATCTTTGGTACCTCAAAAATTAAACCTCTCTTCCTACCAAGCAGATAGCAGAGTGCCTCTTTTTAAAGAAATCCGATGATGTGTAGGACAAGTTTAGAAGAGTCCATGCTTCAGGAATTTTCCTTGCTCAAAATTGACACACTCAAGCTGGGTGCTGGTAGCTCACACCTGTAATCCTAGCTACTCAGGAGGCTGAGATCTGAGGGTTGTGGTTCAAAGTCAACTTGGGCAGGAAAATGTCCTGAAACTCTTATCTCCAATTAACCATCAGAAACCTGAAAGGGGAACAATGGCTCAAGGTGGTAGAGTGCTAACCTTGAGTGAAAAAGCTCAGGGACAGCACCCTGGCTCTGAGTTTCAGCCCCACAAACAACAACAAAAACAAAAACCTGAGACATAAATGGTGATGTATGTTTTACAGTATGTACTGTAACATTATATATAATGACCAAAGATAGAACATGATCAGAATGTCCAACAGTAAGGAATTTGCTACTCCAAAATGGTTGACAAGTTGAATCCAAATAAAAACAATAGTTTAAAATAAGGAAATATTCTTCATCGTTTCTTTTAAGCAGTTGGTTCTTCTTCTTATACCTTTGGGTTGCTATTTTTTTTCTTCTGATTGTGGGAAATACTCAGTTGCTTAGGATTTCTTGTTCAGTTGGTCTTGGTTTTTGTTTGGTTTGATAAATGCAGGGTTGACTGTGTGCTACACAAGTGTTATTCCTGAGCCAAACCCCCACTCTTCTAGTTGCTTGTTGAAAAGACTTGGTCATGGGTCAAGTTTACTGAAAACTGAGCCTGACAAAGAGACCTAGTGCCTACAGAGAGGGAGTTCCAGGGAGACAGGGGATGGAAGAAACAGGATGGATGAGGAAGTAGTCAAGCAAGGCTGTGGTCCATAGAACCCCAGGAGCTGTGATGAATAAAACACCCCATAGCAGTGGTTTCCACATGAGGCATCAGGCCACAGAGTTATACCTTCACAGCAGGCATCATGGAATACAAGCTGGAGGGGTGAAGCATACCCTCCAGGGGCTATTTTGGCCAGGAAGCAGCTGCTTGCCATAAGCTTCTAATCTTGAGAACTGACA
The DNA here is from genome assembly GCF_031878675.1 of Megascapheus bottae. Classification (NCBI taxonomy): domain Eukaryota; kingdom Metazoa; phylum Chordata; class Mammalia; order Rodentia; family Geomyidae; genus Megascapheus; species Megascapheus bottae. Next base: position 5,766,746 of record NC_143526.1, read on the forward strand.
AGCTAAAGGAGGTCTGGGCAAGGCACCAGCCTTGTCCCCTACAAGTGGGGACAAGAGGATTTGCTGCACAGTGCAGTCTAGGAGAGATGGCAGGAGCCAGGTAATTATCAGATTATCCTTCTCACCTGTGGAATTCTTCCAGTACAACACAGTCTCCTTCAGTAAGGATTATGGTGTCGTAAACTAAAATGGAAGGCATACCTCCTGAGGAAAGAGAGTCAGTAACTTAGTTCAGTGGGACCCATGTATGGATGCTGTTCACAGATGGTAATTTGGTACTTTCAAGATGCGTCCTACAGGTAGTACAAATCTTCAACAAGGCCAACTAAAGGCTTGTTGAGAAACAGACTGTGGAGAATGCAAAAAAAATACTACTTTTAAACAAATCTACCAACTTACCAAGACCAAAACACAGAATCTGAAAAGCACACACAGCTTTCTTTGCCCATCTTTGGATTATAAACAAAAGCCAGAGAGGCCAAGGACCACCTGGGAGACTGATTGTCTGAGAATGAGCACAGGTCGTATTGCCAGTCTTCAGTGCCTAGAGACAGTGGCAGTGTGTGAAATGCTGGGGAGAATGAGGCTCCTCGGCTGCTGCTGGCTTCACAAGGCAGGGAAGTAGGTGCCAGAGACAAAGGACAGCTTGTTGGCAGCTTGCAAGGCCACCTCAGCTGGCCTGCCCTTCAAATTAGTATTAGCCGGGTTTGAATTACAAGCTCTCCCTTCACAGTGTGGGCACAGTCAGCCAGGGATCATTTGAGATGGATGATCTGAGTCTTGCTTAGGTTTGCCTGGTTCTTCCTGACCATCCCCAGTGCTGCTCCACCAGGCATCTAGTTGTTGCTGTCTGAGATGGCTGAACAATAATACACACCTTTTCTATACACCTGGAGAGGTTCCAGTGCACTTGAGCTTTCTACCCCTCTCCATCTCCCTCTCTTTCTCCCTCTACTTCTCCCTCTCTGTTTTCCAGTTTGGCTCCCTTTCTAACTTTCCAGACATCAGTTATTAACTCAAACCTCTATTTTAAAAACCATCTATGAAAAAAAAAGAAAGGTTTTAAGGAATTTCTTACAGACCCAGCTGAGAAGTAGTGGAGTGGTGAGTGTTCAATGCACAACAATCCTGCAAATGTATACTCAGACCTACTATGCTCACACGCAAAAGTCTCACATATGCAGTACACACAGATGCTCATGGATCAATGAACAATTAGTACAACGGTTTACATCTTAGGTGAGCTACTACTGATTCTTGTGCTCTTCCTAAGCTCTTTTGCTCAAGGCTGCTGCTCTATCACTTGAACCATGTCACTACTTCCTCAAGATTGTTCTATTCCAGGTTATTTTTCTGCCTCAATGACAGAACCAGACTTTACCTGGGAAGTATGCTTTGTCCCCCTCTATTTTCCATGTAGTTATATCCTTGTTTCCAAGGAGGTTAACAGCCAAGGAAGGCAGCGATCTTTAGACACCATTAGAAGTTACTAGGTACAGGCAAAGGGCCACAGCAGGAAAATGAGCACAAGATTTTCTTCTAGGAAGTGATGTTGTAGGCTGGGTAGTGGCAGAGAAAGTAAGGAGGCAGGGAAAAAGGAAAGGAGGAATCTGTGAAGCACTGATTATAAAATCTGCGACTAATAAAAGTGGGCTAAGTCACTGTTAGCTACTGCTGCTGTCTGGCTTTACCAATATGCTTCATGGAGAAGCAGGGCCTGGCCTGACTAAGTGTAGAGCAGCCGGCAGGTTCCACTTGGGACAGGATGACTTTAACAGGTTGAGGATGACTCCATGCTGCTCTCTCTAACTGAGGAAGCCCAGCTCCAAGCAGAAGATCACAGATGAGGAAATGCAGGTAGTCATTCTTGCTAGTTACAGAGATAGGCCCATAGTGGAGAACTCCCAGTCTCAGATGGAACGAGGGCAGCGGCCAGGCCTGCAGAACTCCCATAGGCAGGGATTGGATGAAAAAATGATGCTGGTGAGGTGCTAGGAACAGGTAATCATGAGGATTCTTTTATGCAGGAAAGGGCGATTCTAGAATGATGTTGTGCAGCAAGATCCATCATAAGGAGAGACCGTTAGATTAGGCACTCAGGCCTCATGCCAGTTTACACTGGTAAAGAACCAGCAACAAGTAGCTGGTACATATTTTTCTTTACCTATATTTTAAATACATTTGAAAGGTACCAAGAGGCGATAAGAAACAGGAGAACTAAAGACCTAGTGCAATCAAAATGAGGCTTTCACTTTCAAAAGCTAGTTAATACACACACACACACACACACACACACACACACACACACACACAGTGATTTATGCTGAAAGGGTAATTCATTTGTGATTCCTGAAGTGCCTCCATTTATGTTCCTTAGAGGACAGGAACTCAGAGGCCTTGCAGGCCTGGAACTAGGAGACAAAACTTCAATGGGAAGAAGAATATGAGAGTCCTATTTCTATCCTCATGACAAATGTCTGAGCTCACCAACTTGTAAAGAGGGATGATTTATTATAAGGCTAGAGGTTTCTGTCCATGGTTACATGATTCTGGTTCTGTAAGCTGTGGCCACAACGTACCTAATGGCAGCCTGTATGGTGGAGGGGGCAGCTAATGTCACAATGACCAGGAAGCAAAGAGTTAGAGGCCAAGAGAACAGTATCCTCTCGGGGCATGGTCCCAATTACCTGACTTCCTATTAGACTGACAGTTGAAGGTTTCAACACTCCCAATGGCTACCTAGGCCAAGGTCCAAGACTTTAATACATGATGAGCCTTTGGAGATATTTCATACCCAAACTCTAGCAAGCTGGTGCCCAAAAGCATGTCGAATACTTGGACTGGGGCTGAAAAAAAACCATTGACAATGTATTTACAGACTCTCTGTGGCAAAGAAGGAATTTCTCAAGAAGGACCACCCTGTTGGGGATAAAGAAATGACCACTTCAATGCTCTCCCCACCTTTTGACAAAGACCAAATAAGAAGCAGCCATTTCACAGGATCTCAGAAGAAGCTAGAAATCCCAATATTCAAAATTTCTCTGCCATAAAACTTTAAATTCTCACCACTGGCAAGGCCAATGGTATGTGTGCACAGGAATGAATAGTAAAGACTCGTAACTTAAAAAGAAAAGAACCTCAACTTGTTGCTGCTATCTACCTCTGCATTTCTGTAACTGACAGACACTGCTTTTGTTCAAAAGCACTGACCATTTACTTGCAGCCATGAATTAACTAGATGCATGCTTGGCATCCCTGATTCCATTTTATATTTGAGTTTGCAACTTCCTTTGAATCCAGGAAGGACTGATTGATAAAGAAAATTGTCCCCAAGGAAAGCAACAGCAGAATTACTGTAGGACAAACCATCCATCAGGAAACAATGACTTCATTTTCCTGACCAGATTGTTCCCCTCAAGTGATGAAAGCAATAACAAATTCTCTGGAATCCTTTCCCAAACCAAGATGGAGATAACAAATAATCAGACCAGACTGTGACCAGAAATGTTAATAATTTCACCTCCTTCCCCAAGTTCTTTGTACAGTTAAACTTAATAGCTCATGCCTATACCCAAAAGAGGGAAGATGTGCTTACTCTAGTTCTTTTTGCAGCATATCCGTCCTCTGCACATATCTTTATTTGATATGTTTGGGGAATGATCAGCCTCCAGGTGGCAGTTCTGGAATGAAACCTGTGACCTAAAACTCCAGTTTCTTTTCCTGCCACTGCTTCTTCATGTTTGTCTTCCTTTTTTTCCAGGAGAACAAGTCCAGTACACTAGCATACCTGCACTCACGTAAACATGCATGCTACTCCATCTCTAGTCCATACATGCTTTCCCTCCAACCTGGGAGTTATTGTAAGATCTAGCTTAAATATCCCTTTCTAACTTAAATTCAAATCTAAATCACAACCCCCCATCTCTCTTGACATATTGTTTGTCTTCAGTGTAGGCATCAGGATTTGGGCTTGTATGTGTGTTGGTGTCTATAGCATCCACTGGTCTATGATCTCCAGTGGAGCAGAACAATTTACTATTCTACCTGTTGAGCTCCAGGAGAGTTTTCTGTACATATTATGTGTTCATCTCAATTATGTTGGAGTAAATGAACCCACTGGAATAGAGAACCCACTTTCCCATTTAACCTCAAAGTACATTGGAAGATAAAATAGGAAAATCTTCCATCATGATGACATGAGCAAGGGCTGATCCAGTAAAACTGTGAGACTAGGCAAGGAGAGAAGTACTATAAGGAAAGGAACAGAGAGTGATAGGTGATGGGGAAGGAACTGAAAGAAATAAATCTCATATGAACAACACTGGGGCCTCCTTCTGACAAGCCTGGGGAGAGATATCTGGGTATTGTTTTGAAATGATGCCTAGAAACAAAAATGTGAAAACAGAGGACTTCCTCAAAGCATCAACCATCTAGAATGATACCCAATTGCCAGATCTAAGATGGCAAAGCATTTTTATGAATACAGGTTATTTTTGGGCCAGTTCTGGGCTTGAACTCAGGACCTGAGCACTGTCTTGAGGCTTTCCTCAAGGCTAGTGCTCTACCACTTGAGCCTCAGCACCACTTCTGGCTTTTCTATGTATGTGGTACCGAAGAATCAAACCCAGATCTTCGTGCATGCTAGACTAGCTCTCAACCACTAAGCCAAATCCCCAGCCTCTGAATACAGGTTATTTTTGAAGATGGAATCTCTTGGAATTTTCTGCCTGGGATGGCTTCCAACTGACATTCTCTGGGTCTCAGCCTCCTGAGTATCTTAGTATTATAGACATGCACCACCATCGCCAACTCTTTTAAGTACCTTGAGAAACCAGAGGAGAGAGAGAATACAGTTCCATTTCTGCAGTGAAAGGACATCTGTAAGCTGAGCCATGATCGATGAGGAAGAGTTGCTTGCCAAACACAGAGAAAATTAAACTGAGTTTGAGTTCTGGAAGATGTTGGAAGCATCAAGTAAATGGCAAACCCTGAGGGGCAAAACTAACAACCCTATCTTTGGATGGGGAAAGGATATGTGAGCTTGCTGGGGAACTTAATAGATTCTGCAGAATGACAGAAGGGACAGGGCCAAGTACCCTAAAGTAGAAATGATATGCAAAACCTTCTCTCATTACAATGCAATTAAACAAGAAATGAATGACAAAGGCTTTTCAAACACCATATGTCAGAATCTATGGGTTATAGCTAACATATCTCAAAAGTTTTATAATCTTCAACACTTACATTACAAATAAGAAAGGATGAAGAGAGACACATTGAATTATAAAAAGAATGAGAAAAATAAGCCTAAGTAATGCAAAAAGGAAATAATGCATAAATAAAACCAGTAAAAATTAGCATAATTATATGAAAAGACAAGTGTAATTTAGAGACAAGCAATCACACAGAAAAAGATTCTTAGGAAATGAAAAGTCACAATAAAATAGAAATTAATATCAATTGAGTGGTGTAGTATCAAGTATAAAAATGAAAATACAAACTGTATGAGAAGAATCACAATTCTGCTCAAATAAATTAAAAATGTGATTGAAATTATTTCAAAATCTGAATGGAGAACCATCCAGTAAGATATAAATTACCAAAACAGAACCTGAAAGAGACAAACTATTAAAATAAACTAATCAGTCTCCAGTGGCTCACAGATATAAACTAGCTACACAGAAGACTGAAATCTGGGGATCACAGTTTGAAACCAGCCTGGACAGGAAAGTACATGAGTCTCTTTAATCATCACAAAGGTAGAAGTAGAGCTGTGGCTCAAGTGGTCGTGCGCTGGCCTCAAGCAAATAAGCTGAAAGATGGTGCCAAGGCTCTGAGTTTAAGTTTTGGTACGCACACACACACACACACACACACACACACACACACACACACCATATATATATATATATATATATATATATATATATATACATACATACATACATACATACACTATAAAAAATAAAACCATCTAATTACTCTCAAAGAAAGAAGAAAAACCTGTGGGGATAAAATGATCAAATAGCTACCAGTCACAAAAATACTATCTCTAGATGGTTTCACAGGGAAAACCACCAAAACTTAAAAAAAAAAGAATAGCAAAGCCAATGCTATTTAAGTTATAGTAGAACATAGAAAAAGAAATATTCCAAACGCTGTTTTATGAAGTAACCACTACACTGATACCCAAACACAACAAAAATAATATACAGAAAGAAGAAAAACACAGACTGAGCTCACTTACATTGATTTTTTTTAAGTACTTAACATAGAAATGTCAGCAAATAGAGTCCAGCAAGTAGAGAACTATTGTAAAATGATTAAGTGAAGTTCATTCTAAGAAAAAAACAATACCTGAATATTATAAAATGTATAGAAAGGGAAGGCAATAATATCAGATCAGATTCACATCTACTTCTATTCTGGCTGCCTAGGACTGTTTCCCAGAAGGGGACTTTTAATACTAAATCAGGAGAGCCTGAAGAAAAATGTGTGAATTGTTTATGCTGTACAAATTGATAAACACTTCCTTTTGAAGTCAAGAGAAATAAGTATGGATGTGGATAGACATGTATCTGAGTCAAAACAGAGCATCAGAGAATTACCACCAATATTAGCAAATAAAGCCAGGAAAAGTGAATGAGGTTCACTGCTCCCATATCACTTAATATTGTTGTAAAGGTACTAGCCAATGCAATAATCTAGGTGAACAAAATTAAATTATAAAACAATTTAGAAAGGAGGAAATATAAAAGAAAGGAGGAAATAACGTTACCAATTTCTTTGAATAATATGGTTGTATCTCTAGAAAGATTTTGCAAATAATGTAAGCATGATGATGATAAGAAGAAGATAGAATGACAATACAAAAATAGATGGTGTTCCCACAGAGAAATAGCAGACTATCAGGAAATATTATAGAAAGGAAACTCTTCTTGATAAGGGGAACACAAATAAAAACATCTTGAAATAAATTTGGATCTAATGTATTCACATTAACAAGATATGCAAGCTGTGTGATGAAAACTTAAAAATGCAGTATATAAAGAAAAAAATTTCAGCAATGAATATGCATATTCTATCCTTGTTATGGGAAGACTGTTAACAATCCTTCCAAAAGTAATCTACACAGTATATGTAATGTGAGAAGAATAAAAATACCAACAGGATGTTTCTTTCAGAAGTAACCAAACTGAATTGTGACACGTCTCTGGGAAAACAGGAGATCAGGGCTTTGCACTATACAACACAGCAGAGCTTCCAAAAATCAGCTCCTGGTCCTTTTCCAGCCTCTTGACCCTCTTCATCTTCTACTCACTGAACGCTTGCTGGCTGATCCCATCTCCCCAGGCTGTTTTTCCTTGCTTCCTTCTTTATCACTTTAAAGTAATTTGAACCAGGGGATGGAGGGATGGTTCAGTTGGTAGAGCACTAAGCCAATGAGCAAAAGTATTAAGTACCGAATTTGAGTCTCATTCTCAGATCCCTACCAATAAATAAATAAATAAATGGAAGGAAGGAAGGAAGGAAGGAAGGAAAACGTAATTGACTACTTTCAAATTTCATGACTTTCCACTCCAATATTTTTTGTGTGTGTGGCAAAAGATTGAGGATCGTGGTTTGAAGTCAGCCCAACCAGAAATGTCCCTCTGAGACTCTAATTAACCAGCAGAATTCTGGAAGTGGCACTGTGGCTCAAAGTGGTAGAGTGCCAGCCTTGAGCAAAAGAGCACAGGGACAGCACCCAGGACAGCAAAAATGCCAACTGAGACAAGCCATCCCAACTACTAGCTCCTAGGACAAAGCTAGTCCTGGTGATAAGGACTAACCAAAACTAACCAGAACCAGGAGATAAACAAAAATAGTTAATAAGTGTGCCTATCTAATGTTCATAACTGTCTTTCTTCTAAATAGACAGGAACTCAGCCACTAAAGGTGGCCTTTCGTTAAGAGGGAGCAGAGAAATGAAGAAAGAAAGAAGAAAAGAAGGAGAAAGTGGGGGGGGTTTACAAATACCTCCTCCAAACTGTGGAACTTCTATAAGGTACATATTGCTAAAATATTTAATAAATAGTTGATATTAACATTGTGAACAGTAAGCACTTTAACAGTATATATAACTTCAATAAGGCAATCAACCTAAAAATAACAATCATCAATAGAATATACACTATACAAAGCACCCTAACAAAGCCTGCACATACTACATCCAGTTCTAAGAAACTGCTGCTTTGCAAGATAAATGCCAGACTCATAGATATATTATAGAATTCAGTCGAGACTAAATGAAAGGACCTCTAGGATATGGAAACAAAAGCCATATAATGAGTGATTGCTGTCCTTAATGTACTATGTTATCTCTCATCTCTTTTGCTTTCCCTTGGTTATCTCATATTGTTACAGTATTTCACTTTGTTATCTGATATATTGGATATATGCATATTTGGTTATTTGAAATTGGATAGGAAAGGGGGAAAAACAAGATGAGGGAAGGGATTGGGGGGAGGGAAATGGGGACTAAGACAAGAGAAAGGGTATCAATGTATGTGAAGTAATGCACCTTCCATCTGCCGAATGTAATGTAACCCTTCTATTAATTACAATAAAAATTATATGGAAAAAAAAGAAAAAAGAAAAAAAAGAATTCAGTCGAGAGTTGCTCAGGAAATAAGGCTTGAATTCTTTTTTAAATAGTTTCTCAAAGCGCTACACATTGAATTAGCTCTTTTTATAGGAACTGGCATTTGGGAGAGATGAATCTACACTTGAATATGAGTGTATAAATAAATATTTAACATTCAAACTCCATGTCAAGAGGACTTGAAATAAAACAGATCTTTTTAATAGAGAAAATGAGAATAGATTTCATAATCTTCCTCTGAATGTTGGTTTTGCTCCGGCTACAGAAAGTTCAGCGCAATTGCCTGGGTCTAATTAAAACCTTTTATCCCACCAGCAGTATAGATATAAATTTCCAACCCTGTGCATCAAGGATAGCTTTCTTTTTTTGTATGATTGTGCGATGTTGGCATTTTATCTATCTTTTAGCTTTCTTGTGAGGCTTGAACTCAGGGCCTTAGCACTGTCCTTGGGCTTTAATCAAGGCTAAAGCTCTACCACTTGAGCCACAGAACCACCTCCAGCTTTTTTTCTATATGTGCGGTATCGAGGAATCAAAGCCAGGTCTTCGGGCATGCTAGGCAAGCACTCTACCACTAGGCCAAACTCCTGGCCCAGATCTTATTTTTATAGTTTCTCTTTTACCTTGTTTGCAACACTGCAAACAGGATGTAAGGAATATCCCTAGAAGTATGCACCATATGAAGGATAGCTACTCTGACCATAATGATAATAACCACATCCCATAACTCCACATTCCTTTGTTGTTTCTAGGTGAACCAGAGTTTTCCAGTTTATGCTGTGGTAGCAATGTCAAAAATCTCTTCCAATTCAAACAACAGAGATTCTTTGTTTTTTATACAGGGCTGACCAGGGCTGTGGTCCAGCAATTCTTCAGGAGCCCTAGATGATGGAGACAGTACATCAAGTCTCATTTCCATGGCCAAAAGCCAGAGGTTTGGGCATAGCAACTCGTACTAACTTATAGCCCAGACCTGACACCACTTCCGCTCATATCCCACCAGTCAAAAGAAAATCACACACACAAAAAAGAAAATCACAAGGCATGCCTGAGTATGCGAAGACTGAACGTGTGTGCTCTTCCAGGGTCACTGACAGCTTTTGAGTGGTAGAACAACCTGTTACATCCCTCATGTTCCCGAGGCCACAGATAAAAATCTGGACTGAGCTCTGCAAAAGCACCAAGCTAACTGACCCATCAAAGAGCACACCCGGGGCCTGCCCATCTCAGCGCTTTGATATTTAACCAGGAGAAAATAAGTCAAGACACCCACCTGTTCCAGAGACACTTCTCTAGGAAAGAAGGTAAGAGAGAGGCCCATGTTGGAGAAGAATTCAATGTGTCAGGCAAAACTCAAAGGAAGGCTTGATTTTAGTGTCTAAATGCCATTTGCAGTAGGAGAAGGGGGAAGAATGAGACAAATGTGTCTCTCAAGCTTCCACATTCAAATGAACAGGACAATATTACCTGTCTTGGATATATAGCACAGTATCCACACAGAAGTTATTCATTTAGTCCATTCAAGTTCTCAACATTATTATGGCTATAGAATATTAACTTCTGTTTAAGCACTCTCATTTATGATACTGACTCATTCCCAATTTCAAGACTCCGTTCTAAGTTAATTGTTAATTAATCTTCCCCAACTTTCCATTTTGAAACTTTGCTCATTGTCCTCTGAGTTTATATGTATAGTGTATTCTACATCTATATATTGTGTTCTCAGTTTCTTTTGGTTTATTTCATATTTGTACAGAAAATAGGTTGCTTTTCTTCTCATTGTATTCAATGTATTCCATACATGAATGAACATAGGTATGTATTTAATATACAGAAAGAGGCAGGAAAAAGAGAAGAGAGAACAAGAGGAAAGAAGACAGGTAAATGCAAATTTCATCAGTGCTTAAATGCTTTTGACAACAGGTACAAAAATTAATTCTAAATTAATTATAATTGCCTATAACTATGTATGTAATAACTATGTAACTATGAGTATCTAACCATGTAGGCTTTTAATATAACTATGCAATCCTTGGACAGCATGAGCTTTAAGGTCAATTTATTCAGAGATTCAACAACATCATCAGAACTGCAGATGCTTCTAACCACAATGATACACATGTGTAATTTCAGCACTTGGAGGCTGAGGCAGAAGGATTGCAAATTTGAGGCCAGCCTGAACTATCCAGTGAGACCTCAAAACAAAACAAAACAAGAATCCTTTCCAAGGATTAAGATGCTACCCTCTTTGAACTCTGCTTTCCTTCAGATTAGCATCATCCTTGGGAAAAGAAGATGACCACCCTTTCTCTCAGTCCAGGACCTGGGAAACTGTAAACTCATCCCCAAAGTCCTATTGTACAATTTCTCTCACACTTCACTGGCCCAAACCATCCATTTCCAGTACAATATTGGTAAAGGGCCCAGAATAGAAGTGCTAGCTAACTAATTAACAGAAGTGATATCTAATGTGTGCTAGCTCATGCAGTATGTGACCCACAGTAAGATCCTACTCAAAACCTTTCCCTTCCCTGACATCTATTTTTTCATCTGTCAAACAAGGGGCTGGACCAGTGGTTTCCAAGTGTCCTTCTGCTTCTAATTATGGTTCAAGACTTCATGAGTCTTTAGGAGAAACAGCATTCAATACAAGTAACATGATCTCTCTGACCTTCAAATTTACCATGTGTCAAATAGGGAAATCCATTCAATGGCTTGGAAGGATTCATTGAATTCATACAATAAAAGGACCTAGCAAGTTACCACTTGCAGTCAACTTGCTAAATGATGTAGAGGTAATGGCTAGCATCTTATTTATTCCGCAAAGAAAATGACATTTCTAAGGAAATGTAAAGACTAATAGAAAGGAAACAGGAGGTTTGTTTTTTTTTTTCAGAGAAAAACAAATTTCCTCTGAGGGCTTTTTGTTTCATTCTGTTCTGTTTTCCTTAGGTTTTAATAGCCTTTTAACTTAATTCTTTTAAAAAAATATCATCTTTTGAACTGAATAAAGCTTCATGATTTTCAACATGTATTTCCAGAGGGGAAATTACATTAGGATTGCTACACCCTTGTCACCATTAACTGTTATTTGCATCCAAAGAGCAAAGTATGTCATTTAAATTCCAGATGCTGAGTATACAATTTATGTTTCTGAGGGCCTGGGCATATTTCCTTATTGTTCAGTCACCTCTGCTTGTATTTCATCAATCACTAGTGCATAAAATTACTAATGTTTAAACACATGATGTTCAATCCTGTCTTGACTGCCATCTTGGAGCTTTGATAGACTGGCCAGTGATTAAATAGCATAAAACCATTTTCTTCATTCCTCTGCCGTCTAGGTAGTAGATCTCTGCCCCTCTGCATGAGGGGAGTGGAAAATGATTTACTCAAGGGTAATAGCAGCCCGGTATGGTAGTATACATCTATAGTCCCAGCACTTGACATAGTGAGGCAGGAAGATCCCAAATTAGAGGTCTATCTGACAACCTGAGCTACCCAAAAAGATTCTGTCTTGGGAGGAAAAATAGGAGCAACCATATTTACTTATTTTACTGGATATATATCATCATTGTTTTGTTTTAGATAGAAGACAGGTAGACAGATGATAGATAGATAGATAGAAAGATAGATAGATAGATAGATAGATAGATAGATAGATAGATAGATCTAATTTCCCTGAAGTGTTTATTCCATTCTAAAAGGACTACTGCAAATGTAAATTTCAAATCATTTCCAAATAATGAAATTGAAAATACACAGATTACTTTATAAGCAAGAAAAATATGATTTACTGAGGCTATGAAGACTCCAACGGTTCTAAAGAACAGAAAAAGACGTTATCTATGCCAGAAGATCCTATTATTACTTTAGCTTGACTCCAATATATTTAAATAATTCAGAATAATTGTGCCTGACTGTTTTGATCAGTATAGAACAAGCAGATCCTCAGGGTGGAGGGATTTAAATAAGACATTTTTAGCTGGGTACCAGTGGCTCCTACCTATAATCCTAGATATTCAGAAGGTTAAGATTGGAGGATTGTGGCTCAAAGCCAGCCCAGGCATGGGAGTCTGTAAGACTCTTTAACTAATCAGCAAAAAGCTAGATGTGGAGCTGTAGCATAAGTGACAGAGCATCAGCTTTGAGCAAAACAGCTAAGGAATAGCAGAGCACTGAACTCAAGCCCCAGTACAGAGAGAGAGAAAGAAGAGAGACAGAGACAGACAGACAGACAGAGAGAGAGAGAGAGAGAGAGAGAGAGAGAGAGAGAGAGAGAGAGAGAGAGAGAGAGAGAGAGAGAGATTTTTTACTAGGCTTTCTGCTATGCTGAGAGCTAAAACCAATAGGCTTTGTTGTGCTCATGCTTAATGCCTGAGAAAAACAGCTCACAAAGAGAAGTTTTGCTTCCATTCCCAGTTGCAGAGGCTTGAATCCATGGTGAGCTAGCCGTATTTGGTGTTTCTGGTTGTGATAAGGCAGATCATCTTGGAGGAAGAGTGTGGTTGCTCATTCTTGGTGGACACAAAACAGAAACACATGCATGGGACAAGATACAGCCCCCAAGCGTCTGCTCCGGGTGACTGACTTCCGGGTGACTGACTTTCTCAAACTAGCACCCATCTCTGACAATATCTAAAATCTCCCAATAATTCCATGAAATTATGAATCCAAACTGGGCACTGGTGGTTCAAACCGGTAATCCTAGCTACTCAAAAGGTTGAGATATGAAGACTGTGACTCAAAACCAGCCTGGGCAGGAAAGTCCTTGGAACTCTTATCTCCAATGACCCATGAAAAAAGACAAGAAAGTGGAACTGTGACTCAAATGGAAGAATGTTAGCCTTGAGCAGAAAAAGATAGCACCCAGGGCCTGAGTTCAAGCTCCTAGGACCAGCACATAAAAAAAGAACATTACAAAACCATCAGTGGCTGAGTGTATTGATTAAAACCCTTATGAGCCAATCATTTCTTAATGATTAGACCCACCAGCTAGGGAATGAGCCTTCAACATATATGTCTTTTCAAGTGACATTTCATAATCAAACCATAACTGGGACCAAATATTTCTTCTTTCTCATATCAGCTTCATGGAGGAATTGAGACACAATATACTTCCCCCTCCTACCATCCACTTAATTCAAAAGAATACCAGGAACAGGCAAAAATTATTAAGTTACTCAGCCCAGAAAATAGTTGCACCAAGAAGATAAAACTGTGAAATATTCAAACAGCTTACTCTTGAAAACTAATCACTAGATCATCAAAATACAAACCTCAGGATCTGACCTCCATGTTACATATTATGTCACAAATTCTTCCCCATTAATTCTCACCTTTAAAAAATTCATCTAGCCATGGTCTTAAACTCAATAAATACCCTCCTGATTTCTTTTTTTTCTGACAAGATTCTTTTAAGGTGGTAACGGCAGTAAGACTCTAAGGTCCCACCCCACAGTAAGTGTAATAAACGCAAACCTAGTTGATCAACAGGCTTTTCTGGTGATCTTTCTGGAGGAGGCTTGCCAGCATATAAGGCCTTCTTGCAAGAAAATCTTTCAGAAGAGGCTAGAGTAGCTGGAGGAAGTAATTTTGATCCTCCACCCCAATAAACCCCAATCTCCTGATCAGTCATAATTACTAACTATACAAGGTTCTACAGCAGAGACTGTCAAGTTTTCAAGTCCTTACAGGACTACACAGTAGTCTCATAGACAGATGAAGGGCTGAGAAGCCTGTTAGCAGGAGCAGCCAATATGCATTCCATGCTAGAAGGCTTGCTGTGCAAGCCTGAGCACCAGGAAGATTTGGAATAAAGAGAGTGCTTCAGGAACAGGCAAGCTGCTGGAACAAACTGCTACCCTTTCCCCTCTCCTCAAACCCTCCCATGATGCTCCTCTTCAGCTCTCCTCCACACCCCTCTACCAAAGCCAGAGCCAGATTGCTCATAACCCATGAATGTATTTGATGAGATTGCTTCCCATTCAACTGCAAAGCACAATAAAAGATGTCTGAAAGAAATCCAATTAAGTATTGGAGGGATTGCAAAGGCCAGAAGAGACCCAAATAGCTCATTCCTTGTCAGGAACTGCTGTCCTCTTCGTTGCCATTCAAATGGTGCCCAAGTCACATGCAGCAGCTATTTATGCACTCAGATGCTTGTTTCTTCAAATGCCAAGGCAGAGCGTTGAAGATTTTCATTGTGACACGAAGGAATCCCTTAGAATATTATGTCTATGTTTGTTCTGTAAAAGCAACTGATGATTAAATTCTCCAAGATTTCATGGGCATGAAATACAAAAGGAGAAAAGCACATCCAGAGACATTTCCAGACTCTCTCTTCCTATAACTGAAAGGACAAAGTAATCTAATTAATCCAAACACAGCAGATGAGCATAAAACATCATCCCACACAGTGCTGCTCCTCGAGAAACACTCACTGTCACCACCATGCCCTAGGTACCTCACCCACTGTCTCCTTCTTGCTGACATGTACTGCTTAGAACTGAGATTGGAGCCAATTCCTTGGGCCTGTCATGTTCTACTAGTGTGAGTTTGGACAGTTTACATACCTCCTCTTTGCTTCAGTTTCCTTATCTGTATTCATAAGGCTTTTAATACTACCTCACACATTCCAGGAAGTATAAAATTATAATTCAAATTTAATAATTGATGTATAATGTTTATGCTAGTTAAAATACACTTGAATGCACTTAAAGTATTAAACAATCCCCATATTTCATGTTTGTAATTCAGCAAAAGTTTATTTCTGACTCATAATACACATCCAAATTGGATCCGTAGCTTCTAAATACATGCAAATTAAATATTGAGAAGCGACCATGATAGTCATCATATGGATTTTTAAACTTCTACCCCAGAAGTGACTGAGATAGGTTCACTCACTGATGAAGAGTGGAGAAAATGCAATCCTCGTAAGTCCCCAAAAAGAGTGGAAAAAGATCCAAGACATTAGAACACAGGGTTGACTACTGTCGTTGCTATCTGGTGTTGTTATTGTCATCATCAACATCACTGCAGACTGTCAGAAGTGAAAAGACCCTCAAGAGCCCTACTATATCCTGTTTGCTTGTTTACATAATGTTTACAAAGCAAAATTATTTCCTTTTTCCAGAACCTGAGCTCTGTTCCTTGAACTTGTTTTCCTCAAGGCTTGCACCCTATCACTTGAGCCACAACTCCATTTCTGCCTTTCTGATAGTTTAGTGGAGAGAAGACTATCACAGACTGTGTTCAAACCACAACCCTCACATCTCAGCCTTCTTGAGTAGCTAGGAGTGCTACTCAATACCATTTTTACTGAAGGCTATTAATATAGTAAAGAATTTTTCCAATCTCATTTCATGTGTTTTGGGAGAAAGTTCCTAAGATGTAGCAGTTTCTCAAGTGGTAGAGGATTGGTTGTGATGTATTCACTTTGGGCTTCTGAGTTCACGGAGAGGTGATACTTGTTTAGCTGGTTAAATAGCTTCAGGGTAGGAGGTGATAGTGCCATAAAGACCAGTCCTGTGATCAGAGGCCTGAGACTTTGAACCACATGATAGTAACCCAAGATCCTGCAGGAAAGCTTCATGGACAATGAGTCTAGTACACTTCATGTGTCTCCAATGAAACTATTTTTTAGAATGTTCATTTTAAACCTAAGGAAAACTCTCTGGGCTGGAGATTTGAAATCACCATGTCATGAACGTGCCACACTGATTCAACAGAGAGATGGATGACATGCAAACTCCAGGTGTTTTCAGATGGTCCCTATTTGGATCCTTAACTAATAGTAAATATGTAGCATTTTCTTGAATTCTATGAGTCAGTCTAGCAAAATATCACATATGAGAAAGTAGTGAGGTTGTAACTAGTTGGTCAGAAACACAGCTACTTAGGAGGCTGGGATCTGAAGATTGCAATTCAAAGCCAGTCTAAGTAGAAAACTCCATGAGACTCTTACCTCCAACTAATCATCACCTCCCTCCTCAACCCCCAGATCAGAAGTTCCCTGAGTTCAAGCCTCAGGACCAGTACACACTCACAAATATATAAGAAAAATACTTCAGAAAAATCGGTGGAAGATGGAGGCAGTTCAGGGTGAGTCTTTCTGAGCTCTCTCCAAGATACCAGTTTTAGTATCGTAGTGGAAAGTTTATGCCTAAAGATGGATTCGAAGTAAGTTTTAGCACCACAGAGATGTCAGTCAGAGAGGAAAAAGCCAGGCAGCCTGCTCAAGAAGAAAGTTTGGAGCCCACACCACTGGCAGCCTCAGTGCCAGCCACTCCCCAAAGGAGCAGCCTCGGAAACAAAGCCTCCCTCTGGAATCTGAGCAGACAGCGCTTCTCAGCAGTGCAGGCCTGTGGGCTACAGACAGAGCTGGATCGAGCCACCAGCCTGTCACCTATCCACCACAGACCTGCCAGCTTCACGGACTCGGACAACCGAGGGAAGCTTGAGTACCTCCTTAGAGACATTTTCACTCCTGCTCACAGAATGGCATTGGGAAGGTAGCCCCTCAGCTGACAGAAGCACCATCTTGGCTTCTGGCAAAGACCCTGCCCTACCAACTAGAGCATGAGAAGTGATGCTGGCAGTGCCATCTCTCAAAAGGGCAAAGGTTTTTTCGAGTCAGCTGAGCCAGCTATCTGCTTCCTTGCCCTGGAAGAAGCATTTCCTCCTGTAAACAAAGCCAGAGGCAGCTCCATCCCAAGGTTCTCTGTTGATCAGGCTAAAACAACAGTGACCCCAGGCTAGATCAGAGTGAGTTTTGAAGCTCACCACAGACTCCAAAAAGAATACAGATCCATTCCCACTCAAGCTCCCCACTCAAGCTACCCAAAACAGCCAACGTTCTTCTGCAGGACACATAAAGCTCATCTCCTTGCCAGTAAATTAACCTGGGTGGGAGGTCATGAAGTCCCCAAACCAAATCTGCAAGGCAGAACTTTTTCTGCCTCATCAAGCAAACTGATTGGAAGAACCAGCTAAGCCAAATCACAGAAGAAAAAAGCTTCGTAAGGCATCTGGATCCCAAATTCAGTGGAGACACAAGTTTCCACGCCCTGCCCCCCAAAAGAAACCCTGAAGAATAATTTCTTCTGATCATAATTTTTTTTCAAATTTTACTACTTTTCTCATTTGCATTTTTACTTATTCTCTCTTTTATGCCATTTTACCTCCATTCCCTCTTTTTAAAAAAATTTTAATTCCATTTTTAAAATTTTTTTTACTGCAATGTATAGAGGAGTCAGAATTACATTTGCCAGACAGACAGTCCATCACTTCTCACACATTGCCACCCCCTCTCATGTTTTTGTCCCCATTTTCCTCCCCTCTAGCCACAAAGAAATGCAAATCAAAACTACTTTGAGATTCAACCTCACTCCAATTAGAATGGCCATGATCAAGAAATATAATAACAACAGATTCTAGCGGGGATGTGGCCGGGAGGGATCACTACTACATTGTTGGTGTGAGTGTAAACTTGCTCAACCACTAAGGAAGGCAGTATAGTAGTTCCTCAAAAGACTAAACATAGAGCTCCCCCATGACCCAGAAATTCCATTCCTTGGCATTTACCCAATCGTCCAGAAACAAAATCATACGAAAGCCACCAGCACAATGATGTTCATTGCAGCACTGTTTACCAAAGTGAAGATATGGAACCAACCCAGATGCCCCTCAGTAGATGATTTGGATCACAAAGATGTGGTATTTTTACACAATGAAATTATATGCTGCCATCAGAAAGAATGATTAGAACACATCTAGGACTCTCCTAGCAGAGGATTACAATGGGGCAAAACCTAGATACATAAGGTCATATAAGATGAGGCCAAATGGATCAACAAGTTGTGGTATTTGTACACAATGGAATTCTATGCTGCTGTCAGAAAGAATGAAATCGCCCCATTTGTTAGGAAATGGAAAGACTTAGAAAAAATCATATTAAGTGAAGTAAGCCAGACTCAAAGGAACTTAGGCTCAATGGTTTCCCTCATTCGTCATAATCAGTAGAAACCTTGGGCTCTACTAGCAGAGATCTGCAATAGAGCAAAATCTTGATACATAAGGCCATATAGTATGAAGCTAATTGAAAGGACCTCCAGGATATTGAAACAAAAGCCATATAATGAATGATTGCTGTCCTTAATGTACTATGTTATCCCTCATCTCCTGTGCTGTCCCTTGGTTATCTCATATTGTTACAGTATCTCCCTTTGTTATCTGATATATTGAATTTATTTGTATTTGGTTATTTGAAATTTGATAGGGAAGGGGGGACAACCAAGACGGGTGGGGGGTGTGGGGGGGATAGTAATGGGTACCAAGACATGTGAAAGGGTATCAATGTATGTGAATTAATGCACCTTCTATCTGGCAAATATCATGTAACCCTTTTACTAATTACAATAAAAAAAAAGATGAGGCTAAATGAAAGGACCTCTAGGATATGAAAACAAGAGCTTTATCTTATGTGATTTTGTTCTTAACGTACTATGTTATTTCTCTTCTCTTTTGTTGCCCTTTGGTTAATCTCATATTGTTACAGTGTTTGACTTTGTTATATGACATATTGTATATTCATTGATTGTTTATTTGAACTAGGAAAGGGAAGAGGGGAAAACAAGATGATTGGGAGGGGTGGGGTTAGGGAAATGGAGATAAAAACATGAGGAGGGGTATCAATGTGTGAGAAGTAACTCACCTTCTATCTGACAAATAAAACTGTAACCCCTCTATTAATTACAATAAAAAAGAAAGAAAAATACTTCAATTTTTAAAGAAAATACAGAAATTACCCTGAGATTAAACTTTAGTCAAAGATTTGACATGTTGGTCAACCTTGCCTAGCACTGCCCAAGGACTGAGTGCAGGGGACCAACCTCCAGATACTCCAGACTCCTAGTTGTGGCTACTCAGGCATCCCCTTCCCCTAAAATCTTGACCTCTAGCATCCACTGTCTCCCTAGCCCCCAAGCCTCAAAGGAAGGCACTTGGTGGCTTTTGTTTGCTTTCTTTGAGAGAGGGTCTTACTACTATCCCAGGCTGGCCTGGAATTTATGATGCTTTTAACTCAAGAGTGATCTTGAGCTCCAGAATGATAGGCAGGGCCACCAGCTAGCTACCTAATGAGTATGGGTTAGAAGCGTGAAGGAG
The DNA here is from genome assembly GCF_031878675.1 of Megascapheus bottae. Lineage (NCBI taxonomy): Eukaryota > Metazoa > Chordata > Mammalia > Rodentia > Geomyidae > Megascapheus > Megascapheus bottae. The sequence goes on from NC_143526.1 coordinate 5,786,559, forward strand.
AGATGGCTGGCTGGATGGATGGATAGGAAGATGGAAACACTGGCATCTGTAAGGGTGAGTAGGCCTGGCAGCTGGATGGCTAAGTGGCTAAGGCTATCCTTGGCTCCCCAATCTTTCCAGAGCTGCTCCTTGTCCTGTGAACATTCTACAGAGGACCCTTGGAAGAGTAGAGGAGTTGTTCTCCGTGGCCCCTCCAGCCTAGACTTGTATGGGTCAGCTCCTCAAGGCACGCTGAAGGCTCTGAAGTAGAGGGCCTGGGCAAGAAGGCACAGCAGGCCACTTCCTTACATGGCTTCCAGGAAGAGGACAGCTTTGTGGCTCTGGAGGCGAGGCTGCGTTTGGAAAGCTATACAGACAGAAGGGGCATTGCTGTGGGTCACTCCAGGGGAGAGATGGCTAAGGATGAATCACACCTGGATGGGAGCTACCCAGTGGCCAGGGGCCACATTCAGATGCCAGTCAGAACAGATGTCTCCCATCCTGGCTCTCGAGGGCAGAAGGGATGGGCAGTGTTGGGTATGCTGCCTAGAACCAGGTTAAGAGCGGGAAGTCCTACCATTAAGGGCTTGGAGAGGTCTGAATCACAGACACAGGCAGTGGCTATCAAGTGGAGCTGTCATGGGCTCCAGTCAGCCTGGGCACAGGGGAGCCAACTCACCAGTAAAAATCACAGGAAGGCAGAGCACAGTCCCAGTCCCACCGCTGGCCCATGAAGGCTGGGAGTTTCCAGACATGGTGGGATTCTGGAAGGAGAAGCAGGGTCTATGAGGACACAGTGATGACTACCATATGCAGGGTTGGGAGTGAGGCCAGCCCTAGCCAGGTGAGAGGGAGGGAGGAAGAAACAACAAAAAAAGAAAAAAAAAGAAAAAATGATTTGACATGTTTCGACCAAGATTATTGGTTCTTCACTTTCAAAAATTAGAACATTCAAGTCTGGCGTGGTGATACATATGTGTATAACCAGCCACTTGTGAGGCGAAAGCAGAGGGTCACAAATTGAGCAGAGTTATTGAGAACCTATCTGAAAAACAAAATGCACAAGCAAGGACTGCCTAGTAAATCCAAGGGCCTGGGTTTAATCCTTAATACCAAAATGAAAAATAAAGAAAAGCAAAGAGAATACAAAAATCTAAATTTATAACTTACCTTAAAAAGGGTAGGAATGAACAGATCATGAAGATGATGAATGGAGCATGACGATAGGGTATAATTACACCATGGAATTCTATGCTGCCATCAGAAAGAACAACATTGCCCCATTTGTAAGGTAATGGAAAGACTTAGAAAAAATCATATTAAGTGAAGTAAGCCAGGCCCAAAGGAACATAGGCTCAATGGTTTCCCTCATTTGTAACAATTAGTATACGTTTAGGATTTTCCTAACAGTGGATCATGATAGCTCAAAAGCTGTATACATATGTCCACATAGGATAAGGCTAAGCTTGGGCTGGGAGTTTGACCTAGTGCTTAAAGTGCTTGCCTAGCATGCATGAAGACCGGGGTTCAATTCCTTGGTACCACATACATACAAAAAAGCCAGAAGTGGTGCTGAGGCTCAAGTGATAGAGCTCTAGCCTTGAGAAAGTCCAAGGACAGTGCTCAGGCCCTGAGCTCAAGCCCAGGACTGGCAAAAAAAAAAAAAATCTAAGGATAAGGCTAAGCTAAATGAACTCCAAGATATGCAAACAAGAGGCTTATCTTTGTGATTGTTGGTCTTAATGTACTATGTGAAGCTATTTCTTTTTTCTTCTTTTCCCCCTAAGTGACTTTGACTTTGGTACTTGGCATATTATATATACATTTATTTTTGAACTTGAAAAAGGGAAGGTAAGGGAAAAATAAGATGATTGGGAGGGGTGGGGAGGAAAAGTGAGAGAAAAACATGGGAAGGTGTAACAATGTTCAAAAAGAAACGTACTCACTACCTGATGAATGTAACTGCAATCCTTCTGTACATCACCCCAACAATAAAATTTTTTTAATTTTAATGTAATACATTGTATCAATAGAGCTAAGGATAAGAATCATATGATAATTTCTCTGGATTTGGAGAAGGCATTTGACAAAATACAACATCCATTCATGTTGGAAGCACTAGGAGTATATGACAAACCTACAACCAGTATTATACTAAATGGAGAAAGACTGGAACCATTTACCTTAAAATCAGGAACTAGACAGGGATGCCCACTCTCTCCACTTCTCTTCAATATAGTGCTGGAACCCTTAGCCAGAGCAATAAGGCAAGAAAAGGACATCAAAGGGATCCACATAGGGAAAGAAGAAATTAAACTATCCCTATTCCCAGATGACATGATCCTCTACCTGAATGACTCAATAAGCTCCACTCTCAAGCTTCTAGAATTAATAAATCACTTTAGCAAAGTGGCAGGATACAAAATTAACCTGCAAAAGTCAGTAGCCCTCTTGTACACCAACAATACACAAACAGAAGGCCAAATCAAGGAAATTATCCCATTTGCAATAGCCCCCAAAAGAATAAAATACTTAGGAATTAACTTAACCAAAGATGTAAAGGAATTATTTAATGAAAACTATAAAAGCCTAACAAAAGAAATTAAAGAGCACACCAGGAAATGGAAAGACATCCCATGCTCATGGGTAGGGAGAACCAATATAGTGAAAATGGCTATACTGCCAAAATTGATATACTATTTCAATGCAATCACCATCAAAATCCCAAAGACATTCTTTACTGAAATAGAAGATATAATCCAAAGGTTCATATGGAAAAAGAAAGGAGCTAGAATAGCCAAAATAATTTTAGGCAAAAAGAGCAATGCAGGTGGTGTTACAATACCAGACTGCAAACCTGCAGACTGCAAACTCAACTATAGAGTCATAATAACAAAAGCAGCATGGTTTTAGCACAAAAATAGACCAGAAGATCAATGGAACAAAATAGAAGATCCAGAAATAGAGCCACATACCTATAGTCAACTTGTATTTGACAAAGGAGCCAAGGATATACAGTGGAATAAACACAGCCTATTGAATTATTGGTGCTGGAAAAACTGGGCAGCCACATGCAGATAACTAAAAATTGACCCTAGCCTTTTGCCATGCACAAGCATTAACTCAAAGTGGATCAAAGACCTCAATATCTGACCAGAAATTTTGAAACTGCTACACAATAGAGTTGGAGAGACACTGGAACCCATAGGCACAGGCAAAAGATCCCTGAACAGAATCCCAAGGTTACAACAGATTGGAGAGAGATTCAATAAATGGAATTACCTCAAAATAAAATGTTTCTGCACAGATAAAAGCATAGCTACTAAAGTAGAAAGACAACCAACCAACTGGGAAAAGATATTTACCAATAATACATCAGACAAATGCTTAACATCCAGGATCTACAGGGAACTCAAGAAACTAATCCCCGCCAAACCCAACAAACCATTCACTAAATGGGCAAGGGAACTAAAGAGAGGCTTATCAAAAGAAGAGGTTAAAATGGCAGAAAAGCATATAAGAAAATGCTCATCATCTATGGTCATAAAGGAAATGCAAATAAAAACAACCCTACGATACCACCTTACCTCAACAAAAATGGCCAAGATTCTGAGCTCAATGACAGATACTGGTGGGGTTGTGGAGAAAAAGGAACCCTACTGCACTGCTGGTGGGATTGTAAGCAAGTTCAGCCACTCTGGAAAGCAGTGTGGAGGTTTCTTAAAGAACTGAAAATTGACCTTCCCTATGATCCCGCCATAGCACTTCTGGGCATCTATCCTGAACATCATAACCCAGGATATGATAAGGACACCTGCTCAGCCATGTTCATCTCTGCACTATTCACAATAGCCAGGTTATGGAAACAATCCAGATGCCCTACTGAAGATGAATGGATGCCAAAAAAATGTGGTATATATATACAATGGAATTCCACATAGCCAACAGACAAGATAAAATAATGACACTCGCAGGGAAGTGGATGAATCTAGAGTGAATCATGTTGAGTGAGACAAGTCAAGACCAAAGGAACAAAAGGTGCATGGTATCCTCAATATGTGGCTATTAGATCCAAACAGTACAAGAGCAAGGATTCAATATTTGCATACCCAATGCTATGGACATGGTATAGGAAATACAAACACATAGATATAAAAATTTATGACTTATAGACATAATGTTTTATTACATAGATTAATATGCATCTATGACATACAAACCCTCAGCCTAATTTTAATTATGTCCTAAAATCTAAGTGCCAGTGATTGTATATAGAGATTCCCTTCTTGAATATTTGTTTAATACCTCATTTGAAATAGGATGTAAAAATCAATGTTAATAAATTATTTAATTTTAAAAAAATTAAATAGTAGGACTGGAAACTCAAGAATCAAAAGTCCTCTGCAGAGGAACTGAAAAGGCATTGAGCTCAGAATGGAACAGGAGTTCTGTCCACTGCCTCTACTACCCCTTGAGTCTACAAGGGCTGAAGATAACCGCCAGAGGAGGATATGATATGGTCCAAAAACTTTTCCTGGATTTTCTTTCATAAGAGGCTGAGCCAGAGGCCACCTGCTGAAGAGTTGGAGCAGAGGAACATCCTGAAACCTCGAAATGAACAAGAAGAACCGGAGGAGAAACGAGAGATCAAGAGGTGGCTAACTCGAAAGCATCCTGAACATTAAGGACAGACCAAAGGGCAAATTAAACAAAGGAAGACCAACAAGGGACTGAACTGGCATGCTCTATGGGAAATGGAGTAAGAGCTTTTGGACCTCAGGAAACCAATCAGACCTCCATCAAAACCTCATCTTTTCCATCCTTCCTGAGTTTGGATGTGCAATGGAATGCATTTATTTCTGAGACTGGAGAGAGAGGATAGGGAGAAATGTATTGGCTTGTTTTAAGCATGTCCTGAATGAATATGAAAACGGAAATGATTATAAAACCCTCCTGTCTGATACAAAAAAAGGCTTAGACATTCAAAAAATATTAAAATCAAGACTTCATCAGGGGGTAACAATATTCCACAAGAAATGTACTCACTGTCTTACATATGTAACTGTAGCCCCTCTATACATCACCCTAACAATAAATTTTTTTGCATTTTTATTGTAATTAGTAAAAGGGTTACATGATATTTGCCAGATAGAAGGTGCATTAATTCACGTACATTGATACCCTTTCACATATCTTGGTACCCATTTCCCTCCCCCCCCACACCCCCCACCCGTCTTAGTTTTCCCCTCTTCCCTATCAAATTTCAAATAACCAAATACAAATAAATTCAATATATCAGATAACAAAGTGAGATACTGTAACAATATGAGATAACCAAGGGACAGCAAAGGAGATGAGAGACAACATAGTACATTAAGGACAACAATCATTCATTATATGGATTTTGTTTCAATATCCTGGAGGTCCTTTCAATTAGCTTCATACTATATGGCCTTATGTATCAAGATTTTGCTCTATTGCAGATCTCTGCTAGTAGAGCCCAAGGTTTCTACTGATTATGACGAATGAGGGAAACCATTGAGCCTAAGTTCCTTTGAGTCTGGCTTACTTCACTTAATATGATTTTTTCTAAGTCTTTCCATTTCCTAACAACTGGGGCAATGTCATTCTTTCTGACAGCAGCATAGAATTCCATTGTGTACAAATACCACAAATTGTTGATCCACTCATCAACTGAGGGACATCTAGGTTGGTTCCATATCTTTGCTATGGTGAATAATGCTGCGATGAACATTGATGTGCTAGTGGATTTAGTATGTCCTTGTTTCTGGATGGATGGGTAAATGCCAAGTAGTGGAATTGCCGGGTCATAGGGGAGTTCTATGTTTAGCCTTTTGAGGCACTGCCACACTGCTTTCCATAGTGGTTGAACGAGTTTGCACTCCCACCAACAGTGTAGTAATGATCCCTCCTGGCCACATCTCCTCCAGCATCTGTTGTTATTCGTTTTCCTGATCCTGGCCATTCTAAATGGAGTGAGGTGGAATCTTAGAGTTGTTTTGATTTGCATTTCTTTTATGACCAGAGATGTTGAGCATTTTTTCATGTGTCTATAGGCCATTTTTGTTTCTTCTTCAGAGAAGACTCTCTTTAAGTCTTTGGCCCATTTTTTAATGGGATGGTTGTTACTTTGGAGATTAGTTTTGGAGTGATTCAATTTTTTGAGTTGTTGATATATTTTAGATATGAGGTCTTTGTCCATTGTTTGCTTGGTGAAGATCTCCCACTCTCCTAACAATAAAAAAGGATTTCATCAAGATCATAAGAGTGGATATGACCAGAACTCCAAAATTATCCCAAGATTGCTTACTGAAAGCCATGCAAAATTAGTTTCAATTCTTCTCTCTTAAAAATATTATATGCTCTTGTGGAGAGAAAGTTAACTATAATTATGTAATTTAGTAGTGGCCAAGAGGTCTTCCCATACTCTCAATAGAAGCTAGATTTTGTAGATAAGATGATTCTGCCCTTCCGATTTCCTTCCTTCCCCCAGGGAAATGATATGGAGATTATGGCTCTTGCCATCCTGGGGTGCTTTCTGGCTTGGGAAATTAGAAATAGTGAGGGGGGAGACAAGAAGTGTCAATGTTTATGAAGGAGTGGCTGGGGGAAATGAAGAAGTAGTTTGCTATCTGTTTGTGTCCACTGAGCTGTGGTACCTGCCAGGGATAGCAAGTCAAAATCATACTCCAGCTCTGGGAGAATTCTTTTCTTTAGACTTTACCATACCAAGTCCTCGTGCCAGGACTGACTCTATTTCATTTTATGTATCCTTAATCCAAAGATGTCCCCAACAAAGTTTCATTGAATTTTAATGTACTAGTAAGAAAAATAAAACCCAGAAAGTGGGAAAAAAAAAGTCCTCTGCAGCAGATGCTTCCTTAGGTATGCATACATTTCTTGGCTTCCCACAGTCCACACTCCAACATTCTCCAACCCCTGATTTCAGTCTCCTTGTGCCACTGGCATGTTAATTTTCTGCTTCTGTTCTGATGCTGTTTGTTTCTATTGTAATGTAGAGACTGGGATGCATATCGAGGAGGCAATTTGCACATTCCAAAAACTTATTCAGTAGCCAGCTAAGACCAGAAGGTAGGTATCTTTAAGTCTGTTTGTTGGTTCCACAAGCCAAAGCCATGGTTGGGCATAGAATGGGCATCATCATTTGAAGAATACCTCTCAATAGACATCCAGTTCCTTCCTAGGATTCCCAACAGGTCTGCTGACCTTGACACACTGCAGTGCACCTCTTCCCAGCTGTTCTCATCTATAGTCACATCCCTCTCCTTACACCATTCTTTTACTCCTTCCTTTATTTAGTCAGTCACCAGTTGGTCATTTAACACCTGTGCCCCATTGGGATTAAAAAAAAAATACAAGACCCCAAATTACCCTTCTACAATAAATACTAAGAAAATGCCTTTTAAAAATATAGGACACAAGTATTTTTAGATATCAAACAAAGGCAATTCAGGTCAATAATGTCTGAGAGCAGATAAACAAATGAGGAATAACCTGACCAGAGGCAGTTTCCCAACTGCAGTGCAAGAAGCAGGACCTAAGACCAAGTCTACCGGTCTTCTGAGTTGACAAGGTAGAGGTGATGAGGCAGAGTCCTCAAAGAAAAAGTTACACAGACAAAGAACTCCTGAAATCCACAGTGAGCAAGTGAGACAGAAGCACAAGATAGAAGGGAGATAAATATATCATAAAGTCTGGTAACCACTAGAATATAATTTGGATTTTCTATTAGATCACCAGAAAATGTAGCTCAGGGATAAAGCATTTGTCTAGCGTGCTTAAGCTCCCAGGTTCCAATTTTTAGTACTTAAAAGAAGAAAAAAGAAAAGCATTGAAACAATCATTCTCTTCAACTAGAAATTATCTAGAAACTGAAAACTACCGATCCCTGTTTCTTAAGTACAAAAATTCTATTTTTTCCAGGAGGATATTAAACAGGTGTGATATTACTTGATTCTGAAAGTTTCAGAACACTGATCCTTCACTAATTATAAAATTTTGGTTGCTTCCTTTCTTCTAGTAACCAAGCCTTAAATTAGATTCTGTAACAATAGCCATTAGAAGAACCATAATGAATTTCACTTCTGAGTACAATGATAGAGTATCCAGTGAAATGGACTGATTCTGTCCTTCAAGTTCAAAGTACTATTTGTGGAGCTCCAGGATAGAGAAAAGTCAGGCGGCTCGCATTCAAGACTGAGCCGGGTGAGCTTGGTTTCTAGTTTTTCTGCACCTGCAGTAGACCATGTGATCACACCTCTTTTTAGCTGGAGAAGAAACCTCCCAGTGTCACTTACTCTAATCATGGATCTTTCTGCCTTAAACTCTTCTCACTGCTATCCTCACCGGGATTTCACCTCACCTTAGGTTGTCCAGTTATTTATTTCTATCACTTCAACCCTCAGAAAGTTTCTGCTTCATCCAAGTTGTAGTGAAGGCGGGGGGAGGGGGGGGTGATGGGGGAGGGGGAGGTAGTCAGTAGATGAAGGAATTCAGACATCACCATCAGAGGCTGATTCATGAAGTCAAAACCAAAGGGTCTCAAAATGTCAGCTGTCCACTCATCTACATATGCTGAATCAGAAACAGGTAGAGAACAGTAATTGATGACTTGACAAATCATCCAGTTAATTCTGCTGTGTACTAATGGTGCTATGTAAGCCACTGTAGCAGCTCAGGAGCCTTCACTCCTGAGTGTAGTGTTGGTGCCATTTTATGCTATGAGCACCTCTTTATCCTCTCAGTTTTGAGTTATCCTCTCAGTTTTGAGTTATCCTCACCGAAAGGCCCTTTCGTGTTATCTTAAACTGGCATATGACTGACTACAAATGGAAAGAAAGCAAAACCAGCATATTGATCTATCCTATATAATAAGGCAAAAAGACATCGTGAGCAAAGGCTATTATTTTTTTTAAGTTTTCTGAAAACAAGATACTGCAGTGTCCATTCTGAAGTAACTTCTTTACAACTAAATATGAAGGATATATATATAGAGAGAGAGTTGAACATTACCACTATTTTTATCAGTCCTTCAGAAAATGATATATGGGGTTGTGAATTTAGATCAGAAAAAGATCACTTGCCTGGCAAATGTAAGGCCCTGAGTTCCATCCTAAGCTCTGAAAAAGGAAGGAAGAAAGGAAGGAAGGAAGGAAGGAAGGAAGGAAGGAAGGAAGGAAGGAAGGAAGGAAGGAAGGAAGAAAGGAAGGAAATGTATATCTTTTGGTAAATATTTGTAAATTTTAATTCCATCTCATTATGTCTGTGTCTGCAAGTGTGTGTCTGTGTCTGTGTGTGTGGTATGTTTCTACTTGTTTTGGTTAGAATATGAAAAGTTCTCCACAGTCTCATGTGTCAAATGCTTGGTCCCCGTCTGGTAGTGCTAGTCATGTTCTCTCTCTCTCTCTCTCTCTCTCTCTCTCTCTCTCTCTCTCTCTCTCTCTCTCTCTCTCTCTCTCTCTCTCTCTCTCTCTCTTGCTGTGAGCTAAACAGTCTTCTCTTCTACATGTTCCCAATGATGCCATGATATTCTATCACATTTTAACTTCAGAATCAATACAGCCAAGGATTATGGACTGAAGTCTATGAAACTCTCTGTTTTTGTTCTGTCAAGAATTCTGGTCATGTGAAATGTACTCATTTCCTGACATATGTACATCTCTGTACATTACCTTGACAATAAAAATAAAATAAAAAAAGAATCCTGGTCACAGTAGTTAAAATTCTAGAAATATGAGCAATCCAGTGAAGGGCCATGAGTGTTTAAACAGATCTGGTCTGATCAAAGACTATTCAAAGGGAACCATATCCCTTTATGAGTTTTACCCAACAGGAAAGACCACAGGATCTCCACTAGAGACTGCAGAATCTTCATGTCTCCAAGCCAAGTAAAGACAAGAATATATTCATAACAAAATCATCACTTGCATTTTTGTTTGTTTCCTTGTTGCCAATTTATGATCATATCCTGTGTGTGTTAGAAATTAGGATCATAACATATAATATATAGATAGATAAATAGATAGATCCTAAGATATTAACTTTTTTTGCTAGTTCTGGGCTTGGACTCGGGGCCTGAGCACTGTCCTTGGACTTTCTCAAGGCTGGAGCTCTACCACTTGAGCCTCAGCACCACTTCCAGCTTTTTTCTATGTATGTGGTACCGAGGAATCGAACCCGGGTCTTCGTACATGCTAGGCAAGCACTCTAACCAAGCACTAGGCCAAATTCCTGGCCCAATATTAACTTTTATATATACACTTAAATAGAGATATGACTTATTCTATACCACTAAATATTTCTGAAAAGCATAATTTTGATAAAAAAGAATGATATCCCATCCTCTATCATAATTTCTAGAGACAATCCTATTACAGGATAGTTAAGTTGTCTTCAGTACTTTCACAATTATAATTAATGCAGCAATAGATAACCCAGTGCATAAATTTTTCTCCTCGTTTTGACTGTTTTCTTAGGGAAATTGCTAGAGAATAAATAATTGGATGAAAAAGAACAAGCAGTTTTTTAAGCATATGATATTTCGTGCCATAACTTTCTGCTTTCCGGAAAGTTCATATCTTTTTTTTCCTTGACTCAGGAAAATCTGGGCTAAAAACAGTGAGCTTATCACTGAAATATTAAAGCAATACTTCTCAACATGGACAATTTTGTCCTAGGGTAGCCCCTGGAGATGCTGTATGAACTGGGACATCATTGATAGGTAGTAGGTAGAAATCAGATATGTTACTAAACATCCTACATTTGGCCACACACAAAGATCTGAAAATGTCAGCAAGCTCAAAGTAGGGAAACCCAGTGTTAGAGACCCCTTTTCAAATTAGATTCAAAAGTCAGGGGCTGATGGTTCATTCTTGTAATCCTAGCTACTAAAATGGTTATGATCTGAGGGTCATGGTTCAAAGCCAAACCCAACCAGAAAATTACACAAAAACTCCAATTAACCAGTAAAAAGTTAGAAGTGGAGATGTAGCTCAAATTGCCAGCCAGCCTTGAGGAAAAATGGCCAGTTAGAAGTAAGGCCTAATTTGAAGCCCCAGTACTTTTACAAGAAAATAATTAAATAAATAATGAAGGAAGAATAGAATAGAATCGGGACCAAAAGAAAATGTTCTCCATAACCGGTATCTTCATTATATTCACAATTTCCAATCGAAAAAGGGACAAAGCCAGGCACGGGTAGCTCATGCCTGTAATCCTAGCGTCTCACTAGGCTAAGCTCTGAGGATCATGGTTTAAAGCCAGCCTGGGAAGGAAAGTCTGTGAGACTCTTATCTCCAATTAACCACAGGAAAACTAGAAATGGCACTTGTCTCAGAGTGCCATTGAGCCTTGAGCTGAAGAGCATAGGGACAGTGCTTAGGCCCAGAGTTCAAGTCCCATGACCCACAAAAAAAGAGGGGGGAGCAAAACAAATTGGAATTATTAGAAAAATATAATATCAGTATTTCAAAAATAGTTACATATTTTAAAATAAAGCAATTTAAAACTATAACTAGGGAATGTTCCCTGTCATTTCTACCCTAATTCCTTGTAAGTAATCCTGACTGTACATATCATTCATGTGTATTTACATAGTTTTTCTTCGAACATTTGCAAAGCACCTACTTGGTCCGTGGTGCATGCCTCTTATGCTGACGCAAAAGGATCTTAAGTTTGAGACCAGCCTGGGCTATATACCAAAAACCCTAACAAAACTAGCAGGAAAATTCTACTTCCTTTCTGTCCATGTTTGGTCAGGTCATTCTTAGATGATACACATAGATCAGTGATAAAGTAATAGAGTCATTTTTCTTTTGGCATGAAAATTTTAGTAAAAACACTTTTTAGGTTAACTTTTTTAGGTTAACACTTTTAGGTTAACACTTTTAAGTTAACTTGGTACATTGCCTGTTTGATTTATTTCTCTTGAAGGCTGGGACCTTAGGAAAGAGTCACTGAGTCCCAGCAGTAAGATTCTAGCATCTTCCCTAACCATGCTTGGGGATGATTTTGTTAGCTTTGCTGACCAGAATAATCTATACATGAAACTTTAAAAAGAAAGAAAGAAAAAGAAAAAAAAAGGGCCTGTATTGGAGGGGTTCCCAGCTATCATTAGCTCTTTTTTCACAAATCCTTTTCAGCAGTATCAGGCCCTGTTCATTAATGTCTGATCCAGACAGGTCACCCAGAAGAAAGGAATTCTATTCTCTTTTAGACAGAAAACTTGACATGATTCAAAGGTTCAAGGTTTCTAAAATAAGGACAGAAGCCAGACCACAAAAGGCTTCATCAATTTTGATTCAAAGAAGATGGGATCCCACGACCAAGCTGAGCATCACGTAGCTTAATGATTCCTTTTCAAGGACTTAAAAAGACTTTCTTTGGCTTAACAGCCAATTTTGAAAAATGAAGACCAAGTCTCTTCTTTCATTATATTACAGACTTTGATTTAGTGGTTATCATCTTTATGAGGGCTGAATTTGGTTAGCAATGATTGGAGTTTTATGAACAGGCAAGTGGTTATCACAATTTAGGAATAAGGCATGATGGGAGTATCTACAGGAATGCAGAAGGAAAGGTCTGATTTTGAGCCAAGGCAAATCAGCTACTTAAGGGGAGTAGCCTGCGTTCCACACAAGCCTTCAGTGGAAACCGTGAGTCCTGGAAGGTGAATTTGGTTCAAGATGACATTTAGGTAGACCCACAGTCTTACATACTAGTCAGTACAGAAAGTGGATGAAAAGGGCCGGAAGTTTGGCCTAGTGGTTAAAGTGCGTGCCTAGCATGCACGAAGACCCGGGTTCGATTCCTTGGTACCACATACATACAAAAAAGCCGGAAGTGGTGCTGAGGCTCAAGTGGTAGAGCTCTAGCCTTGAGAAAGTCCAAGGACAGTGCTCAGGCCCTGAGCTCAAGCCCAGGACTGGCAAAAAAAAAAAAGAAAGTGGATGAAAAATTGGGGTCTTAAGGGAGCACATGCTGTCTAAGTCTCTGCCCTAGGCTTATGTCTCAGACCCTGGTTCTAGCTATCAGCAATGCATTTCACAGGAAACTATGGCAGAGAAACTAAACTACAGCATTTTTTAAAGAAAAGTATTTATGATATATAGTAGTTTCCGAATGGTGTTCCGTTGAATTGAAGATTCAGTAATGAACAGATAGATGAATTTTGCTAGATGATGGAATATGTGCGTGTGTGTGTGTCTGTGTGTGTGTGTGTGTGTGTGTATGTATGCTCTGGTCCTGGAACTTGAACTCAGGGCCCCAACACTGTACCTTAGCTTTTTCACTCATGACTAGTGCTCCAGCACTTGTTCCATACCTCCATTTTCTGGTAGCTAATTGCTAATAATAGTCTCACAGACTTTATTGTTCAAGACGGCTTCAAGCTACAATCTTTGGATCTCAGCTTCCAGAGTAGCTTATAAGATAATAAGGGTTGAGCTGGGAGTTTGGCCTAGTGGTAGAGTGCTTGCCTAGCATGCATGAAGACCCGGGTTCTATTCCTCAGTACCCCACATACATAGCAAAAAGCGGTAGAGTGCTAGCCTTGAGAAAGTCCAAGGACAGTGCTCAAGCCCTGAGCCCAAGCCCAGGACTGGCAAAAAAAAAAAAAAAAAAAAAAAAGATGATAGGGGTGATCTATTGGCAACCAGCTAGATGATTGAATTTTTTTTCAATTTGCATTGCCATTTCCATATTCTTTTTTATTTAAATTTTATTATCAGGGTGCTATATAGAGTGGTTAGAGTTACATTCGTAAGGTAGTGAGTATATTACTTCCTGAACAATGTTACCCTTTCCCATCTTTTTCCCCCACTTTCCCTCCTCCCAAGTTGTAAAGTTCATTTCCAACATATTATGAATATCGCTGTTACACTGGTTCATCCTTTGTCCTTTGTCTCATTATCCTGTTTTTCCCCTTCCCTTATCTGATTCAAGAAAACAAATAAATGTGTATAAAAAAAAAACAGGTACCACAGTTAGATACAAAATATATTTTATTCTCTTTAAGTAGTTACACTAAAGAGTTGCCATTCAACAAAGTAGTTAGTACATACAATTCATCTTGATGGCTGTCGCCCCTTTCACCATTTTCTGATATCCCTCCCAAGCCTACCCCTCACCTCAATTTTCTTAATTTTTGTAGGATATACATTGAAGTTTATGACTGCCTCCTCCTTTAAGCTACCATTTTAAGATGTTCTTCCATTCTAAGATGAAAAAAGCAGAAGTTACTGGCCTATGTGTTAAGTTAGTTCATCTCTAAAACTATACAGAAGATAATCAGTGTACTTGATTTTGACTTACTGAGAAAGGCCGCAGAAATTGCTCTGATTCAGGATCTGATCTTGTTACTGCTCAATAATATCCCATCAAACAAAAACAAGCTGTCTGTTTGGATTAAGAGGCAGCTTGTTTTACTCTTACTTGATTGTGTTCTGCATCTCTTTTAAGGCTTTCAGAGTTGCTAATGGAGATTTACAGAACAGAATCCTAAAATCTTGAGGAAGATGTTGAATCTACATTAATTCTGGATAAGTGGTGGCTGGGGGGGGTGTACTCAAAGGAAAAAAGAGTGGAGGAGAGAAAGCCACAGTGGCTCTGGTGACAGCTCTTCTGTATTACCTAACAGAGCCAGACATCCTTCCATCAATCACTTGTTCTGCTCATTTTGCTGGACCACTACTGCTGGCTAAGGCCACGGGCAAGTCATCTAACCAAGAATGGCTCTAGCCAGAAGGTAATTTCAATAGTCATCATACCACTATTTGCTAATTCTTGCTGTGGATTCTTCTTCACATTATTTATCTGAGAACCAACTAGACAACATACTGTGTTCTGAATAAGCCCTGTATCTGGCCTAATTTTCCTTGCCAAATATCCCCACCTGACAAAGCCCTCATATCATCATTCCTTTTTGAAGCTTTGGCTCTTCCTTAATTCCTGTCCCTCATGCCACCCTCTGTCACCACAGAGCCTCTTAGGCAGTTAGTGCTTCCCTTAGACCACAGTCTGCCCTCTCTTTTGGGTCTGATCACTGAAATCCATGAAGCTGTCACAAGCCACCAGCATGTTATCTAAGTTCTCTAAAACTTACCTTTATTATCTATAAAATGAGAACGTGAAAATGTTAGGTTGCATCCCTGATGTAAAAAAGAGAAATTGTAAAGTCAGATACTGGTGGCTCACATCTATAATCATAGCTATTCAGGAGGCTGAGATCTGAGGATCATGATTCAAAGCTAGCCCAGGTAGGAATTCTTGTGATATTCTTATGTCCAATTAAACACCCCCCCACACACACACACACAAGCAAGAAGTAGAGCTATGGCTCAAGTAGTATCGACTAACCTTGAGCAAAAGAGCTAAGGGACAACAGCCCCAGTCTGGTAGAGAAAAAAATTTCTATAAAAATAATGGCCAACATATAGTATGACCCTAAATGAAAGGACCTCCAGGATATAGAAACAAAAGCCATATAAGGAGTGATTGCTGCCCTGAATGTACTATGTTATCTCTCATCTTTTTTGCTGTCCCTTGGTTATTTTATATTGTTACAGTGTTTTACCTTGTTATCTGATATACTGTATATATGCTTATTTGGTTATTTGAAATAGGGTAGGGAAGGGGGGAAAGCAAGATGAGGGGGAAAGCAAGATGAGGGGCAAGGGCTGGGGGAGGGAAATGGGGACCAAGACATGAGAACGGGTACCAATGTCTGTGAAGTAATGCACCTTCTATCTGGTGAATACAATGTAACTCTTCTAATAATTACAATAAAATATATGAAAAAATAATGGCCAAAAGGGTGAGCAAATAAAGCAATAGTAATCACTAGTGATTACACTATGCTGAAAATGAACTACACAACTTGTAGGTGGGGTGAGATGGAAAAACTGGGAGAGAGCAAGAGAAGGGGTAAGTAACATTGTCTATAAAAGAAATGCATTCCTCTCCTGATTTATGCAACTGTAATCCCTCTGTACATCACCTTTACAATAAGAATAAAAAATTAAAAATGAATAAAAAAACTAATAGTCAAGTGTGCTGTAAGTTCCAAGTTGAAGGATGACTAATTCATTTTGAAAATTCAATTCCCCAAGTGCAATAATCACTTAGCACTGTTTTGCCCACTTATTTGATTGGGTTTCCTTAAAACCTCTGTTTCAACTACATTACAGCCAATACTCAATAAATGTTTGGTAAATTGAATTTTCATCTTGACATATTTCAGAAACGTGTCTTCTTTATAAGCAGGAAGGCTCCACAAGTAATAGGAAGCATAAATGGCTGTGGGCAGTCATACCTCAATCATTCAATAGGAAATTATTAAGCCAAATAAATGCATAGTTCAGAACTTGAATCATATTTGAAAGGAAAGAATCAGTCCATATTCTCAATAGTTGTATGGAATGGGAAAAAAATGGGAGAATGAGTCAGAGGCTTCATACCTATCATCCTTGCTACCAAGGAAGCTAAGATCTCAGGATGACAGTTCAAATCTAGCCTGAACAGAAAAGTCCATGAGATGTTCTTAGCTCCAATTAGCTAGCAAAACAAACAAACAAGCAAGCCTCAAAATAGAAGTCTGGCTCAAATGGTAGACTGCCAGTTTTGAGTAGAGAAAGTGAAGCCCTGCATTCAAACCCCTGTACACACATACACACACACACACACACACACACACACACAACAACA
The DNA here is from genome assembly GCF_031878675.1 of Megascapheus bottae. Taxonomy (NCBI): domain Eukaryota; kingdom Metazoa; phylum Chordata; class Mammalia; order Rodentia; family Geomyidae; genus Megascapheus; species Megascapheus bottae. Next base: position 5,803,281 of record NC_143526.1, read on the forward strand.
ACAACAACAACAACAACAACAACAACAACAACAACTAGAAGGAGTAATTGGAACATAAGTAGAGAAAGAAAAATAGAAATGCTTAAGGAAAACTTTAAAACTACCCAGGTATGAGAAATTATAGCTGGAATTAGGCTACAATGGATCTTAAATGATATTCCACCTAAGTCAATTACAGTTAACTTCCGCTCTTATTCACATAACACAAAAGATCAGAGTGGAGTGTCAGTCTCTCAAAGGGGTCCTCTTCAGATTCCAGAGGTGCCTCTCTTTTCTCTGCATACTGACCCTCATTCCTACAAAGCAATTTATGACTTGGCCCTATTTAGTGATAAAATTGGACCCTGGAAATCCATAATATTTTGCCTTCTAGGGAAAAATCTACACAAATAGGATCCTAATTCCTTTCCATTTCTTTTACTTTCTTTCAATTTCCTATTGCCACTGGCTCTCTCGGAATCAATATTTTATATACCCAACAGGGTCCTTTGTAACATTTTCTCTACACTGTCCAAGTTTTAGTAATGCACATTCTTCTAAGGTTTAGAGTTCAGGGCTCTATGCTCATCTACTAAGGGCTTCTCGGAACTATTCTGACAAGAATAAATTCATTTGTTTAAAAAATAGTAATGGAATAAGAATCAACTTCTAACCAAAGCATTATACGAAGGAGAAAAAATTGATTATACTTATTTCAACATCCCATTTGCATATTGTCTTTGATAGGACAGAAATCAGTGTGTATAGTCATTGCAGAGCAGTCTTTGCCATCAGAGAAAATTCCACTTCTCATCAGTGATTTCTGCTCTGCTTAAAGTAAGGATGCTACAAAGAAACCCTGGAGCCTGACACCTGCCATTTCTGGCTTCCCATTTCCCTGTTTTTGGTTTTCTTCATTTCCCAAATAAACTCCTTGTACTTGCATCCCTGTCTTAAGATCTGGGCAGTGTAAAGAGAGCGAGACCTTAACATGAAACCATGTGGCCAACTCTTGCTCAGACAACCATCATTTGAATGTCCTTAATTTCTTCAGTAGAGAATGAGTAGACATTGAAGAGTTGGCTCCAGGACAAAGTCTTATGTGTGATCTTTGAGGTTCAACCACAGGCTTTACCTGGCAGCCTCCTGGTGGGAGGAAGCTTTCCAGGTGAGACTTGGTACAATCTGAATGGAGTAATGATCAAGACCTATGTGCACCTGTCATCTTACGGATATCTACATTCCTATCATGCATATGATGTGCATATCATGCATATTCTCTGTTCAGAAGCCTCTTTATTTAGAAGAGTTTTCCCCCAGTCATGGGGTTTGAACTTTAGGCTTTCTCAAGGCTAGTGCTCTACCCACTTGAGCCACAGCACCACTTCCAGCTGTTTCCGTGTATGTGGTACCAAGGAAACAAATACAGGCCTTTGTGCATGCTAGGCAAGCACTCAACCACTAGGTCACACTGCCCCTACCCTCCCCCCCACATACACTTTTTTTTTTAAACTAAGGCCTTTCAAGGGCATCTCTGCAAGACAATCTCATCTGGTGGAACTTAAATACTATTTTCTTGACTCAATATTCCATACTTTTCCATCCCTAGATGTTTCCTTTCTCTTTCCCCACCCAGGTCCCAGGCTCATTGCTCCCTACAACGACAGTGAGATGATTCTCATATCTGTGCTTTCGTGATTGCTTCAACTAAAGTCCTAGCAGCTCAGTTCTTTCTAGCACTAAGCTTGATAGAGAACATTGGCCTGGAGAAAGGTCCTAACAGAACATTCTGAGGCCCAACATATGCAGCCCTCATTTTATTCAGAGTCAATCATCACAAATCCATTTGAAAAAGCTGTCAGTCTTCAAGGAAGAAAGAGAGATCCTAACCATGGTTGATACCCTGTCAGGATAATTCAGAATGGTCCTGACCAAGTTCGGCAGGCAAAAACAATCCCCAGAAGCTCAAAGGAAATGAACAGAAGTTGAAAAGATATCAAGAAGTCTGGGAGTCTGGGCTTGATCATCCATCCAACATAAAAGCCAAGGGGTCTTTGGAGAGGATGAATGTAAAAGAGTACATAGCCAACATTCCACAGGAGGCAGTCAGCATACTCTGAAGGGCAACGGCTGAGCATGCAAGAACAGAGAGATCTAGTGCTTTGGAATCATAACAGACATTCACAGGACAGTGGGGCATGTTTTCCTGAGCGTGATACCACCATGGCTGCAAGAAACTTGCATTAGTGCAAGATTAGTGTTTAACAAGTGGAAAAAAACTGGAATAATGGTGCTAATGATGGAGCACACTCTCCTACTGCTCCGGCTCCTCCTCCTGCTCCTGCTCCTCCTCCACCTCCTCCTCTTCTTCTTCATCCTCGTTTTGGTGCTACTACTGGTTTTTGAACTCAGGGTCTGGGTGCTTTTCTTTAGATTTTTTACTCAAGCCTGGTATTCTGCCACGCCTCCACTTCAAGATTTTTGTTGGTTATTTGGCACTAAGAGTCTCACCAAATTTTTTTTTTGCCTATTTTGGCTTCAAATTGCAATCCTTAGATCTCAGCTCTTGAGTAGCTGGGATTATAGGTGTGAACCACCAGCAACTTGCTGGGCACACTTTCTACCATAGGTGATTTTAAGCATGCATGTGAGTGGGGGTGGCATATGTGTGTGTGTGTGTGTGCATGCATGTACATGTGTGCATGTGTGTGTAGGAGTTTTCTGTGCTCATGTTCAAACCCTAGCTGTCTGTGATTCGGACTGTAGCCCCTGCTCCACTCCACATTCACTGCTCCCCAGAAATGGCACATTCCCTGCCTGAGTTTTAAAATATAGCTAGGTTTGGCCCAATTAACTCCAAGGCCAAAAATTCTGAGCTTTTTTTTTTTCACTTATTGTATTTTTATTTTGCTTTTCTTCTTAGAACAGAAAATAACTTATCCTTATTTCACAGATTCAACAGAAAGTAAGAAAAGCATAATCAAAGCTATTGGTAATTTCACCAAACACAGGTAATCACTGGTATCACTTTTTTGTGAAATTATTTTCTGTATTTTCTTTTTTTCCATAAAAGCCAGGTCACAATAAAAGTGTAACCCCACTGTATCAGTGAGGAGTTCCAGCAGGAACAAGATATCCTTAAATTAAGATTAATGAAGGATAGATGAATAAAGGACTATTTGCATAGATATGAACCAAATGCAAAAAGCCACTGAAAGTTCAGTGTTGGAGACCATTGCTTTCAGCCTCCTGAGGAAGTGAGATTATAAGATGGCACCTGGCAGCTCGCTAATGAGTCAGTACTTGCTGACCAGGAAGTTTCTTTGCATTTGTTGATTTGTTTCTTTCATGCTTGTGGATAGAGTGGATCGCTAGATTTCTTCCAGGTTTGTTTGCTGCTTTGCAGATGACCTTTACTGTGATTGGCTGCTTAAAGATATAAATAGTGTGGGGTTTCTGGGGAAGGAGGGAGAAGGGAGAAAAGATGGAGAAGAGAGAAAAGAGAAGGAGAAAAGGCAGAGAGAGAAGAAAGGAGAGAGAAATAAAAGACCTCTGCTTGCAGCTATTTGAGTCTGTGATCATTCCCAGTCCACCTCCGAAATGACATGTCGTTGCAGTGGACAGCGACAGTTCAGGGTCCCAGGAACAATTACAGAAGAAATTGTCCATGAGCCTGAAGGTAAAGGCTGGAGGGAAATTAACAAAACCCAAAGTCAAAGAAGGCTGGTTGAAGAGAAGTTCTTGAGAATAATTATGTGGTTATTATATAATTGGAATCTGAGAGAAGCTGAGATTTTAAGTGCAGAACAGAACCATCCTTTAACAACCACACGGAGAGACCACTATCAAAACAAAAGCCCCAATTCCTTTTCTTCCTCCTTCCCTTCCACATCTTACTTGATCCAGAAGATAAGCCCTATGAGAACCCAGGTATAAGGGAGCCATTGAAACTGACCAGAGGGTAACAAATCCATCTGGAAAGGGCTAGACAAGTTCTTTATGCTGGTGAACTGTATGATCATGTCTCAACTTAAATCTGTAACTGCAGCATGAAAAAAAATCTTAGTGGCTGTAGTGATTTGACAACATACACTGCATTTGTTCTGCCAACCTGTAATCCAGGCCATATAGGTCAAACTCCCAGCCACACATGGTAGAAAAACTGGAGACAAATCTAGAAAAGTGAATGAGACGACCCAGAGCCTTATTTTATTGATTTAGTATGCTTTAACTATTTAATATGGTCAGTGTTTTATTAGCCTTATAGCAAGATTTTTCATTGAAAATAAATATTGCAAATAGTATCTTTATATCACTATAAACACAAACACACACTTACACACAAGTATATATAAAAGTTGCACTCTGCAAGGATTATTACTAGATACCTAAAACTCCAGATAGTACCAAACCTTATATGTACATAGTCATTTCCCCCCCCTCACACACACACTTATGATAAATTTTCAGTATCTTAAAACTTTATTTGTCCTAACAAATTGGTAGCATCATGACTCTTGTTTGGAGAAGCCATTATAAACTAAATCTGTTACTTGAAATCAAACAATGAAGATATGATATGACCAAGATGCACATATGATAGATGATACTGTAATCCAGAGAGCTACTGGATAAACAATGGAGAGATAGCATATACCATGTGGATATACTAGACAAAGGGATGATTTATGTCCTAGACAGAACAGAACAGAATCATGCAAGATTTCATTGTCTTACACAAAACAGCACACAATTTCAAACTTATAAATAGCTTACTTATGGAATTTTCCCATTAATATTTTATACCCCAACTCACTGACCATGGGTAATTGAAACCACAAAAAGGAAAACACTTAAAATAAAGGAGGCATGACTATAGATAAAATTGGAAACTTATTTTACAGTCCTGTTGTTTACAGTATACTTATTGCTTGTAACTCATAGCATTTACAGAAATATTTTAAGGAATCTTCAGTATGCACTATGAGTTGAAATTAAATTTGAAATAAGTGAATAATAAACTTGTAAGGATTTACCCTGTAGATACAATCATTTTAGTGCACAGTACTTTATGTATTCACAAAGAGTTCAAATTAAATTAAAAATGAATGAACTTGTAGAAATTTACCCTATAGACATAATTACTACATATGTGCACAAAAACATGCACAGGGCTATTTATTTCAGCACTATGCCTGATAGAGGAAAAATGAAGTAATATAAATAAGTTGAAACCATATCCATAGAATATATCAGTCATGATAAAGAACTCTAAGGAACTAAACTGAGCATGGTGGCACACACCTGTAATCCCAGCACCTGAGGTACAGAGGCAGGAGAACTATGAGGTCAAAAAAAGCCTGACTACATACCAAGGTTCCATCTGAAAACAAAAACAAAAAAACTCATTTTATATTAAACATAGAGCTCCCCTATGACCCAGCAATTCCACTACTTGGCATTTATCCAGAAACAAGGACATACTAAATCCACTAGCACAGCAATGTTCATTGCAGCACTATTTACCATAACAAATATATGGTACCAACCCAGATGTCCCTCAATTGATGAGTGGATCAACAAGATGTGGTATTTATATACAATGGAATTCTATGCTGCTATCAGAAAGAACGACATTTCCCCCAATTTGTAAGGAAATAGAAAGTCTTAGAAAAAAATCATATTAAGTGAAGTAAAGCCAGACTCAACAGAATGTAGGCTCAATGGTTTCCCTCAGTTATCATAATCAGTAGAAACCTTGGGCTCTCCTAGCAGAGATTTAAAATAGAGCAAAACCTAGATACATAAGGCCAATAGAATGATGCTAAATGAAAGGACCTCCAGGATATAGAAACAAAAGCCATGTAATGAGTGATTATTGTCCTTAATGTACTATGTTATCTCATCTCTTTTGCTGTCCCTTGGTTATCTCATATTGTTAAAGTATTTTACCTTGTTATCTGATATATTGTATATATGCTTATTTGGTTATTTGAAATAGGATAGGGAAGGGGAAAAACAAGATGAGAGGTGGGGATGAGTGGAGGAAATGGGGACCAAGACATGAGAAAGTCTGTGAAGTAATGTACCTTCTATCTGGTGAATATAATGTAACCCTTCTATTAATTACAATAAAAATATATAAAAAATGCATATTAACCAAACATTAAAATAAAATTTAAAAAGTCACTTTATCTATAAATAAATGAAACTCTACTAGAACTCATGTATTCTCCAAGATGGATTAATTTTTTTGAATACCAAATATTATAAAGAATATATTATTATAACAGAATTTGCCGAGTAAATTTCAGGGAAGATACTAAATAAACAGCATCTTAGCATCTTCAAGAACAGCCCAAATAGCAAACTCGACCTTATAAGAATCTGTCCTGTAAATATAAAAATGGAGTTTTGATATAATTGTAATATAATTATAATTATTATAACTAGAAACTGTTGGCTTTCTCAAGTCCCAAGATATACTAGAGATTTTCAAAGTTCCTTATGGGATTTGCTTTACCTTTTAAGTTTCTTGGTCCACTTGTGTGTTCTGCCATCTCAGGCAGCTGTGGAAAATACTAGAAAAGAGAAATTGAATTCCAAGCAACACTATGCATTTGAAATGTTCAGTTTAACAATAACCACAATAGCAATATACACAGAGAAAGAGGAGATGGGTAGAAAAACAAGTCAATAGAAACTGTCTCTAAGGAAATTCAGACATTCTACTAACTAAAGACTTTAAAATAAATTTTAAAACATTGTCACCCTGTAACCAGTGGCTCACACCTATAATCCTAGCTACTCAGGAGATTGAGATCTGAAATCTGAGAATTGAGGTTCAAAGCCATTCCAGGAAAATTAATTGCAAGGTTCTTATCTCCAATGAACCTGCAAAAAGATGAAACTGGAGACCCAAGTGATTAAGCACCAGTCATGATTAAAAAAAAAAAAGAGAGAGAAAGAGAGAGAAAAAAAGAAAGGCTTAGCCTTGAGCTCAACTCCACTACCAGCATTAAAAAAAAATAAAAGTTCAATGGACTGAAGGAAACCGTGTATGAAAAGAAGCCTAATGATGTCTCACTAGAGGATAGAGAAAAAGTTATTTTTAAAAAAAACCAAATTAACTAAAATTGTCAAGTTCAATAAGTGAAACTAGAATCTCAAAGCAAACTTGATGTGGCAGAAGAAACCAACAGTTAAAATAAAGATAGGTCAATTGATACTGCCCAGTCAGAAAATACAGAAGAAAAAGAAAAGGAATGAAGAAAATGAGCCATCTCTGACACCTGTGAGACACTATCAAACATACAAAATATACATCAGAGGAGTTCCAGAAGAAGAGGAGGGGAAAGGGCAGAGAGAATATTTGCAGCAATACAGGACACAGTGCTTCTATGTAATGGAAGCAGTTAACATGACAGAGACTGAAACAGCACAGTAACAAGGCAAGAAAGAAAGAACAAAAACAATTATTAAACCTCTGTAAGGTGCAGTGTTGCATGCTTTGCAAATGTTATCTCCTTTAATTCCCTCAACAATCCTCTGAGGCAGGTGATAATTTCCCCATTGTGCAAATGTCAAAACAATCTCAAGAGAATTTTAAAAGTACATAAATAAGTGACATAACTAAAATTTGAGCCCAATTTCGGATGACTCCTTATCACGTCAAGCATGAATATTCACCAGGTAAATGAGGTATGTTAATAGTTTACCTGTAACAAAATGTTAAAAATTATTGATATGCCCAAGTAACACACGCATCCAGTCTCATTGCAAAGAATTTATCTGACTTGGAGTGAAAACTCCTTCCACCAGTTTCTCCTCCCTCCTTAGAGGAAACTGTTATAACATGTCCAGTAAATAGTACCCTGAACCTTTGTCCATGTATTGATGTTATGTCTATGTGAAAATATGTACATATATATGTGCATAAATGAAATAAAGACCTTGGAAGATAGTACTAAACATACTTTCTGAAATGAGGAATTACGCTTATTTCTACTATGAACGAAATATCATTTTTACTGGTTCTTATAGATTTGGCATATTTACTCTTACATAGCATGCCATGGTATAGAGATATTCTGTAAATAATTTTGAACTTAATGAACGTACTAAGATGCTTCCATCATTATTAACAATGCTACAGTAAACATGATTATACATTTGATCTCTTTTTGTACATAGCCAAATTTGTTCCTCAGAAATAGAAGTACTAGTTAAAGGATATGCAATTTATTAAAGGAATAGATACTGCCAGTCTCCAATCACACCTGTAATCCTAGTTACTCAGGAGGCTAAGATCAGGAGGATCACAATCTGAAGGCAGCCCAGCTACAAGACTCCTTCTCCAAAATAACCAGAAGAAAGAATGGAAGTATGGCTCAAATGGTAGAATGCCAGCCAATCAACCAAGTTGAATGATAGCAGCATCTATGAAAAATAATAGCTGGGACTGGGAATGTGGCCTATTGGTAGAGTACTTGCCTAGCACGCATGAAGCTCTAGGTTCGATTTCTTGGTACCACATACATGGAAAAAGCAGGAAGTGGGGTGCTGTGGCTCAGTTGGTAGAGTGCTAGCCTTGAGCTGAAGAGCTCAAGTCCAGAGTTCAAGCCCCACTACCAGCAATAGTAGTGATGGATGAATCCTTCCTTCTGTCCTTTCTTCTCCCTCCTTCAGCCTTACTCTTCAGGTTTTGTGATTTCTAGTGAAGTAGAGCAGATTTTTCAGGCCATTTTTATTCCTGTTTTTTAAAAAATTGTATTTTATTGTTGGGGTGATGTATAGAGGGGTTACAGTTACATTTATCAGGTACTGAGTACATTACTTCTTGAACATTGATACCCCGCACGTTTTTGTTCCCCTTTCCCTCCCCCTTTTTCCCAGTCATCTCTTTTTCTCCTTCCCTTCCCTATCTCAAATAAACAAATAAAGGTATGTACAATATTCCAGGTAACAAAGTCAGATACAGTAACCACAGGAGATTAAGGCCGTTTTTATTTCTTAATCCTATGAACTTCCTGTTCTCCTGTTCTTTTATTTTCCTACTGTTTTTTTATTACACTTTATTTATGGATTCTAATCCTTTTATTATTTTATGACTTAAGCATATTCTTATTTTCTATGATTCACTTTTTTTTTTTTTGCTCACTGTCCCTGAGCTTTGTTACTCAAGGCTAGCACTCTACCTCTTGAACCGCACAACCACTTCCAGTTTGGGTTTTTTTGGTTTTTTTTTTTTCCCTCGAAGTAGTTTATTGGAAATAACAGTCTCGCAGACTGATCTTCCCAGACTGGCTTTGAACTGCAATCCTCAGACCTCAGCCCCTGGAGAAACTAAGATTACAAGGGTGAGACACTGATATCCGGCATTATTTTTTAACTTTATTATAGTTTTTTAATTAGATAAGTTCTTGTATTTAATTGTAGTCAAATTTACCATTCTTTTCCTTTCAACCTTCTGGAGTTGTATTGTTTCATTTGTTCCGTTCTTTTATTTTCATACTGAGGTTTGTGTTTGCTTACATTTAGTTTTTTTTTTTTTTTTGACCTGCAGGCCTTTATTCCAGAACTCAAAGAGCCACATTACACCCCACCACCCCAAATTTTATCCTGTCATCACTGAGGTCCCTCTGTACATTTGCCTTTTTTTTTTTTTTTTTTTTTTGGCCAGTCCTGGGCTTGAGCTCAGGGCCTGAGTACTGTCCTTGGACTTTCTCAAGGCTAGAGCTCTACCACTTGAGCCTCAGCACCACTTCCGGCTTTTTTTTTCTATGTATATGGTACCGAGGAATCGAACCCAGGTCTTTGTGCATGCTAGGCAAGCACTACCACGAGACCAAACTCCCAGCCTACATTTGAATTTTTGTTTAACATATACTCATTTTGTCTATATATTAGTTGGTTTCTAGGGTGTTATTTTGTTCTGTTAAAAAAATGCTATTTCTGTTACCAATTTCCCACATCTATTTCCTGTCTCCCAAAACTACTTAGGAAGACCTGAGGCTGGAAACTTGAGCATGTGTTGTTAGAGAGATGTGGCAGCCACAGTGGAAAGGGCAAATGAATGCAATCGTAATAGTCAATGTACACAGGTGAAAACTAAATTAGGTCAATTGAGGAAATGGGTTAGGAGAGATGAGGGAATGACCAAAGGGGTGACATCAATCAAATGCATTATACTCACAAACTGATGTGTTGAATTGAAACCTCTTTGTACTACTAAAGGTCATACATACATACATACCAAAAAAAGACCTATGTCCTACATTTCTAGGCTAAAAGTAGCCCCATTCCCCATTTTATTTACTTCTCACTTCACCTCTAGCCAGGCACCCAAATATAAATTGTCAGAAGTTATTTGATCAAATGAGGTCAAGGTGGCCTCACCACTCAAAATGTAGTACTATTCAAAATAACGTGCAATTCCAATAGAGCATTACTTTATTACTACTATATGTTACATGCTGCTACTATAGTACTGCTCAAAGTACAGTACTGCTTTGCACCAGCACTTTATTAGTTCGGTTTCTATCAGCATCTTCAGCTGGGTTAACACCCAGTAGAATGCAAGTTGTTTCTTCCAGATACCAAAGTTGCAAAGTGGAAACCAAATCTTTTGTGTACCTCGGTTTTAAAGACTCTCAAGGGAGCCGGGCGAGGTGGCTCACGTCTGTAATTCTAGCTACTCAGGAGGCTGAGATCTGAGGATCAAGGTTCAAAGCCAGCCCAGGCACAAAAGGACCTGAGACTCTTATCTCCAATTAACCTCTGGAAAACAGAAAGTGGGACTTGGTTCAAGGGTAGGGTGGTAGCCTTGAGCTGAAGAGCTCAAGGACAGTGCCCAGGCCAAGTTCAAGCCCCATGACTGGGAAAAAAAAAATAGAGATATTTGAGTATTTTATCCTTAGCCACACATCTCAATACTTGGAAAACACAAGCAAATCCTACATCCTGGGGTTATTTCTCTACAGTGGCATTCCAAGAGGCTAGTACTTAGTCTAATCTTCAGTATTTTAACTTTAAAAAAAGAAAAAGCTTAGGTTTAGGTTCAGTCTCATCCACGAATAAGGTGACCTGAGAACAATTCTCTATGCCTTGGCCTTTCTTGAATGCTGGTTATTTTTTTTCATTGTACTAAATCCATGACCTGATAGTCACAGTGCTGTGTTTGAATGTGGGAGAAAGGATCTAGCTCTGCCCACTGACATGCTAGTAATGATTTCTTTTCTCTTCTTGCGAATTCAAAACATAGTCTTTACCAGACATGGTGGCATACTCCTGTACTCCCAGCAGAGGCAGGAGAACTGAGAGTTAGAAGCTAGTATGGACTGCATAGTGAGATTGTCTTAAAACAAAACAGAACAAAAAACACACAAAGAAAAATACCCCCATCTTTTCCACTCTCTCCAAGCATTCCATCTCTGGCATCCAGGAACATATTGAAAATGGGTTCCTGGTTCTCTTTTTGTGATCAGACATTAGCAGTTCATGCACAAGTTTCATGCTGTGAAAATGTGTGGGCTGATAAAACCTGCTCTCTGGAGGAAGTTTCACTCTCCAGAGAAGAGTATGCAAATAAATGATGGATGGCCAAGTGATATAGGACAATAGAGTTCTGACTCGTGACTTCTTTTTTTTTTTTTTTTGCCCATCCTGGGGACTGAACTTGGGCTTTCCGCAAGGCTCATGCTCTAACACTTGAGCCACAGCACCACTTCTGGCTTTTCTGTGTATGTGGTACCGAGGAATTGAACCCATATCTTTGTGCATGCTAGGTAGACACTCTACCACTGGGCCAAATTCCCAGCCCCATGACTTGTGACTTCTTATAGCAACCAGGCCAGGAAGAAAAGCTAAACCATAGCTGCAGGCCAATCAGTTCCAGCAAGCAGAATCTGCCCAATGTGTTTATCCTAGTTTCCAAATCAGAACCAACCAAGGAAAGCCCAATCTGTGTCTCTCATCAGTCACATAAGATACTCCACCTCCCACTAGCCTGTCTCCAGATTCTGAACCTCTGATCAGAGCCTACGTGAAACCTTCCTAAGATCTCATTTATAAGATCCCACCCCTGAAAACACTTTTGACTTCCTGTCACATACAAATGAGAAACCACACATGGTGGCGCACATTCATCATTCTGGCATTCAGGAAGCTAAAGCAGGATAAACATGAATTTGAGGCTACCAAGGCTCCATAATGAGACTGTTTCAAACACACACACACACACACACACACACACACACACACACACACACACAAAGGTGGATTCCCTTGCTATACAAAAAAATTAGACAAAAAGCCTGTGTTCTCATTTGGGTAGTCTCTTTTTATTTCTACAACCTCATTGTCATGCAGCTTCTGCCATTTTCATCTTCAGTAACATTATGAATATATATTACAGGAAGTACATGCTAAAGGGACCTTAGTTAGAGCTTAGCTTTACTTTTTTTGGAGGGGGGGACTTGAACTCAGTCAGGGTCTAGACCTTGTCCCTTAGTTGTTTTCCCTCTTTCTAGGCTGGCAGTCTATTACTTGAACCACAACTCAACTTCTGTCTTTTGGGTGGCTAATTGGAGATAAAAGTCTCAAAAACTTTCCTGCTCAGGCCACCTTCAAACTATGATCAGAAACCTCCTGAATCACCAGTGATCAGTTCTTATATCTGCCTTATGGTGGCAAAATCCCATCTTTCTCAGAATATCAGGCCTCTCCTTTGTCCAGTCTGCTACCTGCATGAGTGGGAGAACTCTCTGGCATTCTGCATACTGCTCCCATCAACAACCACAGCTGACATTCCAGCAGTCTGAACTTGTCTCGGATCAACCCTTCTGGTCCTCTATGGAGAGTAAGATGCTTGCTGGCATGGGGGTAATTCCTTCTGTTTACTCTCCTATTGCTTTTCTGGCCTAGGCATCTGCCTTTCTAATTCTCTCTAGGTTTTTCTTCTGGCGTTCTCTTGAGCATCTGAAACCAAGGCAAAGAATGAGCAGTTTTCGGAAGCATACAATTTCCATACAGACCTTGTCTATCTTCACTTCCCTCAGTGGTTTAATCCCACCCAGGAGACACCGCCTCATCAGATCAATAGACAACACGGGGCTGACCTCGATTTATTTTCATCTTGCCCAGTTCTCTCATAGTACGTTTTTTAATCTGCCCTATACCTTCCCTTAGGGGGAATCCCAATTCCGTAAATTTCCCTGGCAGGTTCCCTCTAAGGCATAGGTAATTCCTACCTCCACATCTAGGATAACTGTACCATTTTCCAATTCATGACTCAATGCCTTCAATATTTCACCCTGGCTCCTCTGGCTCCCCAATTCACATCTATCCAAATACAGGAGATAGTTTGCTTAGTACTCAAGGGCCATTTACCCAATTGTTCTTATTAGGGACAATCTATGTGCAAATTCATGGGGAGATCCTTCAATTGCTTCCTAAATGAAAAAGCCCTGGGGGCTTATTCCATTGTCTTCCCCTCTGTTACTCTTTCTGATCTTAGAGCTTACTGGATGGTACCCTCAGTGGTAGGAGCAGTTAATGTGGTCAGCTTCTCTGTCCACCCACTGATATGTCTGATCATAAGTTGGCTTTCCGCAATCTTTTTCCATTTCAGATCCGCTGAGACTAAAGGATGCCTTCCTGTCTCCTCCCCCCTCACCACTACCAATCAGCTGTCTTCCTTCAATTCTCTTTGATGCTTCTTTTTCACTCTCATTAAGATCAACATATAATTTAGATAAACACAATTCCTTTTTTTAATTTCCGGAGCCAAAATAATCACTAGACAAAGTGTTGTGGACAAAGGCCTTTGTCGTTTTCTTGTTTGTTTTAGATGTGTGATAATCAAGTTCCTTCTTTTCTTCCACCCAAGAAAATGTTACTCTCCTTTAATTAAAAAATCCTTGCTGAGTGCTAGTGACTCACACTTGTAATCCTCACTACCCAGAAGCTGAGATCCAAGGATCGCAAATCGAAGTCAGCCCAGGTAGAAAAGTTCATGGGACTCTTATCTCCAATTAACCAGCAAAAAGCCCAAAGTGGAACCATGGGCTCAGGTGTCAAGTATCAGCCTTGACTGAAAAAGCTAACAAGCAACACTTAGACCTTGAGTTCAAATCCTACTCCTGACAAGAAAGAGAAAAGACTCTTGTCCAAAGTTCTGATGTTCAGTGAGATCCATGACCTCTATGTGACTCTAAGTTCTAGGGCTCTTCACATCTAAAGTGATATTCATCCTCATTACAAATCAGAACCTCCCTGACTCTGACCAGGCACCTGAGGAGCCTGCGGGTGGGGGGGGGGGGGAAATAGAACAAGGCAGCTGGAAAAAATTCAGATCCTCATTGTAGTCTTTAGCTGCACACCAGCTTACAGAAAAAGACAAACCTGAGTTTAGCTCTAGTTGGGACAACATGCCAGTATACGGTCTAGGGCCTAACCTTGGAAATCAGTCTTATCTGCCTCTGGCCCCTCATCCTGCAGCCCCCAAGCCTCGGGTGTGTGGCATTCCCTTCCGACTCACCTACTCTTGATGGAGCATTGGTCTAAAGTAGCATTATTAGTTTCCCAAACACAAAGGAAACTTGGTCCCACCAGAAGTCCACTCTGCAGTCCCAGCTGTAGACCTGTCGCTATGTTCTCCCCACCCCCAAATAAACCTCCGCTTTCAGTAGTTCCAGACTTCTCTAGCCTGCTCGCTCTGGGTTTTAATTCTGCCATTGAAGAAGCGTGGACCATGGTAGCATATTATTACTAAAATTAAACTATTATTGTTATATATAGACATGTTATTACTACATGTTAGAAAAAAGTTATGTTTAAAAGGTAATTGTTTTATTGTATGTTAAAAATACTTTTTATTAGGAAAGCAACTCCTTTTGCAATAGCCTCAAAGAAAATAAAGTACCTAGGAATTAACTTAACTAAGAATATACAGGACCTTTTTGATGAAAATGTTAAAAACCCTGAAAAAGGAAATTAAAGCAGAACTGAGGAAATGGAAAAACCTCCCATGATCCTGGATTGGAAGAATCAACATCATGAAAATGACAATCTTGCCAAGGGCTATCTACAAATTCAACGCAATACCCATCAATATCCCAATGTCATTCTTTAAAGAAATAGAAGAGGCAATCCAAAATTTCATATGGAACAATAAAAGACCCCATATAGCAAAAACACTTCTTAGCAGAAAGAACAACGCAGGAGGAATTTCAATACCAAACTTTAGACTCTGTTACAGAGCTATAGTGACCCAAACAGCTTGGTACTGGCACAAGAACAAGCCTGAAGACCAATGGAATAGAACTGAAGACCCAGATATTAAACCACAGACCTATGGTCACCTAATGTTTGATAAGGGAGCCAAAAAATAGAATGGAAGAAAGACAGCCTCTTCAACAAATGTTTTTGGCAGAACTGGTTAAGCACCTGCAGAAAACTAAAGTTGGATCCTTCTTTGTCACCCTGCACTAGGATTAATTCCAAATGGATCAAAGACCTCAAAGTAAAAGCCGATACACTGAAAACTTTACAAGAAGGAATTGGAGATATGCTAGGTCCCCTTGGCACAGGTCAAAACTTTCTTAATAAGGAACAAGAAACACAACAAATCAGAGAAAGGCTGGATAAGTGGGACTGCATTAAACTGCAGAGCTTCTGTATGGCAAAGGACATAGCTAGCAAATTAACTAGAAAGCCTACAGAATGGGAGAAGATTTTCAGTAACCATACAACAGACAAAGGCCTCATATCTAAAATATATCAACAACTCAAAAAATTGAATCACTCCAAAACTAATCTCCAAAGAAACAACCATCCCATTAAAAGATGGGCCAAAGACTTAAAGAGAGTCTTCTCTGAAGAAGAAACAAAAATGGCCTATAGACACATGAAGAAATGCTCAACATCTCTGGTCATAAAAGAAATGCAAATCAAAACAACTCTACGATTCCACCTCACTCCAGTTGGAATGGCCATGATCAAGAAATCTAATAACAACAGATGCTGGAGGGGATGTGGCCAGGAGGGATCACTACTACACTTTTGGTGGGAATGCAAACTCGTTCAACCATTATGGAAAGCAGTATGGCAGTTTCTCAAAAGACTAAACATAGAACTCCCCTATGACCCAGCAATTCCACTACTTGGCATTTATCCAATCGTCCAGAAACAAGGACAGGCTAAATCCACTAGCACCACGATGTTCACTGTAGTACTATTTACCATAGCAAAGATATGGAATCAACCTAGATGTCCCTCAGCTGATGAGTAGATCAACAAGATGTGGTATTTATATACAATGGAATTCTATGCTGCTGTCAGAAAGAATGACATCACTCCATTTGTCAGGAAATGGAAAGACATAGAAAAGATCATATGAAGTGAAGTAAGCCAGACTCAAAGGAACATAGGCTCAATGGTTTCCCTCAGTTGTCATAATCAGTATAAACCTTGGGCTCTCCTAGCAGAGATTCACAATAGAACAAAATCTAGATACATAAGGCCATATAATATGACGCTAAATGTAAGGACCTCTAGGATATAGAAACAAAAGCCATGTAATGAGTGATTGCTGTCCTTAATGTACTATGTTATCTCTCATCCCTTTTGTTGTCCCTTGGTTATCTCATATTGTTACAAAATTTCAACTTGTTATCCGATATATTTTATATATGCTTAATTAGTTTTTTGAAATAGGAAAGAGAAGGGAGGAAATCAAGATGTGCGGGGGGCGGGGGGGGTGGGAAATGGGGACCATGACATGAGAAAAGGTATCATTATTTGTGAAGTAATGTACCTTCTATCTGGTGAATATAATGTAACCCTTCTATTAATTACAATAAAAAATATATGAAAAAAATACTTTTTATTGCCTGGTGAGGTGGCTCACATGTGTAATCCTGGCTACTCAGGAGGTTGAGACCTAAGGATCTCAGTTTAAAGCCAGCACTAAAGAACATGAAACTCTTATCTCCAATTAATCACTACAAAATGGGAAGTGGGACTGTGGCTTAAAGGGCAGGGTGGTATCCTGGAGCTCAGGGACAGCACCCAGGCCCAGAGTTTAAGCCCCATGACTGACAAAACAAATGTATGCAACATTATGTTATTTGCACCAAAATGAACATTTTGAGGATAAATATTATGCCTTTTTAAATCCACTGTAGCCCTACATCTTGAACGGTACCTCACACATCCTAGGTGCTCATTAAATAAGTGTTGAATTAATGATTGAATAAGAGCAAAGGCAGCAGTCACACATTCGGCTCAAATCTAGGTGCTACTATTTACTAGCTACATGTTGTGAAATAAATGGGTTAACATTTCTAAGCCTTAGTTTCCTCTTTGCTATGAGGAAGATGGTAGTGGGCACAATTCTTCATACAAAGAGCTTGGCACACGGTCTCCACCCCCAGAGTGAGAGCTGAATCAGTGGTAACCATTATTTCTTCACTTGCAACCTGCATGACTCCTTTCAGATACTTCACGGGAGCACTTCAGACCCCATGGGTCCAGACTCATCTTCTAACTGTCTACCATTCTTCAAACCACGAAGTAAAAAAATCTCTTCCATGACTACCTGTTTCCATTCACAATCACATAAAGCACCAAGACATATTGTTCTACTAGGTCTCAAACAACTACCTTTACAGTCCTATTATATGAAATAGTGTAATAAAGTCAGGTGGTTCTCGTAGCCTCTGTCACCAGATATAAATGTGGACTTCCTTGTCTGCTCCCGTCCCTAGATGATAAGCTCCTTAAATCTCCTAGCTTGTCTTGTTCCTCCTTGAGGGAACTATCACACTTCCCACATTTAGTTCTCTATAAATACTTCCTCCAAAAATAGCCAGGCACCGGTGGCTCACTCCTGTAACCCTAACAAGTCAAGAAACTGAGCTCTAAGGATCACAGTTCAAACCAGCCCAGACTGGAAAATCCATGAGATCCTTATCTCCAATTAACTAGTAAAAAAGACAAGATTGGCAGTTTGACTCACTTAGTAGAGACCTAACCTGGACCCCAAAAGCTCACAGACAGCACCTAGGTCCTGGGTTCGAGTCCCAGGGCAAGCACAATTTTTTTTTTAGCTAACTAAAAGTGCACAGCCAATTAACTCAAGATGAGGCAGCCTAGCAACCACATGTGTGCTCCAGAATGAGCTCATCTCAGTGGGAGCCATGGCAGCCTGATTCAGTCTTTCTCCTCTGGATCCCTAACAGCTGCCTTCGAAGAGGGCTGCCACAGTAATCACTTACCCAAAACTCAGGCTTAGCTTCTAGGGATTCCAGCTGTAAGTTACCTACTGCATAGCCTGTCCTAAGAAGAGGAGTGACCAATCCCCACAGCAGCCTGCATCTTCAGCAGGTCACCGTTCTAACAGTAAGTTGCTCATACACATTTCTTCCTTGATGAGGTAGATGTGTAACAATGTGTAACCTCACAGTCTGAGGTTAGCAGAAACCTTGGGAGGCATTTGTTGATTCATTCCTCACACAGTCACAATTGTAAGTCCCGGGGATCTCAGGACATATAGATAAGAGGTTTTGAGATTAGGTTCCATTCTTTCAGTAAACAGGATTTTTTAAAAACGTCTTTTGGTCCCCAAATTTCATTTGTGTTAAATTTGATTCCCAATGTGGAATTTTCTAGAAAATACTCCAGGAAGTGTGAGTTGGCAAAAAATTTATTGTAAATCTTCAGGGGTATTGGGTATTTTTGCTCGTGGTGTTTTGTGGTATTTTGTTTTATTTTTGTTTGTTTTCTCTTCCAGTCCTGGGCTTGAACTCCGGGCTAGAGCCTTGTCCCTGAGTTGGTTTTTGTTTTTTGTTTTTTTTCTAAAGGCTAATGTTCTACCACATGAATCACAACTCCACTTTTAGTGGTGACTTTTGATGGTTAACTGGAGATAAGAGACTCATAAACTTTCCTTCCCAGGGTGTCTTTGAACCTTGATCCTCAGATCTTAGACTTCTGAATAGCTAGGATTTACAGACGTGGGCTATCAGCATCCTGCAAATCTTCAGATTTTAATGTTTTACAAGAAGGAAGCTTTATAAATAAATGTAGCATTAAGAGCAAGTAATTGTAGGAAAAACAAAACCTTGGGAAATGGTGCATAACAAATGTTCCACTGCCTCAAGTTTACATGACAGGGGCCATTTTATATAAATTAAACAGAGAGGGGTCAAGTATATATCGATTTGAAAAATGTTAGAAACTGACCATTAGGAAAGGAAAAAAAATAGAGAAAGTGGTTGTAAAGGAGGAAAGAAATGAAACAATAAAAAAACAAACCTTCTGGTTTAGCTAGACAGAAGAGGACTAGCAATGGCAGTTTGTGTAGGTTTGCATGGCTGTTCACCAGGAAGAAAAAAATAAAGAAATTAAACATTTAAGTGTAAAAAAACTGAAAGGATCTGAGGCTTTGGAAAGATTCCCAAAAGAACCGCTTGGGACTCAGAAGGAATTTGTCTACCATGTCTTTGGCTTTCATATTCTAGAAAGCAAAGAACTGCCCAAAAGGAAAGAAAGAAATTCATGGACACAGAGAGTGGTTCAAACCACTAAAAAGGGCAAAATAAAAAATAAGAGAATGAACCATATCTTTAGTTTCAACAAACCTGAATTATATGATATTGCAGCATATCCTCCACTTGTAAAACCAACTGTTTTACTTTGAGGTTTCTCATCCGATGCCTAACCAGTAGAATAATATTGTAGCTAAAAACAGAAATTCTAAATAAGACTGCTTGGGTCAAATCCAAGTTCTGCTACTAATTAATTGTTTGAAGTAAAATGATTTAACCTCTGACAATGCATTCCCTCATCTATAAATGGAAATATTAAGGAGACTATCTGGGGAGGAATGTAGGAGGATGAGGTGAGTTAAGACACATCTACTAGAAGATTCCAGTTACACAGTAGGCAATAGCATCCATGAGAAGTAGCTCCAGCAAGGAGTAGATGGGGCACAATGGGATTCAAATCCTGATATTTGACTTGTTACTGGTGGCTCATACCTGTCATCCAAACTACACAAAAGGCTGAGATCTAGAGGATCACTGTTTGAAGCCAGCCAGGCCAAAAAATCTACAAGACTCCATCTCCAATTAACTAGCAAAAAGCAGGTTGAAGTTGTGGTTCACGTGGTAGAGTGCCAGCAATGAGGCCAGAAAGTGGAGTAAGTATGAGGATCTGAGTTCAAACCCCACCACTGAGAAAAACAAAACAAAACAACTTAGCTTTGTTTCCTGGGTGAGCATCACTTGAAGAATGCAAGACTGTATCCCTGTAAGCAGTGGAAATGAAGACACAGAGGCCTCTAAAGTTGAAAGCTGGACTACATGACCAAGGTTCATCTGTCTCTCTGTGCTCAGATAGCATAGGCTTTCTCTGATTTTTAGCTTTTACACTCTAGACTGGCACACTAT
Source organism: Megascapheus bottae (assembly GCF_031878675.1). Taxonomy (NCBI): domain Eukaryota; kingdom Metazoa; phylum Chordata; class Mammalia; order Rodentia; family Geomyidae; genus Megascapheus; species Megascapheus bottae. Next base: position 5,823,713 of record NC_143526.1, read on the forward strand.
TACTTGAACCACAGCTCTATTTTCAGTGTTTTGGTGGTTAATTGGAGATATGGTCTCATAGACTTTCCTGCCCAGTCTAGTTTCAAACTGCAATTCTCAGATTTCAGCCCTCTGTGTGTCTAGGAGACACAGGCATGAGCCACCATCATTTGGCCCTCATAACTTCTTAGTTGAGATTTTACCACAAACCTACCTGCACTTAACTTGGTGAGAACCTTGGTGAATATCTTAGTAATACGAAATTTCATAATCCATGAACATAGTATATCCTTTCACGTACAGAGACCTTTCTCAATCTCTCCCTCTCTCCCTCTCCTCCCCCCCCTCCTCTTTCTCTTTTTGTCAGTTGTGGGACTTGAACTCTGGGTCTAGGCATTGTCCCTGAGCTCTTTAGTTCAAGGCTACCACCCTACCTCTTGAGCCACAGTGCCACTTCCAATTTTCTGGTGATTAATTGGAGGTAAGAGTCTCACAGCCTTCTTAGTGCCCGGGCTGGCTTTGAACCTTGATCCTCAGATCTCAGCCTACTGAATAGTTAGGATTATAGGTGTGAGCCACCACGCCTGGCATCAATTTCTCTTTAATGGGTAAAAATTCCACATGTCTTATTAGATTGACTAACAAATGCTTAATACTTTTGTTGTTTTTGTAAGTGGCACCTTTTCATTGATAAGGTATTTTGTCTTCAGCAACAAGCAATTCTAACACTCCACAGAGTACCTGTCAAATTCTAAGTACTCAATAATGATTTGTTAAATGAATTGTACTTTCCTCTGGATTCTTTTTTGTGACTCTTAAGATTTGGTATCATTTTTTACAGCTGTTTGTGTAAAAAGTCTTAACTGCCTTGGGGATGGTAAACACTGCAGGGTAGTAATATGTCTCACTTATCTCTACAACCAATCCCTAGCATGCTGTGTGACACACTGTTAAGCCTGGTAAAGTATCATTAGTGACAGAGGATATCTACACTTGCTATGAAGTATGTTCTCAATCCCCCTATGATATTTTCCTGAAAGATTTTGTTGCATAAGATATTCTTGGCCAGGAGTGTGGCCTAATAGTAGAGTGCTTGCCTAGCATTCACAAAGACCCGGTTCGATTCCCTGATGCCACATACACATAATAGTGAGGGCAACAAGAGTGATCACACAGTGAGGTAGAGAGCCAGAACATGGATTAGGGTGTACTTACTCCTTCCATGAACTAACTAGTGTCTCGCAAGTACTACATTAATCCCTTCCGAGACAATGCGCCATGGCTAAGGTGTATCTCACTGAGATATATCCATTACAAGCTCAATACCACTGTCTCACTGAAGAGCAAGTATCCAGCATATGGAGGACATACGCAAACACCGCACTCCACTCCTGGTCACCAAGGTTCACATCCTTCTAACAATGCAAAATACAACTATTACATCCCCAAGAGTCCCCAAATTTTTATTCATCCAATAGCATTCAAAAGTCAAAACCAAAATTCTCTCAGAGGCTCAAGGCAACCATGTTGTAGTGGTAAGCCTGCAAAAATCAAGAAACAAGTCATCCACTTCCAAGACACAATGGCAAGACAGTAATAAGCATTCCTATCCCAAAAGGGAGAAATAGAAACAAATAACCTAAGGCAAGAAACCAGCAGGACAGATGTTGAATCTGCAGGTTCCAAGTCTGAATTCTGCATTCTCATGCTATAGTGACAGTCCATCCCTAGGTCTGAGGAAATTCCATCCATCTGGATTATCTGGAGAATATTCAGGTGTGGTTTCTCCCAGGTAGGCACTGCATGCTGCCTTTCTGATCTTAGCTTCAGATCTACTTCCCTTTGGAGCTTTCCACTATAGCTTCCCCCACCCTCCATGGCAAACTTCTGTTTAGTTCCCAAGGCTCAGAGGAAGCCACCACTACCCCCATAGTGCTTTTATTCGGCACATCATATGGGTACCACTGAAGTCTCTACCACTGGAGGAAGCCATGTGCAAGCCTGTTGCAAACACATCTAGAGCTTCACATCTATAGTAATTCACCAAAAGTCAGAAAGCAGAGTTCAAAGGTGACGTAGGGCAGAAAGTGCTTGGGGCCTGTTCCCTGACACAACTAAACCACGCTAGGCCACTGAGCCCCTATGGGAGAGACAGTCTTATGGAATTCTGAAGTATCCTATGGGCTTTCCTCTCATTTTCTTGACAATTAGCAACTGGCTCCCTTTCATCTGTGTTAATCTCTTCAACAAGTGGTGGCTCTTGCAATATTCTACACTTCTTCCTCACTTCTCTGGTTCAGCTGTGAATTTTCCAAATCTTTCTGCACTGCTTCTTTTTCCAAGAATCTCACTATAAATCTTACTAAAAGAAGCCAATCGTCAATGTTTAACAGGCTGAATGCTTTGCTGTTTCAAAATTTCCTCCACCAAATACCTTAACTAATCATGTTTAAAGCTGGTCTTTCACTGAGTGTGGAGGGTCCTGCCATAATTCCAGTTACTCGGGAAATGGAGATCTGAGAATTAGTTTGAAACCAGCTCACACAGGAAAGTGAGACTCTTAACTCCATTTAACCATCAGAAAGCTGGAAAGGGAGGTATGGTTTATGTAACAGAGCACCAGTCTTGAGGGAGACAGATCTCAGGCCCTGAGTTCAAGATCTAGTACACACACACACACACACACACACACACACGCACACCAATTGGCCTTTCTTAAAGTTTTCAAGTATGAGCATAATCACCTTCTTTGCAACACTATAGCTAGAATGGCCCTCACCAATTTCTTGGATTGTCATTTCTACCTCAGGCTAATTTTCTTGTGTCCTCTTCTGAGTCTTCATTTGAAGCCCCAAAATGCCTCACTTTCCAATCCTCTAGACACTTTGGTACATAATTCCTCTAAGTTCGTCCAACCTCTGCCTAGTCCAGTTTTGAAGCACTCCCATATTTTCAAGTATCATTTTAACTAGGATTTCACTCCCCAGTACCAATTTTCTGTGAATTCTCTTCTCTGTTGTAATAAAACTCCTGAAGCCAGGTGTTTTGTTTTTGTTTTATACTGTTTTCATGTGCAGCTTTCCTATTATGCTGATAAGAATGATATATATGAAGCCCGGTGTTTTGTAGAGAAAGGACATTTATTTAGTTCAGCTTTCACTCAGGCTGGTAAAGGCTTCTCAGCAGGGTGGCATCATAATGGTAAGAGAAGGAGCAATACCATGGCAAGACAGATGGAGCATGAAAAGTAGCTAGTCTTGTTGCTTTTCTTTCTTTTTTATAATAACAATCCATTCTCATAGGAATTAACTGGGGTCCTCAAAGAATTATACTTTACAAAGATGGTACCTCCAAACCCTAACTATTCCATCTTTTTTATTGTAATTAATAGAAGGGTTACATTATATTCGCCAGATAGAAGGTGTATTACATAACAATCATTGCCACCCCTGCTCATGCTTTTGTCCCCAATTCCCTCCCCCACCCCTTCCCTCAGCTTGTCTTCCCCCTTCTCTATCCTATTTCAAATAAACATATATATAATCTATCAGATAACAAGATAAGATACTGTAACAATATGAGATAACCAAGGGACAACAAAAGAGATGAGAAATAACAGTATATTAACAGTCATACCTTATAAGGCTTTTGTTTCTATGTGTTGGAGGTCCCATCTTTTCTTAAAAAATCAGATCCTAAAACCATTCTAGAGACCCAAGATTTCAGGCCATGAGCTTTTGGAAAATATGCTTCTTCTTTCTTTTTTTCTTCTTTTCTTTTTCTCTTTCTTCCTTTCTTTCCTTCTCTCTTTCTTTTTTTTGCCAGTCCTGGGGTTGAACACAAGGCCTGAGCACTGTCCTTGGACTCTCTCAAGGTTAGAGCTCTACCACTTGAGTCACAGCACCACTTCTGGCTTTTTCTATGTATATGGTACCAAGAAATCGAAGCCAGGTCTTCATGCATGCTAGGCAAGCACTCTACCACTAGGCCAAACTCTCCCAACCCCTCTTTCTTTCTTTCTTTCTTTCTTTCTTTCTTTCTTTCTTTCTTTCTTTCTTTCTTTCCTTTTTTGAGGCAGTGTCTATCTATGCTACTCAGATTGGCCTCAGATTTTTCTATGTAAGCCAGATTGGCCTGAAATTCATTGTCCTCCTGGCTCAGCCTCCCAAAAACTGCACTACTAGGCTGGATAGACATGGATACACTTAAATAATAAACAGTGACAAGCAGTATGGCAGTTTTTGTAGATGGATACATAGAACAAAGAAAAGCAAACAAGTAACTGCATAATTAGAACTATGTTTTTGTGAAACAAAATTATATGAATTCTATGGGGTTTTTTCATAAATATAATAATTATATGGTCATCAGAAGGGAAAACAAATGAGGAGCTCTGAGTCTACTCTACTTTCTATACTGCACAAAGGTGCTGATGATACCATGAAACTAGTATTTCCGTGCTGCCAGGGGCTGTTTGTATTGGTGAACCTATCGGTTATCAGTTTCACATTCCCTACAGCCAGAATGATGTTCATAGCTCTGACTGGTTGTTTTATATCTGATTATTAATCCTAAGGACATTAGTCCAAAGGAGGTAAAGGAGGTACAAAGATTTTTATCCCTATCATAATAAGTATATCTGTCCACCCACAGCTTTGGTGTACAAGATTAAAATACCTTCTTGTTCTTAACATTTTGGTTTATTTTATTTTATTTTATTGTAGGGGCCATGTATAGAGAGGTTACAGTTACATTCATCAGGTAGTGGGTACATTATGTTCTAAACATTTCTAACTTTCAATTGAATGGTATATAAAGCAGATCTTGTCATTTTGTGTGTGTATGCGTGTGTGCACGTGTGTGCATGCCTGCTGGTACTGGGACTTGAACTCAGGACCTTCCTTGTGCTCTCCTATAGCTTGTTCACTCAAGCTTGTGCTCTACCACTTCAACCACACCTCCACTTTCTGCTTTTTTGCTGATCAATTGGAGAAAAGAGGCCCACGTTTGCCTGTCTAGACTGACTTTGTCCTGTGATTGTTCATCTCCACCTCCTGAGTGGCCAGGATTTACAGGAATGAGCAACCAGGTCCTGGCTTCTACCTTGTACCGACATTTCCAAGTATTAAATTAAAAAAAAGTAACAGTCTGATTGTGGGGTATTTTAAAATGTTTATGAAATCTAAATCAAAACTTAGCTCTCTTTCATTTGAAACTCTCAATCTGATATAAGCTTAAAGCCTGCAAAAGAAGATTGGGAGGAATGCTTTACTTCTTTATTTTCTTATTCAGATAGGGGCAAAGGAAAAGAAGCAGTGGAGCAAAGGTCATCCTCAGTGGGTGGTCTCTGTGTGAGGCCTAAACACTCTCTCTTCCTTTCATCCCTCTCAGGATTGGAGGGGCCAGGAGAGGAGTTGTACAGTCAAGGCCTTCCCACATTGTTCTAGTTACATACAGATTCTTGCTTCTGACTTTCTTCACTGGCACAGAAAACTCTTTTGGATGGATTGTTAACTTTCTGCATCTGAAATAAAATATTTGAGATTAAATAATTTATGAGGAAGAAAGCTCTTGATTTGGGCTCAAGAGTGCAGATTTTAACCCATGTTCATTTAGCACCCACTAAAATAGTAGAAGCATGTATCAGAGAATCCTGTTCATCTCATGGTAGCCAGGAAGCAAAGAGAAAGAGAAAAAGGGAAGGAAAGGGGGGGGGGGAAACGGAAGTCCTAATAGCCCCCCTTCAAGGATATGCTTTCCTTACCCCTGGCCAATGACCTAACTTCCATTCCACTGGACCTCTGCCTCGAAGGATTCTACCATCTCCCAATAACACAAAACTCTGGTGGCTCAGGGTCCCTCAGGGGATATGTAGGGACATTTAAAGTGTTTATCCAAGCCATAGCCCGAAAATAGAAAAAGTATTATGTGACAGCAATGAACATTTATTTCTGTGAACCTCAAACAACTTTAACAATTTTCTCAATGCTACAATAGAAAACATAGTTCTTAGCAGAGAAAAACCACCTTGAAGTTGCTCATGCAAAATGCCTATTAGAGCTTATGTTATGGTAGACTGGTTAATCAAATCAAAGTACATTTTTTTCTAACTAGAGAGTACAATAAAATAACTCATTCATAACCTTCTAATTTGTAGATCATCTCCACTTATGAAACATGACCCTAAGAATTGCAATTCTATCAAGATGCAATTTGAACAAATGTACGATCACTTCAACAACAGCTGTGGTACTATAAAAAGCATTCCGAATGACTTTGAGCAATGGTAATGACATTGTCGTTGTGGTTCCCCCCTTCAGAAGGAGGTTCCTGAAGGTTCCTCAGTCCTGGAGAACTCACTCCTTGGCAACAGAGGTGAAATCCAGTACCTGGGCAAGAATCCAAGGAAAATCCCTTGACAGAAAAAGCTGATACATCTGGAAAGGCCTAGTAAGATCCCCTACAGAAAATAATATTGGAACTCTATACAGTTGTTGTTTTTTTTCAAAAGGAGAAAACAAAAGCAGTCCCATAGCATGAAATATTCCCCATGGATCCATTCCCAGCATGGAAATTTCAGCTCAATGTGATTAAGGACCAAGCCTGAACTGGCTTCACTTTCAGATAGTGAAAATGAACCAGAAATGCCTCAGCTACCAAAAGCATCTTCAGGATTTGTCCTACAAGGTTAGGTTCTATCTACCTACCTACATATCTGCCTGCCTGCCTGCCTGCCTGCCTGCCTGCCTGCCTGCCTGCCTGCCTGCCTGCCTGCCTGCCTGCATATTCTTTTCTGGTCATAGACTCAGGGACTTGTACTTGCTAGGTAGTGTCCTACAACTTGAGCCATGCCCTTCCCAACCTTTTTGGCTTGTTTTATTTATTTATTTGTTTGTTTGTTTTGCCAGTCCTGGGCTTGAGCTCAGGGCCTGAGCACTGTCCTTGGACTTTCTCAAGGCTAGAGCTCTACCACTTGAGCCTCAGCACCACTTCCGGCTTTTTTCTATGTATGTTGTTCCGAGGAATCGAACCTGGGTCTTCATGCATGCTAGGCAAGCACTTTACCCACTCAGCCAAACTCCCGGCCGGCTCGTTTTATTTTTAAGATACTTAGATCATGTCCTTTGCTTTTTGCCTCAGCCACCCTCAGGCAACAGTCCTCCTACCTACACCTCCTGAGTAGCTAGTATTATAAATATTTACCCCATATCCAGCTCCAAACATTATCCTTTAGCTGTAAACCAACTGCTCCTTCACTAGCTGGTCCATTAAAAATGATGATTCCTAATTATGCAAAAACTACCTTGGATGATGTAGGTCTTGATGATCCTTTTCTAAACTCTCAAGCTTAATGTCTCTTTGGCTTTCTTTCTGTCTTCCCTGAGAATTTGCTTCTGCCAAGTCACAGATGTGACGTTGGTCAGCCTAAAATGTCCTCTGAAACGGGAGAGTGAGGATCCAGAACAACAATCTGACATCTCAGAGACAAGTTCTACAACTTGGCTGGCTTTCGAGCTCTGAGGGTGTAGCTTGTATTTCATCTGAGTTTGAGTCATGAGCTAAATAAACCTCCCTTCTTTATAACTCATCCAGCCTTCAGTCCTTTGTTGTAGCTACAGAAAATGGACTAATACACATGGTTTTAATATAGCCCTCTTTATATGGATACTGAAGCCTTTTAATGATGTTTAGTATTTGCATTTTCTATAATTTGTTAGTGGTCATTTTTATTCTCTATCTAGTTGAATATAGATAGATAGGTAGATAGATAGATAGATAGATAGATAGATAGATAGATAGATAGATGTACCAACATACCTGGCCCTTATGAACTCTTAATATTCTAAATATAGTATATATATAGCCTATGTGATATATATGATATGTCATATTTACCTATACATCGTATATATAGTAGTCTCAACTACTTAATATTGGCAAATCGTATTTTCATGCCAGCCCAGACAAAAATTAGTGAGACCATGACTTGAAAACAAACTGGTGTGCTGTCATCTCAATTATTTAGGAGATACAGGTCAGTGGATCAGAGTTTGAGGCCAGACCAAAATAAGTTAGAAATACCTTATTTAAAGAGGCAAACAAACAAAATCCACTAAACTAAAAGCAAAAGAATTGATGACTCAAGGGATAGAACACTGGCCTAACAAAGTGTGAATCCCTGAGTCTAATCCCCAGTACTGGGGGTGGGGAGTGGAGATTAAAAAAAAAAAACAATTTTAAGGCAGTCTTTGCTCAAAGCTTATATTGACTAGTCATCAAATGTGGTCTGAGCCTCAACTTTTGCTTTACCCCCATTTTCTTCTGGATTTTACCTTTTCCAAGGATAGAATCCCAAGCTGCCATTTTTCACAGGTATATTCCCCAGATTTAGTCACAGTCTTGGTCAGATATTCCTTCTCATGAAGAAGGAATCCAAGCTTCCATCCAAGCTTTAAGTAGTGGTTCTCAAAATGTGCTTCATAGACCCTTCTCTAAAGGTTGAGGAGTCCCCAAAACTCTCTTAAGATACTGTGAGATCCTCAAAATGATTTTCACTGCCATGCTAAGCAAGAAAGTATTTCCATTTTGTCAGTGTTGACATTGTACAGATGACACAAAATCCATGATGGATAACATGTATTATACCTGAGTATTAATTAAAGTTGAAGCATCAAGTGGTAAAAAGTAGTTGAATTCTTCTTCTCCTTGCAATCTCAGTTTAAAAAAAAAAATCCAGCTCCTCTTAAGAATATTCTTGCAGGGTACCAGTGGTGCACACCTGTAATCCTAGCTACTCAGCAGGCTAAGATCTGAAGACTGCAGTGTGAAGCCAGCATGGGCAGGAAAATCCATGAGATACTATCTCCAATTAATCACTAAGAAGTTAGAAGTGGAGTTGTGGATCAATGCCAGCCTTGAAAGACAAATCTAAGCAAGAACTTAAAACCCTGAGACCAAGTCCAGTACCAGTACACAACACACACACCCACACACACACACACACACACACACACACACACATACACAATCATCATCATCATTATCATCATCATCATCAGAAGGTCCTTGATGGGGGGCAAAAATTAACCACTAACTTTACTCAAACTTTACTCTTTACTTCAAGCTACTGGAACACAGAGTACAAATGAAATATTTATGGCATTCTAAGGTCAGACAATTGCCCAGAGGGAAAGTGCATGCATAGTTGATTGACATGCAAACTAAACTAAGACACTTTCTCAGAGGAAAATAGTTTCATTTGAAATAAAACCTAACAAAGTACAGATGTAGATATTGGCAGATAATTTTTTGCCAGTCCTGGGGCTTGAGCTCAGAACCTGGGCACTGTCCTTGGACACATTTTTGCTCAAGGATAGCGCTCTGCCACTTGAGCCACAGCACCACCTCCAGCATTTCCTGTGTATGTAGTATCAAAGAATTAAACCCAGGGCTTTATGCATACTAGATGAGCATGCTAACACTAGGCTATGCTCCCAGCCTTGGCAAAAATTTTTATAAAAACTAAGTAAGTCTGCCAAAAAAAGAAAAAAAACCTGATTGTATTTTTTTTGTCAATGACAACATTCAACTTTTCAAGTCAATATTAGGATTTTGTAACTGTTTTCATAAACTTGACAGCTTCCCAAAACTTAAACACTTCCTGATTAACTCACTTTTGGTGTTAACAAATATAATATTTTGATATTTTATAATAAAATATGTCAAAAATTAGAACATTTTAATAACTCAGTGATCCAATATTTTTTCAAGAGGCCAATACATGATGATACAAAATCACATAAAGGAAAATGATCTATTCAAACTAATGAATTTCAATGTACTAGAATATAAAATTTTCATTGATAACATGTCAGATTCCATATTGCAACTAACCTTTAATAAACAATTGTCAAGTTTAGTAGCAATAAAAAATTCACCCACGTGCTGGTGATTTACACTTGTAAGTCCCAAACTGAAGTCAACCAGGATAGGAAAATCTGTGAGACTCTTATCTACAACTAACCACCAAAAAGCAGGAGAAGGCTCAAATGGTAGAACACCAGTTTTGAGCAAAAAAACCTAAGGCACAGTATCCAAGCCCTGAGTTCAAGCTCCAGTGCCAGCATACACACACACACACACACACACACACACACACACACACCACACACACACATCGACAAGATTTCCCTCATATGCCTGACCTAAAAACATCACACTATAATATATCAAATGAAGAAGTAAACACAAGAATCCAGATTTTAAGCCAGACCTTTAAATTTTTTGGAAATCTGTAGAGCAACATGTCTTTTCAGTAATGTTGCTTGGGAACAAAATAGGGTATATTTTATTAAAGTTTTATTTATTTTAAAATGCAAGTTTACAAAATAAACACCCCAAATAAAATTATGAGTAATACAGTAATGAATATTTTTCTTAACATTCCTCAATTTTAATTTCTAATATTATAAATATCAACAGACAGAACACACATAAACAGAAGTTCTTTGAAAGTCTCATTATTTTTTTCCATATATCAATAATGGGACTCGAGTTCAGGATGTGGGTACTGTTCCTTAACTATTTTGTTCAAGGCTGGTATTCTACCACTTGAGACACGACTCCACTTCTGACTTTCTAGTGGAAAATTACCTTAACTATCTAAATATCTTAACTAGAGAGAAGAATCTCGCAGATTTTTCTTTCCCAGGCTGCCTTCAAACTACAAACCTCAGAGCTCAGCCTCCTGAGTAACTAGGATTACAGAAGTAAGCCACTGGCACCTTGGCCATCAGGATCCTTGGTAATTTTTAACACTGTAAAAGATTCTCCTACGAAAACCTGAGAGTCCTTGGAACTTTCTTTTGGTCTTCTCACTCTTTCCACTCTTCAGCACCTCAGGAATTAGTCTTTGGCTTTGCTGAAAATGGACATATTGACTACTGTGTATTAAATGCTGAAAATGCCCCTAAAGCTGATGTGTTAAAGACATGTTCCCCATCATACCACTGAGGAAATTAGGGACACATTTGGAGGAGGGGTGTAGTATGAGGTCACTGAAGGCATACCCTTAAAGGGATTGTATCATCCTTTATCCTTTACCCTTTTGTCTCCCTCCTTCCTGATTGCTCCCACTAACACATGCACCCACCATGACATGCCCACTTTACCAGAGGCCAAACCAAACCTTTAGTTGCACTTGAACCTCCAGAAATGGGGCATCTTCTCTGTTCTTTCTAAGAGTCCTGTGCCTGGTGTTTCCTTACAATGATACAAAGCTAACCAATACATCTGCTGACATTTTTCCCTAATTCTGGCATTAGTTGCTCTTCATCATCCCAACATAACTTTAAGGATATTTTGGCTTCCAAATGGCTTCTGAAGCTTCTTCCAGTGCCAGTATGTATGTGTTTGTGATCTGAGCCCTATCAACTCTCTTTCTGGACATTTAGGTTTCTCTTTCTTTAGTTCTACACCAAAAGGGCTATTTTAACTTTGGGAAGGATCTTTCCAGATTTTTTCCATATATTTTCATTGTAATTAATAGAAGGGTTACATTATATTCACCAGATAGAAGGTGCATTACTTCACAAACATTGATACCCTTTCTCATATCTTGGTCCCCATTTCCCTCTGCCCACCCCCACTCTTCATCTTGTTTTCCCCCTTCCCTATCCAACTTCAAATAACCAAATACACATATATACAATATATTAGATAACAAGGTGAAATACTGTAACAATATAAGATAACCAAGGGACAACAAAAGAGATGAGAGCTAACATACATTAGGACATTAAGGACAACAATCACTCATTATATGGCTTTTGTTTCTATATCCTGGAGGTCCTTTCGTTTAGCGTCATACTATATGGTCGTATGTATCTAGGTTTTGTTCTATTGTAAATCTCTGCTAGGAGATTTATCCAATCATCCAGAAACAAGGACATACTAAATCCACTAGCACAACAACGTTTATTGCAGCACTATTTACCATAGCAAAGATATGGTGCCAACCTAGATGCCCCTCAGTTGATTAGTGGATCAATAAGATGTGGTATTTATACACAATGGAATTCTATGCTGCTGTCAGAAAGAACGACATCGCCCCATTTTTAGGAAATGGAAAGACTTAGAAAAAAATCATATTAAGTGAAGTAAGCCAGACTCAAAGGAACACAGGCTCAATGGTTTCCCTCATTTGTCATAATCAGCAGATTTTTAAATTATTATTATTTGCCTCCAGGTTTAACATTCCTGGTAACTTGTTCACACAAACCAACTCACATCAAAAAAGAATTCCGATGTTTTATCCTCTCTCAAAACTCCTGATGGCAAGCTTTTTATCCCAACTTTTGAAAGTTGCCTTTTGTCTCCCATGCCACGCCTTCCTGAGGAGTTCCACTGAGGAGCTGGACAAGGGCTGTAGCCCTGTGCTGCGTTTCCTGGATGGCCTCTGATGACATTTTGTAGATGTCAACAGACCTTTCTGTAAAAGAACAGCCCCAGGTTGCCTGAGGCCAGCCACCTCAACAGAATCCCAGGCATCTGGCCAAGTGTCCTGAGAAACACAATCCAGCACCCAGAATCAACACCACCCCAACAGTAAGAAGGAAACAGGCAAAGTACATAGAACAACTCAGAGCTGTCCTGGGTTTTCTGAGTCATAGCACACCAGTGACCACTAGGGGAACTGAGAAGTTCTTCATGGTCAAGGGACAGGCTCAGTGTCCAGGTCTCTTCACACATGTGTGATCTTTCTCTGGTAGAAGAAGATTGCTCAGAGCACGAGCCCTTTGCCCTATAATTCTGGAGCTGTGGTTCTGATGCAAAAGTCACTGGAATCTTCTACCCCAAGCTAGTGCCTCCCCTAGGGATAGTTTGGTCAGTGTGACAGCATCTAGTGTGTAGATCAGGAGCACAAGAATTGTCAGTGCCTGGTTTTATCCTCGTTGTCAACCTCGAGCAGTAGTCGACTTCTCACGGAACCTGGGAGTAGGAGATTCAATTAGGATCTCTTTTCTCGCCCGCCTTCAGTGAGATTCTTTTGCTCTTCAGCTACACTTTGTGAGGAGCCAGACAATCACACACAATGGCTAACAACATTACCAACAAGACAGATCCTCCCTCCAGGAACTCCCGTGCATTCACTGGAATCTCAACACACTTGTAGTCAAGAAGTCTGATGTGGAAGCAATCTTCTTGAAGTATGGCAAAATTGTAGGCTGCTCTGTTCCTACAGGATTTGCCTTTGTGCAGTATGTTAATGAGAGAAATGCTCGGGCTACTGCAGCAGGAGAGGACGGCAGGATGATTGCAGGCCAGGTTTTAGATATTAATCTGGCTGCAGAGCCAACAGTGAATGGAGGAAAAGCAGGTGTGAAACCATCTGCAGTGGAGATGTACGGCTCAGTACCAGAACACCCTTCTCCACCCCCTCTACTCACTTTACTTGACTTGGACTATGACTTTCAGTGAGATTATTATGATAGGATGTAGAGTCACCCAGCACATGTGCCATTGCCACTGTCTGTTGCTCAAGCTGTGGTGCCCTCTAAACGTCAGCGCGTGTCAGGAACACCTCACACAAGGGCAAAGTGGCTTCAGTTCTAGGAGTGGTCAGTGAGGATCTTCTTCCAAGTCTGAAAAGTTGTAAGGACATGACCTTCAAGCCATTAAGAAGGTACGGAATCAGATTAAACAAAAAGTGGATCCTTTACTGGATAGCCTGGAAAAAAAAATTGAAAAGGAACAGAGAAAACAAGCAGACCTGTCCTTGTCATCTGCGGAAGAGGTGAAGAATGATAAATCACAAGAGGAAGAGAGCAGCAGCTCCCTGAAGAAAGAGGAGACTGATGTCAAGATGGAGCCTGGGGGTGGGGGGAGTGCAGATGACTCTGCTGAGGAGGGGGACCTACGCGATGATGATGATCATGAAGATGGGGGGAAGACCAGCTAGAGTTAATCAAGAATGATGAAAAAGAGGCTGAGGAAGGAGAGGATGTTGAAGATGACTCTTAAGCACATAGGAATCTTATCCCATTATTTCTTTTTTTTTTTTTTTTTTTTTTTTTTGCCAGTCCTGGGCTTGAGCTCAGGGCCTGAGCACTGTCCTTGGACTTTCTCAAGGCTAGAGCTCTACCCCTTGAGCCTCATCACCAATTCTGGCTTTTTTTCTATGTATGTGGTACCAAGGAATTGAACCCGGGTCTTCGTGCATGCTAGGCAGGCACTCTACCACTAGGCCAAATTCCCGGCATCCCATTATTTCTTTACCTAGCCCGTGTCTTAAAATCAAAATTTCAGGGGCCAGGATTTTGGCCTACTGCTTGCCTAGCATGCACAAAGACCTGGGTTCAATTCCTTCGTACCACATACATAGAAAAGTCAGAAATGGTGCTGTGGCTCAAGTGGTAGAGCACTAGCCTTGAGGAAAGCCCAAAGATAGTTTTCAGGCCCTGAGTTCAAGCCCCAGGGTTGATAGGCAAAGTAAAAATCAAAATTTCACCAGCTTCTCTCCCCTAGTGTCTTCAGCACAAGCTCACTGTTCTCTCTGTCCTTGTCCTTCCCATGTTCATTAATTCACACTGCCCTGCGCCTCGTTCCATTTTTGCTTCCTTTGATGCTCCTGATAGTTTGGTTAAGTCTTATCCTGTAATTTTTGCTTTTAATATTGATACCTCTTTATGACTTAACAATAAAAAAGATGTTTTTATTTTTGTTTTGTTTTGTTTTTAATCAACTGTCTCCAGACTAATCTCTTGTTCTACAGGGAGTGCAGTGCTTTCCATTCACACAAGATTTTTGTAGTTGCTTCACTAACATGCATTTAGTTGAAGCACCGGATAGCAGCTTTAAGTTAGAAATATGTGTGTCATACCCCTCGTGAGAGGGCTGTGTGGGGCGGTTCAAGCCAAGTGTAACAATGTGTTTTTGTGAACGAGTGGCATGTTAGATGCATCCTTTAGAAAAATAGTGTAACAGTATTAATATTTGTTTTCTAAAGTTGATACTGTGGGTTATGACAGATATGCCTGTTTCTCCTTTCAGTCCTGTCTATTTTGCTTCCACTGTTCTGTTGCTCTACCAGGACATGGGTATGGTTTAGGATCATTTGATCTTCCTCATCACTGACTCTTTGGGCATGATTATGGCCAGCCTCCCTTACCTTTCTCTGGTAGTGCCTATCTTCTCATTCTATTCTTCCTTTTTAATAAAAAATCGGATTTAGTACTTGCCTTGTCTATTATTACCCACTGAACTATCAACCTGCCTATTCCAAGAAAGTTTATCTCACATAAAGAGCCAATATTAGACCTTACCTTTTTCTTTAACCTTAGAGTCCTTGTCTTTTCTATGGAATATCTAATTGATTGATTAAATATCATTGTTGTTAAGGTAAAATTTCCTCCTTTTCATAATTTCCTATCTTCTTTACAATGGAATGTTTTATTATTGTTACTTATTGATCCTGACATTAGAATATGAATCTTTAACCAGTAAAATTAAAGTATTTTATGAACAATTCAAAAATTTGTGAATCTAATTACATGTAGCCCCTCCCTTAGTCTTAAAATTACATCCACATGTTGGAATTGTACCCTACATTTGCTTTGCCTCTTTTTTTGACTAATTTTTATCTTTACGTATTTGTACAAAGGAGTTTATGAATTTACTTCTTAGTCATTATCACCACTTTCAACAATCCTACCCACTCCTCCCGAACCACCCCTTCCCTCACTTTTCTTCATTTTGTAGGATGTGCATTGACTTTTTTACTGCATTGTCCTCCCTTCTTTTCTTCATTCTTCTACCCCCTTCCCTTGTCTACACCCTACCCCACTCAAGTTTTTTGGTGTTTATTTTGTTAAATTATGATTTTGAATTATGACTATACTGTTTGAGTTTTCCCCTGAATCCACTATATTTCAGTTAATACATTTGTATGTAATTGCATTATTGCCTTATTTTAAATTCTCAATAATATTTTAAAGAAGGTGCATATAGACACATTCACATTATATATATATACAATGTGTATATGAATACACATTACATATAATTATATATGGTACATGTAATTATACTAATATATCATTAATATATTAGTAAATACATAACTATATAAAATTAATATATTTATATTACACATAATTATTTCTGTTAAGAAATATGCCATCAGTCTATAAGTAATGTCCTCCAGAGTTATTTCATGATTTTCTCATATACATATATATATATATTTTTTTAATTTGGTCTGCTTCAGTGTAGCTCACTGATATTCTTGGATTTCAATATTGTTAGGTTGGCAATGTCAGTAGGTTTTTTTTTTATTAATTGCTTCTTCTGCCCCATTATCTATTCTCTATACCCCCACCTCTCACACTCACAATACACACTAATGTTAGTTCATTTGATATGGTCCCTGATGTCTCAGATGTTCTTTCAGCTTTATTTATTATTGTTCTTAGCTTTTCTAACTTTTCTCCATGTTCATTGGACCCTTCCGGCTATTAGGTAGGTCATTTCAATTATTTAAATCATTTCTGACAAATATTTTTCAATCCTATCATTCCTAGAATTCCTTTTATTATTTTCTACTTTTCTGAAAAATCCCATTAATTTACCCAAATTATGCGTCTTTCCCATTAACTTTTTCCCCACATATTTATAATAGCTCTTGTTAAGTCCACGTCTGCTAATCACAACCTCAGAGCCATACATGAATCTAACTTATTTAAATTCTGGTTTTGGTCATATTTTCCTACTTCATCTCATAAGCTTTGGGTTTTTTTTTGCCAGTCTGGGCTTTCTCAAGGCTAGAGCTCTACCACTTGAGACTCAGTACCATTTCTGGCTTTTTTCTGTGTATGTGGTACCAAGGAATCGAACCCAGGCCTTCATGCATGCTAGGCAAGCACTCTACCACTAGGCCAAACTCCCAGCCCCAAACTGTATTTTTTTTAATTGTGTGCAAAGAGATCATTGAAGCAGAAAAAAAGATGCTAAGATCCTAAAACATAGACCCTAGAACATAGTCAGGGTGCTGGAGTGAGGGTAGACAACAGGGAACCCACTTAGCTTATGTGCAGCCTTTGTGGGCAGCTCAATAGGTAGGAGTCAAGGCGGATGTTCTGAGCGGGAGGGAATGAGGTCCACGCAGCAGCACCAGGACCCTGAGCATCATGAAGACTCCAGAAAGCAGTTTCTTCATTTTCTTCTTAATTTAGAAACCATTTAAATGCCTACTACCAAGCAGAAAATGATGATGTTAACCATGGAAGAATCAATCGTAGGCACCAATTTAAAAAGCAATTCTAAAACAAAATATTTGACATATAATGACAATTTTTTTAAAAAATCAAGTATCATTTGTGTTAAGTATATAACAAATTGCTTGAAAGGACAACCTAAGTCATTGGAAGCAAAATCTCAGAAGTAACAATCCTTTATCTTAGCTTACAAAGGAAAATGTAAAACAGGAAGTGGTCATCTGTCTTCTTCTTCCCTGAGGCCCAAATTAAAAGGAACTGAATTAAGACTTTTGACTGTCCAGGCTGTAAAGGGATATCTGAAATGGAGGTAGAGGGAACACCTTAGAAAAACCCAGCCACAGAATGGTCTGGCTCTGCCCACAGGTTTCTCACTGACTGACAGTAAATCTGGAACTGAAAAAGCAGTGGCATTTTCCCTCTAGGACCATAAAAATTCAGAAATGATCAACCATCTTGAGCTACATGGCGACCAAAGTGCTTTTCAGTCCTCTAACTTTGTAATTTCTACATTCAAAATATTAAGAACTTAACATTTTTTATAATCGTTTTCTAACATACAGAAACCACACACACACTGGAAATTTTCTTTCTACCATTATCCCTTTATTTCTCTTCATGACACAAAGCTGAGATTTTGGTATGTCAACTGACATCCAGGAATAGGTCATGTCTTCTTTCAAATTGCCAGGTGTCCCTGTGCTGGAGAGATTCACTGAGCAGAACTGCAGAGGAAAAAGACAGTATGCCAAAAAAGAAAGGAAGGAAGAAAGGGAGGGAGGGAGGAAAGCAGGGAGGGAGGGAGGGGAAAAAATGCACGAGAGTAGGGGTAGACCTTAGAGAAAGTAGGACTACAGAAGAAAATTCACCAAAAAAATCGGCAGGAAACAAGTATTTAGGGTGAGAAATTAAGAATCTTCGAAGTCATTTGCGTGTGTGCACATGCACACATTTGTGTGTATGTGTGTGTGTATTTAGGGATGCTAAATTCTATGCTATCTAATCAAAAGATATTTGACCATAGAAATCAGGAATGTTATTGTGGGTTGAGGATGCAGCCCAGTGATTCAATACTAGCACACATGCACACATGTGGCCCCCCCCCACACACACCTATACATGCACACACTCATACTCACACTTCCATAAAGTCCAAATCCTTGTGAAGAAATCATCCCCCTCTACCAGAAATGTAGAAGGGTTTGGGATATGACCCATGTGTACATTCATTCAGAATACAAATTAACCAGTGAACTGAAAGAAAGCCTCCCGATTTCTTATCCCCCCAACTTGTCCAGAAATGAGTACTGGGATTCTTTCTGAGGACTGTCTTTACCCTTTTGTTGGAATATGCCTTTTTTCAGCCAGAGAAGAGACAGCAATCAAGGCAGGAATTATGAATGCTCTGCTACAGATCTACATTAAAAATTCATGGAACTCATCTCTACTTTCACCTGAGGCACTAGGACAGACACCTGATGGATGGAGAGAGCTTGTTCAAAGTCTCCCCTAATCTGCTCAGAAATGCAAGGTGCATTGAACTTCTCAGTGCTCAGCTTGTGGAGATAGAAGACCCATCTGGAGAACTCCCTGCAGTGCCTGGATCCTGGTCGCTGAAGGTCTGAAATACAGGCCTCTAGGAGAGAGGAGAAAGAAACCTGTTTTCTATTTCAGACTCCTGGCTCAAAGGCAGAGGGGAAAAATAATCACCAGAAAAGCAATTTAGGTTGAATGGTTTACAAAGTGAGATGGATCAAAGGTTAAACACATACAATTTAAATGGAGAGAATAGGGAATTTTCAGCTTGGTTGAGTAAATATGCCCATACAGGCACCTGGCCTGTACTCCAGATACCTGCTGCCTGATCCCCCTAGGTGGCTCAAGCCATTCCTGTCCCCTTGATGGCCTTCAGCTTTTCTTCAGATCCTGTCTCTTTCCCTTTTCTTCTTCAGAAAGCAAGCCAGCCATTCAACTGTGAAAGTCACAACAGTGGGCACAGCCTAGAAACTTCCTCTCCCTCGCTCCATCTCTAATCCTTTCCAGTTCCTAAGTAGTTCAGTTCTCTGTCCTCAGCGTACAGCCTGCCGACATCTGCTGGTTTTTCTGCAACCTCTTCCCCTTAGCCTATTCAGTATATGTATTTGTGTGTGTGTGTGTGTGTGTGTGTGTGTGTGTATGTGTGTGTATGTGTGTACATATACATATACACACATATATAGGCATGATATATAATAACATAGTACATACTGTATATTGATATGCATACATACATACCATCGTGTGTACATATATTTATATCTAATGGCATATATGTATACATGCATATGTACACACGCACACATAGACATGTACATGTACACTATATGTGTACATACATACTATTTTATTAGCACATAGAAATAGTATGAGAGTCTGTGAAAAATCCCTATTCACAGTATATTCAGAACAAGTTCCTTCTTGCATTATGTTCTCTTAATGTCTTCTCATTCAGTGGTGGGTTTTGTAATGCTATTTTTAAATAGATATTGATAATACATCATATATATTATATATAAAAGCTATGCCACATGTTTTCTACCTTTTGCATTAGTATTTGTTCAAGTACCTAACTCTATGTCCCACACTTAAGATCTGTCATAAGAATATTTTAATGAATAAATGAGTAACAGAAATAGAGATAAAAATCTCTAAAGCAGGGCTGAGAGTTTGGCCTAGTGGTTAAAGTGCTTGCCTAACATGCATGAATACCCGGGTTCGATTCCTCGGTACCACATACATAGAAAAAAAGCCGGACGTGGTGCTGAAGTTCAAGTGGTAGAGCTCTAGCCTTGAGAAAGTCCAAGGACAGTGCTCAGGCCCTGAGCTCAAGCCCAGGACAGGCAAAAAAAAAAAAAAAAAAAAAAAAAATCTCTAAAGCAAAGTTAAATGTCATCTCTAGTCAAATTAATTATAATTTATACTTTTTCTTTTTTTAAATAATTTTGTTAAATTTCAGTGTATAGAGGGATTACACTTATAGTCACCAGATAGAAGGTACATTACTTCTTACACATTAATATCCCTTCTTACGTTTTTGACCCCATTTCCCTCCCCTACCCCCTAATTTGTATTTTTATGTATTTTATTATGTAACTTTAGTAACTTAGTGATTGTAATTTGTATCTCTCTCCTACCCATCTCATACTGGAAGTAGTGATACATACACTTAAACCCCAGTGGCTTTTCATATTAAACAGTATCAAGCCAAGTATACCTCTGTGTTTAGGAAATTGGTTTCACCTAAATGTACCCTTTCATCTTTGGAAATTGTAAGCTTTAGAGCTAAATTCTGCCTTCTATGTAACTGTCCCTACCAGCTATCTTTTGGAAATACTATAATTGTGACCATCACATCTGCTTCCAATTGCTGATGAATAGTTTCCTTATTCTTATACCATAAAACCAAGAATAATTGGTCAATTCAACCAGCATGTCTCTCAGCCTCTCTCTCACTCTCATCTGTCTCTTTAATATATTGTATTGGTCCCAGGGTTTGAACTCAAAGGTCACCTCTCCTAACAATTCAGCATCATGAACATCTTCCCATGGCTAGGCCTCCCCAATAAGCTTTGCTAATGGCTGCTTCGATGAATAAAGGAAGGATCTCTGAGACTTCCCTCTGTGCTTTCCAAAGCTTTTAGTCCTGTCTGATAAATCTCAACAATTACTTATTTACACACTCTTCTTTTCCTTCATCAAGTTTTACCACCTATAGGAGGGAGCACATTATGGTTATAATGACTCAGAACAAGGCCCCTCATACTTCAATTCAAAATCAGGCACAGTTGGGTGGCCATGGCTCTCGCCTGTAATCCTAGTTACACAGGAGACTGAGATCTGAGGATCACGGCTCAAAGCCAGCCCAGGCATGAAAGTCCATGAGACTCATCACCAATTAACCACCAGAAAACTGGAAGTGGCACTGTGGCTCAAGTGGTAGAGTGCTAGCCTTGAGCTGAAGAGCTCTGGGACAGTACCCAGGCCCACAGAGTTCCAGCCCCACGACCACCACCAACAACAACAAAAAAATCAGACTCAGTAGGTCTAGGACCACATTTGCTATGTGCATTTTGAATAAGAAGGATCTGTGATATTATAGGATGCACACGAAAGCAACTGTTTTTGAAGGCCTCTCAAATTTAGTTGAAGAAATTACTACCCAGGTCAAATTCAGCTTTCAACACCAGACACTTTTTGTGTGTGTGTGTGTGTGGTTTGGAGCTTAAACTTAGAGCCTGGATAATGTCCTATTTTTTACTCAAGGCTAGCACACTCTATCATTTTGTGCAACAATGCCACTTCTGGGTTTTAGGTGGCAAACTGGAGATAAGAACCTCACAGACTTTCCTGCTCAAGCTGGCTTAGAACCATGATCCTGAGTTCTCAGCTCCCTGGGTTGCTAGGATCACGGGTGTGAACCACCAGCACCCAGTTCAACAGATGCTTTCTTTAAAAGACACATATTATGTGTCATATTATGTAACTGTAACCCCTCTATACATCCATAACAATAAAAAATAAGAAAAGATACCTATTCACTAACTAGGAGCAGTAAGAGCACAGGATTCCCATTCTCCAGACTACTGTTACAGCTTCAGGCCATCTTCAGTGTAGCTATACTCTGTGGGGCCACAGTGGTTGATGACAGGTATTCCTCATGCATGGTTTCTGGTAGTGTCCATTGTCTGGTGTTGAAAGCTGAATTTGAACTTCCTCTCTGTTCTCACTACCATTTCCACTCCCCACCTAGATATCAAAACCAGCAAAAGGAAGTGAGGAAGTCATAAAAGAAACTCTAAATTCAGAGTGACTGGCCTCATTCCCTTGGAGAAGTAGATGCTAAGCAGTGTTGAACACGACAGGCTGGGTTTGTTAAGCTGAATGAATCCATGAACACAAAGTTTGACATACAGCACTTCTCCAGTCCTCCATGACACCATGCCCCGTTTGTTTCTGGCTTCTTGTGTTGACTTGGACCTGTGGGGAAGCCCTTCCTTTCCTAGCATGATTCACTTTTGCTAAACAGCAAGCTCTGCTACCCCCAAGGGCTGATCTCTGGATTGAAAATTGGAATTGCGTTACACCTGTGTTTATTCCTCGGCTTCCTCCTTCCTTCCTCTCTATTTGCAGGACAGGCAAATAGAGGCCTGACTGAACCTGGGACTCTCCTGACCCCATGTTCATCCTCCCACAAAGTGTCCACAGGATAAACCTGGTGGTGTAAACACACTAAGTGTGAGACAGTGACACTGATAAACAGAAAGAACCTTGGAAGTGCCAGGTACTTGAGCACAGAGACATTCCTGTAGGCTCAGCCAATAATTGTTCTAAGTACTCTTTCTCCTTAAGATTACAGTAACGAGCTGGGTGGGGGGATGAATTCCTGTAATCTCAACAGGAATGAGGCTGAAGCAGGAAGAGCAAGAGTTTAAGAGCAGCGTGGGCTGCATAGCAAGACCGTCTCAAAACAAATGTAATACACTAAGGAAGCAGGGGTTTAGCACTCAGTATTTTTCATCTTTTCACACACTATAATTAAACAAATTATGGGTATTTGCTAGTGCAAATGCTAGCTCTACCTTCGCTTAAGATCTCTAAATGGTGAATGAGATCCTGAGCCAGTCTAGGCAGATCACTGTCCAGGTTGAGGCCAGTCACAAACGAGGATTCCTAAGAAATAGAAAAATATATTTGAAACTGTAAAGCAAAGCTCATAAGGGGCAGCACAGACCCGCTCTGAACATAGTCAAACGTGAGATCTGCCAGATGCCCTTTGGGGTTGTCTATATCCTGTCACATGTTGTTACATTGGGTGGGTATTCCAGTCTTGGGGCTTGAACTCAGGGCCTAGAACTGTCCTTGGACATTTTTGCTCACTGCTAATTCTCTACCACTTGATCCATGACTCTACTTGTGGCTTTTTGGTGGTTCCACAAACTTTCCTTCCCAGGCTAGTTCCCAGCTACAATGCTCAGATCCCAGCCACTTGTGTAGCTAGAGTTACGGGCATGAGAACTGGGCACCTGGCTTACTTCAGTCCTTCTTACATGTGATTCAAGTGGATCATAAATTTCTGCCTCCATCTCGATCTGACGCTTTTGATGAGAGAGAGATAATGAGTGTGAGAGATGAAAGGAAAGGGATTTTCACTCCCCTTTTTAAAGCAGGCAGTATATTCATGATATACGACACAGATTTACTGAGCAGTATGTGGAGTAAGTCTGAATTGGGCCCTAAAGCTATAACAGAGACACTGACCTGGTGACTGGACTTGTTCAAGTTATGTCAAGTGGGGAAAAGATAATAAGCAAGTAAATGAACAAATGAACCAGGTGATCTCCCAAGACAAATGCTAGGAAGGAAACAAGATGATTTTTTTTGTTTATTTTGCTACTTTTTTTTTTTTAATTTTCGTGATAGGGAGTTGAAGGTGACCTGGGACAGAGTGGTCCAGTGATATTTTTTCTGTAAGATACCTAGGATTTCCTGAACTAGAATGAGCTATCACTCTACCACTTGAGCCACATCTCCACTTCCCACTTTTTGCTGGTTAACTCGAAATGAGACTCTCAGATGTTTCTGCCTCGTCTGCCTTTGAACCTTGATTCTCAGCCTCCTGAGGAACTAAGATTACAAGTGTGAGACCCCAGTAACTAGCCTGAGTTTGTATCTTTAAGAAACTAAAAGAAGGGGGGGCCGGGAGTTTGGCCTAGTGGTTAAAGTGCTTGCCTAGCATGCATGAAGGCCCGGGTTCGATTCCTCGGTACCACATACATAGAAAAAAGCCGGAAGTGGTGCTGAGGCTCAAGTGGTAGAGCTCTAGCCTTGAGAAAGTCCAAGGACAGTGCTCAGGCCCTGAGCTCAAGCCCAGGACTGGCAAAAAAAAAAAAGAAACTAAAAGAAGGTTGTATGCCTAGAGAAGTGGAATGCGAAATGATAGGATAAGGCTTGGAACAATGTGTTGTCTCAAAGGTGAAGGGGACAATTTAGGATGATTTGAGAATATGTGTGATGTTGCCTCATCAGTCAGACAATCAGGACCATGGGTCAGGAGCTTGTCTCCTCTATTTGTGCTAGGAAACTTGTGCATCGCTAGGATAGACTACCTAACAGAGCAACTTAAAAAGGAACATTTATAGCCAGCACATTGATAGGTTGTGCCTGTAATCCTAGCTACTCTTGAGGCTGATAGCTGAGGATCACGGTTCAAAACCAGTCTGGAAAGAAAGTCCATGAGACTTACATCTCCAATTAATCATAGAAAAAGTGACAAACGGAGTTGTGACTCCAAGTGGTAGAGTGCTAGTCTTGAGCAAAAGAAAGTTAGGGACAATGCCCAAGCCCTGAGTTCAAGCCCCAGGACTAACACACACACACAGACACATACACACATACACACACACACACACACACACACACACACTCATGAGGATTTATGTGGGCTCACAGTTACAGAGATCTTGGCTTCTTTGTGTCTGGATTTGTGATGAGACAGGACTGATTGAGAAGCACCCATGCATAGAGAAGGGAGCTCACCTTATAGCACACCAAAGGCACACTGACAAAGGACTGGGCATCTGGTATGCACTAAAAGGCCTGCCCCCTTTCACTGGCCTACTTCCTCCAGCAAGGTCCCACCTCCTTCAGTTTCTACTTCTCCTAAATAGCATGACCACCTGGAAATGAAACATACCATGCACCAATCTGTAGGGGACATTTCCTATTCAAACTACTTCAGTCCCCCTCCACAGACATGCAGGTCATTCGAGGGCCCCCTCCAGTTTTGTAAAATAATGTATTCTGGGGCCGGGAGTTTGGACTAGTGGTAGAGTACTTGTCTAACATGTATAAAGACCCGAGTTTGATTCCCTGGGTACCACCTACATAGAAAAAAGCTGGAGGTGGTGCTGCAGTTCACATGGTACAGTTCTAGCCTTGAGAAAGTCCAAGGACAGTGCTTAGACCCTGAGTTCAAGCCCAAAGACTGGCCAAAAATAAGAGAATGTATTCTGTCTCATGACAGGTTTCCTAGAAGCAGTCTCCAAATAAGAATTCCCAGGCCTGTGACTTGTTACAAAAGTTCACCCTGAGAGGAGGGTGCCAGTAGAGGAGGATGGTACCATTGAAGGTGAGCAACTGGGGGAGAGGGGAGGAGGCAATCCCAGACAGAGTCCTGAAGACCGAGCTACAGCATGCCCTTTTCCATCCCCACCTCTGGAGCCAGGAAGTAGTAAGGTTCCAAGTTGTGACAAATTGAGGTAAGAAAGTAAAACCTTCATGGTCTCATATCTGATAAAGATCAGCCCAGGATAATTCAGGACTTTTCATATCCTGAATGCAACCCTCCACAAAGAGTGGCCGGTGATAACACACACACACACACACACACACACACACACACACACACACACACGCACGCACGCACATGCATACACACATACTAACAGAATACTCTGTATGAATTCAGTTTCCTCACCTGTACAAAGAAGTCATCTCCAAATACATTTAATTTTTTCATCATAAGGCCTGGCATGTAGTCTGCACTCAGTAAATGTTCTTTTTTTTCCCTTAAATAATCAGGTATTGTGAAGCTCCAGTGCCAGACTAATGGCATATTCTCCCATTCATTGCTTTCTCCACACTCACAAGAGACCGTGGGGCTCCACTGGCTTCCCTGAGTGTAAGAGCTTTATAATAAGGTTGGTTGGCAAGTGGAGTATTATCCTCAAAACCTTCAAAGAGAAACACAACCACATTCCTGTGTAATTATACATAAAGGCATCCTTAAGAATCATTCTTCCCTCTAGGGCAGACTAAGAGTATTCTTAATAATAACGAAAGAAAGTCACTAGCTATCATAAATAGATTTAGAAACCACAGATGTCAAACCTGTTCAATCAATGCTTTATATTTGAATCTATTATGGGTGATAATAGACACACAGCTGCCTTGTAAGTTTGTTCTCCATTGTGTTTCACTAATCCTCAGCTGTAGAACCTTACATGCAATCTTGCTTCCTAATCACTGAGGCTTGGGCTCTCCTCCACAGAATTTTTTAAATCTTGATTAAAGGACAGAGAGCCAAAGAATCTCTATTTTTGTCCTCACTTGACACATTTAATCAGGCTCTTGGCTTTGTCGTCACTCAGTCCTCTCCCCCTGCATTCTGATCTGTTTCCAGGTTAGCTCATTTCTTTCTACCCATTAAAATATACCTGTAGTTGGATGAGATGGGGAGAACGATGGAAGAGGTGGAGATAATTCAAATGCATTGCATTCCTAAATTGATGTGCCCTAAAGAAAGTATGAATCAAAAGATACAGAGTAATCTTTTTTTCCATATATTTTTATTGTAATTAATAAAATAGTTACATTATATTCACCAGATAGAAGGTGCATTACTCCACAAACATTGATACCCTTTCTCATGTCTTGGTCCCCATTTCCCTTCCCTCACTCCCACCCATCATCTTGTTTTCCCCCCTTCCCTATCCGATTTCAAATAACCAAATACAAATATATACAATATATCAGATAACAAGGTGAAATATTGTAACAATATGAGATAACCAAGGGACAGCAAAAGAAATAAGACAAAACATGGTACATTAAGGACAACAATCACTCATTATATGGCTTTTGTGTCTATATTCTGGAGGTCCTTTCACTTAGCATCATCCTATATGGCCTTATGTATCTAGGTTTTGTTCTATTGCAAATATCTGCTAGGAGAGCCAAAGGTTGCTACTTATTATGACAAATGAGGGAAACCATTGAGCCTATGTTCCTTTGAGTCTGGCTTACTTCACTTAATATGATTTTTTTCTAAGTCTTTCCATTTCCTAACTAATGGGGGGGATGTCGTTTTATCTGACAGCAGCATAGTATTCCATTGGTATAAATACCACATCTTGTTGATCCACTCATCCACTGAGGGGCATCTAGGTTGGTTCCATATCTTTGCTATGGTAAATAGTGCTGCAATGAACATCATTGTGCTAGTAGATTTAGAATATCCTTGTTTCTGGATGGTTGGGTAAATGCCAAGTAGTGGAATTGCTGGGTCATAGGGGAGTTCTATGTTTAGTCTTTTGAGGAACTGCCATACTGCTTTCCATAGTGGTTGAACGAGTTTGCACTCCCACCAACAGTGTAGTAGTGATCCCTCCTGGCCACATCCCCTCCAGCATCTGTTGTCATTCGTTTTCCTGATCCTGGCCATTCTAGCTGGAGTGAGGTGGAATCTTAGAGTTGTTTTGATTTGCATTTCTTTTATGACCAGAGATGTTGAGCATTTCTTCATGTGTCTATAGGCCATTCTTATTTCTTCTTCAGAGAAGACTCTCTTTAAGTCTTTGGCCCATCTTTTGATGGGATGGTTGTTTCTTTGGAGATTAGTTTGGGAGTGATTCAATTTTTGAGCTGTTGGTATATTGTTGGTATGAGGCCTTTGTCTGTTGTATGGTTAATGAAGATTTCCCACTTTGTATTTTGTTGAGAAGTTTTGCATCAATATTCATCAAAGAAATGGGTCTATAATTCTCTTTCTTTGATGAATCTCTGTCTGGTTTGGGGATGAGGGTTATAGTGGCTTTGTAAAATGAGTTGAGCAAAGAGCCTTCGTTTTCAATTTCATTGAAGAGCTTTAGGAATATTGGTGTGAGCTTTGCTTTGAAGACCTTATAGAATTCAGCTGTGAATCCGTCTGGCCCTGGGCTTTATTTGGATGGAAGATCTCTTATTGCCATTTCTATTTCAGTGCTTGAAATAGGTCTGTTTAGTTGGATTAAGTCTTCGTGGTTCAGTGTGGGTATGTTAATATTGGCTAGGAATTCATCCATTTCATCTAGATTCTCAAATTTGTTGGCATAAAGGTTTGAAAAATATTCCCTCATGATGCTCTGGATCTTGGTAATTTCTATTGTGATATTACCATTCTCATCTGTGATTTTGTTTATTTGGGTGTGCTTCCTTCTACTGGGATTAGGGTTGGTTTGTTGCTCTTTTTCCAAGAGCTTAAGGTGCACCATTAAATTATTGGTTTGTGATTTTTCCAATTTGTTAATGTAGGCACTCAGAGCTATAAATTTTCCTCTGACTACTGCCTTTGCTGTGTCCCAAAGGAGTTGGTATTTTGTTTGCTCCTTTTTGTTAAATTTCATAAACTGTTGACTTTCTGTTCTGATCTCTTCAATGACCCATTGGTGATTCAACAATGTGTTGTTCAATCTCCATGAGTTACAGGGTTTTTGTTGATGGAGATTGGTGTTCAGTTCCAATTTGATGCCCTTGTGGTCTGAGAGAATGCAGCAAATAATTTCAGTGTTTCTGAATCTACACATTAATTCATTGAGTGTATATACTGATAGTGGGGCTCAAATTCAGGATATCTTTTCACTCGGGTTTTTCTTTTATGTGGGGGAAATGGCTTGGGACTGGACCTGGCTGAGATGGTGCCTGCCGCCCGGTTGGAAGGTGTGGCTGTGGTTGCATCCTCCCCTGGCCCTGCCCACCTTTGTACTGATTGGCTTCTGCATCCTATATTAGTCAAATGTACTTCCGCAATAAACAAGTTCTTGCCTTGACAAGTCTCCCTGGCATGTCTGATTGTCCTCCTTCCAGCGAGGGAGGGCTGGGTGCGGGCGGCCAGGAAGCCCTTTCCTTTCTCCACGTCTTGGTCCAGGCGTGTTTTCTCTATCCCTCTTGTGAGTAGGGAGGTATGAAGGACTAAAAACCTCAACATTATACCTGGTGTTCTTCCAGTTGAGTCACATCTCCAGTGTATCATTTTTCTGGTTATTTGGAAATGGAGTCTCTAAATTTTTTGCAGCTCTTGACTTCAAACCATGACCCTCAGATCTCAGCTTCCTAAGTTAATAAGATCAAAGAAGCATCATTTCCCAATTAAATTTTTGACATGTTTAAATTTTTTTGATGGAGGAGCCAGAAGTGTGACCTAGTGGTAGAGTGGCTGACTAGCATAAACAAAGCCCTGAGTTCCATTCCTCTGTACCACATACACAGAAAAAGCTGGAAGTGACACTGTGGCTGAAGTGACAAAAACATGAGAAGGGATATCAGTGTGGGAGAAGTAATTTACCTACTATCTGATGAATGTAACTGTAATCCCTATATACATTATCCCAACAATAAAATAATTTTTTAAAAGAGTATACAGGCTGGGAGCTTGGCCCAGTGCTAGAATGCTTGCCTAGCATGCACAAAGACCCAGGTTCGATTTCTCAGTACCACATACATAGAAAAGGCCAGAAATGGTGCTATGTCTCAAGTGGCAGAGTACTAGCCTTGAAGAAAAAGCCCAAGGACAGTGCTCAGGCCCTGAGTTCAAGCCCCAGGACTGGCAAAAATAAAGAGTATACAAAAAAGACTAGAAAACAGGAAATAATAGAACCTATTCAGAAAAGTAGAACAATATTTTTCAAAGACATGTCAAGTGAGAGGGAAGAAAAATGACATTATCAATTAATGAAGTCAAATACTTACTTACTATGTATTCCAGAGAAAAAGGAAAGAGAAAAGGGATTTAAAAAAAAGATTGTTTCTAGTTGAAGACATGAGTGTCTAGCTCATGAAGTAAAAAATGCAATGAATGATAAGACACAACAAATGGCATGTCATCATGAGGACTCAAGATTATCTAGGATCAATTAATACTAAAAGGCTCTGAAAACTTTCAAAGAAAATACATCACACAGAAATGTTCAAAAGAATGGCAAAAACACATGTTAAAGAGATTAGAGAAATGTTTTCAAATTTCTGGTCATTATTCTAATCTAGAATTCTATACTACATGTAACCATCTATCAGGTACACTGAGAAAATAAAGACATTTACAAACACAAACAGTTCAAATAAATAAACCTCCTGCGCATAAGCAATATGCTTCAATAAAAAAAGAGAGGAAATTTTGAGACCCAGAAAAAGTGCAATAGAAAAGCCAAGGAAATTCACAGATGAAGAGTGAATTAAAGATTCAGGATGACAACTGTGTATAAGCCTAGAGATCAACCACTTCAGATTTTAACAGAAAGATAAAAGGCTATAAAGGGAGTGCTCTAGAGAGGATAAAAACATAGAAGGGATGTGTTATGTGATGTTTGAAATTTGAAAAACTAATAAATAACATTATAGATGGATAAATGTGTTAAGAGAAAATTGGGAAAAGTGTATGGAAAACTAATCATAAGTAAATAGAAGTACTGTTAACTAGTAACTGTTAATTACTATGCAGTGTGTTTACTTGTATATTTATAGGCACATTGTATTTACCACAACACAGTGAGACCAATGGAACTATTCATAGCAGATCATAAAGGCTCATTAGCTATGATCAAATAAAATAATATTTTCCAAAATGAACTCCAAGAAATGGAAACAAGAGATTTTTTTTGTGCTTGTTTTCTTGCTCCTGTTTTTGTTGTCTTTTCTCTTTGTCTTGTTTCTTAGCTTATTTGTCTGTGGTAAGGGGGGCACAGAAAAGGTGAAACATAGGATGAACAAACACAGCAATGGTATTCACTAGAATCTTTTTTTTTGATTGGTAGCGAGTATTTATTCTTTTTTCCATATATTTTTCATTGTAATTAATAGAAGGGTTACATAACATTCACCAGATGGAAGGTGCATTATTTCACATACATTGATACCCTTTCTCATGTCTTGGTCCCCATTTCCCTCCCCCCCCATCTTGTTTTCCCCCTTTCCTATCCAATTTCAAATAACCAAATATGCATATATCCAATATATCAGATAACAAAGTAAAATACTGTAACAATATGAGATAACCAAGGGATAGCAAAAGAGATGAGAGATAACAGTACATTATGGAAAACAATCACTCATTATATGGCTTTTGTTTCTATATCCTAGAGGTCCTTTCATTTAGTGTCATACTGTATGGCCTTATGTATCTAGGTTTTGCTCTATTGCAAATCTCTGCTAGAAGAGTCCAAGGTTTCTACTGATTATGGCGAATGAGGGAAACCATTGAGCCTATGTTCCTTTGAGTCTGGCTTACTTCATTTAATATGATTTTTTCTAAGTCTTTCCATTTCCTAACAAATGGGGGAGGGGGGATGTTGTTCTTTCTGACAGCAGCATAGTATTCCATTGTGTATAAATACCACATCTTGTTGATCCACTCATCAACTGAGGGGCATCTAGGTTGGTTCCATATCTTTGCTATGGTAAATAGTGCTGCAATGAACATCATTGTGCTAGTAGATTTAGAATATCCATGTTTCTGGATGGTTGGGTAAATGCCAAGTAGTGGAATTGCTGGGTCATAGGGGAGCTCTATGTTTAGACTTTTGAGGAACTGCCATACTGCTTTCCATAGTGGTTGAACGAGTTTGCACTCCCACCAACAGTGTAGTAGTGATCCCTCCTGGCCACATCCCCTCCAGCATCTGTTGTTATTGGACTTCTTGATCCTGGCCATTCTAACTGGAGTGAAGTGGAATCTTAGAGTTGTTTTGATTTGCATTTCTTTTATGACCAGAGATGTTGAGCATTTCTTCATGTGTCTATAGGCCATTCTTATTTCTTCTTCAGAGAAGACTCCCTTTAAGTCTTTGGCCCATCTTTTGAATGGATGGTTGTTTCTTTGGAGATTAGTTTGGGAGTGATTCAATTTTTTGAACTGTTGATATATTTTAGATATGAGACCTTTGTCTGTTGTATGGTTAGTGAAGATCTTTTCCCATTCTGTAGGCTTCCTAATTAATTTACTAGCTATGTCCTTTGCCATACAGAAGCTCTGAAGTTTACTGCAGTCCCACTTATCCAGCCTTTCTCTGATTTGTTGTGATTCTTGGTCCTTATTAAGAAAGTTTCCACCTGTGCCAAGGAGGCCTAGTGTATCTCCTATTCCTTCCTGTAAAGTTTTCAGTGTGTCAGCTTTTACCTCCAGGTCTTTGATCCATTTGGAGTTAATTCTAGTACAGGGTGACAAAGAAGGAGCCAACTTTAGTTTTCTGCAGGTGCTTAACCAGTTCTGCCAGCACAACTTGTTGAAGAGACTGTCTTTCTTCCATTCTATTTTTTTGGCTCCCTTGTCAAAGATTAAGAGGCCATAGGTTTGTGGGTTAATATCTGGGTCCTCAGTTCTATTCCATTGGTCTTCAGGCCTGTTCTTGTGCCAGTACCAAGCTGTTTTGATGATTATAGCTCTGTAATAGAGTCTAAAGTTTGGTATTGAAATTCCTCCTGTGCTGTTCTTTCTGCTAAGAAATGTTTTTGCTATACGGGGTCTTTTATTGTTCCATATGAAATTTTGGATTGCCTCTTCTATTTCTTTAAAGAATGACATTGGGATATTGATGGGTATTGTGTTGAATTTGCAGATAGCCCTTGGCAAGATTATCATTTTCATGATGTTGATTCTTCCAATCCAAGAACATGGGAGATTTTTCCATTTTCTCAGTTCTGTTTTAATTTCCTTTTTCAGGGTTTTAAAGTTTTCATCAAAAAGGTCCTTTACATTCTTAGTTAAGCTAATACCTAGGTACTTTATTTTCTTTGAGGCTATTGCAAAAGGAGCTGCTTTCCTGATTGTTGCCTCATTCCTCTCACTGTTGGCCTAGAGGAAGGCAGTTGATTTTGAGGGTTAATTTTATACCCTGCTACCTTTCCAAAGTTTTGAATCAGCTCAAGGAGCTTGGGAGTGGAGTCTATAGGGTTCTTTAAATACAGAATTATGTCATCTGCAAAGAGAGAGAGTTTCACTTCCTCGTTCCCTATTTGGATCCCCTTTATGCTTGCTTCTTGCCTTATTGCTCTGCCTAGGAATTCTAATACTATGTTAAAGAGGAGTGTAGGGAGTGGGCATCCTTGTCTCATTCCTGATTTTAGAGGGAATGGCTTTAGCTTTTCGCCTTTAAGTATAATACTAGCTGTGGGTTTGTCATAGACTGCCTTTATTATACTGAGGAATATTCCATGGATTCCTAGTTTCTCCAGAGCTTTTAGCAAAAAGGGGTGTTGGATCTTGTCAAATGCCTTTTCTGCATCTATTGAGACAATCATGTGATTTTTGTCCTTGCTCCTGCTGATGTGTTGAATTATATTAATTGATTTGTGTATGTTGAACCAGCTTTGCTTCCCTGTGATGAATCCTGTTTGATCACAGTGTATAATTTTTTGATGAGTTGTTGTAGATGGTTGGCCAGTATTTTGTTGAGAAATTTTTTCACTAGAATCATATCTGGAAAGTGAACATACAACTTGTGGCTGGGGACAGGTGGGAAAATGCCAGAGAACAAGGGGAATGTACTGGTTACCTGACTTATTTAACTGTAACTCCTCTGTACATGACCTCTACAATAACAACACAATACATTTAAAGCAAAAAATAAATAAATAAAATACTATGCAGTGAAGGATATTTCTTAATTGGAATAAATAACTGTTGATTAAACAAAAGTTGTGGGGCCGGAAGTTTGGCCTAGTGGTTAAAGTGCTTGCCTAGCATGCATGAAGACCCGGGTTCGATTCCTCGGTGTCACATATAGCAAAAAGCTGGATGTGGTGCTGAGGCTCAAGTGGTAGAGCTCTAGCCTTGAGAAAGTCCAAGGACAGTGCTCAGGCCCTGAGCTCAAGCCCAGGACTGGCAAAAAAAAAAAAGTTGTGATCAGTTGCAGGCAGATCAGGGAGGAGATGTAGGAAAGAAGAAATTCAGAGAGGTAGATAAGGCAATGACATTCCCAGCTGTGTAGCAGCATGTATTATTTGTTCCACACTGAAAAAGATCTCATAGTAGATGAGTTGGATAGTAGTTACCAGAGGCTGGGATGCTTGGAAAGCTAGTGATAAAAATCATAAATAGGTAAGAGAAAAATATTTCAATAGATATGTTGCACAACGAAGTGACTACATTTGATCTTGTATTGTATTCTTGAAAAATGTCAAACGTAGTTGTTATGTACCATCATTACAAATATGTTTATATATATATATAAATCATATATATATATACATACACACATATCTATACATAAACATATGTATATATATATGCATACACACACACACACACACCCATGATGCAAGGCAACACATTTGTTAAGTGAATACATGAAGCCACTAAACCATTTAGTGGTTAAACCATTTTTAACTGTTTTAAATCATACTTAATTATTCCCAAAAGTGTGTGTATTTCTAAAACGGTATTGTGCATGGCAAAAACATATAATGTGATCTGTCAAATTTTTGCTTTGTTGGTTGGTTTTTAAGAAAGTGTCTTACTGTGAAGCTTGGGATAATCTCACACTCAAGATCCCTGCCCTGACCTCTTGAATGCTGGGATTACAGACTGTGCCACCATGCCTGATATGACTCTCAAATTTTTTAATGAATATTTTTAGGCAAAAGGGATATTATTTGAAATGTGAGAATCTCAGAAATAAAATCTAAAATTTAAATGTGGTTGTTTCTGGTGACGAGGTGGAAATGAAAAAGTGAAAACCTAAAGTTCATAATTTTATCCTGTTTTAGCACTATTTTTTTTCAGAATATATATTTTTTTAAAAAGGTTTCTTTAATAGACTTTCCAAAAAAGCATATAATGAAAGGAAAAGAATAATTCATTTTCATAACCCACTATCAACAAAAGCATAATTGCCCCTGTAAGAGATGGGCACTCACAAGAGTCACCAAAGAAACCATAGCCTACTTGGACACATTTTCTAAAGACTAAGCCAGTTTAGAACCAAAAGTCAAAACCTTACTCAGTTTACCAGAAAATAAAGATCCACATCAAATACATAAAGCATCAAGTGTACTTAAGATGCTAAAAAATGTACATATTTGTCTATTTCTATCCTCTTTGATCATTTTAGCACACACATATACCATCATCATCATCATCATCATCATCATCATGACACATTCACACTGACTAAAGATGAATATTCTTACTCTTTGGGTTATTGTGATTCAGAACAAATATAAATAAGTTGTTTCCCCGTCTTCTTTATAAGACTGCTAAGTAAATACAAGATGTTCAGTTAAATATGAATTCCAGATAAATATTTAGGATAAGTATGTCCCCAAAAGTACATGAGACATACTTACACTAAAAAATTTACTCATTTTCTATCTGAAATTAAAATTTGGGGGAGGGGGACTCTGTTTGTTTACTGACAACTCTATTTTAAGAGTTCCATATGTCCGTGCTCATCTCACATCTGTTTCTGAGATTGTCTGAACTACAGCTGCTATTTTCCATCCCTTGATCCCTTTTCCAAGAATTCTTTTTTGTTTGTTTGTTTTGCCTGTCACTGGAATGGCAAAACTTCCGTGTACCTGCATCAGGCCTCAGAAGAAATAATGCAGAGATGATTGGATACCTGACACTAAATTACAATGGGGCCACTAAAAAATTAGCTGATGCTTAACATAACACACTGCACATGACTTTGAATAAAATTAAAGCAAGGCTTCAGTGGAGTCCTCTCATGGGAAATTCCAGTTCCTGCCTTACTTTCCTTTGTGATCAACTAGTGTCCCATCTTCTTCCAGGTGATGAACATTCCCATGATTCCTTCAGAGCCCTCTCCTCTTTGACAGAAGCCCACAGGGCTGGATCCTACTCTTTCCTGCCATCAATCACTGCCAGGACTAAGGACCCCATATTCTTCAGCAACAGAGATATTCTGTGTATTGAATGTGAAGGAGATTGCGTGTATGCACACTTGTTAAGAGTTATTAAGTATATGCATAGAATGGATACATTTAATGTCATGTCAATGATAACTCAATAAGATTGATTTTTCAAAAAAAATACTCTAACAGTGCTTTCACTAAAGAATGAGTTAATTCATTTTGAGATTCCAAAATAACACCACAGAGATTTGAGCAGCATAGTCAGAATTTTGCATTCCTAGTTCAGACTTCCTCACTCTCTGGCCAACAGATGGAAACATGCCTCTGTTTATATCTTGTGGTGCTCTGGCCTCCAGTGGGTACCTTTTAATAACACACACATACATACATCTCAGAAAGAATACTATATTGTCCACCTAAATATATTATAGAAAGTAAAACTATTCTAACAACAACCCATGTGACTCAATGTGCACAAGGCAGAGGTTGGTAGAATAATTCAGCTAAAACCAAATCACTGAACTCTATGCAAATGTATTTGCAAAAAGATAACATTAGGGGCCAGGAGTTTGACCTACTGGTAGAGTGCTTGCCTAGCATGCACAAAGACCTGGGCTCAATTCCCTGGTTCCACATACATAGAAAAAGGCTGAAAGTAGTTCTGTTGCTCAAGTGGTAGAGCTCTAGCCTTGAGAAATCCCAAGGACAGTGCTCACGCCCTGAGTTCAAGCCAGGATTGGCAAAAACAAAAAGACATTAAATAGGGAATTATTAAATGAGAATGACCTCTGAACAGATGCAGGTAAAATGATGGTGGTGGACTTAGGGAATGCTAAATGTTGTTACTACCCAACAGAGGAAAAATTCCATTTCACTTCCAGCTCTCAATTGAAAAATAATTCTTCTTAAAAAAAAAAAAAAAGAATCAACTCAAAAACTCCTCCTTACTCTCCATCCCAGTAAACACAAACAGGACAGAGTTCAGCCAAGGAGACAGGAAGAACCTGAGCTCCACCCAAGAAAAGCCCCTTCTGGGGAAGGAATTATTCAGGACCAGGAATTCTACAGATGACAGGAGAAGGAAACAAACCTCTTAAGCAAAGTAGAGGTACTTCAAGATACCTTTTCAAAACCACGTTCAGAAACTCCAGCCACTTTCTGTAAGCCTTAATAAATAATTGTTTTGACAGAAACCAAACTAAGACACAACAAAGGGTCCTCAGGAGGCATCAGAAGAAGCAAAAGAAAGAAGGTGCCGGTCAGTGCTTAGTAATTGTAACAATGACAACTGTCATGGATGTTCAGCATTCACACTGCCACTAAACACACTGTACACATTTAATCCTAGTCTCTGAGCAAGGAAGACAAGTGAGGCAACTAAAGCTCAACGTCACATGGCAAGTGAGTAGTATGAACCCATTAGAATCCATCTCCACCTAATAGAAAATCCTCAATCCTGACCACTCGCGTCTCGTCTCTTGCTGCTTAAAGTGTGTTCAGCAAAACCAACACCTCCGGAGCATTATGCTATGGTGGGAACATGTGACAACTCAGGGCCACCTCCACATGTCTTGAATGTGTATTTCAACAAGACTTCTAGATGATGCTCTACAGCAGAGTTTGAAGGACTCTGTCCTGGCCCCTTTCAGAAGGCAGTTGCTTCCCTTAATCTTGTCTCATTATGACACATCACTGTTCCTTTACAAAAACATACATTAAATTAACTTCAAAATTGACTTCCTAGAATTTGTAATTATTTAAGTAACCTTATCTTTTGACCATCTGCACCACAAAGGAAACAATTACCAGAATGAAAAGAATAGTTAGGAGGGGCCAGGAGCATGGCCTAGTGGTAGAGTGCCTGCCTAACATACATGAAGCCCTGGGTTCGATTACTCAGTAACACATACGCAGAAAAAGCTGGAAGTAGCACTGTGGCTCAAGTGGTAGCCTTGAGCACAGAGAAGCACAGAGACAGTGTCCAGGCCCTGAGTTCCCCTGGGGGGGAAAAAAACAGAGTATAAGGAAAAATATCTGTCATCCACTATGAGAACAAATTAATATCCACCGTATATAAAGAACTCAAAAAAATTAAAAAGCAATTGAGTTAATAAATGATCAAATAAAGTGAACTAATGATTTTCAAAGGAAAAATTATCAAGGGCTAATAAGTATGTGTAAAATGTTCAACATCCTTAGCCATAAGGAAACAGAAGTCAAAATGACATTAATACCTCATCTTACCCCAGTCTGAATGGCCTTCCAAGTAAACAAACACAGTAAAGACTTTTGAGACTACAAATTATATATATATATATATATATATATATATACACATACCATGACCACTATGAAAATCAGAACAGAGATTTTTCAAAAAAACTAAAAATAGAATTACCATAAAGTCTTGGGCATATATCCAATGAAATATACATCAGCATACAACAGAGATACTTCCACACTTGTGTTTATAGTAGCACTGTTCATAATAGCAAACTGTGAACTCAACCTAGATGTCCATCAATTGATGACTGGATAAAGAAAATGTGGCTTTGTACACAATTGTCTATTACCCCACTTTAAAAAGGAATGAAACTATGTTGCTCCAGGAAAATGGATGGAAGTAGAAGTCATCATGGTAAGGCAGATTGAGATATATTGAGAGTATATATGGTTTACTCTCTCATATGTGGAATCTAGATATCTTGACTGTATCTAGAGATGTATGAAATATCATATATGGAATTTAGATCTAAAATAAAAAAAATAAATAAAAAGGCATGGCTTCTACTCGGGAAGCTGAGCTCTGTAGATCTAGGGTCAAAACCTGTCCAGGTAAAAAAGTCTATGAGACTCTTATCTCCAACTAATCTCAAGAAGGCAGAAGTGGTTCAAGGTGGTATAGGGCTAGTCTTGAGCATAAAACCTTAGAAACAACACCCAGGCCACGAGTTCAAGCGCTAGTACAGGCAGGTAGGCAGGCAGGCAGGCAGTCAAGAAGGAGAAGGGAAGGGGAGGGGAGAGGAGGGAAAGGGAATGGAAGGGAAGGGAAGGGAAGGGAAGGGAAGGGAAGGGAAGGGAAGGGAAGGGAAGGAGACTAATAAATTTGGGTATTGTGTCTTTTAACTTATTAAATTTTTATTATCTTTAAGCAGTTGGACAAAAGTAGTTCAACATTTATGAGTACAATGCACCTTGCCTTTTAAACACTTTGTCAAAATAAATAAATAATTACTTAGTTCAGTTAGGGTCTTTCAGGCTACTGAGACTAGGCAACCCCGGTTACTTTTTTTTTTCTTCCAGTCCTGGGCCTGAGCACTGTCCTTGGACTTTCTCAAAGCTAGAGCTCTACCACTTGAACCTCAGCACCACGTCCGGCTTTTTTCTATGTATGTGGTACCGAGGAATCGAACCTGGGTCTTTGTGCATGCTAGGCAAGCACTCTGCCACTAGGCCAAACTCCCGCCCTGCCCCCCTCCCCCCCTCCCCATTACTTTTTACTTACAGTTTTAAATGTTTCCACCAGACATCCGTATCTTCTGATGAACCTATCTTTTCCCTACATTTTCTCTCTCCCTGCCTCTTTTTCTTCCTTTCTTTTCTTTTTAATTTGTTTTTTGATTAACTACTTTACTGAAGTGTCATCTTCATGCAATATGATTCACCCATCAAATTTACAATCCAAGGTCAGAAAAGTCTCCACCTCCAAAATAACCAGAAAAAACACTTGGCTAGCAGTAAGGGCTCAAATGGTATACTACAAGCCAAGCAAGTCGAGTGAGCATAAGGCCCTGAATTTAAATCTGAGAACTGGCAAAAAATAAAATAAAATAAAACAAGTACAGCTCTTCAGCTATTTCAAAATCAGAAACTGGAGAATTACATACAAAGTCAACTAGAGGTAAAACATGAGATCCTATGTAGAAAATATACAAAGAAAAGACTGAGGTTGTATAGTTGATTAGCAAGTACAAGACCCTGAGTTCAAACCCCCAGTACTGCCAAAATGTACAATTCAATGATTTAAATGAATTTTCTGATTATGCATTACTATTATAATCCACTTTTAGGATGTTTTTAATATTCCATCCTGATCTATCATGCCCATTAACAGTTATTCTGCATCCCCCTCACATGGTTCTGATCTGTCTATTCTGAACATCTTATACAATTAGGAACCTGCTATGTCAGGTCTTGTTTTCTGGCTTTTCTCATGGATGTCATCTTTTGGAGTTCTAATCAATCTGAAGACACATCTATACTTAATTCTTTACCAGGTTGAATAGTTCTCCATTACATGGAGAATATAATTCCCTGTCTATGGGGTTGTGGTTTAGAAAATTATTGTTATGCCAGTCCTGTGGCTTGAATTGCTCAAAGCTTGTATTCTACCACTTAAGCCATAGCTCCACTTCTGGCTTTTGGTGGTTGGTTGGAGATAAGATTCTCACAGACTTTCCTGCCCAGGCTGGCTTCAAAGTGTAATCCTCAGAACTCAGTCCCTTGAATAGCTAGAATTGCAGATGAGAGCCACCAACACCTGCTTGTTTAGCAAATTTGGGGTGAAAAATTGAAGCCTTCATAATTACCTTTACAAATGATTCCAATGTTTTACATACTTGCATTGGATTTACTATAAAAATATTTAAATAACATTAGTTTCAATATTTATTGGACACCTACAAAGAACTTTGTAAACCTGCCCTTTTGCCAAACAGTCCCTAGATAACCAAAAAAGAAGAAAAGCAAACTGAACCAGGAAAGAAAAAAATCAAGACCAGAATTTCCTGGCTGCCAAAGTCCAAAGGTCTTCAACAGGGCCTGGCATATCAGAGGTGCTTAAGAGATCCATGAGTGAATGAGTGGACATGTTCTGGCTTTACTACATACAATCTGAGTAACTGAAGCAGGACAGAGTCCAGTGACAAAATTTGCTCTCTCCTTGGGAGTCAATATTAAGATCTATTTCCTACAGGTTCAGAAGGCATGTTGATTGTCTTTCCCACGTTCCTTTGTGAACAGGGACATTTTTCCCACAAACCCAACCATTAAACACAAATAAAATGGCTGTGTTTGCCAGATGGAGGTGGCTCATGCCTGTAATTCTAGCCACTTTGGAGGCAGAGTTTTGTGTATGGACAAGCAAAGCCAAGGCAGCAAAGTTCATGATACTCCAATTAACTACCACAAAAGCTAAAAGTGAAGCTGCAGATCAAGTGGTAGAGTCCTACCCTTCAGTTAAAAAAAAGTCAGGGACAGTTCTAGAACAATTGAAAAGTATCTCAGTTGCTCAACTAAACATATTCCTTTCCTATGCTACCTGGCTGTGGAGGCCAGCAGGTTACCTAGGGTCTCAAAAGGATAAAGTTCCATCACTGAAAGCACCAATATACTTGATGCATGGTCATTGATGTTTCCACCTGGAGATTATTTATATTGCTTCATTGACATTTCATTAACACAGGTGGAAAGTGCTACTACATCTGCAGTCTTGGGAAGAAGAGCCAGAAAAGGTTGATGAATAGCACCCAACCCCTCCCAGTGCCTGAACAAGCTAAAGTAGAGTGAGACTGTATTCCCACTCTCAGGTGACACGTGTACCTTCATGTCACTGGTAGACATCACACACACACACACACACACACACACACACACACACACACACACACACACACACAGAGAGCTGTCACATACTCTTCCCCCAAGATGTGTTCATTCCAGTTGGGGAAGGCAAAGATTACCTCCAGAAGATGTCCAGAGAAAACAGCATTGAAAACTACGATCACCCAAAAGAATTTCCTGCTCTCAGCTTGTGCCAAATGAGAGCAATTATGTGGCTGTGTGGTATCATGAGAGATAAATTCTCCTTGTGTTTCTGTCCATGCCTGGCATGAACAAGTTTTATGGCCATTTTCAGCTTCCCAAACATTCAAGAATTCTTTTTTTGTTATTGTTCTACAACTAACCAAACCCAGCCTAGAGCCACAAGAAGTGTCCTACCTTCCCGTACGCTGCCCTCCCTTCTCTTGTACCACCCAAAACGATTCATCTTCCTTCTGTATAAATGTACCAGGCAACCGGAAGATGCAAATGTGTACTTCTTGTGATTCAAACTAACTACTTTTTCCTTAAAAGAAAAAAAACTGACAATGTTTCTGTTCTGGGGCACTTGGGAGGTATCCATTGTGTCAGCTCTAAAGCTATAGAAAGAGGGGCTGAAAGTACACACTTCAGAATCAGTTTGAACTCTGCTTCTAGTTCTATCTTCTACTCTCCATAATCCTCACCTGCAGAATGGGAGTTCTCCATGGTATCTTGGAGGAATCAAAGGAGATGGAGCAGGCAGAACAAGGCAGCACTGATGAGAGAGGAAGGCTCCCTTGGTTGTCCCAGACTCTGGGTATCGTATCATCTTGCCATCACTCCATGTCTGCGGATGATTTCATGGCTCCATATCCTTTTTCCAAAGCCAGTCCAGGGAACTCAATTCATCCAATGGCCCCAAAGCCAAAGTCATCTCCCCAATCTTTCCCAAATGCTCTTCAGACTTTGTAGAATCACTTCAGCCCCCACTACAAATGGCTTGGCAGCAACGTTCTCCTGCCTTCTTAGGAAGATGCTGTGTTCACACCAAGGCTAGCTGGTCTCAACTTACCCAAGAGCACAAGGAACCTAGAGAGGTAAATGTGAACTCATTTGGGCAGAACAAGTTGAGAGGCTGCTATGCTTTGACCCAGAACAATAGTGAAGACCAGGTGGATGAAATTTATACACTGTGATCCTCTCATTGATTAGCTGAGACTGAAATTGAGATTCTCACTCATTGTCAGACTAGATATCAAATTTTTATTTAGCCCAGTATAAACTATGCTCAGAAGGCAAACTCACTTTCTGGAGCTAGGCTTGCAGTGAGAGTCTTCATAAGCCCCTCTTTTGCCAGATGCCTTTTTGGTGTTTTATCTGAACATACCCTAAGTTTTTTAAGGGCCTCCTCTCATCCTACAATGTCAATCAAGGAAGGAGATATAGTGTGAGTAAAAGATCGCCTGGTAATTTCATTATTGTGAAAACACTAGGAAGTTTTCCCCCCGCACATTGAGACAGCTATGACATCACTCATCAATGTAATCTTTTATCATTGGTAGTGATCCTGGTAGAATTTTTCTCTCTTTTGTATCAGTGTATGTTAACTGTACAAAGGGGTTTCCTTGTGATGTGAACATATTTACATGAATATGATTTGATTGAATTCATTCCTTCTATTAAAAAAAAAAGTCAGGGACAGCACCCAGGCCCTGAGTATAAGCCCCAAGCTCAGTGGGAACGCACATACACACACACACACACACACACACACACACAGAGTTTCTATCTACACTGATTGAAGGAACATGCCTTTGGAATGGCAAACATCAGAGACACTACACAACCTCCTGACCAAACACACTGTTTCCTAAGAGTAAAATCATGCATTGAATACACAGAGCCTCTTCTCAAGCCAGACACAAAATGAAGTCCTTACTAAAACATCACTATTGCAATTTCAGGTCCTTAAAATTTCAGGTCTTAAAATTAGTTACTCAAGGGCTGAGCAAGTGGTTCAATTGGCGGAGTGCCTGTTTAGCAAGTACAGGGTCCTGAATTCAGATTCTAGTATGAACAGAAAAAGAAGTTAAACAAGATTAAAATATCTGCAATGTACAATGAATGATGATCTACAAATAAATCTTTGAGACAGTTGAGTTCAATAATTGGTTTAAGAGCAATGTATGAAAGTGGGAGAAGTAAGTGAAAAGGCTCTGGTATCAGTCAGGCTTTTCAGCTCTTTTCACAGCTTCCGGTAGGTCATCTCTTTTCTCTATATTCTGTATCCTTTCTTTTTTACATATTTTTATTATAATAGTGATATATAGAGGAGTTACAATTACATACATAAAGTAGTGAGTACATTACTTCTTTTTTATTAAACGATTTTATTAACTGATTTTCTACATCATATTTTAAACGTCAAGTTTAAAAAAGCAAGTATTCAAGAATGGAATCTCTATATGCAATCACTGGCACATAAATTTAAGAACAAAATTAAAATTAAGCTGAGAGCTTGTATGCCATAGGTACATACTGATCTATTTATCAATATGTCTATAGACTATATATCCCACCATAGATATATATGTCTATATAGTTATATCTATATCTCTATGTTCATGTCAATGACCTTGAGTACCTGAGTATTGAGTCATCGCTCGTGTACTGTTTGGATCTAACATCCACATAGCAAGGAAACCATCAGCCTTTTGTTCCTTTGGTCTTGGTTTATCTCACTCAACATGATTTGCTC
This sequence comes from Megascapheus bottae, assembly GCF_031878675.1. Taxonomy (NCBI): domain Eukaryota; kingdom Metazoa; phylum Chordata; class Mammalia; order Rodentia; family Geomyidae; genus Megascapheus; species Megascapheus bottae. Next base: position 5,867,969 of record NC_143526.1, read on the forward strand.
TAGTTTCATCCACTTCTCAGTGAATGCCATTATTTTGTCTGTTGGCTCTGTAGAATTCCATGGTGTATATGTACCACATGTTTTGTATCCATTCATCTGCAGTAGGGCATCTGGATTGTTTCCATCACTTGGCTATTGTGAATAGTGCAGAGATGAACATGGCTGTGCAGGTGTCCTTATCATATCCTGGGTTATGATGTTCATGGTAGATGCCCAGAAATGGTATAGTGGAATCATCGGGAAGGTCTATTTTTAGTTTTTTGAGAAACCTCCAAACTACCCTCCAGAGCGGCTGAACTAGTTTACATTCCCACCAGCAGTGCAGTAGGGTTTCTCTTTCTCCACATCCCAGCCAGCATTTGTTGTTGTCTGAGTTCCGAATATTGGCCATTCTAATTGGGGTAAGGTGGTATCTTAGTGTTGTTTTTATTTGCATTTCCTTTATGACCATGAATGATAAGGATTTTCTCTTTTTTTTTTGCCATTTTAACCTCTTCTTTTGAGAAGCCTCTCTTTAGTTCTGTTGCCCATTTAGCAATTGGTTTGTTGGGTTTGGGGTGGATTAGTTTCTTGAGTTCCTAGTAGATATTGGATATTAAGCATTTGTCTGGTGTATTATTGGTAAATACCTTTTCCCTGTTAGTTGGCTGTCTTTCTATGTCAGTAGCTATGCCTTTGTCTGTGTAGAAACTTTTTATTTTTAGGTAATCCCTCCAATCTGTTGTGACCCTGGGACTCTGTTCAAGAAGTTTTTGCCTGTGCCTATGAGTTCCAGTGTATTTCCTACTCTATCATGTAGCCGTTTCAGGGTTTTAGGTCTGATACTGAGGTCTTGATCCATTCTGAGTTAATGTTTATGTTATGTTATGCATGGTGACAGGCTGGAATCGATTTTTAGTTTTCTGCATGTGGCTGCCTAGTTTTCCCAGCACCAATAATTGAAGAGATTGTGTTTATTCCACGGCATATCTCTGGCTCCTTTGTCGAATATAAGTTGACTATAGGTGTGTGGTTTTATTTCTGGATCTTCTATTCTGTTCCATTGATCTTCTGATCTATTTTTGTACCAATACCATGCTGTTTTTGTTATGGATCTATAGTAGAGTTTGAAGTCTGGTATTGTAATACCACCTGCATTGCTCTTTTTGCCTAGGATTGCTTTGGCTATTCTAGGTCTTTTGTTGTTCCATAAGAACCTTTAGATTACACTCTATTGCGGTAAAGGATGTTCTTGAGATTTTGCTGGGGATTGCATTGAAATAGTATATCAATTTTGGCAGTATGGCCATTTTCACTATGTTGGTTCTCCTTATCCATGAGCATGGGATGTCTTTCCATTTCCTGGTATCCTCTTTGATTTCTTTCTTTAGGCTTTCATAGTTTTCATTAAATAATTCATATATTACTTCTTGAACATTGTTACCCCTTCCCATGTTTTTCTCTCACTTTCTCTTCCCCCTCTGTGTCATTTCTCTGAGTTGGAGAGAAACAGATGGCATTCCCTGTGTGTTCCTTCCAGTGGCTAACCTCTCCTCATTCAAAGTGTCTTACTCTAGCAAAAACAGTATCATTACTGGGCAGGAGGCTAAGATCTGAAGATCCTGGTTCAAAAAGTCAGCCAAGGCAGAAAATTCTATGAGACTCTTATCTCCAATTAACCAATGAAGAAGTGACAGTATGATTCAAGTGGTAGAATAACAGCTTTGAGTGAAAAAGGCAAGTGAGAACCAAAAGCCCTGAGTTCAAACCCCAGTACCAGCATCAAATCAGACATTATATATATATATATATATAATTTTTATTTATATATTTATGTGCATGTGCTTATAAGAACAGCTACTCATATGTACTGGGCATTGTTCCATGCACTTTGAACGTATTGTCTCATCGACTCTTCACAAACAATGTAGTAAGTGAGCTTATTGTTTCCATTTTCAAGTAAAGAAACTGCAGCACAGAGTTATAGGTCATAGGTTGTCCTCATTGAACATAATATCTTTGAGTAAAACTTGCACATCATACAAATAAGAGCACTGGTCTACTGTGCTCACATTTCTGCCAATCCATTGCCTTGAAAACAGATCACAAAATAAATAAGAACTTGAGAGGTTCAGCTTCAGAGACTATGGGTTAACCTTCTACCTGCACCAGTGATTCACTAAAATCAGAAACAGTTCAGGGACAATGCCCAGGCCCAGAGTTTAAGGCCCACCACTGACAAAATAAAATAAAATAAAATAAAATCAGAACCAATAGACCAATAGAATCGGGAAGTCTGGAACTACAACCAAGCCCTCTGCCTGAACACATGTTCATGGTGAGTTTGTCACAGGCAGACTGGAAACCAGTGCTCCAAAAGATCCCATCCCAGGCCTCTAGTAGGTGTAATGGTGGGAAATAAGAAGCACAGGAGCGACTGGCTGAGCAGGCTCCATGCTATCCACTCCAGATGAACTGAGGTCTCCCTAAGCTAAGAGACAAAAACCGTAATAAGCAAACCTGTGAAAGTAGGTCAGCTTTAAAGGTTGGTTACCGTTAGAAATGGCATCTTGTTCTTTTGGCCTCAGTGCTTCAATAACCAAAGAAAAAATGGTCCTTGTTCTCCTTTTGAAATATTGCCCACATCTTCAGGAAAACACCCCTGATTTTCCAAAATGGAAAACAGAGACATTGCTCTATAGCTAGATGCTATGGAGAGGGGCCTAGCTAATTGGGGGTGAGGGACGCTCTGAAATTCTCACTGCTGGTAAACTTTCTTCCCTTCCCAAACATAGCCTCCAGGAAATCTGGAAATGCTAGAAAACACCTGAAAAAAAAAATCCTCTTTTCTCTTTAGACACAGGCCTCTTGAATCTGTGACCATTTTCCAAGAGGCACACCAGACTGTAAGCTTATTTTCTTAAGGGGGGGGTGGAAAAACACTTCAGACTAAGATATTCAAACTGTTGAACCAATGGTGTCATGAGAGACCATTATAAAATCCTCTCCAAGTTAAGTCTACATGCCTCAAAGAGCAAAAAAAAAAAAAAAAAAAAAAAACACGAATATACTGTCGTTACACACTTGAGAGGGGAAATTAATTTATAGAGAAACTCTTTGTAAGGCATATTCAGACTGCCCCGATACTGGTCCAAATGGAAGTATTATCTGCCCTCTCAAAATACTACACCATATGCCCTAATCTAGCAGACACAGAGATAATTATATGACACTGGCAGAGCCACTATGCTTGCTAATAAATGGGAAAAATGTGAACAATGCAAATCACAGTTAAGTTCAATGCTTATTCAGATCTGTGGTAGGAAAGCTTCCTCCTAAAATTAAACATAGTGACAAGCAGAAAATGGGCCTCTCGCACAGATTAAAAAGCAAATCTGCTGTGAGGAAACTCACTTATAAGAATGAACATTAACATCGTGAGGGTAGAGGTTGATGGCATTCCTGCATGATTTCAAGCCATCAGGAAAACCTAACAATCCACTCTCACAGGGACTCTCTCCTAGTGGTGAATGAAACATGAATGCAGAAAACTAAACTAAAAGCCCTTCTTGTTAGCCACAGGGGAAGATCAGTCACTTGGAACATGGACCTCTGGAGAAAAAAAGTCCCTTCCAGAAAGCTAATAAATCAGGGCCTACAATTCACTTTTTTTTTTTTTTTTGTCGGTCATGGGGCTTGAACTCTTGCCCTGGGCACTGTCCCTGAGCTCTTCAGCTCAAGGCTACCACCCTATCCCTTAAGCCACAGTACCACTTCTGGTTTTCAGATGATTAATTGGAGATAAGAGTCTCACGGACTTTTTAGTGCCCAGGCTGGCTTTGAACCATGATCCTCAGATCTCAGCCCCACGTGTTGCTAGAATTACAGGCGTGAGCCACTGCACCCAGCTACAATTTACTCTTACCAATTAAATTCCAGAAAGACTGATGCAAAGTACCAGCCTATTTGAGCTCTGTCAGTACAAACATCTTCACAAGGGAGCTTGCATTGGATAGTCAAAAGCAGCAGAGATGGGTCCAGGAGTTTGGCCTATTGGTAGAGTGCTTGGCTAGCATACATGAAGAGCTGGGTTCGATTCCACGGTACCACATACATAGAAAAAAGCCAGAAGCGGTACTGAAGCTCAAGTGGTAGAGCTCTAGCCTTGAGAAAATCCAAGGACAGGGCTCAGACCTTGAGCTCAAGCCCAGGACTGGCAAAAAAAAAAAAATGCAGCGGAGATGGCATGGTGACAGTGGCTCACTCCTGTAATCCTAACTACTCAGAAGGCAGAGATCTGAGAGTCATGGTTCAAAGCCAGCCCAGGCAGAAAAGTCCATGAGACTCTTCTCTCATATTAGCTACCAGAAAACACAAGTGGCAGAAAAGTCCCCAATTAACTACCTAAAAAACAGAAGAGGCACTGTGGCTCAAGTGGCAGAATACTAGCCTTGAGCACAAAGAAGCTCAGGGACAGCTCCCAAACCCTGAGTAAAAGTCCCACAACTGACCAAAAACAAGCATCAGAGATGAAATATTAACATATTTATAAATATTTAGGCTTTAATAAACTTGCCTCATTTACCTTATTTGCCTTATTCTTTATTTACTTTTTACTTTATACTTTTTTGAGGTTTTTCTCAAGGCGTCATACTTTCGAAGCACTATACCACTACGCCACATATATTTTGTATAGCTTTTTAAAAATATATATATTGTACTGCTTTTTGAGATAGGGTATTTTGCCCTGGACAATGATCTGCCCATTTTAAGACAGGGGTACACCACCACACTCAGCTTCTTTCTGTTGAGATGCAGTCTTGTCGACTGTTCTACTCTGGGCTGACATGGAATTGTTATCTCCCTTATCATACCTCCTACATAACTAGGTTGACAGGTACACAGGTACAGTGCACTATGCCTGGATGTTGGTTGAGCTAGAGTCTTGAATGTATGCCAGGGCTGGCTTCATACGGTGCTCCTCCTTAGAACAGAAACATGGCCCCAGACCAAGAGATAGCTACAGATCTGGGACTCCAGACAGATTCTGGCTAGAAATTTCTATTCTATTAGCACACCCCTCATCACCAGTGCTTCAGAGATGGTCTTTGACAACAGATTATTACAAACCCATACATTTATCAAATATGTCTCCTAAAGCACATCCAAACCACTCCCAAGATATGATCCTAGAAAAGGGAAAACAAATAAACCTTTGTTTCTACAAAACTTGGGAATATGCTGTATTTGTGTGGGGGTGAGCGGGGGTGGCAAGTAGGAGATGGTCCTAGGGCTTGAACTCAGGGCTTGGGTGTTATCCCTGAGTTTTTGTGCTCAAAGCTAGTGCTCTAGCACTTGAGCCACAGTACCACTTCTGCCTTGTTGGTCGATAAGAGTCTCACAGACTTTGAATCCCAGTCCTCAGATCTCAGCCTCCTGAATAGGAGGCTTAGAGGATTACAGACATGAGCCATCAGTGTCCAGCTAGTACTTTATTCTTTTTTTTTTTTTTTTTTTTGCCAGTCCTGGGCTTGAGCTCAGGGCCTGAGCACTGTCCTTGGACTTTCTCAAGGCTAGAGCTCTACCACGTGAGCCTCAGCACCATTTCCGGCTTTTTTCTATGTATGTGGTACCGAGGAATCGAACCTTGGTCTTCGTGCATGCTAGGCAAGCACTCTACCACTAGGACAAACTCCCAGCCCCAGTACTTTATTCTTAGAGACTCAAAATGACTGGAGCTTTAGCAAAGGAAAAGTCTTGCAGTAAAAAGGACTGCTAAATATTGTATAATCCAACATTTTCCTAATTTATTTGGCCATAAGAATTCTATTCATTTAAGTCTTATGTAATTCAAATTGCCCTTCATCATTCTACATAACGTAGTAGAATTTAATTAGGTAAAAAAAATTATATGTACTTATTTGATAGTGTAGTGCTGAATTAAAACAATAGAACATCGCTTTCCTAGAAGAAAATGGAACTGTGTTCAAGTGCCTGTGAAATTTTGTTTGATTTAAGTATTTGTTGTCCTGTGCAGGGAGGCTAAGGTCAGACTTGCTCTTCTCTAAAGACAAACAAAAGGCGTAAGTATATTTCAAGTCATTCTCTAACACTACAACGATAGATTGGTGACAGTTTGAGGGGACAGGGAGTTTCTGAAAAGTGGGGGATTTTAATTTCTGATTTTATCTTCTTCCTATTGTCTGAGACAACATATCTAACTCCTATAAACAGGGATGTTATTGAGTTGCTTACCAAAGTCATTTCTATCTAAAACAACTTCTAAGTGTGAAACCCAATTAACCCCCCTCTGACATACTATGCATACTGGACTTGGGCTACTTTACTTATCAACAATTCCATTGTGGCTCCTCTTCTCTGCCTGCCAGTTTAAGATTAGCCCTAAATCCAGGCTGAAATTGCTAAAGCAGGACTGTCTTTTCAATGCTCCCCTAGTTTCTCTCCACATTAGTCAGGCCTATTGTTACCATGATGCCATACAACAAAGTTACCCAGAGTCCGTGGCTAAAATACCGCATGTGTGTTTTCTTCATTCAGTGTTTACTGGGATGTGGACTTTGGACTGCTTGCTAGCTGGTATGGATCCAAGCTGTGGCTAGGCTTGGATCTGCTCATGTGACTAATTATTCAAAGCACCAGGCCAAAGAGTAAGCAGATAGGGTGGTGCTCGTAACTTTTAGTAGATCACTGGAGTGTTAAGATAACTTGCTTAATAACACAAGCACATGTAATGTCAAGTTTGCTTACATTCTATTGCCAAAGAAAAGCACATAGCCACTCCCAGTATCAGTAGGACAGAAATTGAATATTGCTGGGCAATAATTCCAACTATGTCATTTATTCCCTTCCTTGATTTCTGTGTACTATGTATTTTGGGGTTCCATAACCTATGACTGCTAGTCTTGCTCTCAGTTCTTATTCATTTATGCTACTTTCTAACTTTCAAGGGACCTGCTGGGAAGTCATCCAAAGGAAAAATATTGCAGTAGAGACAGAAAAGCCACAACTGAGCATTATTTACCATAGCTAAGATATGGAACCAGCCCAGATGCCCCTCGGTAGAGGAATGGATCAAGATACTTATACACAATGGAATTCTACGCTGCCATCAGAGAGGACGACATCGCCCCATTCGTAAGGAAATAACTTGGGGGGGAAAATCGTAAGTGAAGTAAGCCAGACCCAAAGGAACATAGGCTCCATGGCTTTCCTCATCTGTAATAATTAGTACACATTTAGGATTCTCCTAGGAGAGGACCACAATACTTCAAAAGCTATGTACATATGGTCATATAGGATGAGACTCTAGGTTATGGAAACAGGTTTATCTTGGAGACTATTGTCCTTAATGTACTATGTGAAGTTATTTCTTTTCTCTTTTTTTCCCCACTTATGGGTAATCTCATGTGGTTACTGTATCTGACTTTGTTACCTGGTATAGCGTATATACGCTTATTTGTTTATTTGAAATAGGCAAGAGGCAGGGGAAAACAAGCTGATTGGGAGGGGAAGAGGGAAGGGAGAGGGGGACAAAAACATGAGAAGAAGGGGTATCAAGGTCTGAGAAGTAATGTATCCATTACCTGACAAATATAACTGTATCCCCTCTGTCCATTATCCTGATAATAAAATATAATTTTTTAAAGCCACAAGTGATCAGAAGGGATGGGTATTATAAGGAATGCCTTAGTCCTTTTTCTGCTGCTGTTATGAATTGCACAAACTAGGTCATTTTGGAGCAGGGGTTTGTTAGGCTTGCAGGTCTGAGGACTGGGAAGTCTACTAATATACATGCCCACCAGCACCAGTGAGAGCTTCCTTGCTGTGTAATAGCATGGCTGAGGACATCAGCTGGTTACACAGAGCAAACTGCCAGCTTGATTCCCTCCCTCTTCTTGCAAAGTCATTGGGTGACAGGGACTCCTGCCTCAATGACTTCACCAACCAGGACTACCCTCCAGAGGCCCATGGGCCTATGGATTTCAGTCACACTTCCTACCCTCTCAGCTCTCTCACAACAGCCATGGATTACAAACATGAGTTTGTGGAGAACACGTTCCTATCAGAACTTAAAGGACAATGAAAGAGCCTTGATGGGAGAGGAATGCAAGAGTCCTATGAGATTCTCACTCCACCTTCCAAGCCAAAGAGATCTAACATGCAAGATAGAGCAAGATTTCCATAGTAAAATGTTGGCCAGGCCTAGAGAAAAATGAAGGTCAAAGCCAGTGCTATAATCCTAGCTACTCAGGGCAGCCATAAGCCATGGTCTGGAAATTCTTGAGCTCTGCCCTCTTCGTGCTCAGAGCCATTATCTTTCTAAACGAGTCCTCCTTCCTCTTGCAGCTAGAAGTTCCCAAACATTGTTTCATGTTGGAATCACTTACGGATCTTGCATCATAGGCACTCCAAGCTGAACCTTGTTACCAAAATATATTCAAGTTCTTTAAGTAATTCTAATAATCAGCAATGTTTAAGGCCCACTGTAACAAAATGTTGGGGGGTTAGATGACATACTTAGCAAGCATGAAGACATGAGGCACTGGGCCCGATTCCTAGCACAAGCAACAACTTTCTCTCTCTCTCTCTCTCTCTCTCTCTCTCTCTCTCTCTCTCTCTCTCTCTCTCTCTCTCTCTCTCTCTCTCTTGCACGCACCTACACACACACACACACACACACACTCATAGACCCATACACCCTCATTCTGAAAATGCAGAAGGCTTCAAAAACTGAAATGTTACTAACTCAATGTTAGTAAACCCTGACCTAACTTGAGCTCACATGGTCTAAGACACAACAGGCTGCAATCATCCTGCTTAGTGTGAATATCCAACACATTTTGCCAGGAAAAATATGAACGTGTTTAATTGCAGCATGCTTTCCTTGACCCTGCTGGAGTTGTTGCATAATATAGGGTCTGTGGGCATGTCTACATCCTGAAAAATTCTGAATGCAGAAAACAAATGTCTAATCCAAGGGTTTAGGCTAAGGGGGTAGAAATAGAGGAAGAATTATTTTACTAAGCAGAGAGATGGAGACAGAAGAAAATAAAATGAATAAACAATATGTATGTCTTGGTTAGAAATATCTCATCTGGATGGACAGATCAGGGAAAACCAACCCTTCTTTACCTAGGGCTCCCAGCCTGACAAGCAAATGACAGGCTGAATCTCAGTTTCCCTCCTCACTTAGCCAGATTCTTTTGTGCAGTGCACAGTCTATATCATCATACAGATGGCCTCCCCAAGTGATTTTTATAGCAAAGCTCTTTCTAACAACGGGAATGTTTTAGGATTCAACTCAGTTGTTTCTGTTGATGAAATGAAAATGATGTGCCTACTCCAAAACTTTAGCATAGCCTACATATAAAAGCGTCAAGGTAAATGGATCAATGACGAGTAGAGTGTATATCTTAGGAAACATGCCTAGTAGAACATCATATTTGTGCAAGGATGGCAGACAAAAGCAGGATAGTTTATAAATGGGGCGTTTGAGCTATCCACAGACTGGAAGGTGGGGTTCAAGCTAAGTTCATCATACTGTTCAGGGACAGTGCCTACACTGATCTCACCCAATGTTTGCATCACAATCACATTTAATTGAACGTTTATTGCAATAAATATAGTATATGTTATCTCAGGTAAGCCTCAAAGAATTCGAGGAGAGAGGATGGAGCTAAACTACATCAAGTCATTTCCACCCCCAAAATAGCAAGGCCAGTGTTCAATCCAGACATATGTGATGCCACAACGAATGTTCCTAATCACTGCTCTGCTCCTATTTTATGTCAACTATAACAACAATGGCCTTCGTGTTCAAAGGCTATGCTGGCAAAAGATAAATATCTAACCCTTTGCATATATGAGGATCTTGTTAAAACTTCCCTAGCACACAAACTATAATAAATATTCTACCAGACTAACTAACAGAAGTACATGAAACACTTGACTAGCTCCTGTGGACTTGTCTACCTCCTCATTTGCATTTATGTAAACTCTGAAATACAACTGACCTCACAATTTTAGCTTCAGTTTAAGGATCTATGTTTTGCGTTGGGTATTTCCCTTATAGAACCATTTATATGAACCTCACTAGTAGTTACTTAGAACAAAAAAAAAAATCACCCTTGTACATTAAGTGACAGACACTAAAGTATTCTTAGCATTGTTTCTGTGAAAGGGTGTTTTCCACTATTTGAATTTTTATGAATATGTGACAGACTTGAGAAATTCGACCAATCAGGACACAGCAGTGCCCTGATCTAGGACGAGTCATGCATGGAATTGTTTGTTTAAGCTCCGATCAAACTCAGCCACCAAATTGCCCTAGTGATTGATATGGCACTTAATAAGCAATACAGATAAATTGAAAATATAAATTTCCTGCTGTTAGTAACTGTAGCAGACGCTGCTGATTGTCAACAGCTAAGTATGCATCAAAAATTTATACTTCCCACAGGGGATTGTGGGGTGCTGCTCATGTTCTGTTTCTGTATCGGGATGTTGATCACACAAGTGTGTTCACTTTCTGAAAATCATTGGCGGTACACGCTATGATATATGCACCTTTTAATTGCTAACTAGGCTCCAGTAAAAAGTTAAGAAAAAGTTTTCTAGTCTATACCATGTAAGCAAATAAACACTAAATAGAAAGGAAAAAAGGGTTGTATTCCTTTCCAGTTACACAGTTGTCACTGGAAGCAGCTGCCCAGGCAAGTGCTACATTTCCCAGAACAACTTGCTCCAAATGGAGCCATGTGACAAGCTCTCAACATGGCATGTGACAAAGATGATAAGTGCCATTGCTAGGTTACTTTCTCTATCCTATCTTCCCATCTGTCCCGTAAAAAGGGATACTATTGCTTTAGAGAATAGCTAACTGGCCAGGAATACTGACATTGGCCTTCTAAAGACCTAAAAATTATATTGTATCTCATTTTACTTAACCTGACAATATTCTAGTTTCCTTGTTAAAAAGCTGGGATGAACCTAATCTATTAATATCACAATTCCATCTACTCTGTCTTCTTGGCTTATGGAACCCTTATCTGGTTTCAATGACAATGTGTCTACTTAAAATATTGACCTTCCTATGTTCCTTTGAAACAAGATACAGCCATGTGACTCCATCCTGGCCAATGAGAGGTGCAGTGCAATTTGTTATGGCATGTAAAGCAGCCATTTAAAGGATCACCTTCATCCTGAGTGAGGAGGCATAGTGATGCTACATAGAGATGTTAAAGCCATTCTGTAACCATGCCCTGAAAGCCACTCCACTGGAAACAGAAATCTGCTAAGATCCTCCCAATCTCTCATGTGTCCTTTTGACCATAGACCCTTCTCTCCCTGGCACTAACAATCACACTTCTCTTCCAGCATTCCCTGACTCCCGAAGCACATCCAACACACACACATCCAGACATTCATTTCCAAAATGGTTTCAAGATACTGGAGGGAGTAGGGAGTTCTCCAGGGCAATGACATAGTGACATCCTGAGATCTTGCAGGGTCCTCCCTTGGTGTCCTTCAACTTCATGAAAGAAAACAGGAAGGGGCCAGGAGTTTGACCTAATAGTAGAATGCTTGCCTAGTATGCACAAAGACCCAGGTTTGATTCCTCAGTACCACATACATTGAAAAGCCAGAAGTGGTGCTGTTGTTCAAGCGGTAGAGCTCTTTCCTTGAGGAAAGCCCAAGGACAGTGTTCCGTTCCTGAGTTCAGTCCCCAGGATTAACAAAAAGAGAGAGAAAGAGAGAGACAGACACAGAGAGAATAGGAAGACCTGAATATCCAGCCAGCTCCTTTATGCTTCAGTTTGTCCCTCCATCTGCTTCCTCTTTTTTTTTCTTTTTTTTTAATATATTTTTATTGTAATTAATAAAAGGGTTACATGATATTTGCCAGATAGAAGGTGCATTAACTCACATACATTGATACCCTTTCATATGTCTTGGTACCCATTACCCTCCCCCCACCCACCACCCCATCTGTTTCCTCTTTGTCTATCAAACCATCTCACCAGAAAAGACAGACATCCTCCTGTATGACATTCTTCCTCTTCCCACTTTATCTACAAAGCTAAGAATGGGTATTTATTAACTAAGAGGAATTTTAGAAATGCTGCCTTTTGCCAAGTTTGAAAAAAAGAGCTAAAGGAATTTAGAAGCGGTGCAGGTGGGGGGGGGAGGGGGGCTCCTTTCTTAAAAGTGCCTAGTGATTGAACTTCTCCCTTGCTGAAGAAATCAAGAACTTGACCTTCCTTCCTGAAAATCTCTAAGCCTCCAGGCTAGCAGCTCAAGGAGAACTTAGTAGCTTAAAATAACAATCATTTATTCTACTCAGGGATCTGCAGGTCAGCCAGGCAGGTTCTTTTGATCTCAGCTAAGCTCACTCAGGCTAGTTGGCTCTGCTGATTCTCTCTCTCTCCTTCTTTCCTGCTCTCCTTCTCTCTCTCTCTCTCTCTCTCTCTCTCCCTCCCTCCCTCTCCCTCCCTCTCTCCCTCTCCCTCCCTCTTCTCTCTCTCTCTCTCTCTCTCTCTCTCTCTCTCTCTCTCTCTCTCTCTCTCTCTCTCTCTCTCTCTCTCTCTCTCTCTCTCTCTTCCCCCCCCCCACCCCCAGGGGTCATAAGACTATCAGCTGCTTACAGAGGCCAGAGCCATTCCCTATGTCTCATTTCAGGCAGGCAACCTGGTCGTGTTGTTGGGTAATCACAGAGGAGTAGAAGAGAAAACAGAAATGCATGAGCGCTTTCTCAAGTCTCTGCTTACAAGTCAAGCTTGCTAACATTTCACAGGCCACAAAATCATAGGCTATATTTTAAACACTTAAGTGAGAGAAATGGCAAAGTCATAAGGCAAAGGATATGTGTTTGGAGGTCAAAGAATGTATTTCATCAACACAAATAATGGGCCAGATCCACCAATCCCATCATCATTGGCTTTGAACAGTTGCCTAGCATTGCCAAACTGCCCCCACAAGCTCTGGCAAAGAGAAAGCCTTCAGGTAGACAGATGCAAATACAGCAACAATGTCTTGACAGTTACTGAAATGCTGAGCGCCAAGGAGAAATGAATGAGAGCTGGTAAGCAACCCACACATTGGTAGGTAGGTAGTTCATGAGGAAACCACATCATCAAATTTTCACCCAGAAATCAACATTAGAGGACTGGATAGTTGTAATAGGAAAAAATAAAAACACGCCAATTAGCAGAACACAGAGAAAAAAAAAATAGAGAGTTTCTAGGTCTTAATCAAGGTGAAAGCTACACTACTTAGCCCTGTGCACATTAAAATAAGCCCCATTTATTTGGAAAAATATGTAAGTGAATCCCTAAGTATACCAATTGTGGAAAAAATGGGCTAAATTCTTCATCTCACCCTGTATTATCTATGCCTCTTTACAATGTGATTTTGTTGGTCCTCTCATCCTTTTTTTTTAATGCCTTTTGAACCTGGGCTGGCATTGTCAGTCCTACAAAACAAGTCAGCTGAAGAATGAAAGTTGCCATGTAGAAAAGATACAGTCATTGTATCCATTCTACCAACAACAGCAGACCCCCTAAGCACATATGAGAACTCCTGAGGTCAGCAATTCAGCAAACCACAGCTGACCACAAACCTATGAGCGAGCTCAGGCCAGGCCAGAAGAATGTCCCAGACAACTTGTAGGTTCTTCTCAAATGTGTTAATATAGTAGATTATGTTAAATGGTTTCCAGATACAGAGCCACCCTTGCAAATCTCAGGATAAATTCTACTTTGGTACATTATTCTTTTTAGTTATTATTAGATTTAGTTTGCTAACTTCTTTGAAGATTTTGTCTGTGTTACTTGTACACTCTTTGGCTTTTGAATCAAAGTAATGTTAAATATATGATATGTTTACAAGTCCTTCCTCTGTGCCTAATTTGTAGAAAAGAATTTGCAGAAATGGTATTATTTCTTTATTCAATTGTTAGACAGATTTCACCAGCAAATCTGTCTGGACCTTATGTGTTGATTGTTGCTGCTGCTGTTGTTGTTTTTTTAAGGTTCCTAAATATAAATTCAATCTCCTTTAATAAATATAGAACTCTCCAGATTATTTATTTCATCTGTTTCATAGATGATATGGACCAATAATTGGTAAAAGCCAATTATTTTTCTTTCATCTCATCTACGTTGTTGAATTTCTATGTAGTTATTCATAGTTTTTTCCTACAAACATTTAGAAATCTGTAGAGTGTTTATTGATATCTCTATTTCACTCTGAATATTGGCAATCTGGGTCTTTTTTCCTGGAGAATATGGCTAGCAGTATAAATTTTGTTTACACTGATGGGTCTCTATTTCCATTTTCTATTTTATTGACTTCTGCTGTCAAGGTTAGCACTCCACCAAATGAGCCACAGCACCACTGTGCACTTTTTCTGTGTATGTGGTACCAAGGAATCTAACTCAGGTCTCTGTACATGCTAGGCAAGCACTCTTAGGCCATGCTCACAGCCAGCCTGAGCTTCTTTTTGCTCAAGCCCTCTACACTTAAGCCACAGCTCTACTTCCAGTTTTCACTGTGATTCTTGGAGTTAAACATCTCACAGACTTTCCTGCCCAGACTGGCTTCAAACTATGATCCTCAGATCTCAACCTCCTGAGTAGCAAGGATTATAGTGTGAACCATGAGCACTCCGTGCCTTCTCTAGTTTTAACGGGATGCTTTAAAATCATTCCTTTTTACTGGTTTTAATACATACTTCTTTTTAAATTTCACATGATGGTCTACAATATACATTTACAATTGACCCAGTCTATTTTCAAATGACATAGTTATACTACTTCACAGATGTCAGAATATTCTTTAATACAATATTACCAATTCCTCATCATCCATTATAAAATTGTTGCCTTTTATGTCAGTTATCCATAAGCTATACCACTTATTATTATTATCATCATCTTCATCATCATCATCATCATCATCATCATCATCAAACTATTGGCAAGATCAATTAAGTAAAAGGAAAGACCTTACTTTCTTCTCTATGAGGAAATTCTTTTGACATTTCTTGTAAGAGAGGTCTACTAAAACAATAACCAAAAAACTCACTTAATTTTTTTCATAAATAATTTGTTCTTCATTTTTTTTTTGCCAGTCCTGGGATTGAGCTCAGGGCCTGAGCACTGTCCTTGGACTTTCTCAAGGCTGGTGCTCTACCACTTGAGCCTCAGCACCACTTCTGGCTTTTTTTTTTCTGTGTATGTGGTACTGAGGAATTGAACCCGGGTCTTCGTGCATGCTAGGCAAGCACTCTACCACTAGGCCAAACTCCCAGCCCCTTGTTCTTCATTTTTAAAGGACAATTTTGCTGGATACAAAATTATATATATTTATATATGAGTTATATAGATGTATGGGTTATATATGAGATTTTTCTTTCAAACTTTAAAATATCTCACTCTACTGTTTCCTTGAATCATTTCTAAAAAGAAATATGATTGTAATCCTTTTATCTCTATCGTGAGGTAATTTTCTTCTTTGATCTTCTCCAGTATTTTTCTCCACTTTTTTAATTTCTGTAGTTTAAATATTATATGCTCAGGTGCAACTTTTTTATTGTAATCTATAGAGGGGTTACAGTTATATTCACCGATAGTAAGTACATTACTTCTCAAACATCGGTACCCCTTCTCATGTTTTTGTCCCCATTTTCCTCCCTTCACTCCCTCCCAATCATCTTGTTTTCCTCCTTCCCTTTCCTATTTCAAATAAACATATATACAATATGCCAGGTAACAAAGTCTGACACTGTAACAATGTGAGATTAACCAAATGGCAACAAAAGAGAAGAGAAATATTAAGTACATTAAGAACAATAATCACACAAGATAAAGTTCTTGTTTCCATACCCTAGAGGTCCTTTCATTTAGCCTCATCTTACATGACCTTATGTATCTAGGTTTTGCCCCATTGTAATCCTCTGCTAGGAGAGTCCTAGGTGTGTACTAATTATTACCAATGAGGGAAATCATTGAGCCTATGTTCCTTCAGGCCTGGCTTACTTCACTTAGTATGATTTTTTCCAAGTCTTTCCATTTCCTTACAAATGGGGCGATGTCATTCTTTCTGATGGCAGCATAGCATTCCATTGTGTATAAGTAACACATCTTCTTGATCCAATCATCTGCTGAGGAGCATCTGAGATGGTTCCATATCTTCACTATGGTAAATAGTACTGCATTGAACATTGTTGTACTAGTGGCTTTAGTATGTCTTTGATTCTGGATGATTGGGTAAATGCCAAGTAGTGGAATTACTGGGTCATAGGGGAGCTCTATGTTTAGTCTTTTGAGGAACTGCCATACTGCTTTCCATAGTGGTTGAACGAGTTTGCTCAGGTGCAACTTTTTAAGGCATTTACTTATTCAATATTCTTTTACCCTCCTGAATCTGTGGTTCAGTGTTTATCACTAACTTTGGAAAACTCTCAGCCATTGTTACTTTAAATATTTCTCCTACTCCTCTTCCCCCCCCCTCCGCTTCTGGAATTATCCATCTTCTCATTCTTATATCTCTTTGCTTTCAGGACAGGAAGTTTCTACTGGACCCATCTTCAAACCCACTGATACTATTCCCAGCCATGTACAGTTTATTAATGAGCACATCAAAGACATTTCTAACTTCTGTTATCATATGTTTTTCTAAAACTTCTAGTACTTTATTTTGATATTTTCTCAAGGTTTCTAACTACCAGTTAGTATAATACATTTGTTCTTGTATGTTATTTCTTTTAGTACCCTGAACATATTAATGACAATTAAGTTCACAGTGTGAGATTTCTGAACTTTCTTCTATATCTGAATCTGATTCTGATGTCTGATATCTCTTCAAACTGTGATTTCTAGGCCAATAAGCTTTTAGAGCCATTCTAAAACTTTAAAATCACTCCTCTGCATTAAATCCTTCTCTGCTTGGATTGTATTTCTATGTTTCTATTTTCCTATTCGATGCTGAGTTAGACAAGCATGGATCTGGGGCTTCATGTGTGGTCTCTAGAGGTGTCATGGACAAGAAGTCGTAATCATTTTCATCAGTGCAATTGGAGCAGAATGTATTCAAAGTATGTTCCTTGAGGAGTGGCAAAGAGATTGAGTTTATCTGTGCAGTACAAATGAAAAAAAGCAAAAGAAGCTTACATTACTGAGTGTGCTGGTTCTCTTGTCCTGCTCTTAATTGTGCTATTAGGCCTTAGCATAATATGAAACATAAATTAAAATTAAATGTGGATCTCATGCCCCAACTGACACCAGGGAACAATGTGACCTGTATACTGCCAAACCCAGGGCAGCAGCACTGCGTCACATTCTTAAAATGGATTATGTAAAAGGTTGAGTCAGAGGGTAATGTGGGACTCTGTTTTGGGGGATTTTTGAATGTGTGTATGTGTGTGTGTTTGGTCGTGGGCTTGAACTCTGGGCTTGAGAGCTGTCACTGAGCTCTTTAGCTCAAGGCTATCACCCTACCTCTTGAGCAACAGTGTCACTTCCTGTTTTCTAGTAGTTAATTGGAGATAAGACTCTCACAGACTTTAGTGCCCAGGCTGGCTTTGAACCTTGACCCTTAGATCTCAGCCTCCCGAGTAGCTAAGATGACAGTCATGAGCCACCACACCCAGCTGGGACTCTGTTTTCTGTCCAATGTTGCTGTTAATTTAGAACTACTATTTTTTAAGTCTATATTTGAAAAAAATACTTGTCACACTGGATAGGTTATTATACAAGGATAATCAATTTAAGGGTAAAACCATGGATTTATTAATGCAATAACAAGATGAAAACGACTGTTTTCTCAAAAATTTCATCCTTTCATGTATTTCCATTTGAGCTACAAAGTTAAGACATTATAATCTCAGAAACTGGCTAAATTACCCAGCATGTAGGACTGTTCCTTAGGCAAGTTTAGAATCTTTCATTTTCTGGAAATTAATCCTTCTGTAAACATCACAGAACCTGCTAGCTTAATTACATATTTATATGAAGAAAAGGAGGAAAAGAACATAGACAAACAAGCACATATCATCTTAGAATGCACTTCTTATAAACACAATCCCATTTCCTTCTTCATGCTAAATCAAGGCTGTAGGGACATTCAGGAGTGAAATTAAATGAGAAATTGATAACAGGCTTGAGTAGCTTATCGTTCATGCCAGTCTAGAAAAGCACATTAGACTCCAAAGGAAAAAAATAATAGTACAGCTGAATGACAGCCTATTTATTGTTTATTGCAAGAAAAATAAATTTTAATGCCATGAAAATATGTTTGATGAATGTTGTTCAAGTCAACAAAGATAAATAAAATGACTTTCTGTGATCTGACCTTCATCTATCCAGGTCTCTGCTTAGTTGAATAAACTAAACCCTCTGCAGAGCTGCAAAGCCAGACTTGGGCTGAAGTCTCAGGATGAATAGTTTCCAACTCCACACTGCGGAACTAGTCGAGTAACAAAACCGTTGCCACCAATGCCATGTCCATGCCAGGACAACTGCCACACAAAAGAAAGAGATTTATTTTACAGCATTGGCTTATGCGATTATAAAGGCTTGGAAAATTCACAATCTGATAGTGCAAGCCAACAGGGAAGAGGTACTCTTGGGATCCAAAGGCCATCTCTTGGCCAATTTCCCTCTCCCTCTGGTGAGGTTTGCTGTTTGTTCCATTTAGGCCTTTAACAGGGCCTTGAAAGGGGCTAGATTGCCCCTTTGTTGTATGGGTAATCTACTTTAATCAAAGTCCACCAATTTAAATGTTAATCTCATCCAAAAACATGTTCATGGAAACATCCAGAGTCATATTTATCTTAATATCTAGGTACGGTGGTCCAGCCAAGATGACACATAAAATTAACTGTCACTTCTTTCCAGTCCTGTTCTGTCACCAGCCTTGGAAGTAAAAAAAAAAAAAATTTGACTGGTAGGTGAATTAGCAATGGAGAAGCAGGACAGAGATGTGAATTCAGGAGAATAAATAAAGTTCGTGGGCTATACACCATACTGCTGAAAGAGTGGTAAGGAACCAAGGACTAGCAACTGAAAAGCATTAGTCTTCCTAAATCTATGAGGCCACAGGAAGGAACGATTCCTGACACCTGAGGAGAACTTGATTTCATAAGCCATAGGCCTCAGAACACTTGCTGGCCTACAAAAAAACTAAGGGATTAAAGTCTTCAAAATTCTTTTCTCCTCTCCAACCTCCTGCATTGCCTCCAAATAGCTAAACCCAAACAGAAGCCAAGGGAAGGAAGGCTTGGCAACATAATCCTTCCAGGGCATTATCCTGAGAATAGAAAAGGATGGTCAGTGGATCTAGAAGAAATCGATCACTTAGAACCTGTCACATAATACTGAGCACTGGCTCTGAGAGAGACCACCAAAGTGAGCTCCACCCTCTGCCTTCAGGATGAAGGATTGGAAAATGAGGAAATTTGCCAAAATGGAGGAATGATGTTCTAGTGAGGTTGGGTGTTACAGTCAGGATAACTGTCCTCTTCAAATTCAACAGTTGAGCACATCCTTCCAAACTGTACACATCTTAAAGCAGGAACCACTGAGGAGCTGAAAACAAGGATATCTCCTTAACCCTCTAGCACTTCCTTTGTCTACATCTCCAAACAGACTTTTCCTGGAAAGAGACTAAAAGTTTCTTAATTTTATCGAGAAAAAAGAACCTACAAACAATTGAATATGTCTGCACAAAGTTGAAACTCTATTTCATTGAAGATATATTTTAGTAGCCAAATCTCCAATTTAATCTTGCAAAAAAAAAAACAAAAAAACCTACAACGATGTTTACCTGAATTGATGATGGACCAGGAGTGGCTGAGCAGCGTTCTTCTGCTCACCTTGTGGCAGCTGGGTGATGACATACAACCAGACTATAGGTTTGGGGAAATCGAAAGGGGTAATGTTCTTCCTCAAGATGTTTTCTAATCATACCCATGTAACCCTATGCAAAAATAATGTTGCATGAGAAAGGGTATCAATGTATGTGAATTAATGCACCTTCTATCTGGAGAATATAATGAAACCCTTCAATTAATTATAATAAATATATGAAAAAATAATGTGCAATTCTGAGTATCTTACTCCATGTCATTCTTATAAAAATTAACTGAGATTAGAAATTGTGACTAGTAACCCATAGGTCACATTTTTTTCCCTTACAATATGTGTGTTGTTGAGACTGACTGATGTTATCAACTGATAATTTCCCTAAATACTATTAGTTACCAATGCTTAAAAATCAGGCTTCTCATGGGCCAGGAGTTTGGCCTAGTGGTAGAGTGCTTGCCTAGCAAGCACAAAGACCCAGGTTCAATTCTTCGGTACCACATACATAGCAAAAAGCCAGAAGTGGTGCTGAGGCTCACGTGGTAGAGCTCTAGCCTTGAGAAAGTCCAAGGACAGTGCTCAGGCCCTGAGCTCAAGCCCAGGACTGGCAAAAAAAAAACACAAAACATCAGGCTTCTCCCCAAAATTAGGAAATTCTGGAAATATTGGGTCTGGTTTCCAATATGGAAGGGCTCAACAGGAGCTGAGAAAATATAACTCATATCTATCTATCTATCTATCTATATATATATAATATACATATATATTCAACAAAAGAGTTTTAAATGTACTGAACTCCTCTCTCTCCCCCCCCCCTCTCTCTGTTGTGGAATTTGAACTCAGGGTCTAGACACTGTCCCTGAGCAATTTTTTGCTCAAAGCTAGTATTCTACCACTTTAAGCCATAATGCCACTTCTAATTTTCTAGTGGTTAATTGGAGCAAGATCTCACAAACTTTCCTGCCTGAGCTGGCTTTCAAGTAGAATCCTCAAATCTCAGCCTCTTGAGTAGCTAGACTTACAGGTGTGAGCTACCAGCACCCAGCTTCCTAGACTCCTTTGTTTGTTTTCTTATTTGTTTGTTTGAGGTTTTAATTTTTATTTATTTTATTATAAAAGTGATGTACAGAAGGGTTGTCATTACATGTCAGGTACATTTCATTTGAACAGTGTCACCCCTTTCCTCATTTTCTCCTGACCCCGATACCCAAGTTTTATAGCTCATTTCCAACATAGTGTCTACTGAGAATCACCAATGAATTAGTTTATCCTTTGGCCCACCATTTCTGTGCTGCCCCTCTCCCTCCCCAAATCAGATAAATGTACACATAAGACAAAAGGTACAGAAATCAAATCAGGCAACAAAAGAAGGGAATAAAGAGAGAGAGAGGAAAAAGAACCTGCAAAAAAAAATAAAATAAAATCCTCTTATTTCTACTTCTTGGAGTTCAATTCAATAATTATGTTATATGATCATTTGCATGTAGACTCCTTTTGAAAAAAAAACATGTGTTCTTTAAGTCAGTATGTGTGTCCCCTGATACGGACCATGACTGATGGTCAACATACTTAGACCTATGAATTTCTTAGTCAGAAAACATTTCTCACATGCAAATCTCTATTAGAACCTGAAGACATTAAAACTAGGAGAAGACAATGACCTATTTCAAGAAAAACGGGAGGGAGTATATTTTTACTCTGATATGGTCCAACCTGGAGTTACAGACTACAGATCATCCTGTAGGTTATTCAAGCAGTAAAAATCAAAACAATCTCACAAGTAGCTGTATGCAACAGGGCTGACAGAAGCAACTAACCATCCTTTGTTTCTCTAATAGCATTAGCCTTGCCTGTTCTGATGTCTGGCCATCCCTTAAAATATCACGTGAGGACAGGAAAAGGAAATAAACTTTATTTTTGGAAAATCCTGAGCATTCCTTGGAATTCCCTGCCTTTGTCCCACCTTAAATAATGAATAATCCTCCCCTCCACTAGTGTATCCAGAAGAGGAGCTACCAAAACTCCTGCCACACATTTCTGTCTTGTAAAGCCCACATTCCTCCCTGGAGTATACATTTGCCCTCTAATTTAAAAAAAAAAAAACACACATACATATCCTTCTGATTCCTCGTTTTGTCTCATCTCTGAATTCTTTCTCTGACAGCAACAAGAATCTGGCTTTACTGAGTAGATTTGCTGCCTTATCTGTGAGCCCCTCTCAAACTTCATCACACTGGAGCCCTTTGGCCCTTCTGCTTAAAAGCTTCACACATCATTTTCACCCACACTTCATGGGACAAGGCAATCACATGGATAGCTATGCTATGGTTTTGTAGAGTATCTTTCCACAGGACAGGCGCTGTAGGAAAAGTACTTTACAGATATTTTGGATGATGAATTTACCACAGATAGTTATACAGGAATGAATAGTCACTGGATGTCTCTAGGACTGAAAGAAAATATAATGCTCTGGAATAAAAATTCTATCCATATGGAGTTGGTTATCTCCAGTGGAAAAGCCTAATGACCGCAGCAGACATCAATGGGAAACTCAGAGACATGCCACCCCTTTTTTTTTCTGAAGTAATCACAGCTACTTTTTCTCTACAAAGCAGATGCATCACCTCTTGTGCCAAGGTGAAGTTCTCTTGCCTGCTCATCACAGAAAAGTGACAGAAACAGGAAGCCCAGAAAATTGTTTTAGGAGGTATGAAATAACTTCCTGACTCCATTGATGAGTGGAACTTCTCAAATTAGCACAGCATTTCATTATATGATGCCTGAAATGAAATTTCCACCTACCTGAAATCCTGGGAAACAAGGCTGAGCAAACGAAACCCCTTCTACTCCACTTTTCTTCCCAGCCTTACTCTAGGGAGGGAATGTCAAAGGAGGGCAGTTAATTTTCTGTTCATGTAGTCTTTTTTTTCCCCAAGAGCATTCATAGATTTAGAATCTTCACCATCCAGAAAAAAATAAAATAAACTGTGTTTCTCTCTTCTCCCCTCAGGAGATAAAGATTGGGCATTGACAACTATGATTACTTCCCACTCAAGTAAATTTTTTTTTCCCCAGCAGAAATTATAACATACAGATGGCAGGCAGCAGCTGTGTAGTTTCTAAAGCTCTGGGGCAGGGATGGGAGGACATTAAACACACCAATGCCTTGAAAGCAGAAGAAACCTCCCCACCCTGAGAGAGCTAGAAAAGCACTTACCCTCAATAGGGGAGAGACCCCAGAGGAATCCTGAGGCATTTAAAGCAATTAGCCATGTATCTGCAGATTCTGAGTTGCAGTTTATTTTCATTAGTTTGCTTTCAGCCCCAAAGAGACAGAAATTGAAATTCCCCCAAATTATTTCACTATAGAGCACTAAATGTTAATTCCATGAGAAGATACGTTTAAAAATAGAAATCCTTTATTACAAATCTGAGATCAGTTGCTTATGATCCAATGTGGGAGGCCAAATGTGCTTACCCAGATTTGAGCTTCTGAACCCACATTTACTGCATGCCCCCTAATTTCTAACCTCAGCAGGTTTGAGCAAGCATCCATGAACTGTAGAAGGCCTACACTTACAGCGTTTACTTCCCTCCCAGGCAGTGAAAGGCTTGCCTCATGTCTACCTGGAGCAGTACATACAAGACAGACTGGCCAAGTAAATAAGTTTCCAAGAGTTGGGAACTGGCAGCTCACCCCAGTAATCCTAGCAACTCAGGGAGGCTTGAGATTTGAAATCTGAGTCTGGTTCAAAACCAGCCCAGCAGAAAAGTCCTTGACACTCTTATCTCCATCTAACTACCAAAAAAAAAAAAAAAAAAAAAAAACACCAAAAACAAAAACCTCAGGAACAGCACTCAGATCCCGAGTTCAAGCCCTGGGACCAACAATAGCAAACCAAAAAAAGAAAAAAAGTGAATACATACATTTTCATTAGCTTGTATTTACTGACAAGGGACTTCTGGGGGGAACCCTGATCGAAAAGTCTAGAAATAAAACAAGAAAATTTCTCAAAGCCAAGTTTACAGAGTGTAAAACTGTTACCTTCCAAGAGACAAGTATCACAATCAGAAAGGAAAGAATGTCGACAGAGCATTATGGTTCTAGGGCAAGTGTTGAGACACAGCTGTGAATAATTTAAAGACTTCCTACCCCTCACAAAGCTTATAGTCTATGAGGAAACAAGCAAGTACCTAGAAATTTGATGAACATTGTGAAAAGTACTAAGAGATGTAGGTAACAAATAAAGAGGTTTATTTTGGTAGGATGGTACAGAGTTTCCTTGAAGAAAAAGCTTAGAAGGTGAGACATCAAAAGAATTGTGGCCTAGCCAGTTGCTGGTGGCTCATACCTGTAATCCTAATGACTCAGGAGCCTGAGTTTCTGAGGATCGCAATTCAAAGCCTCCCCAGGCAGACATATCCCAGAAACTCTTATCTCCAGTTAACCAACAAAATGCCAGAAGTGGAGGTATGGCTGAAGTGGTAGAGCAGAAGCTTTGAGGGAAAAAAAAAGCCAAGTGAGAGCATGAGATCCTGAGTTCAAACTCCATTAATGGCTCACGCGTGCGTGCATGTGCACACACACACACACACACACACACAGAATTCATTGCTCATAGAGAAAATCACACTTGTAAGCATCTATACATCTATATACCTGTATAGCACAGTCCCACCTTACATCCAATAAGCAGCTATCTGAGAAGGCACATCATCATCCCCAGAACCTCAGAAGCAGACCACCGGTCTCATCTCATTAGAAAGTCAATAAGACAAATAAGTAACAACATGCATGAAGGACTACTTTCCAGTCAACAATGTTTAAGTGGAAAAGCTTAGGTTACTAAAGATTTATCACAGAAATGAGTACATTTGGAGTTTATATATAAAAAAAGTGGTCACGGGCCGGGAGTTTGGCCTAGTGATTAAAGTGCTTGCCTAGCATGCATGAAGACCCGGGTTTGATTCCTCAGTACCACATACATAGAAAAAGCCAGAAGTGGTGCTCAGGCCCTGAGCTCAAGCCCAGGACTGGCAAAAAAAAAAGTGGTCACAAACACCTCCACAAATGATAACAACAGCTACACCTTTCCACAAATAGCGCTTCCCTTCTTGGAAACAGACTTTAAAAGGTAAGATTTGAAAGTGCAGTATTATAAACAAAACAATAAGGAACTTGTCAATCTTTTGATAAATGTATCTGAAAATTATCTTTCTAGTTTGGTAGAAAAAGAAAACTAACAGCAGGTGCTTATCACAGTCAAAATCACTCTTAAGTGTAAAGATAAATGTGCATTGCTTTTCTCAAATGTCATGCTTATTTGGAACTGGAGTAACCTGATTCCGCATTTTTCAAAACTGCAATGATCAGCTATCCAGTTTAACCAGAAATAGTGTAGCTGTCCACCAGATACAGAATTTAATCCAAATAACAAGGATGAACATGAAATTCTCGTAGCAAATTGATTGATTACAAACAGGGCAATTAAAATATATTCATGGCATTTCTTTTAAGATGTGTGATCATGGGGCCAGGAGTTTGGCCTAGTGGTTAAAATGCTTGCCTAGCATGCACGAAGACCCGGGTTCAATTCCTTGGTACCACATACATAGAAAAAAGCCGGAAGTGGTGCTGAGGCTCAAGAGCTAGAGCTCTAGCCTTGAGAAAGTCCAAGGACAGTGCTCAGGCCCTGAGCTCAAGCCTAAGACTGGCAAAAAAAAAAAAAAAAAAAAAAAAAAAAAAAAAAAAAAAGATGTGTGATCATAACATAAAAATGTTCTTTAATATAGTTTTCAGAAGTTATTCTAAGCCACATGCAATGGTTTATGCAGTTACATAAGAAGAACATGAAATAGGAAAGAAGGCTGTAAGAAATCCTGATCCAAAGGGAAGGGGGAAAATCAAAATGATTGGAGGAGGTAAGGAGAGGGAAATGGGGACAAAAACATGAGAAGGGGTATCAGTGTGTGAGAAGTGATGCACCTTCTCGTCTGGTGAATGTAACTGTAATCCCTCTAATACATTATAATAAAAAAATTTTTAAGAAAGAAATTCTAATCCAGCTGGGGACCAGTGGCTCACACCCATAATCCTAGCTCCTCAGAAGGCTGAGATCTAGGGATCACAGTTTGAGACCAGCTCAGGCAGAAAAGTACCCATGAGAGACTCATCTCCAATGAACCACTCAAAAACTGGAACTGGTGCTGTGACTGAAGTGGTAGAGCCCTAGTCTACAGCACAAAGAGGTTCAGGGACAGCACCCAGGCTCTGAGTTCAAGACTCCCAACTGAAAAAAAAAATCTAACCCACCAAGTGCTGGTGGCTCATACCTTTAATTCTAGCCACTCAGGAAGCAGAGATCTGACGACTATGATCGGCGGCCAGCCTGGACAAAAAAGTACTTCACATTCTTTTTTTTTTTGCCAGTCCTGGGCTTGAGCTCAGGGCCTGAGCACTGTCCTTGGACTTTCTACCACTTGAGCCTCAGCACCACTTCCGGCTTTTTTCTATGTATGTGGTACCGAGGAATTGAACCCGGGTCTTCATGCATGCTAGGCAAGCACTTTAACCACTAGGCCAAACTCCTGGCCTTACTTCACATTCTTATCTCCAATTAATCCCCAAAAGCTGAAAGCAGAGCTATGGTAGAGTGCCAGCTATGAATAAGCAAGCCAAACCAAGTTCAAGCCCCTGTATGACCAAGAGTATAAACGATGAGAAGCTGTCCTTTTCAAGTAAAGCAATGCAACTGAGGCTCATTATGTTAAGCGTGTTTTCACTCATGCAAAATCGATACCTAAATTGATAAACATGATGGTGGTGGTGGTGGTGGTGGTGGTACCTGAGCATGGTGAAGGAAAAGGAAACAGTGCTTGGGATGAAGATTATTATAATACGTTTTATAGAGAGATAATATTATATATGTGCATACAGATACACTTACATATATGTAAATATCCACATATGAACATAGCATAATGAAATTCACTAGATACTATTTGAAAAACTGTGGGAAGAGGACTCAGGAATAAGAAAGAGTAAGAGCTGGGCACCAATGTTTCACAGCTGTAATCCTAAGTACTTAGAGGCTGAGATCTGAATTCAAAGCCAGCCTGGGCAAGGAAAGTTTCATGAAATCTTTATCTCCACTTGACCTCCAAAGAAAGCTGGAAGTGGGGGTGTGGCTCAAGGCTCAAGTGATAGAGCACTAGCTCAGGCCCTGCATTTCAGTTCACACACACACACACACACACACACAACTAGATCTCTACCACTTGAGCCACAGCACCATTTCTGGCTTTTTTTTCTTTATATGTGCTTTGGAGGAATTGAACCCGGATCTTCGTGCATGCTAGGCAAGCACTCTACCACTAGGCCAAACTCCTAGCCCCTCCTTTTCTTCTTATCTGTAATAAGATTCCTCTTGTCCTTATTCCTCTAGCAAAGCAAATTAAACCAAGGTCCCCTTGCTAACTTTGAAAGGGATTCTGTGGATCAAAACCACCTTAACAGATATTCTGCTTTTCAGAGCAGAGACTCAAGGAGCCCTGGCTTTTGAAATCATTCCCTGAGCTCCTAGAAATGCTTTCTTAGGGAGAAAGAGGACCCGTGTGGTCCACTGTTTCTCAGGCTCTGTGGTTTTAAGTACATATAGAAAAGAGTGCAGAGGAAATTGTATCTGGCCTTTCATTGAGAAATGTAACCTTAACTTTTGAGATAGAGGATGCACTGGTGTCTTTAAAAGAACCTCTGGATAATATCATCTGTTATGAAGTGTTTGTTGGGTGGGAATAAATGTCTATGAGTTACGTCTTAATCGTCTCAGAAAGAAACCTCTTGAGAAGATTAGAGCAAAGCAATGAGGTTTTTAAATTTTGTTTGCTCTTTAAAATTAAAAACAACTGGGGCCAGGAGTTTGGCCTAGTGGTTAAAGTGCTTGCCTAGCATGCATGAAGACCCGGGTTCGATTCCTCGGTACCACATACATAGAAAAAAGTCGGAAGTGGTGCTGAGGCTCAAGTGGTAGAGCTCTAGCCTTGAGAAAGTCCAAGGACAGTGCTCAGGCCTTGAGCTCAAGCCCAGGACTGGCAAAAAAAAAAAAATTAAAAACAACTGACATGTGTTTTCTATGGTAAGACTTCTGTCATGAGAAAGCTGCATTTTGTCTTCATACACTATGACCTGAAAAACTGTTATTTCCACACTTGTTATGTAATGGGACAATGTTCCTGTTGGGAACATTCATCCAACTGGTAAGAGAGGCTTTGTTTTCTCTAAATAGTCATAAAACATTTTAAAACATCATTTCTCAATTACAAATCAGTCGGATCGATTAAAACACAAAGAGATTTCAACAGACAAGTAAACTTGCCGTGTTCTGTGATTTTGCGGTAGGTTCAGGTCTTCTTCCAAAAACTATGCTACCACCTCCACTAGAAGACATATTGCTTTCCTTTCTTAGATTTGTTGTAGTGGTGGTTCTGGCATTTGAACTCAGGACATGGGCACTGTCCTGGCATGAGACAGTGCTCTAGACTGTGCTCAAGACTAGTGCTCTACTTAAGCCACAGCTCCATTTTCAGCTTTTTGTGGTTAATTGGAAATAAGATCTCATGGACTTTTCTGCCTGGGACAACGTTAAGCTAAGTATCTGGGATAACAAGTATGAACCCTGAGTGTCCTTTCTTAGATTTTTAGATTTTTTGACACCCCCACCGTTTCTTCATAATTAGGGAAAAAAATTTCTAAAACTTCAAGTATAAATAGATGGCTAATTCTCCAATGTTAGTAGGAGACCACTAACTGCTAATTTAACATAGACGTACAATACAACCCCAATGTATCAACCTTGTCCCAAACTTGCTTGAAATAATTCAAGCCAAGATTCTATTTGGAATATTTACAAGTCTTTTCTGACCTATGATCTCCTTTTTGAAATCAACCAATGGTTTCTCATTTTTCTCTCTTCTACTTCTCTTCATTCTCTATAAGGTTTCTATAAGAGACATGACTGAATTGATCTATACAAAAATAATCTTCATGGCTCTAAAAAAAACCTCTTATCTTTTCCTTAGGGAAAGATGTCTTCATGAAAATGTTCACATCTTTAAAGCTTACTGTACGTTTATAATTACCTATACTTCCTAAGTAGATGTGTTTTTCTCAAGTATTTGAAATATTCTTATTCTTATTAGTCATTTTTATATGGACACTTTTATACTTGGCACAATACAGCATCAAAGATTTCCATAAGAAGACATCCAAAAAACATCGTTCTTCCCATTCCTTTTTTATCCCAAACAAAATCTTAGTTAGCAATGTTCTAAATAATGGGTCTCATGCCTTCCTTTTTCTGATTTTTCCCTTCTAAACAGAAGGGTATTGTCTCCAGAAAATGAAAATGGAGGTTTGGGATACAATAAAGGGAGTGCATCTTATTTTTTATTTATGTAGTTTTGCATCAGTGACAAAAACAAAATTTCACAGCTTAAAACAACACAGTTTATATCCCATAATCAGTCTGAGTTGGCTTGACTGATTTCTCAGGTCTGGGTCTCTTAACAGCTGGCTTTCCTGGCTGGAGGGAAGAAACTCACTTTTGTCATTGGCTGAATCCAAATCTTTATGGTGGTAGAACCGAAGTCCCCTTCTCTTTACTGGCTGTAGGCCATGGATTAGTCCCTGAGGAAGGCTGCAATCTATGTAAAGCTGACCTTATCTTAATCGTATCTTCAGTGTCTACTTTTCTCTCATACTTACTGCTTCTCTTGGACTCCAGTCTGAGCAATTAAAGATTCTTTTTAACTAGGAAATTTAATGAGACCAGTTTGGGAAGGGAAGGGGAAAGGAGGAAGACTGAGTGACGGGTGACTCTGATCCAGATGCATTACACATTTCACTTAGCATCATCCTATATGCTCATGTGAATATAGCTATTGAGATGTTGTGATCCGCTGCAAGACTATCCTAGACACTTACTGAGTGTTACACATGAGGGAAACCACGGAGCCTATGTTTCTTTGGTTCTGTTTTACTTCACTTGCTATGATTTTTTTCCAAGTCTTTCCATTTCCTTACGAATGTGGCAATGTCATTCTTTCTGATGGCAGAATAGAATATGGAAACAAGAGGTTTATCTTTGTGGTTGTTGTTTTTTAATGTATTATGTGACGTTATTTCATCCCCTGGCTTATGGTTCATCCCCTTTGTTACTGTATCTGACTTTGGCACCTGCTGTATTGTATATATGTTTGTTTATTTGAATTAGGGAAGGGAAGAGGAAAAACAAGATGATGAGGCAAAGGACAAGGGGTGAAGCAATGTAACAGCGATATTCACAAGACAATATGTTGGAAATGACCTTTACAACTTAGGAAGGGGTGAAAAGAGGGAAAGTAGGGGAAAAACATGGGAAGGAGTAACAATGTTCAAGGAGTAATGTACTCACTACCTTAGGAATGTAACTGTAACCTCGCTAATACATTACCCGATAATTTTTAAAGTGAAAATAAAAGATGCATTGTACACATAAATGGACACATTAAAAGAAAAGAAATTAGTTGGAAATGGGGTAGAAGATGAGGAAGAGTAATGGAGGATGATTCTGATCAAGGTACAATGTATGCAAATATGGAATGCCAAAATTACACCCCTTTGAACAACTAAGTGATGCTAATTTAAAATGTGTTGGGATTTAGGAACAAAAAAATGAAAAGCTCTTTTGATTAGATTGGACCCACATAGGTAATCTCAAATAAGCTTGCTATCCTAAAGGCCATAACATTAATTACATCTGCAAATATCTTCTGCTACAGAATAAATTCATAAGATTCAAAAGTTAAGGTGTGGAAATCTTTGAGAGACGTTATTTGACCTTCAACATCAGGACATATATATTTATGTACATATATATATTCATTGACATATGGCTACATACATAGATATATGTATTCAACTTGTACTATGTATATGCAATTTAAATAACAGAAAAGGTCAGTCATAAATTGGGCATCTGTGGTTAAACTTATAATCCTAGCTACTCAGATGACTGAGATCTGGAGAATCACCATTTAAAACTAGCCAAGGCAAAAAAGATTGAGAAAGTGCATCTCCAATTAACCAACAAAAAACCCAAGCAGGAAGCATAGCTCAAGTACTAGAATATCAGTTGTGACCAGACAAGTTTAACAAGCTCAAAGCCCTGGGCTCAGGCCCCATACCACTAAAAAAATCATAAAGAATGACATTTTGAAGTCATATTAAATGAAGTAAGCCAGACCCAAAGGAACATAGACTCAATGGTTTCCCTCATTTGTAATAAAAATGAGTACACATCTAGGACTCTCACAGTTCAAACCTAGGTACATAAGGTCATATAGGATGAGACTAAATGAAATGAGCTCTAGGTTATGGAAGCAAGAGCTATATCTTGTGTGATTGTTGTTCTTAATGTACTATGTTATTTCTCTTCTCTTTTTTTTTGCCCTTTTGGTTAATATACTGTTACTGTATCTGACTTTGTTATATTGTATATACGTTTATTTGTTTATTTGAAATAGGGAAGGGAAAGGGGGAAAACAAGATGATTGGGAGGGGGTGGGAGGAGGGAAATAGAGACAAAAACATGAGAAGGGGTATCAATGTGTGAGAAGTAATGCACCTACTACCTGATGAGTGTAACTGTAACCCCTCCATACAATATTCCAACAATAAAAAAGGAAAAAAAGAATGACATTTTGCCATTTTCAATAAAATGGATAAAACTCTAGACCATCATGTACAGCAAGTACATTTTCACTGTGTCAGGAATGTATAACTAGACAGATATTGATGATAATGATGATGGTATATAAGTATAAAAAGAAGACTGTCTAATGTGGGAAACCAACAGGAAGGAGAGAAAAGAAGATGGTGGAGGGGAGGAAAATAATCACAGTACATTACATACAATATACTATGTATATATATATATATTGTATATGGAATATGTATATTTATATACATATGTATAAACATGCACATATAATGTGTACATCTATAAAATACAATACAAATATATGGTTATAATTATTATATTATCATTATAATTATATACTATAATTACAGTATATTATATAAAAATAACTATAAACTATATATACTGTATAGTATACTGTATAATATACTGTATAGTATAACTTTATGTACATATATGAAGATATATGTACTTTCAAATACTATTTGAAAGACAAAGGATGGGGAAGCAGGGGAAGAGCATACAATAAAGAGGATGAATTTCATCCAGGTACATTGTATGCATTTATGAAAATATCATTAATATTGACATTAAGAGAATAACATTAATGAATAGTAATAAAGCTTTTTAATCTAACAAGCATAATAGAAAAGGATATGTGCACCATAATATTTGCTTTGGTTTAGATAAGATTTCTCCAAAAGCTGTAGTTAAAAGCACAGTCTCCAGGTTGGTGCTGCTGGGAGGTGGTGGAAACTTTAAGAGGGGGACAAGTGGGAGGAAGTTATGTAGCTAGTAATGTGCCTTTGAAGGTTATGGGGGTCTGGCCTCTTCCTGTTTTTTCTTTCTCCTTCCCTTCATCATGAGGTGAACAGGTTCCAACACCGTATGTTCCTACCATGAAGTGCTCAAAAAAAAAAAAAAAAACTCCAAAAGCAATCATGGACTATCATCTCCAAACTGTGAGCCTAATAAATGTTGCTTCTTTTTTTAAAATGGACTCACAAGTATTTTGTTACAAAGAGATAGCTCACTAATATAGTATAGGATCATTTTTAGAAGTTGTTGCTTACCACCTGCAGAAAACTAAAGCTGGATCCTTCTTTGTCACCTTGCACTAGAATTAACTCCAAATGGATCAAAGACCTGGAGGTAAAAGCTGACACACTGAAAACTCTACAGGAAGGAATAGGAGATACACTAGGCCTCCTTGGCACAGGTCGAAACTTTCTTAATAAGGACCAAGAATCACAACAAATCAGAGAAAGGCTGGATAAGTGGGACTGCATTAAACTGCAGAGCTTTTGTATGGCAAAGGACATAGCTAGTAAACTAATCAGGAAGCCTACAGAGTGGGAGAAAATCTTCACCAACCAAACAACGGACAAAGGCCTCATATCTAAAATATATCAACAACTCAAAAAATTGAATCACTCCAAAACTAACCTCCAAAGTAACAACCATCCCATTAAAAAATGGGCCAAAGACTTAAAGAGAGTCTTCTCTGAAGAAGAAACAAAAATGGCCTATAGACACATGAAGAAATGCTCAACATCTCTGGTCATAAAAGAAATGCAAATCAAAACAACTCTAAGATTCCACCTCACTCCAGTTAGAATGGCCAGGATCAGGAAAACGAATGACAACAGATGCTGGAGGGGATGTGGCCAGAAGGGATCACTACTACACTGTTGGTGGGAGTGCAAACTGGTTCAACCACTATGGAAAGCAGTGTGGCAGTGCCTCAAAAGGCTAAACATAGAACTCCCCTATGACCCAGCAATTCCACTACTTGGCATTTACCCAACCACCCAGAAACAAGGACATACTAAACCCACTAGCACAACAATATTCATTGCAGCACTATTCACCATAGCAAAGATATGGAACCAACCTAGATGTCCCTCAGTTGATGAGTGGATCAACAAGTTGTGGTATTTGTACACAATGGAATTCTATGCTGCTGTCAAAAAGAATGACATCGCCCCATTTGTTAGGAAATGGAAAGACTTAGAAAAAATCATATTAAGTGAAGTAAGCCAGACTCAAAGGAACTTAGGCTCAATGGTTTCCCTCATTCGTCATAATCAGTAGAAACCTTGGGCTCTACTAGCAGAGATTTGCAATAGAGCAAAATCTTGATACATAAGGACATATAATGTAAAGCTAATTGAAAGGACCTCCAGGATACTGAAACAAAAGCCATATAATGAATGATTGTTGTCCTTAATGTACTATGTTGTCTCCCATCTCCTTTGCTGTCCCTTGGTTATCTCATATTGGTATACTATCTCACTTTGTTATCTGATATATTGAATTTATTTGTATTTGGATATTTGAAATTTGATAGGGAAGGGGGGAAAACCAAGACGGGTGGGGGGGGAGGGAAACGGGTACCAAGACATGTGAAAGGGTATCAATGTATGTGAATTAATGCACCTTCTATCTGGCAAATATCATGTAACCCTTTTACTAATTACAATAAAAAAAATGTTAAAAAAAAAAAAAGTTGTTGCTTATTTGCCAAGTACTAACCAACTACCATTTTCTGGGTATGCATTTGTAAAATTAGTCAGCATATCAAAATCATCTCGATTTACAAATGAAGAAGCCAAGGCCCAAAAGGGTTAAATATTTTTCCCAACATCACACAGAAGGTATGTAATAGTTTTCCATATCTAGTAGTGTTCACAGATTTAGTACCTGTGATTTTTGACCAAGCCTAGTTCAAAAAAATAATAAATCAATAGATTAAAATATCAATGTATGAGAAGTAATGCACCTTCTATCTGGCGAATATAACCATAACTCCTCTATACATTGAAATAAAAAAATTATTTAAAAAATTTAAAAAAATAGAAACATACTCAAAAACACAAACATTAAACATACATGTGAAGAATGCAGATCCATAGATTGAGAAAAGCTGTCATCAATGTTGCATTATTGTTAGCTGTATTTGTTATTATGTGAAAATGTATCTCCCCAAAGGCTAAATAGTGTCCTCCAAAAATAAAAATAAAAGAGATAAAAGCAAAAGTGCTTATTTAAAGAACAAAATAATTTATTTTACATTCGTTGAAAGGTAGCATGTCTTCAGTGAAAGCTGAAGGAAAACATAGGAGAAATGAATCAAGCAACAATAGCAGTAGCACTGAACATTCTGCACCCTGACAGTCTGCAGAATTTCTCCATGGTGGTCTTGCAACCACAGATAGATACCAAGGCTCCACTGTATCTGACAGCACCCATGTGTAACCACTGTACAATGCTGCCTGAAAAGCCCCCACTTGTGAGAATATCTGCTCTACTTCCTTCTTTATCTCACCCTCCTACACCATCTCTCTAGCAGAATTGAATTAGTTATACAGTGATATGTAATTGATATTTGGGTAATTTGTTGAGCATTTCACAATAGATGAGAGAAACAGAACTGCAATAAGAGGAAGATTTCAATGCAAAACCTTTTGAGGTTATCTCCAGCCTCAGTCCATTGGGAAAACCTGAATTATATCTCAGAATCATTTTGACTTAGTCTATGGCTATGGGATAAAAGCCCAGAGAGAGTAGCATAAATTCCCAGGATCTTCTGGCTTTCTGTAGAACATATTCACCTGGCCTTGGGCATGCATTGCAGCCTCCTACCTGATATCATTTTTCAATGTTCAGCAGAATACAACCCAAGCCAAAGAAGAGTCGCAAGTATCTTAGGCATAAAGTTTACATATCACTTAAAGAAAATGTGGAGTTTATTTAACTATAACAAATTACAGAAGAAATAGGTATCGTTTCTTTTCTCTTCCTTTTCTTTTCTTTCTTTTCTTTTTTTTTGCAGAATAGGAAAATTAGTGCCAGAAAATAACACAGATTTGGAAGATGCTTGCATAGCAAAGCACTGGAAAGCACCCCCATAACAACACTGAGCACTTCTGCTGAGCAGGAGACACTGAATCGCTGTCAGATGTGCCTGATTACGAGTATTAGCATACGGAACTTCCTAATTTCTGACCCCATTGAAGAAATGCTTCTGGTCTTTTTGTGAGGTTTTCTTAGAGCAAAAATGTAATCTGTTCCCTGAGAAAGATAAAATTGGTTAGAATTCCATTATTGTTTCTATGGAGAAAATTAATTTTCAGCAGTGTTTTTAGAAAATCTATGTTGGCAGTTTGGGAAGGAAGATCTCATTTTCTAAATGCAAATTTTGGCTACTGCTGTCTTTTCCCTTATACCTCAGCACTTAAAAAAAAAAAAGAAAGAGACTTTTTACTCATAATGCAGCAAGCTTTGCAATATCCTTCCTAAGTTCCGCTTACAAGGGAAAATAACTCAATTGATTTTTTTTTTCACTTGCAGGTGACTGAAATGAATGGGCTGTACACGCTCATTCATTAAGCAGATTCATTCTGTTGCCCCACTCCGTACAATCTGGACCTCTGCTGGGCACCCGGCAGCGCTGCCTCTGGGGTTTGTGTAGGATGGGGTAGGTGATAGCTTTTGGCAGTGAAAAGACAAAGCTCAGCTGGTGGGGCTAAGCTGGGAATTCTGGGTAAACATTGCATTAAAACAGCTGCTAATACAAAGCCAAATCAGCCAAAAACAATTGTCTCTGGTCAAGGCAGACTTGATGATGAAACAAAGGAACCGAATATGCATCTATCGGGACTATTGTTTCCTACCCACAGCCTTCAGGACACAACAGTGTCATCTGACCTAAGTTAACCATCCTGCCAGCACCGGGCCTTTTCCTCCATCAGGACACCTTACCTGGAAATGCTGAAATGTTAATGGGACACAATCATACCCCAGGGATCTCCAAGTGTGAGCTGATGGAAAGAGGTCTTGTGAGGTCACAAACACCATCCCTGCTTCCTTGGGCCAGCTATGATTGCTCACTGCTGGGTGGCTGGGATTTGCAAGTTGATTACAGCTGGAGGTTTCATGGCTGAAATAGAATTTCTCAGATAATTGCTGGAAATGGGCCAGCGCCTTTGCTGGACAGAGCTCCATATGGCACATTATATGCTCTCTGACTGAAACCAGATCCACAAAAGACAGACCGAAGAGTTGCTTAAAGAGAAACATTCAGAACCAGGCACTTTGTCTTTTGACAAAACTGAACAAGGGAAGAAAGGATGGGCTGCTTCCTTGTGCTTGAGTGCTAAAGAAAACAAAATCAAAGCAAAGATGACTCTCCCTCTGCAAACAATTTCAAAGGCCATCCTATTTTTTCTCTGCCTTAGTCTTTTATTTAGTA
Source organism: Megascapheus bottae (assembly GCF_031878675.1). Taxonomy (NCBI): domain Eukaryota; kingdom Metazoa; phylum Chordata; class Mammalia; order Rodentia; family Geomyidae; genus Megascapheus; species Megascapheus bottae. The sequence continues at coordinate 5,904,823 of NC_143526.1, forward strand.
ATTTCACAGTTTTTTCCTTGTAAATGTTCATGTCTTTCTTGATTTTTTTATACTAACCAGCCCTGATTAAAACACTACCCCAAAGAAGCTATTAAAATGTGCCAAGGTGAAGGTATTTTAAAATAATAAGCTTGAAAGACATATAAACAAAAATCACACACACACGCACGCACGCACACACACACACACACACACGTTATCTCATATAAGGTAGGGAGGGAGAAACTGGGAAATGACCCTGTGACTTTTAAAAAAGGTATTTAGCAAATACTGACCAGTGGCTTTAAAAATATCTGTTGACCCAGTACTTCTAGGATTTAGACTTCAGAAAATGAGGGTGTGAACACAAGATCAGCTTTGCTGATATTTGCTGCTTCTTGCCTACAAAAGCATGTCTAGCAAAAGCATGTCTAGCCAAAGCTCAGCAAGTGCTCAACTTTGAAGAACAATGAAGGAAGCAATGTGAGAACAATGTGGTCGTCACATGCTGGAATTATAATTTTATTTTGCTGCTCTGCATGTTCAATTTTTTTCAGTGAATATATTACTCATTTTGAAATATTTTCAAATCTCTTCCTAATTATGAAGTGTTTTGTTTGTAGAAATTTGTCTACTGACATGAAAAATGTTAATAAAAATTAATAATGCAAATAAAGAGGCATATTAAGTTATATATGACTTGATTCCAAAGAGAAATCAATTTATTCTCTTGGTCTCTTCCCTCCTTCCACTATACTGAAGTGGCAGGAATATTCACATGTTCTCTCTCTCTTTGTCTCTCTGCACTAGAGTTTAAGTTCAGGGCCCTGTACTTTCCACTTGAGCTATGTCTTCAGACCTTTTGGCTTTCGTTAGTTCTCAAATACCATCTCACATTTCTTCAGAGACTGGCCTGGACCCCGATCCTCCAACTTACACCTTAACTTCCCACATAACTGGAGTGACAGAAATGTACTCCCATGCCCAGGTTTTATTGGCTGAGAAGAGGGTCTCATACCCATTTTGTCTGTGCTGAGCTCACACTGTGATCCTTCTGATCTCTGCCTCTAGAGTACCTGGAATTAAAAGTAGAAGCTGTCACACTTGCCTCTTCATCTCATCTCTTTGCTCATCCATATAATTCATCATTTTTCTTCAATAAACAAGTATAATTGAAAAAATAGAATTGGTTTCACATCCAATAGACAGGACATCTTAATTATACATGTAAAGAGTGAGTGTCAGGTGAGTTTGTCTTTACCCAATTTATGGTTACTTTGTACTAATATGGATTTGGGAATCCCTCCTTGGTCCTAGGTAAAATGTTCCCTCTTGTGCGCTGAAAAGTGATTTGGGCAGAAAGTCCTAGAGAGCTGTGAGGCAGCTATACAGTGGGGGCTTTCAAAATACCATGTGCAGATATCTGTCACCTGCCAATGCTAAAAGTAACAACCACTGCCCCTCATTGGCCATGACCTAGACCCACTCTTTGGCACCAGCAGTGTCTTCCAACTCTTGTACCTGGGATGGTTAAAAGAAAATAGTACACAATAAATCAGGATCCCTTTGGAACACAAAACTTTCTCAGGGCTCTCACAAAATGTACTACAGTTAAATAAACGTTGGCTCATTGTTCCCTTGATCTAAACTTGAGATAAGAAATAGTAGGCTGGCTTGCTCTTCTGTGATGTTTGGGAACCTTATTTGGGATAACTAGAAATGAACAGGGGTTAGTGAGATTTTACTAATGTCAGATGTCTGGGGCTCCTAATGTTATCATCAAATGGTTCTATTCTCCCATGTAACTTCTCCTTGTCTCCTTCATGGCTCAGTGGCCTCAGGGTAGCTGGGTTTCTTACATGGCACCTGGATACTTTTGAAAACAAGAAGACTCTATATTCAGTCATTTAAGGAAACTCTATACTGCTTTCCAGAATAGTTGAAGAAGTTTACATTCCCATCAACAGTATTGTAGCATTCCCTGCCAGGATCTGTTTTTGCTTTTTTTGTTGTCGTTGTTCTTTGTTTAATTTTGTAGGGGAAATGTATACAGAGGTTACATTTACGTTCATGAGGTAATGGGTGCATTATTTCTTGAACATTGATACTCCTTCTTATGTTTTTGTCCCCCTTTCCCTTCCCCACCGTCTCCCAATTAGCTTGTTCCCCCCACCTTCCCTTCCCTATTTCAAATAAACAAACGTATGTACAATATACCAGGTAACAAAGTCAGATACAGTAACCACATGAAATTAACCATAAGGGGGGAAAAAAGAGAAAAGAAATAACTGCACATAGTACATTGAGAACAACAATTCCAAAGATAAACCTCTTATTTCTATATCCTAGAGTTCATTTTGTTTAGTCTCATCCTAATATGCACATAGCTTTTGAGCTATTGTGATCCTCTGCTAAGAGAGTCCTAGATGTATACTAATTATTACAAATGAAGGAAACCATGGAGCCTATATTCCTTTAGGTCTGGCTTACTTCATTTAATATGATTTTTTTCCAAGTCTTTCCCATTTCTTTATGAATGGGGTGATACCATTCTTTCTGATGGCAGCTTAGACTTCCATAGTGTATAAGTACCACATCTTCTTGATCCATTCATCTACAGAGAGGCATCTGGGTTGGTTCCACATCTTAGCTATGGCATATAATGCTGCAATGAACATTATTGTGCTAGTAAGTTTAGTTTGCCTTTGTTTCTAGACATTTGGGTAAATGCCAAGGAGCGGGATTGCTGGGTCATAGGGGAGCTCTACATTTAGTCTTTTGAGGAATCATCATACTGCTTTCCAGAGTGCTTGCAACCAGCATCTGTTATTGCTAGTTTTCCTGATAATGGCAATTCTAACTGGGGTGAGGTAAATTCTCATTGTTATTTTTCATTTCTTTTTTTTTTTGTGGGTCATCAGGCTTGAACTCAGCCTGGATGCTGTCCCTGAGCTCTTCAGCTCAAGGCTACTGCCCTACCCTTGAGCAACAGTGTCACTTCCTGCTTTTTTCTAGGGGTTAATTGGAGATAAGAGTCTCAGGTCCTTTTGTACCCAGCTGGCTTTGAACTTTGATCCTCAGATCTCAGCCTCTTGAGTAGCTAGGATTACAGGCATTAGCCACTGCACCAGGCTTGCATTTCTTTTGTGGCCAGAAATGTTGAACATTTCGTAATATGTCTATTGGTCATTCCTGTTTATTCTTCGGAGAAGTCTCTCTAATAAACCAGCAATTCTACTTCTAGGCATTTGTTTGACCACAAACAAGGCCACACTAAAGCTACCAGCACAACCACCATGTTCACTGCATCATTGCTTACTATAGCCAAGATATGGCTATCGTCCCTGAGCAGATGAATGGATCAAGAAAATCTAGTATATACACACAATGGAATTCCATTCATCCATCAAAAAAAATGATATTGTACTATTTGTAAAGAATTAGAAAGACATGAAAAAAATTATATGAAGTAAAATAAGCCACACCAAAACACACACACACACACACACACACACATACACATACACACACACAGGTTGCATCGTTTCCCTCATTTGTTGTAACTAGAAAGTACCTGTCAATCTACAAGTAAACACAATGGGTAGTAAAAGGCAAAAAAAAAAAAAAAAAAAAACACTTGGACATGATAAATTAAATGGGGCTCTAGACATTACACAGTGAGACCAGAGGATATTTTTAGGACAGAAACACAAAGGTTCAATAGCTATAGGCATATGATTATATATGTCAAAATGAACTCTAAGAAATGGAAATGAGGTTTTATGTTACTTTGCTTCTTGTGTTGTTTCTTCTTTTCCTTTTTCTCTATTTTGACTTCTGTACCTATTGTCTTGTATGTAAGTTCATATGTTTGGGGGAGGGTAAGAGGGAGCACAGAAATGATGAAAGGGTAAACAAATATAGCAGTGATACTCACTAAACACTATTAAAAATGAACTATGCAACTTGTGGGGGAGGGAGTTTAGAAGGAAAATCACTGGGAGACAACACTGTTCAAAAACAAATGTACTCATCACCTGACTCATGTAACTGTAATGGCTCTGTATGTCACCTTTACAGTAACAATAAACATAAAAATGAATTAAAAAATGAAAACAATAAGACCCTAAGCCTCTTAAAGGATAAGCATTGGCATTGACCAAGCTCATTTGTACCATTTTCAGTGGCTCAAGGAAATAATAAGATCAGCTCTAGTGAGGAAAGGATAAATAAAATGGCTTGGCCCTACAAACAGGGGAAGGATGGGAAATAATCACCTTTGGGGGTCATAACTTCCTTCTGGGGCACTTTGTAAATGAAAACACTTCCCCAGAGACCCACATCTCAGGGTCTGCCTTCGAGAATCCTGATCCTAAAACAGGGACCATGAAGGATCCAGCTTCCTCCAGGAATTTCCTATTGACACAGGCCAAAACCATCCTGATATCTACAAATTCCAAAACCAACACTACAGCTTAAAGTTTAAGCTGGGCTTCTTGTTACAAATACCTGGGAACTTCAAAAATCCTTTCATGTTTAGATCTCTACTACCCAGAGCCTGAATTAACCAGGCTGGAATAGATCTACACATGGTTAGTTTGGGCACTTTTATTCCCTTACCTTATAATTCTACTGCGGATCCTAAGTTGAGAAGCACTGCCCGAAGTAGTTCAAGCTGTGAGGAGTATACGTGGGAAGAGGATAAAAATGCTGCAGGGTGTCCAGTGAAGATGAAAGATTAATCCTTAACCAAATCACCTTTTACCCTGGGGCAAAAATCTTATCACTGCTTGAGTAGTAGGGCTTGGCTCAGGGGTAGGGTGGTAGAAGAGCTGAAGAGCTCAGGGACAGTTCCCAGGCCAAATTCAAGCCCTGTGACCCACACACACACAAAAAAATCTTATCACTGCTATCAAAGAATGTGGGTTGCAAATATGGTTTCCAAATTGCATTGCTCCATTTTCAAGTCTGGGAATGGGGCGACTTTTTGTACAAGTCTTGACTGTATAAAAGTCAACTATGTATGCTCACCTAGTTTTTTGTTTTTTTTTACACATTCCAATCGCCATGTACTCTTTTGCTTTACTGCATAGAGCATATTGAGTGTGACTCCTGAATCCCATGAGGATTCTAGACCAGTAATGGCTAATTTTCTCTTCCCAAAAGACAAAGAACAATCTTGGCTCTATCAGTGTCTGAGCTGGAGAAAACTTTTTTTTCCAGTGCCATTTATTAAGCTTCTAGGCTAAAATCTGCTTATTAAAGTTCTATCATCCAGAAGAATATTACACACTTACCAGTGAACAATTTTTGGGGGGAGGGGGCGCTAATTCCACAATGGTTAGTTAGAACACGTTCCCTTTTTCTTCTTGCTGAGCTCATTTATCTCTAAATGATACAGAGAAGACAAGTTCTCTAACTTCCTGTTATTATATATTCTTGTTAAACTTTACCCTTAGTCCTAATTCTCAGTTTGGTTCCTATAATTACTGGCTTTTATTCTATGAAGCTGTGTTTTGTAATTAGCAAGATAGAGATCAGTGTAATGCAAAATATGTGCTAACGCAGAAGCCGATTCCGCTCTCCCATGCAAAGATGCCAAGTGCAGAGAAGATTACCTGCAAAAACAGTTCAAGGAAAACTTAATCTCATCCCAGAAAGAACAGCCTCCTCTTTCTTGAGAAGCAACAATCTGGAAATAGCGCATTGCACTTTCCTTCCCCCCAAACTGTAACATCTCTGAAAGAAAGATTTGTCTGATAATTGTCATGGGAAAATCAGTACTGTGTCTTTTGGTTTTGCTCAAAGTAATAAATAAAAGAAGGTGTACCCGAAAACTTATGTCTTAGTTTACGTGAAACATGGAAATCTACACCAATACAGCCAAAGAGAGAACAGTGTAGATTTCTCATGATAATTCAGATACAGCTGAGCACCAGTGACTAATGCCTGTAATCTTAGCTACTCAAGAGGCTGAAATCGGAAGATTGAGGTTCAAAGCCAGGACAGGCAGGAAAGTCTATGAGATTTTTATCTCCAGTTCACCAACAAAAGGCCAGAAGTGGAGTGTCACTCAAGTGGTAGAGCACAATGGTCAAGCTTTGAGTTCAAGCCCATGGACTGACTGGCACACACACACACACACACACACACACACACACACACACACACACACAAATGCATATTGTTATGTAAAGAACTAAGGGCAAAACTAAATTTCCTCTCTGAGTAGTTTCTTTTGAAACCCCACTATAATAACTATACACAAAGCTTGGAATGCTGTGTAGGCCAAGTAAAATGTATGTATGTGTGTATATGTATGTATATATAGCAATGTTTGCATGCCATACATATATGAATATGTTCCAAGCATAGTGATCACATTTAGGATGTATTCAGAGGCAGACAATAGTAGGCCCATGTTATTTGAGGAGTTTTATTACTCATAGTTTTGACAAAGCATGGTAAAAATAATAATAATAGTAATGACAGTATCTACAAACAGATTTCAAAACCAAAAGTTTTCACTTCCCATGCATGCACTGTTCAGCTTAGCTTATGCAGAAAAGACTCTGTCAGTTCTACATTATCATCAGTTGTGTTTAAATCATTGTAGCATTTACTGGGTGTTCCCTTGCCCTTTGTTTTCTGAAAATCTTCCTCCCTAAAAAGCAACTAGTGCCCCCCACAAAACAAAGGAAAATAATGGTAATCTTCCCAAGCCAAAAAGGAAATGTTGTATGCTTAATTAAAGCAAAAAAAATAAATAAATAACTTGTAAGTCAGCATGTCTTTCATGGAAGTTTGGTAGCATTATGAGAAGAATGAATCAAGCATCCACAGTACAGTGTTGAACTCTGCACCCTAAGCCTTGTGGGTTTCCCTCAGCAGTGATCTCCTTGGAACCATGTACCCTCATATCCAAGAATCTGCTATACATTGAAAGCATGAGTTTTAGTAGTAAATATTGCAATTATCCAGTTGGCATTTTAATAGGTTCCAATGACAGATTTTTCTGTTTCACAAAAAATACTTTTGGAGTGTTGGGGTTGATCTGTCTTTTTTATTTCCTTCTTCATTTCCTTTCCCTTCCCTTCCCTTCCCTTTCCCTTCCTTCCTTCCTTCCTTCCTTTCTTTTTCTTTCAGTCTAACACTGGGATCCAAACTCCTGATCTGCTGCTTTAACTCATTGGCTAATACTCAAGCACCTGAGCTAGGTCTCCAACCCCAACTACATCTGGAATGTTAATGTCTATAAGAACTCCAAGGCAAAAATGCAATTACCCTCAAATTTTAGCAAGAACAATCTTGGGTGTTTTTCAAACCGATTAATCCCAAGATCCACAGGTCCCACATTAAATATTTGGATGTTGAAAGACTATAGCTGAAAGTCTATAGCTAATGCCCAATGCCCTGATCCCTGAAACCAGTGAATAGGTTAGCTTATATGAGAGAGACTTAGCAGATATTGACTTTGTTACCTGGTATATTGTATATACGTTTGTTTATTTGAAATAGGAAAAGAAAGGGGTGAAAACAAGATGGTTGGGAGGGGGAGGGGAGGAAAATGGGGACAAAAACATGAGAAGTGACGCACCTACTACCTGGTGAATGTAACTGTAACCCTTCTATACATTTCCCAGACAATAAAAAAAAATAATTAATTAATTAATTTAAAAAGAGAGACTTAGCAGATATAACTTCATTAAGGAAGATTAATTAATCTTGACTACATTAATCTTGAGACTGGTAGATTAGCCTCAATTTTCCAGAAGGGTCCAATGCAGAAGCATCAAAGTTAAAGAGTGGAGATGTAAGGATGGAAGCAGAGGTCAAAATGCTGCTTTAGGGCTTTGAACACGGCAAAAGAGTCATGCTAGGAAAAGAAAAAAAAAAAAAGAAGATTCTCCATACAGCCTTCAATACTGATACCACTAAAACATTCAAACTGGGAATGCATGTTGTTTTAAACCATTTATGACAGTGTCACAGAGTTTGTAGAAAATTAATATAATAGGATAGGAAATTGCCTTCCTTACAATCTAGCTTTAAATTCTCTGGACAAACCAGAGGGAGCATGGATTTCAAGAAGTACAGATGACAAGGAGCCTGGAGCCCCTGATTCTGATTTTTTTTCCCTATTTTTGAAAGCAGATAGGATTAACCAACTGTGACTTTGATTCTTGGAGAACAAATGCCAAGGTTTTTGAGCCCATCCCAGGAGATAACAGCGCTTTGCAATCAAGTAGAAGTACCCAAAAGGTCTGCAAGTCTTCACTTAAAACCTGCTTGTGTTTGAAATTGTGCTTTGCTGGCACATAGGTGTATATTTCTATTCAAATTTAAAGAAAAGCTTATCTATCTGGCTCCCAAAGCAGATAAAGAAAGGAGTGGTCCTTTAATTTCTCTCCATGAGATAGTGAAATGGACACTAAACAAAATTTCCTAGATATCCATAAAGGACTACTTTCTAGACTGTAAGCAGTGTCTTTTGCTTTCCCATTTATTGTCCTTACTTGCTCTTTTCTCCTTCTCTCATTCATCCACTCCATTAAGTTATCCACACAAATTCTGGATCTTTTGGAGTCTTGAATCTTATCATTGAAAGCAAATGGAAACTTATCACAGGCTGTGTCCTCTCAGTCCTGCATTTCTCATTCGATAACCCTCTTCTTTAACAAAATATCGTACAGACTAAGTGATACAACAGAAACTTACTTGTACAATTCTAGGTTCAAAAGCAAAGTGCCTACAGATCCAGTGTCTGGTGAGACCCTACAAGCCAGGGCAGATGGACTTGCTTTCTGTCCCATGTTCTCAAAGGCTGTCATACACAAGGTTTTGGAAGACAACTGAAAGGAAGGACATTTCTTCTTTGTAGATTTGCTGCTTACTGAAGAACATCATGAGGTCAGGAATAGTCACAACAGCAGCCGCAGAGGGAATGGGAATTGAGCCAAGGATTCTAAGTCTCGGCCAACTCTGCCAGCCTGGCTCTGACTCCACCTTGTATGCTCTGAAGAATGCCATCTTCTTGCTCATTCAAATGCACAGGTGGTAGCAGCCTATAGTTATGAGCTTTGGGAAATCTTACCTCTCCTTTTTTTCTCCTCTAACTCTGCCAACACCTTCACAAACAGCTGCTTATTTGAAAACCCAGAGTAATCTCTGTTTTTCTGATTAGATGCAGACTGAAGATTGCAGTTTTTTCACTTGCATTAGAAAGGAACAAAGGGCAAGTATAACTCTGTTTCTACTTTCGATAATTTGGTATGGAGAACTACTTTTTCTTTGAGATCAAAAGAATCAAAACAGACTCCTGTCCAGACAAGGGCTTGAGTTTGTCAGAGTAGTGGCAAAGCAAGCTAGCAGGAAATCTTCTTAGATATTCATGATCCTTTGCTTCTCAAGATATATTCCAAAGGCAAGGTTAGGATTTAAGCATTAGTGACTTCCTATAGTAATGTTATCTTTAAAAAAAAAAAAAAGCCTAAGAATGTGTGGGATATCAAATAGGAAAGGAAGAAGTCCAACTATCCCTATTTACAGATGATATGACTCTACACATAAAGGACCCTAGAGCCTATACCTCCAAACTCCTAACGCCGATAAATACCTTTAGCAAAGTGGCAGAACACAAAGTCAAACCACAAAAATCTGTAGCTTTTTCTGTATACAATAAGCATACAGAGAGGAAAATAAGGAAAACAACTCCATTTGCAATAGCTTTTAAAAAAAAATAGCTAGGAAGCTGGGTGCAGAGGCTCACACCATAATCCTAGATACTCAGGAGGCTGAGATCTGAGGATCAAGGTTCAAAGCCAACCTGGGCGTAAGAGGACCAAGATACTTATCTCCAAGTAACCTCTAGAAAACGGGAAGTGGGGCTTGGCTCAATGGTAGGGCAGTAGCCTTGAGCTGAATTGCTCAGGGACAGTGCCCAGGCTCAGGCTGAGTTCAAGCCTGACCACCCACAAAAAAAAAAAAAAAAAAAAAAAATATCTAGGAATAAACCTAACCAAGGAAGTAAAGGTTCTGTACAATAAAAAATATAAAGTTTTGAATAAAGAAACTGAAGACACCAGGAGAAGGAAAGACCTCCGATGTTCATGGATTGACAAAATTAATGTGATAATGGCCATACTGCCAAAACAATCTACAATATCAATGCAATCACCCTCAAAATGCCAATGTCGTTCTTCACAGAGACAGAGAAAAAACCACAAAAATTCATATGAAGCCATGAAAGGCCCAAAATAGCCAAAGCAATCTTGAGCAACTAAAGGAAGAGCTGGAAGTATACAACAATGCTATTATTGTGATTTGCTATTTGAAGTCGTACTTCCAGATTTCAAACTTTACTACAGACCCATAGTGAAAAAAGAAAGCTAACCATGGACACCAAAACAGACCTGGAGACCCAGTGGGACAGACTAGAAGACCCGTAAATAAATCCAGATACCTACAGGTATCTAATATTTGACAAGGGAGCCAAAAATATTAATGATGTTGGGAAAACAAAGTATTCATACGTAGAAGACTGAAATTTGTATCACTGTCAATTTTAAATGGAATAACAGCTTTGATGTAAGATCTGAAACCTTGAAACTAGTACAAGAAGGAGTAAGAGAAATACTAGAACTTACTGGCATAGGCAGGAATTTTCTGAGTAGAATTCCAGGGGCACAGCAAATGGGAAAATGAATTGACAAATGGGAGCACATCAAACTGCACAGCCAAAGACAGTTACTAAGCTAAAAAGAAAGCCTATATAATGGAAGATCTTTTCTAGATGTATGTCTGAAGGGGTCTAATAATCAAACTATACAAGGAGCTCACAAAAATCCAAACCCTAAGCCCAATTAATAAATGTGAAAAAGAAACTGAATAGAGTCTTCTCAAAAGAAAGAAAGAAAGAAAGAAAGAAAGAAAGAAAGAAAGAAAGAAAGAAAGAAAGAAAGAAAGGAAGGAAGGAAGGAAGGAAGGAAGGAAGGAAGGAAGGAAGGAAAGAAAGAAAGAAAGAAAGAAAGAAAGAAAGAAAGAAAGAAAGAAGGAAAGAAAGAAAAATGGCCAGTAGACACACAAGGAAATTCTCAAAATCTCTGGACATAAAGGAAATACAAATCAAAACAACATTAAGATTCTATCTCACTCCAATGAGAACAGCCATTATCAAGAATACAAACAACAAATTCTGGCAGAGATAAAGGAGAAAAAAACCTTATTACTCTGCTAATGGGAATGTAAACTAGAACAACCACTAAGGAAGATTTGAAGATTCTTCAAAAAATTAAAAATAGAACTATCTTATGATACAGCATAAGCATTTATCTGAAAGATTATAAAGTATACAATAAAGACACTTGCACAACCATGTTCATAGCCAAGTTACAGAAAGAGCTAAGATGACCAAAAATGAACAAGTTTATATATATATATCCATTTATATAGATATGTATATACATACATATGTACATATACACACAATGTGATATGTATACACATGCATATATACATACAATGTAGAAATATGTGCAATGATGTGGTATGCAGTGGAATTTTACTCATATATCAGAAAGAGTATTATCATGTCATTTGTAGAAAAATGGATGGATCTGTAAAAAAAATTATTGTAAGTCAGTCAGACTCAGAGAGGTGAATGGTATGTTTTCTCTTATATATAGAAGTTAAATATAAACTGAAAACATATACAGGGCCATATATGTGTATACACAAACAAATTGACTAAGGTATAGTATACTCAGGGGAAGAATTCTGTGATATTAACGCCTCTAAACAACTAACAGACCGTTTCACAAGGTGAAAATTGTGTAGGTGGAGCATGTTTTGTTTGAGAGGATGAAAGATGGATAGATGCAATGCAAAAAGGAAAGGAGGGTGAATGCAATCATAACATTCAATGGACATATTTGAAAAGGGAAGCAGATAACTTGACAGGATGGTGGGGATGGGATAGATGTGGGGGAGATGGCTTGAAGGGGTGACACTAATCAAGGTACATCATAAATGGATGTGTTGAGTTGAACCCCTTTTGTACAACTTATAAAGATAATTTTCTAGAGAGAAAGAAAGAAAGAAAGAAAGAAAGAAAGAAAGAAAGAAAGAAAGAAAGAAAGAAAGAAGTAGAAGGGTAGGAAAGGAAGAGGAGGGAAGGATAGGGATGGGGGAAGGGAAGGGAGGGGAAGGGAAGGGAAGGATGGCAAGATGAGGTCAAGCAGGGCAGAGACGTAGATAAAGTCCTTAAGAAGTCAGCTCAACCTGATTGTTCCAAAACTATTTGGTTCTAGTGTATGGGAACCTGTTCCAAGGTGCTGCGAGACCAAAGAAAAAGACAGATATACCTAAGATAACACAGGACCCAATGGGCCAGGGTCCTTACCCACAGACATGTAGTCTAGGGCAGCGTCAAGACCAACTGCACAAAAGTGACTTGGTAAATGTACCTAGCTTACCTTAAGCGAGTATCCGTCAGGCACACTCCTGAAGCCAAAGTCTAGTTGTAAAGTGCTACATACCCTGGCCCCTAAAGCCCAAGTTCCTCAACCTCCCAGCTTCACTTTCCTCGTTTGTAAAACAGAAACATCTGCATCAATTTCAAATATTTAGTGAGAAGACTGATGATGAGTTCCTGTGTCAAATACTTAAAACAGAGGCCTGGAAAGTAACTTGGGGGGTGGGGGTTCGGGGCTGGAAACACCCTTACATGTACTGCTCATGCATTCTTTATTTTCCTTGAGGCAATATGAATGCTGTAACTGTCTCGGGTAAAGGGTCAGAAATAAGAGAAATGAACAAAGATTACTCTCTCTGTATATTCTAAAACTGGTCTAATAAACTTGCTAATGACACATATATCTACTTATATTTCACTTTAATTGGAATTATAAAATTAAAATTTTGGTTACTCGTTCACGTGAGTTAACATGTGGTTACTAAATTGGACAGTTAGACATGGAAATTTCCAAAATCATGGAAAGTTTGATTAGAAATGCTGACCTAAGCTGAGTGCTGATGTCTCATGCCTGTAACCCTAGCTAAGGAGGCTGAGATCTGAAGATTATGGTCCCAGCTAACCCAAGCAGGAAAGTCTCTGAGACTTATCTTCAATTAACCACCAACAAAAGCTGAAAGTATAGTGGTAGCTCAAGTAGTAGAGTGCCAAAGGTGAGATAAAAACTCAGGTCCTGAGTTCAAGCCTTAAAACTAGCACACAGACACACACACACACACACACATACACACACACACACACACACACACACGCACACACAATGTTGATCTAATACTTCAGAGGGACTACTTACCCTGCTTACTCTCCAGGCTATTTTTTTTTTGAGACTAGAAATAATGTATATTAAAAGCATTTACTCAGCTAGGCACGAGTGGCTCATGCCTGCAATCCAAGCTACTCTGAAGACTAAGATCTGAAGATGGTAGTTCAAAGCCAACCTGGGCAGGGAAGTTCGTAAAACTCTTATCTGCACTAAAATCTACCAAAAAAGCCAAAAGTGGATCTGTAGCTCAAGTGGCAGAGCACTAGCCTTGAGCACAAAAGCTCCAGGAAAGCACTCAAGGCCCCCAGGATGGGCAAAAGAAAAATAATTCATTCAATTTCAATGATAAAAATTATCTTTAATAATTACATGTTTCTTATCTATTCTTTAAGATGTTAGCCTATAAGATCTCACAATGCTTTGGAATAAATTAGGAATTGTATGAAGGAAAACTGTGAAGTATATTTAAAATCTTACTTTTAATCATCACCATTTCAAAATGGCCTTCCAAAATTTGTTACTTTTAGTTATGTATAGAATCTTTTCTTACAAGACAATCTTTAAAGAAAATGTCTAATAAACAGTGATTGAAAGAGACTAACACCAAGAATAAGGTGTTTGAATTTCTGTCATTTCAATCAATAGCTGGTAAATTTCACTAGCAACTATTTGGTCCAGTGAGGAAAGGTTTCCTGTGTTGGTTTTCATTTGAAGATCTCAGCAAGAATATAAATACATCCTCTCAGAAACAGATAAAGAATGTAAGTTCCTCATGCTCAATCTCCAGGAAGTAAATGGAGATAGTGATCATTGTCAGATTTGTCCTTCCAAAAACGTTTGTTGGTAGGATTGCACATTTGGCACAATTTCTTTGCAGACAATCTGGAAATAACCTATCAACGCTTTAAATGCTTAAATTCTGAGATGTGCTGAATGTTTGTTGTATAACAAAGAATTTGGTCTTGGTTCCATGTTCCTGGCACAGAGCTTCTAAATCTTTAGTGCCTTTTAAAAAAATTTATAGTTGATCTCAGGGGCCATATCTGATATGAGATATGAGATAACACCATATTAATTAGGTGGGCATCAAGATGGGCTCCCAGAGAGTTTTAGAGTAGCCATGGCCAGGCAAATGAACCAATCGCATGATTAGAAAGAGGTCTGGGTTGGCCTCTGATATCAGCTCAATTTCTTGACCTCCAGGGAGGGAAGAAAAGAAGGCTGGAGATTTGAGTTCTACCAAGAAGCCAATGACCCTGTCAATCACGCCTCCATAAAGAAGTTATGGCTTGTTGTGACTATAAATATTCTTACTGTAGCCAAAGTTGATACTATTGATCACAGAGTTATAGGAATCATATAGATAAATGAGCAATGCATGAGCCTGTGTGAGTTAGCTTCAGGTCACAACTGACTGTATCTCTGACCAAGCAATTCTATTTCTCAAAATTTATCCAGCAACTGTACTAGTACAATTTTCCCTTCCCAAATGTGCACAAGAGTGTTCCTTGCAATATGATTTCATAAAAGGTTCAAAGCAAGCTATTTGTACATCACTAAGCTTAAAGGATACTGCATCAATTAAATTGAACCTTCACCAATGAATGAAGGCCTTAGAAAGAATGAGTGACTTCTGATGTGGAATTACTTGCAAGCTTTATCATCACAGTAAAAGAATGATGCAAAATAGTCTATAGTCTGCCACCCTTCAGTTATACATAGTGCTAAGATATCTATTAGTCTGTGCATGCATATCTGGACTACATTTTGAACAGTAATATATAAAAAACTTAGTAACAAATTCGAAAGGAGTAGTAAAAGAATTGAGTGAGAGGGACACAATATTTTTGCATATACTTTTTTGTCCTATTTGAATTTTTTATGGTGTTTATTTAAAAGAAAGCAACAGATAATCATGGAAATAAAGTAGGACAATGAGAATGAATGATGGAAGAAATACATGAGTAAACTCTGAGCAAAATGCCCCTGCATCTTTCATCAGCAGTAATATATTTCCCACCATCTGCTATACACAACTCTGTCCTGTGCTCTGCATCGGGGAAAGAGTGATGGGGTTCAATGAGCAAATACAGAGCATTTTTCTCTAACAATGTGGTCAGATACAAAAACCTGTGTGAACCAGGCAGACAGTATGAGATGCAGGAAACCATCCAGGTAGGACCTGTATTGATCCAAAGATTTCTCCACTCAGAGAGGATAGCCATGATTCAGCTACAGCAGCCACCAGGCTGATTCTCCTTTTTCCAAAAAAAAAAAGTCATAAATCTCAAATAGCATGAATAGCATGTGAAGTGTCTTTGCTTTTATAAAATAATCTACTAACAGAAAATTTCCCATGAAATAATGTGGGCTAAACCAAACGGATTCTAATTTTCAATTTCTTTTTTTTTTTTTTTTTTTTTTTTTGCCAGTCCTGGGCTTGAGCTCAGGGCCTGAGCACTGTCCTTGGACTTTCTCAAGGCTAGAGCTCTACCACTTGAGCCTCAGCACCACTTCTAGCTTTTTTCTATGTATGTGGTACCAAGGAATCGAACCCGGGTCTTCATGCATGCTAGGCAAGCACTTTAACCACTAGGCCAAACTCCCGGTCCCTAATTTTCAATTTCTTAGAGAAAAGGGTTGTTATTTGCACCATGGAAATACAAAATCAGTAGTAAGCATTTGGGTTCGCATTGGAAGGAAAGGGATTTTTATCATTTTCCCCCAAGTCCACGGCAGTTAAATGTAATGATGGTATTTTGTAAGGGCAATTAAGTCTGAAACCTATTCCTTTTGGCAATATGTGCTAACAGATTTTAAAAGCTATGAAAAGTCTGTTGAGTCTATAAAAAGTGAGGGATCGAGGATACCAGGCAGACACAGGAAAGGGACAGAGAGAGAGAAGGCCTCTAGAGGGACAGGAATATGGCACAAATCTTCCCTAGACAGGATCAAAGTCCAATCATGTCACCGGTGGGTTTTCAGTGGGCTTCCTTGTTTATTGACTGATTTCCTGAATCCCCTGTGTTTCTACTCTAGTTTGATTAGAATTGTTCAAGTCCATCAATATCAGCATTGTAACTAATTTGTCCCCTCTGAGTTCCATGTTTCCAGCACCCTCCCAGCTGCAAAGTGTGTTGATTTCTTATTGCTGTAACATTTGCAGAACCTCTGCTCTTAGCATGGCCATGCTTCTGTGGAAGTTCACGCCCAGAAGCATTAAGCAAACCCAAATGGAAGTGAGATTAATGGCGGTGTCTGTGTTACCGTAGAAGGAACGCAGTGGCATTAAGAATAATGATGATGATGGTAGCAGCTATCTCCCTGTGCATTTATTATGGGCCAAGCTGCTTTATGAGAGAGACGGCCAGAAGTCACACCCTATTACTGCACTGCACCCCAAGCCCAGCATTACTAAGGAAAATTTATTCCTCAGAATCAGATAAGTGTATAACCTCTCAGAGTCTAGCACCATATGGCTAAATGATGCATTTAAATATTTCCAATCCATCATCCTCAACAGAACAATAATTGAAAGAAAACAAGGTAACTACAGCAGTCTTTTTTTTTTTCTTGAATGAAAACAAACAGGGAGAACAACTGATCCTTAGAATATATTGCATCCAGCCAGTAAAAACTGGCAGGGATTCCTATCTTTACCAATGAAATGGTGTCCTTGGTCAGTCAATCTGGCCTGGTTTGGTCCTGCTGCTAAAGAAAGGACTTCATGTAGCAAAGCCTCCTCTTTTATAAGAGCCAATTTGCAATGAACTTTGTCCCATTCTTTCAGGACTTTACAGAAGGCTCCAGGAACAAGCCAACACACTCAAATTGTGACATTTTTCTACCTGAATTCACTCTCATGTTGTTATTTTCTATGTATTGTGCAAGAAGCTAAGACCCAGGAAAATTAAAACACTAACCCAATCACAGGCTTCAAGGAGGATATCCTACTCTTTTAATTCAAAACTATAATTCTTGTTTTTGCATCTTTTTCTTATCTGTACTTGGTTCATTCCATGCAGAATTTCAGCATGTTCATTCTGTTTCTCTACAAAGACTCTTACTTCGAACAGAAGGAAAAAAAAAAAACAAAGAATATCAGGTTGCCAACAGTGTTTTTGACCAAAGCAAAAGCAACCTCAAAATTGCCTCAGATAGGCTTTTATTACACTGTGTTAATTTTCAGGGAGCCCATTATACTTTAATATAGCCACTAGATTAATTGAGATTTATGGAACATTTCTGTTTCATGCCTGATTTCAGAATCAGTGCTAGAGTATAATGAATATAGAATCTACCTAACAATCCTGGGCGCCATGAACCATTAAGAGAAATAAAATGTTACCATGTATCCATTCATATATCATTCGACAAATGAATCTGAGTACGTTTTGTGTGTGTGTCAGGTACTGTTTTGGGAACAGAAGATATAAAGTAAATCAAACAGACAAATTCCATGTTTGGTGAGCTAACATACATGCTAAGGAGAGACTGACTAAGAAACAGGCAATTGAGAAAATATCAGGTTTGGGAAAGCATGATGGAGAATCACAAGTCAAGATAAAGAAGGGAAAAGTGCTTAGCAGCTAGATTGCTCTTTTATTGAATTTATCCATTAACTCTGGACTGCCATAACAAAATATCATGAACTGCTGGCTTCAACAACATACATTATTTTTCTCTTATCATTTTTGGAGGTAGAAATCCAAAACTGACATTCTAGCTAATGCAGTTTTCAGTGAGAGCTCTCCTCCTGGCTTATAGCTGCTCAGCTCTGGCTCTGTCCTCCCGTGGACTTTCTTCAATGTGTTCTAATGGTATTTCAGGGCAGGGAGTAGATGATTATGCATGAGCTTTCTTGAGGTTTTTAGTAGAAGGACACAAATCCTATTAGATTAGCATCCTAACCTTATGACCTCTTTTAACCCTAACTATGCCCTTATTCCAAATACAGTCACAGTAGATGATAGAGCTTCTGAATAGAAAATTTGGAGGAATAACCTTCACTGAGCCCCCTTGTCTGGTATTCATACCACTGTATTGCCTCCTCCCAAATAACTTAGAGCTGGGCTGACGGTGTGGCTCAAGTGGTTCCAACAGCAAATAAGTCAAAGCCAGTACAGGAAAGTGTAAGGTGTTTTACTGCTCAGGTATCAAAGCTTCCGATTTGCAATTTTGAATCACTCACTCTTGAACAAGCCAGCCACAACAACTTGTGAACCCTCCGCAGCTTTTGGAAAAGTGCAACTTTGAATAGAACTCTGAGGTCCATTTGTCAGCCATGTGAATAAGCCACCTTGAAAGTGGAAGCTGCAACCTGGGGAAAACATTCACATGATGCAACTTCATCTTGCCAGATACCATATAAGAAGCCCTTAGCCAGAACCACCAGCTCAGCTGCTGCCCAATCTCTGGCCCACAGTAAAGGTGAGACCATGAATGTTGCTTGTTGCTTGTTGCTATAAGCTGATAAATTCTGGAATCCTTCATTCTGCTGCAAGAAGCTCATAAATAAAATGAATCCTGAAGGAAGTAAGCAACTAAACTATGCCTGTATCTCTGATGAACTTTAGGTCAAAATCACAAATGAGCCTGTGTAACCAGCTCAAGTGGGGACAAGAAACATAATGTGCTGAGAACAGATGGGCCAGAGCAAGGAGCTAGGAGGCAAATCAGGGAGGAAGTGAACATACAGCCTGTGAGACTGTAGCTTCACCAAAATGATGTGGAAGGCAACAGCCATTGAGAAAGAGTATGTCCTTGTTTATAGACAAAACACCAGCAACTCTTATGAGGTTTTTGTTTATTTGTTTGTTTGTTTGTTTTTGCCAGTCTTTGGGCTTGAACTCAGGGCCTGGGCACTGTCCTTGAGCTTTCTCAAGGCTAGCACTCTACCACATGAGCACAGCACCACTTCTAGATTTTTCTATGTATGTCACTGAGGAATCGAACCTAGGGCTTTGTGCATGCTAGGCAAGCACTCATCACTAGTCCACGCTTCTGGCCCAACCCACATGCCTTTACTTTTTCATATATCTAACTCTCAGATTTCTATTTCTATGTTAGAGTATTCCTCTGAACATCCTCACCTTGTTCAAGACACTCCTTATAATATCTAATCCATTCCTCAAATTTAGTGTGACCCCAATCAGATTCCTGGTCTTCTCCATTTCAGTCTCATATTCTTCCCCATTTTATCCCCAGAAAGAATATGTATATTCTTTCTGATACTTAAATATAAAACCTTGAAGTCAATTTATAAACCTCCTCTTTCCCCTCTGTATGCCTATCAAAATAATTGTCCAGGTCTATTAAGATACCTTCAGAAATAAACACAATACTTCTCACCACCTCCATTGCCATATTCAAGCAATTGTAATTTTCAGTCTGAATTACAGTATAAATCTGCTAACCAGTTTCTCTCCTTTCACCCTTTATAATCTATTCTCAGCTCAAAAGCCATACAAAGAATTTACTATACACACTAGAATAGTCGATCACTCCCCCAACCTCCTCCAGTGTGTCCCCATCTTACTCAAAGTAAAAACCAAAATCTTCATACAGAATAACCCTTCAGAATCGTGTGCACAATTTCCTTTCAATCCTATTTCCACTTATTCTCACTTTTGCTCATTCCATTTCAACCGTAATAGCCTCCTTGCTGTCTCAGAAACAGCCCTGGTTCATAGGGGGTCTACAAGGCTGTGTTCTTGCTATTCCTTTTATCTGAAAGACTCTTTTCTTGGGTATATCCAAGACTCACTCTTTACTTCCTTTCATAATTTGCTCCAATAGTACCTAGTCAGCAAAAATCTTCCCTGACCAGCTCATTAAAAATTTACAGTCCCCTTCTCCAGAATCCCAACACATTTTTAATGCTATATGGAGACTTGCTCCTTATCTGACATGTTGTACATTTTAATAATTATTGAATTCATTATTCATCTGCTTCTTCTCAGTACAACACAAGCTCCATGATAGTAAAGCTATTTGTAATTTGGGTTCTAGAACAGTGCCTGGCACATAGTATACAATAATTTATTGAATTATTTGTTGAATAATTTAGCAAGCGTTTTTCTATGGATATGAGAGCTCCTAGGACATAATCAACTGATGAAAGATGGTAGCTACCTAGCTCAGCCTAATGAGAAACTTAAGATTGTGTAGAGAGAGAAGAAACGTAAAGAGGGAGTAAAGGATTGTACTTATAACTAATATAGCTTCCTCTTAGGGCTATATTCTATATTAACCTGCAGAAACTGAGACCATCTACTTGTATATCTATGTCTACTGGGACAAAGTTTTGCTTTTTACAACTGCCATAGAAGAAAGCTAATTTTAGCTGGACAAGCTGGCTCACACCAATAATCCTAGCTACTCAAAGGACCATGGTTCAAGGCCAGCCTGAGCAGAAAAAGACTTCAAGTCTTCAAAATAACTAGCAAAAAGCAGGACTGGACTAGAGGTATGGTTCAAATAGTCGAGCACTAGCCAAGCAATCATGAGGCCCTGTGTTCAAACCTGAACACTTGCAGAAACAACAATAAAAGGAAGAACCAAAGGCCTCTGCAAAGCTGAGAACTACATGGGAAGAAATGCTCTTCCCTTGAGATTGGGCCCAAAAGATTGACGAAATCAGAGCTGCATAAAAGAACTTTTAAATAAGTTTACTGTTGTACCCTAATCCTCCATCTCCTCAGCAAAATATTCCAAATAATACATCCTTGCTTGTGAATGCTCATGGATGAGGGGACTCTAGTTGGGAGTGTGGAAGAAGATTTATTTCTGCATCTGAACTGGCACTGTCAACATATTCCCATGCACAGGCCAAAGGCCAAGGAAACAGCTAATAGAATTGTGTGTGTATCCTCAGCTTCACTGTGTAGCTGTTTGCTGACTTCTGTTGAAGAGAATGGTGATTTTTAACAAGGACCTAGTTTTTAATTAAGTAGACACTGTTGGGCATGGCTCTGCTCCAATTTATCTCAGGGCAGCTGCTTTCCTACACATTCCTCAACTCATACATATAATTATTATCAATAACCACTGCATGCATACATAGTGTGCCAGACAGAACAGCCTCCATGTGACTTCTGAGACAAACTGTTTAGGGTTCTGACTATTTCAACCATGCAATCCTCAGACCCTACTCTCCTATCTCATTCTAATAGAATCATCTTATTAAAAACAGAGTCTTTCAGATTTGCTTCTTCATGAAATTTTGCTTAAGTCTGTTCTTTGGGAAAGCAGCATACAAAGAATTTCTTTGAGGAATAACAAAAGCAGTTATTTCTACTAGCCGGTAAATTAAAATATGGAGATATGAATCACTGTGTATTGTTCATATAAAATCATATTGAGATAATAATACAATGGTAGCCATATCTAATCACAGAGAGAGAATGTGTAAACTAAAAAAGGGCTTATTTGCAAAAATTACACACACACACACACACACACACACACACATTCCACATTTTATCTGGCTACATTTTAGGTCCTTGTATATGTTTTAATTTGATTCCCAAAATATTTTAACACATAGCAATAGTAGGCTATGCCTTATCTCTCCTTTTCCTTCCATTTTTCCTACAAGCTCTAAACCCTGGCTTTTAACAACCTACTTCTCACATCTTCTTTCCTAGTCACCAAACCCTCCAGACGGAAATTATCACAATTTCAGGATTCCTCACAGAACTTCTATATCTCAAGATTTGTACAAGAAAAAGACAAATATATAACGTATTTCAAAAATCTCTCCGATTTTTAAAGTCAGTTTCAATGACTTTGAACATCTCAAGTGATTTCAAAATGGCCTTTGTTCTAACGGGAATGGGCAAGAACAGGATGAGAATTAGTATGTATTAGGAAGACTTTAATAACATTTCTTCAAACCAGATCAGCTAAGAACTTCTGGGGATGTGATGAGCTATGAAAAGATCTTTCTCTGATGCAGCACTAACTTCCTCTGCCACAGCCTATCATATCCCATACCAAATAATGTGTAAACCCTAGGAAACACGGGTGAAAACTACAACCTCTAACATCTAGTTCTTGAGACCAAAGAAAAAGCATTGCTGATGAGAGAAAACAACTTAAAGAATATACTTTGTGCATAGTTTCCCTCCTAAATATAGATCTTAGAGATTTTAGAGAAACTTCTAAAGATAAAACAAAATTATACGCTACTTTATAGTTGGAGCGTGTCATGGTTGGTTCATGTTATATACAAACTATTCTGTGGTGGGGGGTCATGGATGGGGCTTAAACTTGGCCTGGGAACTGTCCTTCAGCTCTTCAGCTCAAGGCTACCACCCTACCCCTGGGCCTGGGTGGTGTCCTTGAGCTGAAGGCTACCACCCTACCCTTGAGCTAAACCTCACTTCCAATTTTCTAGAGGTCAATTGGAGATAAGAGTCTCAGGTCCTTTTGTGCAGGGGCTGGCTTTGATCCTTGATCCTCAGATCTCAGCCTCCTGAGTAGCTTGGATTACAGGCACGAGCCATCACACCAAGCTACACAAACTATTCTTTCAATCAATTTTTTAGTAGATTCTATCAATTGTACCTTCTTCTCATGGTCACCCAATTGTCTAATGGCATCAATACTTCCCAGTGCCTGTTTCTCAGTTTCCTGGGACCAGTCCCAGTTTTTGTCTGGGGATCTATTGTCCCCACCCAGCTCTGGTGAAGCTCCATCCAGATACTGTCAGTCTGAGCAACACAGTGGTTCAGAATAACATAGGATCAACCAGAATAGGATCGATCACAAGTGAGCCACATGATTGGCTCATGGAATTGAGCCTTTTCCTACTGATCAAGATGCTGAGAAGAGATGAGACGAGACAAGAATATTGCAAGTCAACAAGTGGAATATGAAAATGATGTGCACAAAGCAGAAGGTTGAGTGACAGCTAAGAATTAAGTCCCATATGGATGTGTGGTTCAAGTAGTAGGGTGCCAGCCTTAAGTAAAAAAAAATCCAAGTGAGAGGCCCTGAGATGAAGCTATAGTTCCTTAAAAAAATAAATAAATGGGGCTGGGAGTTTGGCCTAGTGGTAGAGTGCTTGCCTAGCATGCACAAAGACCCGGATTCGATTCTGCGGTACCACATACATTGAAAGAAAAGCTGGAAGTGGTGCTGAGGCTCAAGTGGTAGAGTGCTAAGCCTTGAGAAAGTCCAAGGACAGTGCTCAGGCCCTGAGCCCAAGCCAAGGACTGGCAAAAAAATAAATAAATAAATAAATAAATAAATGAGAATTAATCCTTTAGGACATAATTTATAGCTCTGAATATTTATGATCAGACCTACTACCAAATATCTTAGACTACTTAAGTAATATACACCCTTTCGTGTGTGTGTGTGTGTGTGTGTGTGTGTGTGTGTGTGTGTGTGTGCGCGTGCGCCAGTCCTGGAGCATGAACATAGGTCCTAAGAGCTGTCCCTAAGCTTCCAAGGCTAGCTCTCCTTCACTTGAGCCAGAACTCCACTTTCAGCTTTTTATTTGGTTGGGGGGGATGGTTGAGAGTGGGATAGTTTATTGGAGATAAGAGTCTCAAGGACTCTCCTGCCTGAGCAGCTTCAAACTGAATTCCTCATATCTTAGCTAGAATTACAGGCATAAGCCAATAGTCTCTCTTTTATTCTTAAGTTTTAGTTGCCCTTTCTACAACTCAAAACACAAGACATTCTGTATGATACAATGACAAAGCCATAATTAGAGCTCAGCTCTGCCAATGTCCACTCTCCTCTTAAATGGTATTTTCCTTTGGAGTTGTTCTTTACAAAACATTTCTGCCTCTTATTTTTCATGGGTGTGTATCTAGTTAATATCTTATCTCATTCAAGATCAATAATTTCACATTCAGAGTAATTTCTCTGTCAAAATTCCCCTTAACTGAGTCAATGGCTAGATAGTCTTTCATAGATGAGCTCATTCAAACAACTGATTGTGTTCAAAGGTGATCAGTATAGAGACATATATTGTTGTCATCAAAGGATTGAGACTACTACTCAGTTAACAGAATGAATGAGGGGGTACTGATATTCCAAATAAACACTCACCCGGAGGGAATCTGAACTACATTCCGTCACTACAGGAGTCGAGGTGGTCAGAGATGCTACCGGGATGCCCTTGTTTTCTGACGGAGCCTGACAACACTCTGAGCAATATCCACTTGGCCATTTGGAGTCCTTGAGCAGGAGCTAACTGAGGGGCCTTGAAAACCATACCTGTAAGAGCAAGATCATGATTCCCAGACATAGTCTCATGAGTGTGAATGTACACATGAGGACAACGAAACTGGGGCTTCCCAGGCATTCCAGAAGAAGGAAAACTAGCACAGATAATCAAAGCTTTCTCAGTCAGAGCAAGTAGGTCAAAGTAACAAAGGATGAGAATGAGCTGCCAACATGTTTCCAAAACAGCAAAGCATTCTGTCTTCAGTGTTCCATTGGGGTTTATGTCCCTTTCCCCACCTTTCCTTCTTTCTCACACTTTTAGCTCCCAGTAGCTCCCTTCTCTTCATTTGTGAAGGGCCCACAATAAGACACCCAATTCAGACATACTCTTACGGGAGTACTGGAGCTTAAAGCTGCTTTTCTTGGTGGGGGGAGAGCCTTACTTTCCACTGAATGGAAATTTCTATTCCTTCCCAGAATTGTAAGCATTACAGCCAACCACCTGGCTATTTCACAAGTTTCCCTAGTTAAACTAGACAACTTAGTTAACATTCCTAAACAACCACTTACTCATCTGAAAGATGGGAATAGTAATACCCCCAAACTCACAGAATTGGTGACATAATTCAGAGAGATAAAGCCTGTCATAAAAGTACAGATGGCCTATAAGAAGAGGACAGTAAATAAAAGCAGTTGTTATATTGCTGTGTAATAATTGCTTTATAAAATAAAGAAGGAAGATCAATAGGTAGTAGTAACTAATCATAATTTTTAAAAGAAATTTAATTCCCAGTTACAATTTAGGATATATACTCATGATCACAATTTGCATTTCATATCCACTGACTTCTGTCTTGTGGGCTTTTTATAGAACAGATCCATTTATCTTTTACTGTAGAAATTTTCAGTATTCCTGTTTATCTGATTTGAGGACAGAACAGGGGACAACAAAGCACAAAGCGTAAACCAATGGAACACCTATACAAGATACTGTGCTGGAATTGAACTTTATAACTTGATGGTGGGGAGGAGAGTTCAGGGAGAGAAAAAGTGGGAGAAAAACAAGGGAAAGGGTAACAATGTTTGACAAGAAATGTACTCATTACCTTACATATGCAACTGTAACCCCTCTGTGCATCACCTTGACAATAAATTAATTGTTTTGCCAGTCCTGGGGCTTGAATTCAGGGCTGAAAACTGTCCTTGGGCTTTCCTCTAGGCAAGCGCTCTACCATTTGAACCACAGCACCACATCCAGCTTCTTCTATGTATGTGGTACCAAAAAATTGTACCTGGGTCTTGGTGCATGCTAGGCAAGCACTCTACCACTAGGCCAAACTCCCTGCCCCAAATTAATTATTTTAAAAGGCAATTTTCAGTACTCCCTTTGTCCAGGATCCATGGACACTAAAATAAGCAACCAACTTGCAGTAGCAAGTAACCAACACAAGCAATGTAAAACAACACCCAACCTAAAGATCTGATCCTAGCAATATATAACCCTTTTTCCTCCTTTTCTTGAGTGATTCACTATATGAATAAATTGCTTTTCTCTAAAGGTCACTTTGTTGTTTTGGAACACTTTACACCTGACATTATCCTCTTCCTCTTACTGGAGGAAGTTGCACAAATGATAATTTAAACAATATTTCCTAAGATTTTATCCATTACACTGTAACAATTCTCTCACAGGAAAAATTAAATGAAAAAAAAAAAAGAATGAAAGAAAACCTCAAGGTGTTGAAAATGTAAGGTGGTTTACCTGGTGGGAAAAGTATAACCAAAAGCAAAACAGTAAGAATATATGTTATTTATCTTCTACCTGGGTAGGAAATAATAAAATTTTAGCCTGATATTTATTGAAGACTTACTATATACCAACAATACACACTAATTACGGATTTTAAATAAACTACCTCATCAAGTCCTGATAATTATTTTATGAGGTAATTATTTCTTTTATTTTTTTAAGAAAAACAATGAAAATTGAAAGAAAGACATAACTGAGATAAAAAAAAAACTCACACAACAAGAATGATCATGTTCCTCTCAAACCTAAGCTAGTTAGTTGGTCAGACTAGCTAGATGCAAATTTTTTACCACAACAACTCCAACAGACAATGCTGAAAAATGGAAATTAGGTTAGTTCTGGAGACCTGAAAGAGAACAGCCAATTTCAGCAAGTCATGTAGATTTCACCCCTCAGTCTCCTCTAGAACGTCCATCCTGAAATTTTCATTCCCTGGCATGAGAATTTTCTAATTCTAAGGTTGCTTCAAAAAAAAAAAAAGTCAGATCAATGCTATTCTCAGAACAATTCAATTCTCAATGCTATTGTCTTTCTGTTATCTCTAAAAATTATCTGAAATGAATATCACTCCCACTTTAAAAATAAGAAAATAAGGTCCTGTGAGATCAGAGATTAGAGCTACCATTTAGCCCATCAACATGTTCTTCTTTTTTTTTTGTCACCACATGGTATAATATTTAAACCAAAGTTAAAAATTACGGAATTAAGCTGGGAATGGTAACTTGTACTTATAGTTCTGAATAATCCAGAGAATTGCTCATGGCAAAAAAATTTGAAGTCAGCCTGGGCAACATAGAACTTGTCTCAAAATAAAAGTAAAATAGCAAAGTACATGCCAAATAAGAAAATTATAGGCTAAAAGTTCTGGATCTACACATAACTAAATTTGTGGAAAGATTACTCACATTTCATTATGGCTAAACTGAGGGACAGCTTCCTTAGGCTTGTTCTTCGCAGTCATCTGGGACCCCATTAACTACCATTACTCATTTTATTTCAATGTGATCTGTTGGTTCTCTCACCCCCTACGACAGACAGATTATTGTGGGCCTGTCTTCAAAAATCTCTGACCAAAGCCAAGTGCCGGTGTCTCTTGTCTTGTAATCCTAGCTACAAAGGAAGCTGAGATCTGAGGATCCCAGTTCGAAGCCAGACTGTGCAGGAAAGTTCATGAGATTCTTATTTCCAATTAACCATCAAAAAGTGTGCTCCCTAGTGGCAAAAGACTGGAGGACAATGCCTAAGCTCTGAATTACAGTCCCCAGATGAATTTAAAAAAAAAAAAGAAGAAGTCTTTTAAGTCTTACCGTGGAACCACTTTAATCACTCAGGCACTATCATCTTCAAAATATCCTAAAATTGGGCTGGGAGCTTGGCCTAGTAGTAAAGTGCTTGCATAGCATGCATGAAGATCCAGGTTCGATTCTTCAGTACTACATATATAGAAAAGCCGGAAGTGGTGCTGAGGCTCAAGTGGTAGAGCTCTAGCCTTGAGAAAGCCCAAGGACAGTGCTCAGGCCCTGAACTAAAAGCCCAGGACCAGCAAAAAAAAAAAAAAGCTAAAATTCTAGGAAAGCCACACAAGCAAGGATACTAGGACCAAATGCATGTGTTTTAATCATTATATAATATTGGTTTATTCATTGGTTTCTAATGTACCATCACCCTAAAAGCCTTCTCTGCAGAAAGTATAGCCTTGACTCTTGCCACTCACTGCTTTTTGGGTGCTTCTTAGGCAAGTAACTTCTAGAAACCTGATCTGTAAAATAATAGTTGGAATGATTTGTCAAAAGGATTAAGTACAGCCTAACAGCAGTCCTTGGCCTTTTGAATACACTAAATAAATGTCAGTGTCAGTCTTTTCTTTTTCCAGGTTCAAATCTAATCATCCCACCAGTGCTCTGCAGGTTTTTTTCTGCTCTTCACAACTCCCTGTTGCCATCAATTATCCGCCTTTCTCCCACATGCTTAACCTTTCCATTTCTGTTGTTCTTCCCATTGACATATAAACAGATGAAAGACTCACCTACCCTAAAATTAAGAATAAGAATTCTGTCAAGTCAGTAACCACCCTACATTTTTCTTCTTTAGGACTGCAAAGTCATGGCCCACTTTTTTCACTTCCTATTTATTCTTCCACCTTCCTGCTTGCTTCTTAGCCTGGCTTCATTCCACTTGCACACCTCAGTGAAAAGTCACCTCCCCACTACAAGTTCTTACATTGGGCAACCTCTGCACAGCATTTGACACTGCTGATAGACCATCTTCTCATTTGTTTGAGAACTGTGACTGTGACCCACCCCTATACGTGAGCTGGGCTCAGAAATGCATTAAACAGACTTCCCTGAAAGAAAAATTAATCACCAGAAAATGGAAGAACACTAGCCTTGAGCTGAAGAGCTGAAGGACAGGGCCTAGGCCCAGAGTTCAAGCCCCATGACCACAACCAACAACAACAAAAAAATCAAAGCAGTTAACTTCCTTTGTGTTAATCTTGACAGAATTGTTGTTTTGAAGGGTTCCTGCTTTGGCCAGGTGCCTTGGTTCTTGTTAAGACATCCTGTTAGAAGCTCCATGACTTTTAATTACTTCCTGTTAATTGAGCCACACCCTTTTGCAGAGAGAGAACCTGAACAAAGCCAATCCGAGCAGAAGGGCAGGGCTACTAAGTTAGGGAGCAGCCAGCTTGTGTGCTTGCTTACCAGATTTTTTTGTGGATGGTGCACCCCTCTGCAGAAGAAAACTTTGCCTCACCTTGAAAAAAAAAAAAAAAGAATGAAAGACTTGTATCTTTGATACCTGGGAGTGCTGCTGGCAGAAAACACTGGGAGTCATCCATACTCCAGGAAGAAGATCACCTCAACCAGTTTCCACATTGCTGGTAAAAGTAATAATAGAAGGCCTAGATGTTTTGTCCCCACTCAATATCGCCCTAAGCAGCCAAGGGCATTTTTCAGTCCACCCAGTAGGATCAGCCAAAGCTTCTTCAAGAGTGTATTTCAGGCACTCCTCTTGAAGACCAGTGTTACTGCTTCTCTTGCTCCATGGGCACAATCCCAAAGACACACTCAGAAACCTGCTGCCTACTAATCACTGTCAGAGATTCTCCTGCATACAATGGCTAGCCTAATGATTCCCTACCTCCTTTACCGGTCTCTGTTTTGAGTTGTGGATCTGTTTTGAGTTGTTCCCATAATGCATCTCTACCAAGTTATCCAAATGTATATAAAATTCAATATCCCTGTGGTCCATTGTTCCTAACTTGCAAACACTTCAGTGGCATCGGCTGCTTCTCTTTGATTTCTGCCCCATGCATAGTTCTAGAGCCAAGGAGATACTCACAGTAATTCTGCTGGCTTCATACAGAATAATACACTCACATTCATATTTCCCTTCAAGCTGGCTTACCAAGGCGCTTTTGCACTTGCCAAAGTCACTGCAAAGAGAAATATAGGTGATCATCACATAACATCCATTCAGATTAGAGGTTATGAGGAAAGCCTTGAATTCAGGGCTCCAAAGTAAAAGCCTAAGTCTAAAGTTACCCAACCATAAAATCATCCATACTCAATGTATGTGAATTAATGCACCTTCTATCTGGCAAATATCATGTAACCCTTTTACTAATTACAATAAAAAAATAAAATAAAATAAAATCATCCATACTTGATTACAAGAGATGGATGCATTCCAGATGAGAGGTGTGCCTCAAATGCCTGCCTAACAAGCTTAAAGAACTGAGTTCAAACTCAGCTCTGCCAAAGCAGACAAATAAATAGAAGCATTTCATAGGTTTGCAAAGACCCAAAATCGAAAGCACTCATTATGGAGGTGAACAAGATTTTCCCTGAGTTTCAGATTCTATTAATGGCACCATAAATTGTTTGCATATCTATGTAAGTACCTAAGAGGATGCATTTAAATATAGTCTAACAAAATAGAGAAATAGTATCTGTATTTGTTTCTATGTTCCCTAATGTGAAACTTGTACAAATATCCCCACGTTCATTCCTCTTTGAGGACCTCACGCCTGCTGCCCCACAAAGTCCACCATTATCCCCTCTTCAGACTTTTATTCAGACTGTTTCCTTTCTCTTAAGAATGTTCTCTTTTGCTGACCATGAAACTCTGCCTCCTCTTGCAACTCTTAAAAAACAAAATGGAGGAGCTAAGAATCCCCAATTCCTGTCTTCTGCTTCTCGCCTCCTACCTTTACTAAGCCCCTCCATCTACCTCTTCTGCTGCCCAGACCACTCCTCTGGCCAAGGACTCCCCAAACAATAACTACACATTCTTGCTTCTGGAATGATACCTAGCACATGTGGAGACCAAAGAAGTATCCTGTTCTAAATTATTTGTATTTAATTTTATAAAGCCATTTATCATATTAAAACGTTATAGGACCATGTGAAATAATTAGAGTGAGAGAATGGGAATTTTTAGGACTAGATTGAGGTCCAAGAGAGAAACCCACACCTCCAGCACAAACCTTAAGAGGATGCCAAAATACTCAATAATTTTAAATATAATATTTATTAAAATATGAATGAATTTAAAAAATCATTGAAAGTTTTGAAAATATTTTGATGTCTTGAAATAAGTCCAATTACCATCATTACTAGAGTTACAAATTGTATATAGGTTCTCCACAACTAAAGACTACTGTTAGAGATTATCCCAGGCCAGGTAACTTGCTCAGATCTCTCCCATCTTCCAACACAGTATTGGAAGTCCTGTCTATTTTCTCCCATAGTATTCCTGTTATAAGTATCATGTATGCTTTATCTGTCTGCACCCTTGTAAACAACTAGTAGTTAGGAACTCTCAGATCTTTTGTGTTGCCCAGCTTCTAGGACTTAGTAGCAGATTAAAGAAAGAAAATGTCTGGCCGGGAGTTTGGCCTAGTGGTAGAGTGCTTGCCTAGCATTCATGAAGACTGAGTTTGATTCCTCGGTAACACAATACATAGAAAAAGCTGGAAGTGGTACTGTGGTTCAACTGGCAGGGCTCTAGCCTTGAGGAAGCCAAGGGCAGTTTGCAGGCCCTGAGTTCAAGTCCCAGGACTGGCAAAAAAATGTTTGTTGATTGAAACAAGTGAAAGAGTGACGGGTATCTGGGTTGGTAGGAAATACTAGTTAACTGAAAGGAAAAGAAATATCTAGGGGGAGGGTAATGGGTACCAAGACATGTGAAAGGGTATCAATGTATGTGAATTAATGCACCTTCTATCTGGCAAATATCATGTAACCCTTTTACTAATTACAATAAAAAAAATTAAAAAAAAGAAATATCTATTTCCAGTGGTTATTTTGTACAGCATAACTTTAGAGAGGTTTGATTTATGTCTTTGTCTATGTAAATGGCAGATCCACAAACTATGTAAAGGTTATTAGTTCCTGAAGGCAGGCACTCTGTCTTAATATCTCAGGTCTACATACAGCATCTGCATAGGACTACATGCCCTACTTCTTGAGAGCAATGCTTATTCTTTTTCTTTTCTTTTCTTTTCTTTTTGGTGGGGGTGGGTATTGATACTGGGGCTTGAACTCAGCAACGCATGCTCTTACCTAGATTTTTTTACTCAATGCTGACACTCTACCATTTGAGCAACACCTCTACTTCAAGCTTTTTAGTGGTTAATTAGAGATAAGAGCCTCTCAGATTTGTTTGCCTCAAGCCTTAATCCTCAGCTCAAAGCCTCCTAAGTAGGTAGGATTGGAACACACATTCTTAAGTAAATCTTTTTGTGAAACTGTGTTCTTCAGCTGATTTTTCATTTTCATGTTTATGGGTATTTTCATTTGTAAAACTATGATTGATAGTTGAAAGACGATGCTCTTTCTTCTTACAAGCACATATTAGTTTTCCACAAGGTACTGAAATAAATATCGATGTGCCATGCAGACATGCTCTGGAGACTCAGAATTCAACAGAGAATGAAGCAATAAAGATCCTACCCTCCAGTAGCTTATAGTGACGTGAGGAATAAATAATAGCAAATAAGCAAAATAAGCATATTATTTAGAGTCAGGTAAATGAAGAAAATGAATGCCAAATTAAAAGTAGAGGGACACAGGAAGCAACGTTAGATAAGATAACATTGTCTGAACACTTGTATCCCCCAAATTTATTTAAATGTGGTCCCCATGGAATAATATTGTAATCATTTGATGAGTCCAAATTAGGAAAAGCACATATTTAATCCCTATTCCTGATCAACACACAAAATATGTTGCCAGAGAATTTAGAGCAACTAAACCTCAATTCATGCATGTGGCAAGATAAGAATTCAGGCAAGATAGGGGTCTAAGTAAAGATGATAGAAGAGTTTGCTAGAGAGTAAGTATGGAAGAGAAAGAGAGCATGTAGCATAGGTATGCCACAGGAAGACAGCAGTATACCCTTTGCCTGCCATCTCAGCCTTCTTTATTACAGTATCTGGCTCTGGGATAAATAGTATGCAATAAACAGCTTTCTGATTTGGTGAGTCTCCTTTCTATGTTCTGTAAGATTGTAATGCCAAAATTTTAGTGCCCAGTCCCTTAATTACTTGTTCTTTTGTCCTTTCCAATTCTACTTTTTTTTTTTTTTTTTGTCAGTCCTGGGCTTCAGCCCTGGGCCTGAGCCCAGGGCCTGAACACTGTCCTTGGACTTTCTCAAGGCTAGAGCTCTAACCACTTGAGCCTCAGCACCACTTCCGGCTTTTTCCTATGTATGGAGTACCAAGGAATCGAACCTAGGTCTTCATGCATGCTAGGCAAGCACTCTACCACTAGGCCAAACTCCCAGCCTCATTTCTATATTCTTCTGTAGCTTTCTTTCCCCATTTCTCAGTTCCCCACGTTTTGGTTTATCATTTATTCTGCCATCTGCAATTCCCTGCTAAGCTGTTGTTCTACTAACTTGTATCAGTGTCAAGAGGCTGGGTAGAGCCTGGCACATGAATTAGTGTCTTTGTAGGAGTTTGAGGGAGGGAGCCTGTCTGCCCCTTTTACCCCAAGAGGACAGCCTCATAAAATGGAGTGTACATACACTGTGATCTTGAACTTCCCAGACTCAGCTTGCACACAGTACATTCTGTTGTTTTTAGACTGACTAATCTGAGGTACTGTTTGTATAACAGCCGGAACAGAGTAAGACAGAGGAATAGGGAAGATCTCAATGAGAGAATGGTAATGCAGCAAACCTAGGAAATGAAGCAAGAAAAAGAAGGGAGCTCTGGGTTCAAGGCAGAACAAGCTGAAAAGCAGAAGTAAGAATGAGCCTGGGGAATCCACTGTGAAACAACAGGCAAGAATAGGCACTGCCAGAAGAAAAAGACCAAAAAGACCTGCATTCTGGCCTTCTTTTTCTAGGCTCCATAGAGGCCCCTTATCTCAGGCTACCAGTTACAGCACCATTCAGGGGATTACTTTTTACTTTAAATAATGAGCTCTTGAATATTTAGAAAAAAACAAAACCCAAAACATTCTCATCCTTTCCAAATTCTACAAGCTTTGCAGTGGTTTTTGAAAGAATGTAGGCATGGAGGGGATTCCTCCATCAACTCTTCCTGGGTGCAAATAAAGAGTTTTGCTAATCACAAAACTTTTAATGGTCCTTTCTTCACTTTACCCCCTACCCCATTTTTGTAAAACTCTTATGGGTTGACTGTTGCAGGAATGAGCAGGAAGCAAGATAGGTTTGGACAAGACAGAGTTTCAATCTGAAAAACAGAGGCTGGAATTTTCCTGTGTGTTTTACGGAGCAAGTAGTGTTTCAAAGACAATTTGCCATGGCTTTGCTAAATACAGACTAGTTAAATATTAATACTGTTCATCTTAATGAGGTTCTTTTGTTTGTTATTTAGCTGATCAGCTATTAACCAAAGCTTTCCTTTTCTTTTCCTAGAAAGTATTTGTGGACAGAGTATTATTATAGTGAAGGTTCTATTGTTCTCCAGAAAAAGTGATTTCTGCACATTTTTTTCCTAAACAAGTCAGCCATGTGAAATAGTTTATGATCAGATGGGCTGTGCTGAACGTAGTCTTTCTCTGTGTGGACCAAGCTGTAACAATGGAAAACCCCAACTCAATTTCATTTGATCCCTATGGTGTTATTTCTCCATCCCTTATAGCACATTTCCACAAAATGACTGCTCATCTCATAGGCTGAAATAATGGCTCCATCCAGATTAGAACCTCTGGAAATATCAACGACAATGTACCCTCGATGACCTTTCAAACAATGGTTAGAAAACAAATGAGTTGTTTATAGAACCTTAGCAGGAGGTGATAAACTATGAACATGCCTCTTTTTCCCAGTCTATTTCCTGTGAATTAATGAAGTTTCTTTTTTTTCCTAAAGAAGTCTACTAGGTATCCTGGTGGGTCTCTTGTTAAGTCATTTTCTCCTACTGCTGTGTTTCAATTATTCTGTTGTCCTGTGGCTATATTTGTATTTACACAGGCATTATTTATCCCTTTCCTTACCCCTTCAAATTTAAGAAGGTATTTTTTTTCTGTTTTCCTATTTTATTCACTATCTCTTCTCTCTCCTATTATTCTTTTGCTCACAACTCATACTAGAGAATGCAAGCCTTTTTTTGTTTTTTCTTTGCCAAGGGCTTGAAGTCAGGTCCTAGATGCTATCCCTGAGCCTCTGTGCTCAAGGCTAGGACTCTACCACTTTGAGCCACAATGCCACTTCCAGCTGTTTTCTGAATGGTTTCTTGGAAATAAGAGGCTCACAGACATTCCTGCCCGGGCTGGCTTCAAACCACAATCCTCAGATCTCAACCTCCTGAGTAGGTAGTAGTACAGATATGAACCACCAGCGCCTGGCTTCAAGCCTATTTTTAAAAAATAGTTAAAATTGAGTCTATAGCATGAGAAAGGGTATCAATGTTTGTGAAGTAATGCACCTTCTATCCGGTGAATATAATGTAACCTTTCTATTAATTACAACAAAAAATATACGAAAAAAAATTTAATGGGTCTATAGCCCTCATTATTCATTATGAAACCAACATTAGGAGGAAGAGAAAAGAACTAGCATTTATTAAACATTTTAGCTCCAAACATTGTGCAAAATGCTTTGTGGCATGAACTCATTTAATCACTTTAACACTTGAGGTAGACTAGTTATATTCAGTACCATCTCCTCCTCATCATCCTCATTTCCAGCCTTCTGACGTCTGTCCTTGCTTTGGCTTCCTGTTGGGCAGGTGTGCGTTCCCTTTTTCTGATGTTGGTCTCAGCCATGTGACTTGTTTTGGCCAAAGAATAGAAGCAAATACTTGAACTACACTTCACAGTCAGTTTGCTTTCTTGCACATCTGTCATGAGGAAAGACAACATTGTCAGGCTAGCCCTCTAATCCCAGGAGAGCCTCATACTCTCAGAGTACAAAGCCACTTCAGCTACCTCCCTTCTAGCCATATGCATAACCGTCATAACATACGTCATAACATAGATATATATTCTTTGTTTTTTCATATATTATATTGGTATTGTAAAGGTGATGTACAGAGGGGTTTCAGTTACATAAAAGCAATATCATCCCTTCCCACACTCTCTCCCAGTTTTTCCCTCCCATCCCACCCACAAGTTCATTCTCTTATATCATTGAGATGTGGTGACTTTCATTACCTAGCAATAGCTGACTAATACATAGGCCTGTAAGGTGAGTTGGAGTGACTTGTTCAAATCACTAAACAGCTGGAAGTAAAGCTGTGGTTAAAGTGGTAAAATAAGGGGTGGGAGGCGGGGAGGGAAATGGGGACCAAGACATGAGAAAGGGTATCAATGTATGTGAAGTAATGCACCTTCTATCTGGCAAATATAATGTAACCCTTCTATTAATTACAATAAAAAATATATGGGAAAAAAGAGTATTTTGGACCTTCCTAAAAAAAAAAAAATACTAGCCTTGAGCAAAAAAAGCACAGGGGCAGCACCCAAGCCCTGAGTACTAGTCCCAGGACCAGCATACAATAACATAAAACTTAAAATAAGCCAGTGTTCACACAGCTGGAATCTATGAAGCTACTATCCTCATCAAAGCCTATCTGACCTGAAATTTAGTAGTCTTATAGGAGCTGTCCTATACAAGGTAGAAAGTTTAACAGCACAGTAACTCCTGTATTCTGGATCCCCTATACCAAAATCTGAAAATGCTCAGGTCCATTATGACACAATATTTACACATAACCCAGGTACATCTTCTCATCTACTTTAAGTCATCTCAACATTATTCATAATCCCTAATACTACATATATGACACATCAATGATTGCTGTGTAATATTGTTTGTGTGACTAAAGAAACGAAAGAACACTCTGGAGTGGCATTGATCAAGATGCATTCATAAACTGCTTTATTAAATAGCTACTCATTGTACAATGACTTGAAGATAACAAAATAAATACAAAAAGAAACAATAGCCTGTACAAGTTCAGTACAAATGTACGTGTTTGTACAAAAGGGTTTCAACTTAACATGTCAGTTTAATACTAATCAATCTCCCCTTCCATTATTTTCCCCGTATTTGTCCCACCCCATCCATTCTCTCAAGTTCCTAGCTCCATTTTCATGTATATACATTGAATATTATGACTGTATTCACTCACCCTTCCTCTCTCCATAAATGCAATTTTTTAAAAGAGGTCAGTCTATGGATATAGAAGCAATTGTATAACCTGGCTTCTACTTATGAGATGCCAGGTGCTTGGAGGCGGGGAAGGGAGAGGGGCTCAAAATTGCCCCTGTTTGGGAACCACAGAGCATACTAACACTTCTCAAATGACCTTTATTTAGAATGCCAAAGCCTTCTACCTATGAGCATGAAGCAGGAGGCCTGACCTCTATAGATATTATATATAACCTGTCAGCCTTCTTCTATCCATCTACCTTCCTTGCTCCTTCTCAAATCAGCAAGAGGTGAATTCATCTCCATTTTCAACAAGAGAGATGACCAAAAAAAAAATCTATTATCATATCACTGATGAAAATCTTAATGAAAAATTTGAAGAACACAATGTCTGCAGAGGTGGTTCGGCAATACCCAGCCAAGGCTGTCTTATTACTTGTTTCATCTATTTAGTATTCTAAAGCCTCTTAGCATATGGTGCCTGACATTCTTTCCTCCCTGCTTTGGCCTCCCTCTGTGATGTCTAACACTGGGGAAGCCCAAGAATCCCTTCCCTTGTCAGTGTTACCAGGGACTAATGGAATGTCTATGTTCCTGGTCACAAGCATCAAAACAGTACTATTAATTTCTTGCAGTTTCCAGCCGATCTGGAATCTTCTACTACACTGAGTTAGAGCTCTTAAGTAGAATGTTCTATGAATCCCTCAGAGCTTTCAAACACAGATTCTGATTCAGCAGACTAGAGGTGGGGCCTGGGATTCTGCATTCTTACAGGTTCCCATGGAGGCGGGCCTCAAACTATACTTTCAGCAGCTAGATTTAGTAGACAGCAAAAAATTAGCTGTGACAAAGACTCCCAGACGCTTGCACCAATGAGGCTGATACCAAGGGTCTACATGGGACCAAATAGGGATGTTTCCAACAACGTTCTTCAGGTAACCAGCACTGTGAGAAAGACTGCCCTGTTGTAGCCCTTATCTTTATAACACTGAGAAACCCCTCCCTAGAGCTGGGCCCCCTCCAAGAAGCTGCAAAGCCTGCAGTACAGGTCTGTCCTCTTCCTAATTATACACTTCCTCCCCAAGGCAAATCACCTCACTTGCCTGGTGGTGCCCAGAGAGACTCAAATTCCCAGAAGCCCATCATTCAACCTAGGGCCCTGGGCAGCCTAGAAAGTTTGAATCTCCTTTCCAGCCATGATGGAAGAACAGTTTGTTTCTTACATGATAGACGTAATTGTCAAGTCACATAAAAAGAATGCATGACTTTTCACACAGCTAGAATTAGAAAATCAAGTGCTTTCTGTATGTTGGGCACAGACAGAAGTCTTTCCAATGTTTTAGAGTTTCGAGATAAAAATCCATCTTTTGAGTACTGATGGCAAGGAAAAGAGCTTGGGGAGAAGTTTCCTATGATCCAGAGAGGCTTCTCTCCAATACTTCAGGCCAACAGAATTCTCTCCTATACCACACCCCAGGAATCAAACTGTCCTATCAGTCACTCTCAGAACAGGTATAAGACCTAAGAGGAAAACAAAATAGCTCCTGCAAAAGTGAGGGCACAGCTCAAGGTTCAGGACAAGGAGTAGTTTTATGGTACCTCCATCCAAAAGAATTCTAATGACTGATTAAGGTATACTAAAAACACAAACAGATAGTGAGGTGTTGTCACTCTTACTTTATGGATGAAGAATTTTTTTTTTGCCAGTCCTGGGCTTGAACTCAGGGTCTGAGCACTGTCCTTGGGCTTCCTCAAGGCTAGAGCTCTACCACTTGAGCCTCAGCCCCACTTCTGGCTTTTTTCTATGTTTGTGGTACTGAGAAATCGAACCCAGGTCGTGTGCATGCTAGACAAGCACTCTACCACTAGGCCAAACTCCTGACCCTTGGATGAAGAATTTGACTTCAAGAGAAAAGGAATGTGGGTTCTCAATCCAAGAGTGGGGAGAGAGGCCTATCACTTCAGCTTTAGATGATAAAATTGAAGGGGCTAACATTGGCCATGGGCAGATATTTTTCCTTTCTCAGTTCCTCTAAGTCACTCATGTTACCTGAGCAATCTAACTTAAACAAATCTAAGCATCCTTTAACCTCTGAAACTTTTATAAGTGCCCCTCTGTTCACCTGTTATCCACTAACTTCATAGAGACATTATGGCCTATGAAGCTCTTCGTTTAGTGTGGCATGCAAGGAAATATCCTGGCAGATTTGGAGGGATCAGGCTAAATCTACCCAGCAAGAAAATGTCATTTTCAATTTGCATAATAGACTTCTAAAGAAACCCGTTATATCACTAGCCTTCTTTATGAAAACTAATATTGCAAAGGACAAACTACTAAGCCAAAGCAAATCAATAAATATGCCAGTATTGTCCATATTCATTCCAGTGTTCTGTGGTCCTAACTTTAAAATATCTATCTTTTTCACTGAACATATTTAATAAGAAGTGAGTTAGGAATCTACATTTTAGGTTATGATTATTTAAGAAATATGGATACAAGGACAAGATAGCTTAGATTTTCCAGAACCAACCAAATTTCAAATGCATTTTTTTGGTCAGTCGTGGGGCTTGAAGTCTGGGCCTGGGTATTGTCCCTGGGCTCTTCAACTCAAAGCTACCACCCTATCCCTTGAGTCACAACACCACTTCTTCAAATGCTTTTCTAATGGTCATTCTTAAGCCCTAATCTATAATTTACCCTCATGTCCCCCATGTCTTATTTTTCCAATCTGAAATAATGAAATACAGACTCCTCAATCTGAATTTTTGTTATTTACTATTTATGTTGAAATGGATTTAATTTGGATAACCCAAATCCTTCCCAAATCTTCCTTGGTTACCAATCCCAACTCTCTCTGTCATTCTCTAATTTCTATAAGTCACATTTTTCTGATTTATCTTAGTATTATTACAATTTTCACCTTCATTGTCAGGCTTTGCTTGTGTCCAGGAGTATATGTGCATGCATATCTCTCCTTGCTGTAACTGTGAACTCCAAAACAAAAACCCATTGCATTCGGCTTAACAAATAAGGCTGGGACACATTATAGTTCATCACTTTTATGTCCTAATTTAACAGAGAGAAATAAACATGGTTTTGCTCATAGGGAATTCAGAAGTGGGTTTTCTGGACACTATTGAGAAAGCTGAGTCTTTTTAAGGTATATCATCCAGGCGAATTGAGTAGGTTGAAGAGTTTGGGGAAGGGATTGGCTAATGGCCAGATGAAAAGGAGCCATCAACAAATGTTACCTTTTTCAATTTGGTCTAAAGCACATCTTGTCTACAGCAATCAAGGAAGAACTAAATGTAACAGAAGTAAGGTCAAGGGCCAGGGGCAGACTTGATTGAATTAACAATAAAATAAAACATGAAGTTGAAGAAGGAAGAATAAATGTCCTGCTGCTGATACTCTGAGACTATCTCCCAAGAAAAATAAACTCCCGTAATTTAAAGAAACAGAAGCACGGTTCAGAAGAAATATTGTCACCTCACTCTATAAAAACTACTAGACATTGCTGTGAAGTGAAAATGTGTGATACGATCATGAAATATAATTATTTCCAAATCAAGTGTATACTTGGAGCTTGCATCAGAAAACTGAAGTCTTTAAGTGGACCACTAGACAAATTAAATTAGGTAACACTGCAAGGGTACTTATTTCTTTTGTTGGTGGTGGTAGTGGTCATGGAACTTGAACTCAGAGCCTGGGTACTGTCCTTAAGCTTTATGGCTCAAGGCTAATGCTTTACCATTCGAAGCCACAGTGCCCCAGGGTTTCTGATAATTATTTGGTGATAAGAGTCTCTTGAGTAGCTACAATTACAGGAATGAGTCACTGGCATCCAGCTCAGAGATACTCATTTCTAAGTTTTATTTTAGCTAGCAGAGGGGAGGCAGCAAAGGGGAAATATTCTGAGATAAACATGAACAAGAGCTTGGATCTGAAACACAACTGCCAACATTTCCTGTGGCACACACACTCATGTATCTGCATGCATCTTCTACATACAAAGTTCACCCCACCCAAAAGTTAGCTTTCTCCCAAGTCCAAAAGAGATCTACAGTTTACCTGTTTTTTGACTTATTTCCAAAATCTAGATGCTTCTTCTTC
Source organism: Megascapheus bottae (assembly GCF_031878675.1). Lineage (NCBI taxonomy): Eukaryota > Metazoa > Chordata > Mammalia > Rodentia > Geomyidae > Megascapheus > Megascapheus bottae. Next base: position 5,945,834 of record NC_143526.1, read on the forward strand.
TGCCCCAAAGCTCCAATTTTTGATCTGTGATTGTTAGTTTTTTGCCTTGGTTGGTAAAAGATGGCACATCCTTTCTTGGCATTCTGCACTCCCAACTTAGTCACCAGAAGCAGATGGCTGTAAGCACGTGATCAAACTTACTTTTTGATGATTTTTTTTTTACAAAGCTAATAAATCAATATATGAAAGTACGCAGTCTGGTAGCCTAAAATAATAAGCACTACAAAGTCCTCCTGTGTTTGCAGTAAAACTTTTCTCTCCTGAACTCCCTCTACCTCGAAACACTCAGCTGCTCCACGCAAGGCTGTAAAAGTTTCTTTTCCTTTGTTCCCCCTGGTCATTAACTCAGGACATAACTGATTCTGACTCTTCTCTCACATAAACCCCCAGCATTTCGTACTGGCAGTTTGATGTGCAAAGATTATAGACTGAGTCTTTGTGACAAGATGTGCAGTCACCACTGTTTTCTGTCTCACTAAAGTCCTCATTCTCAACTACTAGTAATTATCCAAGCTCTTCTTCAGGCTGTTCCCTAGTCGGCTTAATTAAGTCCTTTGTTGATATAAATAAGGTTTGAGTTTAACTGAGCTCAGCAAAAGGAAAATGTCTGTGCCTTCAAGTTTGCTAGCTGCAAATGACAGAAATACAATTAGACAAACTCAAACTCATAAAAGAAGAGACTGTATTGTAATGTCCTACAGAGCTTTATCCTCAGGTAGAAAGACAAGTGGCCTTGAAAAAGAGAAAAGGCCTGGGAAATACAAAATTAGGGAGAAACATTCAACAAAGCCCTTTTCTACATTCTGTCACCATAAACCAACTTGGTCTGTTTCTCAAGACCTGCTGGGTCAGCCAAGAGACAGATTCTCTGTTCAAATGCCCAGACTGACGACTGTGAGTCTGATATCCAGCTCTGGTTAAGGTGGCCTGACATGAATGGTATCACACAGAATAATTGTGGTGGCTAGAGGCAGGCATCTGCATGAAAGTCATTTAAGAGAAAATCAGAGTCATAGTCTCACTAGCTCACCAAAGAAAAAGGCTAAACCAGGCCCAGTGGCTCAGGTCTGTCATCCTAGCTACTCAGGAAACACAGGTCAAGAGAAACACAGTTCCAAGCAAGCCCAAGCAAAAACTGTATAGGACCCCCATCTCAGCCAACAAAAAGCTGAGTGTATTAATACAGATCTGTCATCCCAGCAATATAGGAAGTATAAATACAAAGATTTGGGTCCAGATATAAGGCCAGGCCCTCTTCAAAAGATAATGAAAACAAAAAGGCTGCAGGTGTGATTAAGTGGTAAGAGTGTCTGTCTAGCAAGTGCAACGACCTGAATTCAAAGTCCTGCACTGCCGAAATGCCAAAACAGCATACACTCTGTGATCCCATTTAAGTTGGAAATTAGCAAATCTGACAATTAGAGAGAAAAATGAGGAATGCTGCAAGCAAGCATTTCCCATCATTCTAGCAACAAATGGCCACCCTCTCTAGGTTGTCATAAGGAGAAAAATGAGGATTTTTGGGGATAGTTTTGTAGCTTCTCTTAAGCCTCATTTGCATAATGTTAATGGATTTGCTATTTAGTTTGAAATATTGTGATTTTCCCACAGTGTCACACAAATCCACATTTTAATGGAGGTCCTGAATCCATTTCAAGTCTAACAGCTATAACTTGTAAAAGTGTGTTATTGGATTTTTGTTTCCTTCCGATTTCAGAGAAATAGTGTATGGCCCTTGTACCTCAGTTCACAAATGTAATAAAGATCATATTTTTGAGATTTTTTCCCCTTTGTAGTTCATTTCTTGTTTATATTTGTTTTTCTCTCTAAGTAACCTCTCAATTGTGAGCTTTTGACTCAAGGAAGGGATGAACCCAAGGGAAAGCCAAAACAATGTGTTTTCCCAGGCATGTTGTTGGATGAGGCAACAGGCAGAAACATCAATATGGGAGAGACATTGCAAGTGTAAGGAAGGTGTGAGGAAAGATTGCTGAGTACACTAGAGTTTCCCCAAGACTCGCAAAAATTCTTCTTTGCTTGAAGAGCAGGAGAAATCTAAACAATGGATTGGCCTGTCATTCCCCAAGTATCTAAGACTACCAATCCTACAGATTTACTTAGTTTTTTTCTTCTTCTTTTGTCAGTTGTAGGGCTTGAACTCTGGGCCTGAAAGCTGTCCCTGAGCTCTTCCGCTCAAGATTAGTGCTCTACTCCTTGAGCCATAGCCCCATTTCCAGTTTTCTGTGGTTAATTGGAGATAAAGGTCTCATGGACTTTAGTGCTGGGGCTAGTTTTGAACCACAATCCTCAGATCTCAGCCTCCTGAGTAGCTAGGATTACAGGCATGAGCCACCACTGCCCAGCTGTCTTCCAGATTTCTACCTAGAGAGCCTCATACTTTTTTCCTTGTCAGAGCCTTCAGTTGACAGCAAGAGCTTGGACATTCTACAGACATTTTTTATTAGACTATATTACTTATACAAAGGAGTTTCACAGTGGTTTTTCCATAGATACATACTCTGATCAAATTCATCCCTGGGTCCCTCTTCTTCCTTATCTCTTAGAGAGCAGTGTAGCTAGGATTACAGGCGTGAGCCACCGCGCCCAGCTTTTTTAAGAGGTAGAACCCTAGCCCTAAACAAGCAAGACAAGTAGGCATGAGGTCCTGAGTTCAAGCCACAGCGCCCCCCACCCTCCCCACACACACACTCACACAAATTACTGGCCTCAGCCAGCAGGCACCACACAAAAACAATTGACTAACTCACATGTTTCCAACCATGCTCAGCAAGCCACAGAAGTTAAACTCACTGGTCATTTTCATGAATGACAGAGATAAAAAGAACAACAATACCTTAGTAGTTATTTGCTTAGTTGGATTTAGATGACTCAAAAAAATCAGCACTCTTCAGATAGAGTTTGATGATATTTAAACTGGCTGAGGCCAGTGGTAACCATAATTCCCCCTGCCTAAATGATTGATTCTCCCTAGCTATGGAAACTCTGGTTCTGGTAGATATCCAGGAAGAATACAAGATTGTTTTTGAGGCCAAGGCAGGCAGGGGAGCTGAAGTGTGGCATAAACTCAAGGCTCATGCCCCATGCTTGCTTGGCTTGCTTACTTCAGGGCTAGAAAGCCAGGCTGCTCTTTGTCCATGATTCTCTTACCTCTGTCTCTCAATTGACTAAAATTCAAGTATCTGCCACCATACCCACCTAGTTATAATCTTGAATGAGATGAAGATAGATCATTCTGAATTAAATGAAGTTAGCTTCAGACACCTAGTCATACTGGAGACTCCAAAAAGAACTAATTTGCTTTATAGGAAAACAAGGTTGAATTTCTGACCTGAGAGATGTAGCCACTAAGTAAACATATCAAAAACAAGGAAACAAATGAAACAATGTTAGCAGACCTCCCAGAAGGTTATTCAATGTCATTCAACATTATGGTGAATTTCATTATTTTTTCAACACTCTGTTTTCCCCACTTTGAGAAATGTGCCTTGCTAGTAAACTTAACCATTGTTGGTCACAGATATTGGTAGATATTATGTGAGATACAAAATATTTATTTAAAAATATTTTAAAATATTCTTACAGAGCCAGGAATTTGGCCTAGTGGTAGAGTGCTTGCCTAGCATGCACGGAAGACCCGGGTTCAATTCCATGTACCACATGCACAGAAAAAGCCAGAAGTGGTGCTATGGCTCAAGTGGTAGAGCTCTAGCCTCGAGAATAACGCAAGGACAGTGCTCAGGCCCTGAGCTCAAGCCCAGGACTGGCAAAAAAAAAAAAAAAAGAAAAATATTCTTACTTTGGCTTGATCTCCTGTGCTTTCAGCCTTCATAATAAGAGGAACATATCCCAGACAGCATCCCTCCCAGAAAGATGAGATGCATAGAGCAGACCAAAATCCAACCCATAACCCAAGGCAGAGTTATCCCTGCTGACTCCCAATGAAAAAGAAATAAATATTTGTGTTTGTTGTGCAGCTTATTAATAATGGGCTAATATACATGAAGAACTGTAACCTGAGGAGATGCAATGAAATGTTAAGTGCTTATATGCTCAGAAATAGTCCTTCATTAGCATTCTGCATTATGGCGAGCAGAATGGTTATCATAGGTTTGTTCTACCCAGAATCTCTCTCTCTCTCTCTCTCCCTTTGTCTCTCTGTCTCTCTCCCCACCGCCTTCAGAGAAATGATCCCCCTCTCTGAGAAATCTAATCTTTGTCTCCTGTACAAACTGTTTTTGGGGTTTTTTTTTGCCAGTCCTGGGCTTGAGCTCAGGGCCTGAGCACTGTCCTTGGACTTTCTCAAGGCTAGATCTCTACCACTTGAGCCTCAGCACCACTTCCGGCTTTTTTCTATGTATGTGGTACCGAGGAATCGAACCCGGGTCTTCATGCATGCTAGGCAAGCACTTTAACCACTAGGCCAAACTCGCAGCCCCTATGTTTTTGTTTTTGTTTTTTTTTACTGAAAACTGGCACAATGTACAAGCCTCATAGCTACACATATTAGTCCAGTGATGTTTATGGATTCTAAGGAGAGCAAATTAGAGCCTTTCCCTAGTACCTTTTACGTGTGTGTGTGTGTGTGTGATCCTGAAATTTGAACTCAGGTCCTAGACACTATTCCTGAGCTTTTCTGGCTCAAGACTAGCACTCTATCATTTGAACTCAGCTCCATCCATGTATATGACTTTTTGTTGATTAGTTGAAGACCACAGACTTTCCTGTCCAGGTTGATAATGAACTGTGATCCTCAGCTCTCAGCCTCCTGAGTAGCTAGGATTACAGACATGAGCCACCAGTACCTCGCTTTCCCTAGCACTTTTTCATGCTAGGGTTAAAAAAAAGAACATACTCCTCTCTGCAAGAACAATGGCTAGTGACACAAAGGGCAAATGAAGCAAACTCGGAGGGAAATAAAGGTACAAAACTAGGACAGCAGTTCTCAAGTGGGTCCCATTCCTGCTTCTTTCACCTAAGTTACGCAACATGGTGATCTCAACTTCCATCCATTTATCTGCAAGTGACTTGACTTCCTTAAGGTTTATATACATCTAAGTTTTTTGTTTTGTTTTGTTTTTTTAAAAAGCTACTCATCCTTTTGGGGGCATTCTGACTGATTCTAGTTTTGCTATTGTGAACAGATCTCCAATAAACATGGGTATGCAAATATCTTTCTGGTATATTGATTTGCAGTCCTTTAAGAGTGGTATGGCACAATCCTAAGTTACGTGTCTTTTTAGGCTTTTAAGGAATCTCTATACTGATTTTCATAGTGAGCGTACTAGATCACATTTCCACCAAGAGTATATAAGTATATCTTCCCCAGTAATTCTCACTGATTGTTTTCTTGATGCTTGTCATTCTGATGGAGGGTGAGATTAAATCTCAGTATCATTTTGATTTGCATTTCTTTATGGTTAAGGATGTTGAACATTTCTTCGCATGCCTCTTAGCCATTTCTGTTACTTCAAAGAACTATCCATTCACTTATTAACTGGGTTATTTATTCTTTTATACTGCTTAACTTTTTCCTATTAATCCTTTTCCACTGACTAGCAAGTGAGGATTTTCTCTCATTATGTGGATTGTCTCTTGGCTCTGGAAATTGTTTCCTTTGCAGTGCTTTCCTTTGTTTTTAATTTGATGCCATCCCATTGGTCAGTTCTTTATTTTCTTGATGATTGCAGTCCGATTCAGAAAATAATTACCTGTGTCTGTATCTTCCAGATTCTCTATGTTTTTCTGTACTAAAAATTCTTCATATCAGACATTAAAAGCTTTGATTGACTTGGAGGTAATTTTAGGCAGAGTGAGAGATAGGAGTCTAATTTCAGTCTCTTGGATGTTGACAACCAGTTTTCCCACCACTGTTTGTCTAAGGAGGCTGTCTATTCTGCAGTGTATATGTGTGTGCTTGTCTCCTTTGTCAAATATGAGAAAGCTGGAGCTATTTGGAATTACTTCTGAATCTTCTGTTACATTGCTTTTCATGCCCGCTTTCCTGCCAATACCGTGATAGTTTTTGTTATTATGGTTCTGCAGAATAATTTAAAGTCCAATATGGTGATACCTCCTGAGGAGCTATTTTTGCTCAGAATTACTTTTGCTATCCTGGATCATTTAATGTTTCCGAATAAATATTTTACTTTTCTGTTTCTTTGAAGAATTACATTGGCATTCTAATGGTTATTGTATTAAACTTGTAGACTGCCTTTGGGAGTGTAGACATTTTCAAGATGTTAATTCTGCCAATCTATGAACATGGGAGGCCTTTCTGTCTTCTGATGTCTTTAATTTCATTCTTTGAAGTTTTATAGTTTTCACTAAAGAGATTTTTCACTTTCATGATTAACTTTATATCTATATACTTTTAAAATTATTTTATTATGTTTAAGCAATTCACAAAGGAATTTCAACTCAACAGTTTAGAAAAAAAATCCATCTTCATCAATGTCACCCCTTCCATCATTTTCTACATGTTTTTAAGCTATTGAGAATGGGTTAGTTCATTTTCAGATATGGGATTCTTTCTGGTGGACTCTGGGATCTTTTATAGACTCATATCTTATTTAAATCCCTTCCCTCTCTTGCTTTATTGCTCTGGTTAGGAATTTTAGTAATAGTATTGAATAAGTGTGTCTTGTTGCTGACTTTAAAAGAAATAATTTCAGATTTCCCCCATTTAATATGATGCTGGAGATGGGTTTGTTATATCTGGCCTTATTCTTTGGCTTTATTTTATTGGAGAATGTTCTTTCTCTTCCTAGTTTCTAAAACTTTCATCATAAAACAATGATGAATTTTATCAAAGGTTTTCTTTTTATTCTGAGTCAATTGAGATGATCATGTGATTTTTCACACCCAAAAGCTCTACTGCATTTATTGATCTCTGGGTGTTGAACCATCCTTGCATCCTGAAATAGAATCAATTTATTACATTAACTATGTCCAATTAGTTCACAAACTAAATCTTATTGATTATAATATTACCTATGTTTTCATCAAACTGAAGTAAAAAAGAAAAAGACAAAACAGAATGCTTTAGTACTAGGACCCCCCACAAAACAGATCTGGTAGCAGATTTCATTGAGAATCTCCAATTGGATCCAAGTGCAAAGAGGAACTAAGAACTCAACTGTTAATAAACTCAATTAAGTAACTCAACCATAGAGCTGCTAGTCTAGCAGAAGAGAATAAACAAAGCAAAATAAAAGAGGAAAAGTAATATCATTAGTTGTAATACAGAAATACAGATACAAAGCTATGTTTTCATATGTTGGTAAAAAAAAAATAACCAGATTGGAAAATTCACGTGAGGCTTCCTAAAATTTTTCAAGTAGTGCTGAATATGAGGATGTTGGCAGCTAATTCTCAGATGTGATTCCAGAAGTTTCCATCTTATCTACTTTCATATTCATTTCCTGAAATAATGTAATAATGAACTTGCATTGCCATAGCCCTTGGAAATTCCTAGAATAAAATCAAGAGGTTTTCCTATTTTCAGAGGAGTTAATATTTTCCCCTGTGCATTTCACAGGATTGTGGTAAGAGTCAAAAAAGCAAGCTTTTGAATGTCTTTAGTTGTGTAGCAAAACACAGAATAATTATTAGCACCCTCAGACCTTGCTTTGGAGAGTGCTTGCAACTAATAGTCATGCAAGAAAGTTTTATTGGCTAATTATTTGATAGACTTTTTCCAATTAAAGTAGTCTCTGAAGATGAAATAAAGATGTTTGACATATATCTGGGCATAGACCATTTTACTTGGAAATATATGATCTGGGCCGGGAGTGTGTCCTAGTGGTAGAATGCTTGCCTAGCATGCACCAAGACCTGGGTTCGATTCCTCGGTACCATATATATAGAAAAAATGCCAGAAGTGATGCTGTGGCTCAAGCGGTAGAGCTCTAACCTTGAGAAAACCCAAGGACAAGGTTCAGGCCCTGAGCCCGAGCCCAGGACTGGCAAATAAATAAATAAATAAATAAACAAACATATGATCTTACAATAACAAAGAGATGGCTTCCTTCTCAAAGACCATGTTGCCTTTAGCAACATGATCTGAGGTGAGTTACCTGAAATTTCCTTCTATGCATGGAGGAAGCAGCACTTCTTGTAAAGCATTGATTTGTTGATTGGATTAGCTTCATTGCTTTGTTTCCTAGTTCTTCACTTCTTAAACGAAGACAGAATAATCAGATTCCGTCTGATCATTTTCTTGAACTGGGCAAGCTTTTCCTGGCAACAGCTGCTGCTCTATATCTTGCCCCAGAGCATTTCAGAGTAAACTTGTCATCAAGAAGCCTGTGTGGGACATTTAACTAGTTTGCCTGACTTTCTTTGTTTCTTGTTAAGTATCCTCAGAAAGGGGGGGGGGGGAAACACACATTGGGAGCCTGCTGTGTGTAATTAAGAGATAATTGTAGTTGTCACTGCATTTCAGGCTGCTATACCATTAGCTTATTTGCAAGTGATGCCTGAATGTGGTTAGGATGACAATTTCAAAAATGAATAAAGAAATACATTTTGAAGAATGAAATGTGTGATAATTCCAAAGAGCACTTTACCTTGTTTTTGCTAAGATATGCTAGAGTTTAACTCGACTTTTTAAATTAAGCTTGATGTGTATAAATTAAGCCACCTTGCTTTGTTTTTCTGAGAGTAATCATCATGAATTCTGTCCCACTGTGTATAGCCTTGAAGATTTTATCTTTTATACCACAACTTTCCTTCCTAAAAGATGTATAACGGGATCTCTGGACAACTGGATATGATTAACTGAATTGTATGACAGTGAATAATGATTCCCAATGAATTTTGGAGCAAGTGTATTCAATTTCATTAACATTAGCTAGATGATGAAATTGTCTGGTATTATCCTCGGGTGTGGTTTTTCACTATTCTATTACATGCTAGCTGCTTGTGACTTAGATTGGGCGGGGGGGGGGGGGGGGAGAGTCCTGAAACAATATATATTAAAACATTCATCTCCCTGAATAGTAGAATCAAAGAACAAAAGCCAGAATGTTAAAGTAATGCACATAATTCTTGTTTCATTGTGGTGTTCCCCATTAAATTATGTTTGGATTGGGCTCAGTCTAATATGGTGTGAAAAGTCTATACAGACTGAGTTGCATCTGCCTGATATGCATTTTACCAAACTGTGACGGTGTCTCATAGCACTCTGCAGCTGGACCAGAGTCAAAAGGAAGATGATAAACTTACAAGACTTCTGAGAAGAGATTCAGTTTGCATTTAATGCAACTCTAAGACATTCTACTTGGTGCTTTTTTTTGTTTGTGCTTTTTTTAGCTTTTAGAAATGATTAAAAGGGACTAGTATTATTTATTTTTAAATATCAAAAAGGCAGAAGTTTATTGGCTCTGAGGCACTAATTATACTCCTTTATTATTGGTACTTGTGGAAGAGGACCCATTTAAAGAGACATGGAAGACAAAGAAATAACAAAGGTGGGAGAAATATGGAGGTGAGCCAAGACTGTGATAGGTAGAAATGAGCCAAGCCTGAGAAATGGGCCAGATGGAATGTAGATGTGAAAACTGAGCCCTTAAGATGTTTCTGAATGCAAAATTAAAACCATGATCCATTAGAGAGACAGCCAGTCAATAAAGTTCAAGAAAAGGGAGATGACCAATCAGGGAAAACCCCACTATCCCCATAAAATCCTGTCCCTAACCCCACACAGGACAACAGAAGCACTGTGCTTCCTCGCCTCACTGCACATCATTTTTAATAGTTTCCAATAAACCTTTTTGTTCTCTGAGTCTTCTGTCTTAGAAAATTTTATCAAGCTACTACTTTATTGTTGTTTATTTTATTTTTATTGTTGGGATGATGTACAGAAGGGTTACAGTTATATTCATCAGGTAGGGGGTTCCTTATTTCTTGAACATTGTCACCCATTCCCATGTTTTTCTCCCACTTTCCCTCCTCCCACCCCCTCCCACTTATCTTGTTTTTTCCTTACCTTCCCATTTTCAAATACGCACAAAAAAATATATACAATATACCAGGAACCAAAGTCAGATACAGTAACAACACGAGAAAAAAAAGAAATAGCTTCACTTAGTACATTAAGATGAACAATCACAAAGATAAACTTCTTTTTTCCATATCCTGGAGTTCATTTCACTTAGCCTCATCCTATACGGACATATATATATATATATATATATATATATATATATATACATATATATACATATATATATATATACAGCCTTTGAGCTATTATGATCCTCTGTTAGGAGAATCCTAAACATATACTAATTGTTACAAATGAGAGAAACCATGAGGCTTATGTTTCTTTGAGGCTGGCCTATTTCACTTAATATGATTTTTTTCCAAGTCTTTTCATTTCCTTGCAAATGGGGCAAATGACATTCTTTCTGGTGGCAGCATAGAATTCCGTGGTTTAATTATGCCACATAGTCATGGTCCATTCATCTGGATTGGTTCCATATCTTAGCTAGGGTGAATAATTCTGTGATGAACATAGTTGTGATAATAGGTTTAGTATGGCCTTGTTTCTGGATATTAGGGTAGATGCCTAGAAGTGGGATTGCTGGGTCATAGGGGAGCTCTACGTTTATTCTTCTGAGGAACTGCCATACTGCTTTCCAGAGTGGTTGTACAAGTTTACACTCCCACAAACAGTGCAATAACAATTCCTTCTCCAAGCCACTATTTTGAAAACAAACGTATGGCAATAGAGGCTGCCAAAACTAGCATAATCTTACAAATATGTATCAAGTCCTTCTATTGGGATTTATAGGGTTCATTTAAAACAGCCAGTGCCATCAACAATTTATAATCTAAAAACAGAAGATTCTAAAAACCATACATAATCAGATTCCCTCGAAGCACAATACACTAGGATATACTTAGCACTTGGTTTAATATGGCCTGATCTCTTCATCCTGCATGTTTTACTTTTCACTGTCCTTTTAGAAACTTCTATCTAAACATGTTCTTCCCAAAGCCAGTCCCATAAACAAGGATTTGGGTATGAGTAGCTCCTTTGGGCATAAATAGCCAGTAAGAGGGTAAGGCCATGAGGCAGGAAAGAGGGAGTGTTACTAGCAGGCTTTTGCTGGGGCAACAGGGGCTCAGTCCTGCTGGGACTGATTGAACAGCAGTGAAGAACACTTCCCCAAAGTGTCAAGAAATGGAGTATGTAGGGCAAGGAGTTTGGCCAAGTGGTAGAGTGCTTGCCTAGCATGCATGAAGACCCGGGTTCGATTCTTTGGCACCACATACATAGAAAAAAGCCAAAAGTCGTGCTGAGGCTCAAGTTGTAGAGCTCTGGCCTTGAGAAAGTCCAAGGGACAGTGCTCAGGCCCTGAGTTCAAACCCAAGACTGGCAAAAAAAAAAAAAAGGAAATGGAGCATGTAGTATTTATTTCCTATCCCTTCAGGATTGAGAGTTGCTCCTGGAGTACCCTCCTCACACAGGCCTAACACACATCCAAGAAGCTTCTGGTACAGAGGCAGAAGAGAGAAGATCCTCAAGAAATCCATATGTCTCCTGCAAATGCTAAAGTGCTGTGAAAGGAGAAATGGACCAAGCATTCCTAACACCTATTACTCACCTTTCTCCATTTAGAGAAAAGTTGAGTTGTGGCCTGAAGCCATCATCAGAATACTTAGGATTCAAATCACTTTTTACCACAACTTTAAGATGCTTTATCTTTCCCTTCTACTAAAAATTATGTAATAATAATAATAATTATAATAGTTTAGGGGGCTAGGAGTTTTGGCCAAGAGGTAGAGAGCTTGTCTAGCATGCATGAAGACCCAGGTTCAATTCCTCGGTACCAGATACATAGTAAAAGCTGAAAGTGGTGCTGTGGCTCAAGTGGGAGAGCTCTATCCTTGACAAAGCCTAAGGTCAGTGCTCAGGCCCTGAGTTCAAGCCCCAGGATGGACAAAAAAAAAAGGGGAAGAAAAAATAGGGCTGAGTTTGAATAACCCATTCTGATCTGAAATAGCCCAAAAATTAGCACTCATATTTGGATCCGTTTTGATCACACATGTGTTACACCGGTTTTTGCTGTTGTTGTTGTTGTTGTTTGTTTTTTGTTTTTTGTTTTCAGTCCCAGGCCTTGAACTCTGGGCCTGGGTGCTGTCCTTAAGCATTTCAGCTCAAGGCTAGTGCTTTTCCACTTTGAACCATAGCCCCACTTCCGGTTTTCTGGTGGTTTACTGGAGTCTCACAGACTTTTGTGCCTGGGCTGGCTTTGAACTGGGACCCTCAGATCTCAGCCTTCTGCGTAGCTAGGATTACAGGTGTGAGCAACCAGTACCGGGCTTGTTTTGTGTGTGTGTGTGTGTGTGTGTGTGTGTGTGTGTGTGTGTGTGGTTGTTGTTGTTTTATTGTTTTTCTTGTTACTTTTTTTCTTACAGGGCAATGGGTACCTAAGAAATCATATTTCTTATATAAGAATACAATTTCCCCAATATCATTCTTTAAAGAAATCGAAGAAGCAATCCAAAATTTCATATGGAACAATAAAAAGACCCTGTATAGCAAAAACACTTCTTAGCAGAAAGAACAACACAGGAGGAATTTCAATACCAAACTTTAGACTCTATTATAGAGCTATAGTGACCAAAACAGCTTGGTACTGGCACAAGAACAGGCCTGAAGACCAATGGAGTAAAACTGAAGACCCAGATATTAAACCACAGACCTATGGTCACCTAATGTTTGATAAGGGAGACAAAAAAATAGAATGAAAGAAAGACAGCCTCTTCAAGAGTGGTGCTGGCAGAACTGGTTAAGCACCTGCAGAAAACTAAAGTTGGATCCTTCTTTGTCACCCTGCACTAGGATTAACTCCAAATGACCCAAGACCTCAAAGTAAAAGCCGATACACTGAAAACTTTACAAGAAGGAACTGGAGATACTCTAGGTCTGTCGGAGACATTCTCCCCTTCCCTGAATTCTTAGTGTAAGAATGTGCCTACATCTTGTAAGCAACACATGCCTGCTTGCGTTGATATGCAAACATCCTACCACCTGGCCTCTACCCGGAGCAGGAATAAACATCCTACTACCAGACCCCCTGCCCCGAGAGGTTCCTATACCCCAACCCCCTCCTGCCTCTCCTGAAGAGGCATATAAACCCCTGTGTAAAAAATAAAATTTGCAGCTTGATCAGAACACTTGTCTTGCTGCCTTCTTCGTGTCTCCTGTTCCTTTCATTCCTCCCTCTAGGTTCTTGGCCCTAGTTGATGTCCTGCCGGACGGGACATAGGTCTCCTTGGCACAGGTCAAAACTTTCTCAATAAGGACCAAGAAACACAGCAAATCAGAGAAAGGCTGGATAAGTGGGACTGCATTAAACTGCAGAGCTTCTGTATGGCAAAGGACATAGCTTGCAGATTAACTAGAAAGCCTACAGAGTGGGAGAAGATCTTCACTAACCATACAACAGACAAAGGCCTCATATCTAAAATATATCAACAGCTCAAAAAATTGAATCACTCCAAAACTAATCTCCAAAGTAACAACCATCCCATTAAAAAATGGGCCAAAGACTTAAAGAGAGTCTTCTCTGAAGAAGAAATTAGAATGGCCTATGGACACATGAAGAAATGCTCAACATCTCTGGTCATAAAAGAAATGCAAATCAAAACAACTCTAAGATTCCACCTCACTCCAGTTAGAATGGCCAGGATCAAGAAATCTAATAACAACAGATGCTGGAGGGGATGTGGCCAGGAGGGATCACTACTACACTGTTGGTGGGAGTGCAAACTTGTTCATCCACTATGGAAAGCAGTATGGCAGTTCCTCAAAAGACTAAACTTAGAGCTCCTGTATGACCCAGAAATTCCACTACTTGGCATTTACCCAACCATCCAGAAACAAGGACATACTAAACCCACTAGCACAATGATGTTCATTGCAGCACTATTTACCATAGCAAAGATATGGAACCAACCCAAATGTCCCTCAGTTGATGAGTGGATCAACAAGATGTGGTATTTATACACAATGGAATACTATGTTGCTGTCAGAAAGAATGACATCACTCCATTTGTAAGGAAATGGAAAGACTTAGAAAAAACCATATTAAGTGAAGTAAGCCAGACTCAAAGGAACATAGGCTCAATAGTCTCCCTCATTTGTCATAATCAGTAGGAACCTTAGGCTCTCCTAGCAGAGATTCACAATAGAACAAAATCTAGTACATAAGGCCATATAGTATGACACTAAATGTAAGAACCTCCAGGATATAGAAACAAAAGCCATATAATGAGTGATTGTTGTCCTTGATGTACTATGTTATCTCTCATCTCCTTTACTGTACCTTGGTTATCTCATATTGTTACAATATTTCACCTTGTTATCTGATATATTTTATATATGCTTTTTTTTGGTTGTTTGAAATAGGAAAGGGAAGGGAGGAAATCAGTTTATGAGGGGGGAGAGGAGAGGGAAATGGGAAACAGGACATGAGAAAGGGTATCAATATTTGTGAAGTAATGTACCTTCTATCTGATGAATATAATGTAACCCTTCTATTAATTACCATTAAAAATATATGAAAAAAGAATACAATTCCCTCAATAGAATTAAAGTGAAATCTACGCTAACTAAAACATTATATAGACAATGTCACCAAAGAAATGCCTATTCAATTTCTGAAATTCTGTTCATTCCAAACATGTTCAATTAAATCAAACTTAACAAGATTGTGGTCACTCAATATAATCTATTTTCTGTGACAGTCTTCATGTGACTGTTCTCACATAGTGTGCCCTCATTCTAGGGTTCCCTTAAGAGGTGGCTCTTATTTCACTAACTCTGGGAGCAGAGATTAGACAGTGCCTCTCCAGAGCAGTGATATCAGAAGATATCTGCAGTAAGCCTAATCTATGAGAGGCCTTGCTTAATTCTGCAAGATGGATGAGAGAGACACTCTACTTCCCAGCAATCCTGCTTTCCCAGCTGTCCTGATGGAAACTCAAGAGAAGGCAGTGAAGATGTTCCCCAATGTTGACTGTGAGACAAGTTGCTCAGTCACTACAATGACAGAGGGAGAAGCATCAGGACCCCATTTATAATCCTAAAGAAGATGTATGGCTCCCTGAGTTCCATTCATTTGTAACAGCCTTAGAGAGCAGAGTCACCAAATCATAAGTTAGTAGCTTCCCCGCTGTGTACCTGGACATTTGACCTTATGTTTTAGAAGTTCGAAGAGTCCCTGTGGCACCTCCACACATAATTGCATGAGGCTGGTACTGACTGTTTAGAGTGCCCTAGGGAGAGGGAGGGGATGGTGTTCTGTAAAGAGCCTGGCTCAGCTTACAGAGATTTACAAAAAAAAAAAAAAAAAAAAAAGGAAAAAGGAAAAAAGAAGAAGTGACAGACATCCACAGCCTTGAATTCCTGCAACTTGGTCCTTATGGTTATCTTGGTGCCCAGTTCTGGAAGGATGGCAGTGGGTGATTCAAATGAGTCCTGCCCAGTGTCATTTTAGGAGCAGTAACTTTTCATGCAATGGCTGGAAACCATTTATGTATGGGTGCTGGGAGGCAGCAGGCAATGCTAAGCCTCAAAGCACTGGAGAAACTCACACTGTGACAGCAAGTCCCCCTGCTTGACAGGAACTCTTCGTTAGGGAGGAAATTGAGTACTCTTTTCTCCTGTGCCATATGGCACTGCTGTATCATTGAAATTCAAAAACCCTACTCTCATAGCCTGGAAGTTGCAGTTTGTAGACACTTCTAATCACTTTACTGACATAAGTAGGTACAGAGCCATATTATAATTTCAGTGAAAACCTTCAGAATTGGGTAGGAAAATCTCCAAAAACATACTGTGAGGTATTTTTTTTAACCTTCTGCTTTGAAAAAAAAAATGTCAGTGAATAGACTAGACAAATTGATACTATTAGCAAAGTTACTTAAAAACTATTTGCTGACGAATTATTTGGACTCCCTTAGAACTAAATCTATTATGGCAGGATTCTCAGGTCAACAGAAAAATATCCATTAGGCTCTAGTTCCCAGATACTGTTAATGTGGATAAGAATCATAACTGAGGGAGAGGATGAGGATAGTGCAGTCAGACTATTTTGACAGAGGACTTTTACTGAATAGCATAAAAATTCCCAGAAGCATTTGCTGAAAATCAATAATAATATTTTAAAAAAATAACAGAGTAGGTAAGGCTCAGAATTTCATCTATGGTCTTAATAGAGATTTCCAAACATACTTCTAAATTTTTCATCAGATTTAAGAAGGCAAGGTCTAAGAAACACAAGCCGTTCCTTCTCCTCTAGACTGGAAGGAAATGGAGTGTGAAAATGCATAAATTGTCCCTTAGAAGAGCTAAAGGAAGTCTCATGAGCCATTCTAAGCAACTATGAGAAGCAGAAGGAAATATAGAGCTTGAAAGTACAATGAGATCAGAATGTGCATTTTTTTTATTGGGAGAATTCTCTTTTCTCTATTACTCATGATTTTTTAATGCCTTCGCTTTTTCCAAGAAGAAAGAAGAAAAATAAAAGAAGGACATTAGCTTAAATAACAGATAGTTTGCCTGCAAGTACAATTTGATCCAGAAAGATATCATTAGGAAAAGATTCATTTCTTGCTAGTGTGTGTGTGTGTGTGTGTGTGTGTGTGTGTGTGTGTGTGTGTGTGTGTGTGTTATACTGGTACTGGGGTTTAAACTCAAGGTCTGGGCACTCACTGTCCCTTAGCTTTTTTCACTGAATGCTGGTGCTCTACCATTTGAGCCATAGTTCTACTACCAAGTATTTGTTGGTCAAATGGAAATAAGTTTCGCTTGCTTCCCGGGTCCCCCACGTTCCCCCCCCCCGTCCCCCCCCCCCCCCCCCCCCCCCGCTTTGGCCAGGCTTGCTTCAAACTTTGATCCTCAGATCTCCGCCTTCTAAGTAGCTAGGATTACAGGCCTAAACCACTAGCACCTGGTTCTTCTTGTTATCTTTCAGCTCTGCTCATTCAAAGCACAGAAGAGAAGCTCATTACTTTTCAAGGATTCTTTTGTAATAAAACCTGTATAAAGTAGAAGTGTCGGATACAGTTTCCATAGAGGTTTCTATAAGCAGAAATGTCATATGCAATTTCCTGAAAGTATCTTTGACTCTTTTTGTCATTCTTTCCTCCTCCTTTTCCTGCCTAAAAGCCTAAATGGCTATCCTAGACCATAAGGTAGACAGGTATCAAAGTCTGTATCTGTCTTTGACAGGTACCCAAAGACACTGGAGCAAGAGAGAAGAAAACTTGCTCAGCTGCTTACTACCAGGCTTTGTTTATGTGAGAGAAAAGCCACTTCTATCCCATTTACCTTATGACGATTTGGAGGGGTTTGCCTCATTAAAATAAATCTAATTTTAATTAACACACAGAAGAATGCTTCCCACCAATCCAAGCTTCTATTCTATGAAGTAAACTTGAGCACAGAATACTGCCTGTTTCTTTCTCAGGAGCCCTAGCATGAGTTGTATTTGAGCCTGTCATTGGCTTTGACTGGGCCATGGATCACTCCTGAGTCAATCACCATAGCTGAGGTTCTAACAGCTCTGATAAGAACCCACTGTCCAAACAAAGACTCTTTTCTTTCTGCCAGAACTGTATGCTGAGAGTCAAGAAGGCTTCCTGAATGAAAACAATACTCACAATGCTTGCTAAGCCTGATTTCTTCCTAATTTCCTGATTTCTATCAAAGACATGGTCCTTTTACTAGGTTTATACCTTGATAAATGTCATTTTATGTTGCTTCATGAATAATACTGTTTTCATATCTTGTGCTCCATATGTTTTCTTCTCCAATATCCCATACAGGTTACTTACTACTGTTTTATTGTATAATGGTTGAGGTGAGAGCAAAGGATCTGTTTGCACCTAGAAATTCTTCACAAAAAGATTTCATAACTATTATGAATAAAATGGCTAGACATGCATGTCAACAAAAACAAAAAGCCTGATCAGTTATGTCCCCAGCATCAAAGTTATGAGAGACAAGAAAGATTGAATGACTATCACATGTAGAAGAGACAAGAAAATGTAAGAATGTATACAAAAGCTGAGACCATCCGTGACCCCGAATTCCAAGAGTTGTGCCCCTCCCTCCGCCTGCTTCTAACCAATACTTTATGACAAAGATGGTGGGGTGCCATGTCAAACCAGACTTCATCATTTCCTTTTACTCAAACCTCCACAAGAGCATCCTAGCCTAGGGCAAGCTATGCCCAAGATATACTTCTGACCTCAGGAGCATCTCATAACTTCAAAGGAAGTTTCATAACTGCTATTAAAATGCTAATCTGGTAGACAATGGGCATAGGAAACTGAAAACAGAGATTCAGAAAGTTAAAGAACTATTGTTTGGAAAATAAATAACTCAAAACCTGGACCCAAGCCAAAACAAGGACAAAACATGATGCTATAGACTTGGTGAAAATGTGCTAAATCTGGCTGAAAGTAATTTAAGTATTAAGGAAATTGCTTACTCATATAGTTAAAAATTTCTTAAACTTCCTGAGACCTCTTGAGACAATTTGCTGCTATTTACCCTGCACATTATGAATTTGTAGATCTTAATCCCAACAATATTTAGTCAGTGCTTCCTAATCAAATATACTCATTTACTCTGCCTTCAAGATGCTTAGCTATTTTGAAATTATAAAACCTTCTTGAAGTAGATATATTGATCAAGTCATTTCCTACTGCTAACACAGACATTCAAAGCAATAATTAAATGCCAAGTGTAAAATAAATATCTTTTATTTCAAGGGAATTGGAAAAAATAGAGAGAACTAAATTATGGGCTTCATTATGTTCATCAGTTACTATTAATCCTTTAGTTATTAATCATATACATAGAGACTGGAATTGATTTCAAAATTGCTTTTTAAAATAAAACTTTTGTAATTGTTAAGGTACTGTACAGAGGGATTACAAGCCCATAAATCAATTCTTCTTGGATAATGTGATCCCTTCCTTCACTTTCCCCCAGTTTTCCCCTGCCATCCTAGCCTACAAAGTGCACAGTTCATTTTTTACATAGTATATATTAAATTTGTTCACTCTTCCTCCCTCTTTGCCCCCACAAAAGACTTTGGTACCTGGTATACTGTATATACATTTATTTGTTTACTTGAATCAGGAAAGGGAAGGGGAAAAACAAGATAATGAGATGAAGGACAAAGGATGAGCCAGTGTAACAGTGATATTTACAGAGCAATATGTTGGAAATGTACGCTACAATTTGGGAGGGGTAGGAAGGAGAGGTAGGAGACAAACATTGGATGGGCTAACTATGTTCAAAAAGCAACCTTACAAATGTAACTCTCACCCCTCTATACATCACTCTGACAACAAAATAAAACAAAAAAAACAACACTTACTTTTACATTTTAAAGTGCACTGGGACCTGGGCCTGGAAGCACATGCTTTGTCTTCCTAGCACCCAGGAGCCTGAGGCAACAGAATTGAAGACCCTGGGCCTCTGCTTCAGAAAAAAAATATTTTTTTGTTTAATTATAAATTAGGTCATGTGCCGGTGACTCATATCTGTAATCTAGCTACTCAGGAGGCTGAGATCTGAAAATCATGATTCAAAGCCAGCCTGGGCAGAAAAGTCTGTGAGATAACTCCAATTAACAATCAAAAGGTGTGAAAGTGTGGCCCAAGTGATAGAGTACTAGCCTTGAGCACAAAAGCCCAGGGACAGTGTTCAGGTCCTAAGATCAAGCTAGAAGACACACACACACACACATATACACACACACACACATACACACACACACACACACACACACACACACACACAAATTAAAAAACTAAAAACAAAACTTGCCACTAGAGTGAAGACTTTTATATAAGCCTATGTAAACATTTGAAAGTCAAACAAGAATAAATTTAAATGTTCAGTTAATGCATCTGGCTGTTGGGATATGCAAACTAAATTTTACTCTCATAATGGCCTAATTTTTTTTTTTTTTTTTTTTTTTTTTTTGTGGGTCATGGGGCTTGAAGTCAGCCTGGGCGCAGTCCCTGAGTTCTTCAGCTCAAGGCTACTGCCCTTGAGCCAAATCCCATTTCCCATTTTCTAGAGGTTAATTGGAGATAGTCTCTGGTCCTTTTGTGCCTTGGCTGGGTTTTAACCTTGATCCTCAAATCTCAGCTTCCTGAGTAGCTAGGATTACAGGTGTGAGTCACCATCCAGCTGGCCTAATTCTTAGTGTTGAAATACAGGGAAGTAAGTTATATGCCCCAAGGATACCGGTGAGTGGGTCCACTACCCAAGCTGATGAAAGTGCTGGCCATCATTGTCAATGCCACACGGGGAGGGGGGGGGAGGAATGGAGAGGTAAGGAGATGCTGCTTTATCCCATGACATCCCAGAGATGGTGAGGACACAGAAGACAAAAACAGAAATGTCTTGCATAGTGGAACATTCTCAAGCTCAGCTTTCTCAAGCTGAGTGTACTTCATGTGCATGTGGAAAACAACAATGAAACAAAGGAAATCTGTATGTTTAGACTTGGTTATATTTCGTGATTCATACATATGTAACACAATGTCTAATCTAGACATACATGGACATGATCCATGATGAGAAACTATTGGGATTGATATTTCTGGGTGGATAGTCAAATGCCTTGTAATATGTGATCGTGTGTGTGTGTGTGTGTGTGTGTGTGTGTGTGTGTGTGTGTGATGTGTGCATGTGTGCCAATCCTGGGGCTTAAACGTGGGTCATAGGTGTTTTCCCTGAGCTTCTTCTTTTTTTTTTTTTTGGTGGCTCCTGGGGCTTGGACTAGGCCCTGTCCCTTAGCTCTTCAGCTCAAGGCTACCGTCCTACCCTTGAGCCAAGCCCCACTTCCCGTTTTCTAGAGGTTAATTGGAGATAAGAGTCTCAGGTCCTTTTGTGCCCAGGCTGGCTTTGAACCTTGATCCTTAGATCTTAGCCTTCTGAGTAGCTAGGATTTCAGGCGAGAGCTTGGCTCCCTGAGCTTCTCTTGCTCAAGGTTAGCATTCTGTTACCTGAGCCACAGCTCCACTTGTGGCTTTCTTGGTACTTCATTAGATATAAGAGTCTCATGGACTTTCTTGGCTGGGCTAGTTTCAAACTGTGGTTCAAAGATCTCAACCCCTTGAGTAGTTCGGATTATAGACATGAATCAACTGACACCTGGCTCTGTTTTACATTTGCACTTGTACACACACACACACACACACACACACACACACACCTTGCCAATAAAGACCGCCCCTACTAAGTAAATATCTGTGGCATATGCCCTTGGTGCTGTTTTCCAGCAGTGGTTTGAGGGCTGCACTTTCATGTGGTTGCTTTTGTGACCCAATGCACACATTTCCCAATTTTCTGGCTGAAAATGACATTTTGCAATTGGAAAACACTTTTTCTTAGTGAAAAGCTAAGTGGTTCTATAATAATTATTATAAGACTTATTGAGCAGTCACGGTATTAAGCACCATCTTGGGCTTTATTTCAATGAGTTCATTTAATCCTGATAACCCTGAGATATAGACCCTACTATTAATATCACTATTATTCGCTGAGATATAGACCCTACTATTAATATCACTATTATTCCCTTAAACAGACAACAAAATGAAGTAAAAAGATGTTAAGTACTCTAGTCAAGGGTATGAGAGAAGTCTGGTTCTCTCACTGCTCTATTTCTATAGTACTATTTTCTTTTTTTTAAAATAATTTACAAAAGATTTTATTACTTACTGTAAGGTACACAATGTTATCTTTTTAATTTTTTTTTGCCAGTCCTGGGCTTGAGCTCAGGGCCTGAGCACTGTCCTTGGACTTTCTCAAGGATAGAGCTCTACCACTTGAGCCTCAGCACCACTTCTGGCTTTTTTCTATGTATGTGGCACCAAGGAATTGAACCCGGGTCTTTGTGCATGCTAGGCAAGCACTCTACCACTAGGCCAAACTCCCAGCCCTATAGTACTATTTTCTATAGATAGAAAAATCCTTAAAAAGTTCGATTCCTTGGTACCACATATATTTTTTTAAAAAAGCTGGAAATGGTGCTGTGGCTCCAGTGGTAGAGTGCTAACCTTGAGAAAGCCCAAGGACAGTGCTCAGACCCTGAGTTCAAGGTCCAAGACTGACAAAAAAAAAAAAAGAAAACACATAAAGAAAAATCCTTAACATTTGGTATCTTAAAACAGTGAAATAAAAGGCATCTAGCTGAGAGAGAGAGAGAGAGAGAGAGAGAGAGAGAGAGAGAGAGAGAGAATGCATTCAGGGACAGAGTCCAAGCTGAATTCAAGTCCCAGGATGGACACACACACACACACACACACACACACACACACACACACACACACACAAAATATATCCTGTGGTCGTGATTTTGCTCCTCACTAAATATTCAAACGATCTCTTCTATTTTCTAGGCTCCTGGGTGTCAGTTGCGGCCATATGCCTCGGGTGGCTAATAAGCTATAAATGAAAGCTGGACACCAGTAAACTGAAGAATTTAGAAGCCAAATACCGAACACAGGCTAAGTTGACTCAACTTTCTGTTTGTCTAATAAAAGACAATGTGGGACCCTCCATTTCTCTCCTCACTGGGTTCAAGGAGATTATAAAATGGCAGCGCTCCCGTCACTCTCAGTCTATTCTTATGGGACAAAGGCCCTTCAATTAAAATCCACTTAGACATCAAGCAAAAGTGAAAAGGAAATTTTAACTGTGTTAAGACATCTGGAAATTGGGGTAATCTAGCTCTGATGGATACAGACTACATATTTGATTCTATGTCATTTCCTCATTTTTAAGATATGAACACCATTGTTTTGCTATCAGAGTTGGCATAGGGAATAAAGGAAGGCTTTCAGTGTGGTTTGAAAATAAAGACTGCCCAATAAATGGTAGCTCTTGAAAATTATTCTGTATTATATTTTATAAAAGTAGAACAGCTCACATATCATAGTATATAAAAGAATGTGAGGAAGAAAGGGGGCATGGCCCAAATGGCAGGCTACTGACTTAGCAAGGCCTGAGTCCATAGCCCCGTACTGAATTAACAAGTGTGAAGGACATCGGGACATTTTCTTAGAACCATTTATTATTGGCTTCCTATAAATCACTCATCATTCTAAGATAGCTAAATATGTTATGATGTACTGTTATTTTATAATTTTTAGCACCTACAATTGATGCTCCTGTCTGTTCTTAACTATAACTCAAATTCCCATGAAGATTATATTTTACCACATTCTCAGAATGTTCCTTGTGGGGTTCCATTCAGGTTCTAGGACATAAGTTCTATGACTTAAGCTCAAGTCAATGATTGCATTTCATTTCTCTGGCCACAGTGGTTTGTTCAAGGATGGGTGCATTCTCACCTCAAAGCCAATAAAATGCAAGGAGAATGATGGTGGAAAGAAAATTCTATGGGGGGCTTGAACTCAGGACCTAGGCACTGTCCCTAACCTTTTCAGCTCAAGGCTAATGCTTTACCACCTGAGCCACAGTGTCACTTCTAGTTTTCTGGTGGTTAATTGGAGATAAGAGTCTCATGACTTTGGTGCCTGGGCTGGCTTTGAACTGCAGTCTTCAGATCTCAGCTTCCTGAGTAGCTAGGAGTACAGGTGTGGGTATTGGCACCCAGTGGAATTCTTTCTTTCTTTCTTTCTTCTTTCTTTCTTTCCTTTTTTTCTTTCTTTTTTTTCGAAGATGAGGTGCTGAAGTAGTCGCAGATAGGTACACATTATGAACCACTTCATCTGCCTGGGAATGGAGCCAGTACAGCAGTAGATATTAGCAAACAGCTGTGATGGATAAATGAGGTTTAGTGACTGTTTTGAGCCTCTGATCAAGCCATCTCTGAAAATCAAACACTGAGATTTTTTCACTTTCCTGAACTAGTAAGTTCTCTCTATGTATTTACTCATTCATTTATTTATCCAGTCCTGGGACTTGTACTCAAGGCCTGGGCACTGCCCTTGAGCTTTCTCAAGGCTAATGCTCTACCCTTGAGCCACAGAACCACTTCTGGCCTTTTCTGTTTTTGCGGCTCCGAGGAATTGAACCCAGGGCTTCGTGCATGCTAGGCAAGCACTCTACCATTAGGCCACATTTCTGGCCCCATAAATTCTCTTTTTGTTTACACCAGTATGAATTGAGATTTGGGTCACAAGTGAAGTTTGGTCACAAGTGAAGTGACTAGAATGAGATAAAATTTTACTCTTCTGAATTTATATGGGTTTCCTTTCCATTTTTAGAGTGTTTCAAAGGTTTTTCTTTGTCACTCTTATTAGAGTCTGTGTTGTGCTCTTTATTATCCCCAGATTCACATTCTTGGATTCATAACTCTCCTCCATCTAATAGTTGAATCCAAGATTAGATAAATGAAGTTATGTTTGCATGCCTAAGCATTGAAACATCTATAATTAACATTTTTATATAAAGGCAAGTATAGAATCAGAATATATTTATTTTTTTCTCACTTAAACAAAGCCTAACAAATAAACAAAACATTCATTTTTCAAAGGAGACATGTACTTTGCTCAAGAAATATATAATTTTAATTAATACTATGTTATCTTAAGGAAGAGAAGGTTTAAAGTATAATAAATTTGTTCCCACATCTGATTCATAAATTCATTGCCCAGAATTTAATAAACTACATTTTATAAACTATATTGTACAGTGGTACAGCAACAAGATTTCTTCCAGGTTGGATTATTTTCAATGTATCATTTTCATAAAATAGGACTATACTCTTACGTTTTTGTAAATCATGAGTCACCACAGTGATCTAAGAAAAGTTGGTGGTGTAAATAGCCCCCTGCTATTGATTTTAGACATAGCTATAAGACTTATTTGGGCTAATGGTGTGGAGCACGTCACATCAGGGAAATGGAAAGCTATGTTGTAAAAGGAGGCCTAACTTGTGGCCCAGTGCTCATTCCCGGGTCTTGTGACTGCACCTGGCTGAGATGGTGCCTGCTGCCGGGTTGGACCAGGCTCTCCCCCTCCTGGAGTAAGGCCACCTCTGGGATAGGCCTGGAACCCTTCCTCCATCTAGGACAGCACACACACATTCTATGTTAGCTGAATGGACATTCTCAATGAGAGTACCTCCCCCCCTCCCACCCACCTTTGTGCTGATAGGCTCCTGTATCCTATGCTAGCTGAATGGACTTCCTCAGTAAACTAGTTCCTGCCTTGATGGGTCTCTCTGACGCTCTGATTGTCCTCCTGCGAGGGAGGGCTGGGTGCAGGCAGTCAGTTGGCCCTCTCCTTTCTCATCTCGTCCTGGTTGGGGCATATTCTCCCTATCCCTCCTGCGGGTCAGGAGGGAGTGAGGACTAAAAACCCAGACAAATGGAATATCAAAAGGCATTATATAAATAGATCTATTTGTAGGATCTTGATCTTGATCTCAGACCTGTTTGCAAGATCCAAATAGATCTTGAGTTTCTGCCTCCTGTCCTGAAATGAACATTATGTGAGTAGCAAACTAAGGAGACACATGAAGACTTTGGCTTTCTCCATACCTGAATCTCAGTCTAGCTGATAACAGCTGAGCCCAACAGAACCACAAACTACACACCCCATTGGGAAATTAGTAAAAAGTGAAATGCTTATTGTAGTTAGTTACTAAGTTTTGAATTTTTTTTGCTTGTGCAGAATTATTGGATACATTAGCTATCATTAGAAACAAATGCCTCAAATAATACTTGTCTCTTCTGAATACTAATATGTCAAATATTCTGCTATCTGAATTATTTTGGGAATCTAAAGCATATCTTACTAATAACTCAGAATTCATTTTCTTCATAATATTTAATTTTATTCAATAATTTGTGCACATCAATTACATATATATTATACATGTGCAACCATGCAAGATAATTTATTATTTTTATAATTCTGGAGTCACTAAGATCTACTCTTGGTTTTACTACTACTAGGTTATGGGTCTTTCAGAAGTCACTTCTTTTCTGGACCTTTTAGTTACTTTTCAAATAAGGTTGAACTAATTATTTATAGGTACAAATGTTATAGTTGTGGTTTTCAAACTCAAGTGAAGTATATACATAAGGACAAAATGCAATGTTTATGTTATATTCTTATAGATTTTAGAGTATAGGTAAAATAAGAATGCATAGTCTAAAAAAATTTGTTCCTGAATGTTAGGTCCGACTGGAAGCAATGACTTCTTCCCTTGGCTCTCTCCCCCTGTACCCTGGAAATCCCCACTGCACCTGTAACCCTGGCAACCGGCATGCCTGGGGGGCAGTCAACTATGATAAACTAAAGGAGGTTACCCAGAGACTCACTGAAAACCAGGCCAAATTTCTAGATCGCCTTACAGTGGCACTCCAGCATTATACTAAGCTGGACCCGGAGTCAAAAGAAGGTATAGTGGTCCTTAATACCCATTTCATTTCCCAATCAGCTCCTGATATTAAAAAAAAAAAGTTGAAAAAGGTTGAGGATGGCCCTCAAACCCCTCAAGGAGATCTGGTGAGCATGGCCTTTAAGGTTTTTAACAACTGGGAGGAACAGAAAAAAGCTGATAAGGCTGCCCATAATAGGAAAAGTTGCCAGCTCCTGGCTGCTGCCCTTTGGGCTCCTTAAACAAGAAGCGCCCAATGCACACCACCCAGACCATGCTTCAAGTGTGGCAAGGAAGGCCACTGGGCAAGAGCTTGCCCTACTCCACAACCTCCATCTGGACACTGCCAAAGTGTGGACAGACGGGACACTGGGGAGTCGACTATCCCTCCTCGTCTCTACAAGGTGGGCCAGTCCCTCCCATACCCCCCACACATGGGGAGGAGCCCAACTTATCCGAGATATTCAGCTTGGCAATGGAAGTGTGATGCTGCCCAGGGCCGCTGGATCCCACAAGCCTCACAATGGAGGAGCCCAGGGTATGTGTCCAGGTTGCAGGCACGCTACTTGTATCCTTTCTTTTGGATATGGGAGCCAGTTATTCATTGTCACCTGAGTATTCCAGGGTGGATGTAGATGGCCTTCTTACTTGTTCTGTAACTACCCATGTAGAATAGATAACTTTCCTTTTTTACATTTCTTTCTAATCTTACCCCACTGTCCCATATCCAAGGCTCCTTCAGCCCCTTAAAGCCCTTTTCCTTCTCCCCCAGTTTTGCCTGAGGATCGAGTCTTTCTTAAGACCCTTAATCTGTCTGGTTTACATCCTAAGTGGACAGGCCCTCATTAGGTCCTGCTGACCACTCCCACTGCAGTTTAGCTCAAGAATGAAGAAGGCTCCTGCTCTTGCCCCTTCTATGACTCCAAGGTATCTTGCATCCCTGAAGAAAATGGCACAGATTTATATATATTTTTTATTGTAATTAGTAGAAGGGTTACATTATAGTCGCCAGATAGAAGGTGCATTACTTAACAATCATTGCTACCCCTTCTTATGTTTTTGTCCCTATTTCTCCCCCCCTACCCTCTCCCCTCATTTTGTTTTCCCCCTTCCCTATCCTATTTCAAATAAACAAATAATCATATATATAATATATCAGATAACAAGGTAAGATACTGTAAAAATCTGATTTTATTGACATTCTCTTTGCAAGTAGGCCAGTTGTTGGATTTGAAGAACTACTATGAACTTGACAAAAGTTTCAAATTACTGTTCAGAGAGAAGTATGGCCATTTCTCTATACAGTGAAATGTGAATATGCAAGATCATCACTACCTGTTGGATAAGGCAGAGCTCCATGATGCCCTATCCAATGCCTTAGTTCCTAGGATGCACTTAAAATGGCCTACAGCAACTCTCTTGTAACTAGCACAAAGTGCTAGCTGAACTTCAGCACTTGTCTGCACATACTCTGTTCCTGTGTCTGGAGCAATGCTACTGAGCTCAGAGCTTAGTGCTGAGATGTAGCCTCCTGACAGATCTTCACCTTTAGCTCCACAAAATCACTTGGCTGCTACCTTTACCGTCAAGTCCTGTGTATGTGTTAGAAAAGAGGGGTGCTGGGAATTGATCCCGGGCCTTACTTATGCAAGTTCTCTACTGCAACCATATCCCTTCAAGTCTTTTTCTTCCTAATAAGAATGTAGAAGTATTCAAATTAGTAATTTTGTAGTCACACAACTGAAACGCACAACTGCTTCAGTGAGCACAAACGAAATGATATACTGTACACAGAGACAATATATAGTCATAACACCCAGAACTTGCTTTAACTTGATGGTAAACACTGATGTGAAAACTTCCTTTTATAGAAGAGACCTTGTGGTATATCTTTTATGATGCATAACCTGTTTCTCAGTTATAGCTTCTATTTCTTTAACACTAAGAGGAAGAGGAAGAGGATAGATAATACCTACTTTGTAAAGCACTGATTTTCAAACTCTGATATTAGAATGGAGACATTACCTGAAATGCTTCTTGATAATGCAGCATATTAAAGCCCACCCCAGATATTTTAGCCACATGGTTCAAGAAGCTATATTGTTAATAAAAGTATTAGGTAATAAACCAAGAAGAGAAACTTATTTTCAGAAATATTACTGTAAAAAATAAATGAGGAAGTGTCAAGTACCTATTTCCTTTTCTGTACATGATCAGTATATACGATTTAGGACACAGATTCACACAAAATATCAAACCTGAGATCAAGAGATGGTGGCTATTTTCAACAACAACAAAATCAAACTTGCTCAGGAAGCTGAGATCTGGGGATCATGGTTCAAAGCCAGCCCAGGCAGAAAAGTCTGTAAGACTCTTCACTCCAATTAACCATCAGAAAACTTGAAGTGGTGCTGTGCCTCAAAGTGGTTGGCCCTAGCCTTGAGCAGAACAGAAAGAGCTCGGAGATAGTGCCTAGACCCAAAGTTCAAGCCCCACAATGGACAAAAGGAAAAGGAAATCAAACTATGCATATAGGTGCAAACAAACAAGTCACATAGCTTGTATTGTAACCAACTTTGCAAGGCTCAAGCCAGTTACTCTGTTGTTCCATGAAGCTCCCCACCATAATAGAGCCATGGTTCTCTACTGCAGGCTTATCACACATAAGTGACCATGCATAATAACATGGAACCATGACAAGTCCTGAGGAAGATACCTGGTCAAAAAATGTACAAGTGTCCAGCAGCATATGAAGTGTGTGGTCCAACAGCCCAATAGGAGAACCTGATGCTGAGGAGCAACTTATTGGTCCAATCAGAGCATCTCTCCTTGGAAGCTGTGGTTGAACCATACTTGACTGCAAGAGGAAAGCTGATACATTGGAACACCTCCAGTAACCAGAAAGATGGAAGGATCTAGAAACAGATGATGCTTTTTTTCTGATGCCATTTCCTTAATCAATCACCTTAGTAAGTCCTTTCTTATCCCATATTTCAACTTGAGATCTGTTTGGGAGGAAATTATCTAAGACAAATGCATCAAGATTTCATAAAAAGCAGTCCAGAGTTCAAGGGAGGGAAATTGATAAACAAGCAGATCCCCTCCTCCCCCAATTCTAGGAACCAAGAGAAAGTTGAAGTAAGGATCCTAAGAGAAGGAGGAGAATGGAAAGGGAAGGCAAGAGGAACCACAACAGATACCAAGTCAGAAGGGGGAACTCAACATCTAGTTCATGTGTTAGTGCCGGGAACTACTGCACATGGAAACAGACAGTTCAGCTTGGGTGTAAAAGAGTTCGGTTAAGCCCCTAAGACTTCTGTGTCTTCTCTTCTACAAGATCTGCTGTGCAGCTGCAGAGATATCTTCATATCTGTCTTACTCCTCTGTGTATCCTTTGAGCAGCCCCATTACCCAGAAATTCAAATATACTTCTGTTCATTAAAAGTGAGGGTAAGAATATAACACTAATGCTTGCTTTGGAAGCACGTGTGTTTAAATGAAAGAATCCCACATTATTAGAATTGACACTCCAGTCATAAGTTCATTTACAATGCTTTAGATGTTTCCGATTTTTAAATTAATAAGTCCCCTCAGCTCCTTTTAATTTTGTTTTTATTATCAAAATTATAATATAATTTTCTATTTTATAACTTCCAGTTAATATGTCCTCCATTCTTCATTGTGTCACTAATTTAATAACCAACAATACCCCTTTTAATTCCTTAGTAAGTGAATTTGTACTATGTGATTACTAAGTGGAATACAATCCTACATTATAATATTTATTATGGTTAAATTCAATATTAAACATTTGAGAGCTGGGCACTGGTGTCTCATATCTGTAACCTTAACTGCTCAGGAAGCTGAGATCTAAGGACAGAGGTTCAAACCTAAGCCCAACAGAAAAGTCCATAAAACTCCTACTTCCAAATAACCACAAAAAGCTGGAAGTAGGGCCGGGAGTTTGGCCTAGTGGTAGAGTGCTTGCCTAGCATACACGAAGGCCTGGGTTCGATTCCTCAGTACCACATATATAGAAAAAAGCTGGAAGTGTTGCTGAAGCTCAAGTGGCAGAGCTCTGGCCTTGAGGAAAAGTTCAAGGACAGTGCTCAGGCCCTGAGTTCAAGCCCCACAACTTGTAAAAAAAAATAAAAAAGCTGGAAGTAGAGCTGTGGTTCAAGTGGTAGAACACTAGCCTAAAGCACCAAAGTTCAGAGACAGAGCCCAGGCCCAGAATTCAAGCTGCAGATCTGGCAATAAACAAACATACATTTGAAGTATCAACAGCTTCTAAGAAATAGGGAGTTTTTTTATTGTATAGTTCTGGAGTTCAATATCTATTAAATTCTTATGTTAATTCAAATAGTGTCAATTTTAAGTTTCCTGTTTTCTTGACACCTGTAGGATAAAATCTTAACGCTCTGTAAACTTCATATTTCATAAAGTTCTGCTCTGAATTTCTCTCAGATTAACTTCATATCCACACAGAAGAACATCATTCAATCAATTTTCTTACAAATATAATGCAGTTACTGATTCTAGGGGTTTTTGGATTAATATTAAAAATTAAAAATCAAGTGTATAAGGATGTGACACAGCGTCCAGAGCATTATAACCATAGATGAAATGTGTCAAGCGAACAGTATTTACTAAAGTAACTTGTTTGTTCATCTGCCCTGTAAAGCTCGCAGAAAGAGTTTAGTCTCACAACAGGAAGCTACAAAACTTCCTAACATTAAAACAAAATGAAACAATAATGGTTGTATCAGGGAAAATGTTTTCTAGGTTATTTTATCTTCAGAAACCAACTCTCTCAGTTTTGTAATGCATTATAAAAAAAAAAAAATCCTTGCTAAGCGCCCTGACTCAAACCTGTAATTCTAGATACTCAGGAGGCTGAGATCTGAAGATCCAGGTTCAAAGCCAGCCAGGGCACCAAAGATCGTGAGACTCTTATCTCCAATGAACCATCAGAAAACTGGAAGTGGTGCTGTGGCTTGAAGAATAGGGCAGTAGCCTTGAGCTGAAGAGCTCAGGGACAGTGCCCAGACCCAGAGTTCAAGCTCCATGACTGACCAAAAACAAAACAAAACAAACAAAACCACACACACACACACAAAACCCCCAATCCTTTCATTATTTCAAAGGTACTTTAATGAAGTACATCATCTAGAACAGATAACCTAGGGCATATGCTGTACTTTACAGAAAAGGAATTATGGAATTTTTCTTTAAAAGAAAATATTTGCATGAATTTAATATAGATGGCCTCATTTTCTGAACAACTTAAAAAACTATACATAATGAAACAATGTATGCATAATGTATATCCATAATATTGGATCATACTATTCTAATAATCATGCTAAAGAATATACAGTCCATGATAGTAATTCTGCCTTACTGAAGATGTGAGAAGGCTGTCTTACAAATTAAAGTATCTCAACCCCATTCAGAAGGGATATACAAATGAAAACCACTTTACTTTTTAGCAGTTTGTTAACGTACTCTGTTTGTAAACCTTAGGAAATGGACTCTCACACGTTATGGGAAAAAATGCATTGTAGAAATGCAGTTGTTGCAATCTTACATGGAAAATAATTTATCTGTGGAAATTGCAAATGGGTATACGTAGACCAAATATCACTAATGATGAATTGAAATATGGAATTTCTTCCGTGGGAAAAATAGTCTTGTTTGCTTGTTCATTGTAATCCTTGTTTATAATAGCACCAGACTCTAACAGCCAAACATTCACTAATGAAGACTGATTGAATTATGGTTCACTATGAAACAAGAAAGAGGAATGAAAAGTTTCCTTGTGTGTTGATTTGGGAAGATCTTGACGATAAATGTTTAGAAAAAAATCAAGATGGAAAGAAGTGAATGTAACTCAGAAAGAGAAATGAAATAAGGAAGTTGAATCCTATGTGCATGTATTAGCATGGAGAACGTTCAAGACACATAGGAAACCATAAATCATAAACATGATTTCCTATGGAAAGAAGAGAGGGAAGGATGGGAGAATGGATAGGTCTTCACCATGAATTTACCATCTCTGTATTGAATTAAATAAAACAACAGTAATAAAAAGCATTACCAAACACCAGCTCCCAACTTCGTACCCTTCAGAGTAAGCAATGCTCTGACTCCAGTTCTAGCAAGTGTGAAGCTCGGAGTTTAAATCCCAGTCTCTGTAAAATAAATAATTTTTTTAAAGCTGTAGCTCAGGGGACCATCCTGCTTGAATTTAGAGCCTCTATCTCTTGCTTGCAGGTCTTTGCTCATTGTTGTCACTCTACCACTTGACCCAAAGCTCAAAAATTCTTGTTTTACACATTGTTCAAACTTGGTGTAAATTTTTATCTAATAGGCACATTTAGTGTAAATTTTTATCTAATAGGCACATTTAGCGTAAATAACTATGTTCTGCTAGCTTACCTCTTCACCAAAATTCTCCAGTCTAAATATAGTACAATTACCCTTTCCTTCCTAGCATTCTCCCTGATTCTTTTATGTAACAGTTTGTTTTTGTTGTTGTTGTTTTTTAGTTTTCCTACAAGTAAGGTCTGACTTCACTCTAGCCCTATGGTAGTTTAAGCCAATGTTTCTTTTCTTGTTGGCAAATCAAGGCCACTGAAACCCAATTTTGGTATTTTTGTTTAAGCTTCAAAATGGCTAGGCATGTCTGAAGAAATGAAGATATAGCCCTGGAGCAATATAAAGTCAATATAATAATGAGAGAATGTGTTGCCAATGAGACCTAAAAGCAAGTCTGTTAAAATAGCTTTTTGAAACCATTTGTTCTTCTGAAAAAGAAAAGGATATATGTGATTGGTGTCTCTTCTTCTAATCTTTTGCCTTGAATAGACATGTGATATCTGGAACTGTATTAACTCTGTTAAAATAATGATGAAACTGTTAGCCTATGACTCACAACCTTAATTCTAACTGCTCAGGAGACTAAGATCAGGAGCCTCACAGTTTAATGCCAGTTCAGGTAAATGAGTTCTGTTGGGCACCCATCTCAACCAATAAGTGCATGTGTTGACACATGCATATTATCTTAGCTATGTAGGAGGTTAATATCAAGAGGATCACAGTTCAAGACCAACCTGAGCAAAAAAGCCAACAAGATACCATCTCAACAGAAAAAGCTGGGTATCATTCCCACTAAGGCAGAAAGTATAACAGGCATGGTTTAGACAAAAGGCCAACCTGGGCAAAAATAATAAGACTGTACCTATAATTAATGAAAACAAAAATGGCTAGAGATATTGTTCAAATGCAAAATGAGTTGAGTATGTTTTATTGGATTATTGGGAAAACAGATACTCTAAGTACTTCAAGAATACATTGTTTTATAACTAAAAATAAAATACAAACAAAGTGAAATAATAATTTAGGTATGATTAAAAAGCATAAGAAACAAAGTATGGGAAAGTTTCTGACTAAAGTTTAGGGTCAATGGGCCGGGAGTTTGGCCTAGTGGTTAAAGTGCTTGCCTAGCATGCATGAAGACCGGGGTTCGATTCCTTGGTACCACATACATACAAAAAAGCCGGAAGTGGTGCTGAGGCTCAAGTGGTAGAGTTCTAGCCTTGAGAAAGTCCAAGGACAGTGCTCAGGCACTGAGCTCAAGCCCAGGACTGGCAAAAAAAAAAAAAAAAAAAGTTTAGGGTCAGAAAAATAGACTTCAAAAACATCAGTCTTGGACCTCAGTATGGTGGGAAAATTGAGATCAAGAGGATAAAAGTTCAAGGCTTGCCTCTGGCAAAAATGAGACTCTATCTGAAAAATAACTGAAAGCATTCCAGGGTCTGGTAGCTCATGCCTGTAATACTAACTACTCAGGAGGCTGAGATCTCAGGACCTTACTTACTTCAATGCCATCCAGGACAGGAAAGTCCATGAGACTCTCATCTTCAATGAACTTCCAAAAAGTTGAACAGTAGCTCAAGTAGCAGAGCACTAGATGTGACCAAAAAAGCTCAGGGACAGCACCTAGGCCCTAAGTTCAAGCCTCAGGCTACCCCACACACCACAAAAATAACTGAAAGCAAAAAGAGTTGTTTTAAGCAGCAGTGTGAGCAACAAATGCATGGCCCTTATTTTCAACACTCCTTGCTTCATACTGGACTTCTTTACTACTATAACACCCCTTCCAACACACGCACTGCCCTCCCCCCCCCCCCGAAAAAGGAAAAAAAAAAAAACCTTTTACCTTGGAAAGTTCCCACACCCACATAGTTGTCTGCAACTATGCTGGTGATTCTTATCTGACCAAAAGAATCCTGTGTATTTTACATTTTCTCATTTTGCTTTTCTCATTATCTTTCCTATTTTCCAAATATTGTCTGCGCTCCTCTACTAGATACCCTCCAAGGTAGAATTGTAGAGAGGAGAGGACCTGGAGAGTGGAGGCCCCAGCTTTGTCTCAGCAATATAAAGGAGCCAAGAGAAGGTACTATAGAGCTGACAGCCAGCTATCCCGCACACACTGTAAGGACAGTAAACCAGGATGGCATTGTTGGGTGACTGAACAAATGCCAGCAGTCACTGTTCTCAGGGTTTTGTGTTATGGGAGAAAATAAGCCTCTATTTGTTTAAGCTATCATTCTTTGTGCCTGTTACTTTTAGCCAAATGTCTGCTTAATTGATACCACTTCCTTCTTTGGAAGACACAAGATAATGAACACAGAAATGTGAACTTTCAGAAGGACAAAGATAGAAAATTAGTCTGCTTTTGTAACCTGTAATCTAAAACCGAACTCTCACCGTTTCAATAGTAGCAAATGAGCTGGGAGTCAGTGGCTCATGTCTGTAATCCTAACTATTCAAGAGACTGAGATCTGAAGATTGCAGCTCCAACCCAGCTCAAGCAGGAACAGTCAAGAAAGTTTACAATTAACCAGAGTTACAATTAACAGTCAAAAGTGGAGCTGTGGCTCAAGTAGTAGAGTGCCTACTTAGAGTGAAAAAGCTAAGGGACACACTAGCACTGGGGGCTCACACCTGTAATCCTGGCTATTCAAGAGACTGAGATCTAAAGGATCTTGGTTCAAAGCCAGCTGAAGCAGAAATGCCCATGAAACTCTTATTCCAGTTTACTAAAAATGCTGTGGCTCAAAGGGTGGAGTGCCAGCCTTGATCAACCAAGCTCAAGGAGAGTACTCAGGTCTTGTGTTTAAGCCCCAGTATAGTATTGGAACACACACACACACACACACACACACACACACACACACACACACACTGCAAATGAAGATAGCAAATATGACAATGACCTCTCAATTACTGGTGTGTCCCTGACTGGTTGTTATCAACTCCTCTTCTTTCCTCCTTTTTCTTCTCTTTCTCTTTTCATTTTCCTTCTTCCCCCATCTTTTTTTCCTCATTCCTCCTTTCTTTCTTCCTCCTCCTTCTACTTCCTCCTCCATTTTTTTTTTTTTTTTGTGCCAGTCCTGGGGCTTGAATTCAGGGCTTAGGTGCTGTTCTTCAACTTTTTACTCAAGGCTAGCACTCTACCATTTGAGTCACAGCTCCACTTTTGCCTTCATTTGGGGGTGATTAATTGGACAGAGATAACACTTTTATGGGTTTTCAGGTCTGGTCTGACTTCAGATTGCAATTCTCAGATCTCAGCCTCCTGAGTAGGTAAGATTATAGGTGTGAGCCACTGATGCCTGGCCTATATGGTTTCTAATACACCCTTTCCACCTCATAAACTGTACTCATCAAGACTCTCCCTACTCTTTAAAGCCAAGCCATGACTCCATTAAAACATCCTTTCTGATACCAATCTTCTCAGGAAAGATAACATCACTGCTTCATACTAGAGTCTCCCACAAAGCTCAACACACTGGCCTGCAGGAGTGTCTGTATTTATTGGAGAGAAGTCAGATCTTTTCCTTTGCATGTGTGGTTGCTGGCATGCTGCAATAGCAGAATTTATTTGCAGCTCAAGACAGTATGACCCACAAAATCGGCAGTTTTGGTAGTCTGTTACAGAAAATTAGTTGCAAAATCCAGTTCCATTGGATTGTAAAAAATAGTTCAGCCCCCTCCAGTGCTTAGCTATTGCCTAGTTTTGCAATACTATGAATCACAGCCTTCTTGAATTCTCCACTAAATTTTTAAAAGCTTATTCCTATGGGAACTCAGGAATTCAACCACTTGGGAAAACAGGTTAACTTTACCTAGTCACTTCATTAATTGAGAACCAAATAAACTACAAAGAGGATATCATGGCTGATACAAATGTACATATTTAACAATTACTTGCAGTTATAAACCTGTCAGGCCTAGGAGCTGGGACTAAGGCAATGAGGGGACAGGTGAGGCCCCCTTGCTGAACCTCAAACTTCTTTTCTGAATGCTCTCATAGACAACAGCACAGCATGACTCCATATTTTACCTGTGAGAGCATGCACAGGAGTGACTTGCCTAGTCACTTGACCTACTATACTACCTAGACCTAATCCAGAACCCAACTCTCAGCTTCCTATCCCTTTTTACATAGGAAAGGTGCTTCTAGCTCTAAAAACTGAATGTAAACATTACCCTCATACATTTTTCCAAACTATCTTCCGTTCACTGGAATGACAGAAAGTGTCCCACAGTCAAATGTGCTTTGGAAATTCTGGGTGAAATCAGGTCACTGAAGTACTTTGCAGAATTCTCAGTATGGATATGGTACATTGCAAATTTCTTTTTATCCCTGTTTTTTCACAATGTTTAGGCATTAGTCCGCCATTTACACATGACAAATGCCAGCTCTAGTTGCACTCTATTCAGCACAACACTATGTGTCATACTGTTTCTGTTTCTCAAGGCTGGGCAAAACGGTCTTTCGCACCTTGATCACTTCTGAGATACTTTATGGTCACTCAAACCTCTCATTGATTACAGTGGGAAATGCCAAAACCTATGGGTCAGCAATATAGGCTTTTCTTGATTTGACTTTGTTCTGTTTTTGAAGCCAAATTTTGCAAAGACGAGTCTGTTCCCTCCATGTCCTTTGCTCCTTGACTCCTCCTCACCAGCTGTTATCTGAGTTTTGCCCAATTATTTCACAAAATTTGGTGACCTTGTAGTTGCCAAGTACCTATGGCTCATATCTGTAATTCTAGTTAATCAGAAGGCTGAGATCTGAGGATCTTCTTGTGGAGCCTGCCTGGGCAGGAAAAGTCTAGGAGAACCATAGCTCCAATTAGCCAACAAAAAGCCATATGTAGGGGCTGTGGTCCAGGCTGGAGCAAAAAAAAAAAAAAAAAAGCTGAGACAGCATCCAGGCCATGACTGTAGGGGAGCCGGTGGGGGGAGGGAGAGAAGGCATTCTTCAGGCTCATGTCACTCTGTGA
The DNA here is from genome assembly GCF_031878675.1 of Megascapheus bottae. Classification (NCBI taxonomy): domain Eukaryota; kingdom Metazoa; phylum Chordata; class Mammalia; order Rodentia; family Geomyidae; genus Megascapheus; species Megascapheus bottae. The sequence goes on from NC_143526.1 coordinate 5,983,623, forward strand.
TCCATCTTCATTGGGACATCACTCTTTTGCTATCTTGAGAGCCTGAGAGTTCCTTAGGACCTTTCACTCCCAAAAACTTAATCCATATTCACAAAGTCCCCAATTTTTTTGACTTTTTTGATTCTGAAAATGCAAGATCTTGCATTTGCTATGCAAGTATGTTATCACTGAGCTACATCCCAGCTTGTAGAATCCTAGGGGGGAAAATATCTTCCTCCTAAGTCTCTCTTAATTTAGCCATCTCCTCCTGGAGATCTAGAGGAACTTAAAACATGAAACATCTAAAGGTGTCTTGATTATCTCCCCTCCAAAACTTTTCCCCACTTCTGAGATATTCCCTACCCAAATGGTCCGGTCAGGCCCAAAACTCCCGACTTCTTTTCCTCATCTTGTCCTACCATAGCTATAAATCCTACTACAATGTTTCCTCTTTGTACCTCAAAGGCCCAGAGTTGAAACCTAATTCTCTTCTCTAAACTTCTGCAAATGCTCTTATACTGGTCTCCTTGCTTCTCTCACCCTTTTCGTTTTATCCTCCACATTGCCGATCTTGTTATTGTTTAAAATGCTTCAATGGCTCCCAGCTGTTTAATATCTACAATTCCTTAGCCAGGTAGAAAACCTGTCCTGGGATAATCTCATTTTTATTGCCCTTTTGGCTAATCTCCCAATATACTCTCATGAATACTCATCTTCGTATATTAATTTGAAAATCTCAATCCTGCTTAGAAGTTTCTCTTCCTGAATTGTCTCATGGACTTCTGCCTAGTTCTCATTTACCTCTTATTTATTTCAGCCTAAATACTGCCTCTCCTAAGAATCCCATAATCAGAGCTAGACTTTTAATGTCAAATACATTGGTCAATACATTGCACTTCTAATGTTTAACTGACTCTCCAGAGATTTGAACTCAGTAAGTTATTATAGGCACCTCGCAAGATAAAAAGTTTATAGATAGAAAACAAGTATGCTGAAGCCCCATGCACAAACTGGAAAATCATTTTTCCTTCATGTTGACAGGTTGGAAAATGAGAATTCATACATAATGCTGCAATTTATTTCTTCAAGGCCAATGATGCCTTGCTCAAAAAGGCAACTTCTGACCAGTGCCAGTACCTCATGTCTGTAATCCTAGCCACTCAGGAAGCTCCCTGAGGATCTATGATCAGTTATCCCCAGCAGACAAATTCTTGAGACTCTTTAGTTAACCAGCAAAAAACCACAAGTAGAAATGTGGCTCAAATGGGAGAATATAAGCCTTAAGCAGAAAAGCCAGGCAAGAGGTCAAGGCTCTGAGTTCCAAGTCCCAGTGCCAACACACACACACACAAAAACATAATATCTGAAATCTCAGACTAACGAAATCTTACTAATCCCTCACCAAAGTACTTTCTACATTGCAGCTCAGTAATCTTTTTCAGATATACACCTAATTAATTCTCTCCATATCACAGACAAGTATTTCGTTAACATGATGCAAAACTCTTAGTGTGGCCTTTTCTACTTTGCCCTACTGTCTGTATTGCAACTATACAGCAGGACCTTTGCATGTTCTTCTGTCTTTGGGGGCCTTTTTCCATTTCTCTTCCCCTCATCCATTCATCCTCACCACTAACGCTGCTTCCTTGGTTAATGATTCCTATTTTTGTAAGTAAATCCCCTACAGATCTTGCCTCCACAGAGTTGGTCACATCATCTCCTGGTACTTAGCACTGCAATGATTCTGGCAATGTTCATTTCCCTAAAGCTGGCTGAAGCACTGAGTGCAGGAACTGTGTTTCTCAGTTTCCCAGTGCTGGGCAGTGGGTAACATACAGAAGGAGCTCAATAATTATTTGTTAAGTAAATAAAAAAATCAAGAACAGGGCTGGGAGTTTGGTCTAGTGGTAGAGTGCTTGCCTAGTATGCACGAAGACCCGGTTTCAATTCCTTGGTACCACATACTTGGAAAAAGCCAGAAGTGGTGCTGAGGCTCAGGTGGTAGAGTTTTAACCTTGAGAAAAATCCAAGGACAGTGCTCAGGCCCTGAGCTTAAGCCCAGGACTGGCAAAAAAAAAAAAAAAAAAAAAAAAATCGAGACCAAAGGGCATTTCATATTTCTTTTTGTGTGTGTGTGCTGGTCCTGAGGATTGAACTCTAGGCCTGGGCACTGTCCTTGAGCTCCTTGTTGTTCAAGGCTACCATGCTACCACTTGAGTGATTTTACCACTGTGGCTTTTTCTGTGTTTTATTGGAGATTAGTCTTAGAGACTTTCCTGCCCAGACTTGTTTCAAACTGTGACCCTCAGATCTTAGCCTCCTGAGTAGCTAGGATTACAGGTATGAGTCACTGATACCTGGCTTACTTTTATCTTTACCATGACCCTGTGATGGTATGTATCTATTTGCAATTTTCCCATGTGTTATTAAGTAATTTCACTGACTATTTACAATTGGCTAAGTGTTAAGAAGGAGTTGTAAACAGGTAATTTGTCCAATTGTTACATGTCTACTAACAAATAATTTGGGACTAGAACCAAGGCCTGTAGCTACTAAGCAGCCAAAAGAGAAAGCAAAAAGGACAAGGTGCAATATAACAAGGTATGTCTATACCTACAACAGTAAAACTAGAAAGATCCTAACAAGTCAAAACTTTAGCTTGGTATTTTACATTAAATAAATGCTGACGTTTTAGCATATTCTATCTCGGCCCCGAGGAAGAGCATGCCACCTTTTTCCTCACAAAATTGATTAGTTAACATTCTATCATAATCCCATTAAAATTTAGGTGTCTCATAAATGCTAGCTTGTTAAATGGGTGAGGAAATTTATTTCTGGAAACCTTTTCATTTCTTAAATGAGACACTATTTTTATACGAAAACCAAGTATCTAGGTCCATCAGTTTCAAAGAGCAGGTATCCGTTATCAATATTTTGAAAACACCTAGTATTTAAACACAAGTTGTATTTTTGAAAACTCACTGGCTTTCAGAAAATAATCGCCATTAAAATCATTAAGAAAACAACTGCCATTAAAGCTCAGATACTATATCCTTAATAAAACGGACAGTTAGCTGACGTTAAATGAACAATGAATCAAGTATTTATTGAGCTTTGACTGCCAAGCTCTGTGCGAGTAGAGCAATTCTAGGATCCCCATTAATCCCCACTTGAAAGTCATTTTGCCCCGCGTTTCGACGGCCGGTGAATAATGCAGAATTCGGGCGGAGGGTTTAAAAAGACAACTCGGTGTGCAGGGGTCCTCGCTCCTCTGCATGAACTGAAGTTGCCGCCCATCCGGGGGGGAAAAGTTCAGTCGTTTCCCGGGTGAGACGGGATTCGCACAGTGAATTCCAGCATTGGCCTTTCAAGCGAACCTTCATTACTCTTTGATTGGGAAATAAAGGAAAAAAAAAAAAAAAGGTTGAGACAGGGTGGCATTTCGGCTGCCAGGCTACATTTTTCTGGAGCGGAGGACTCGACCCGTTCGTTCTCCTTCCGGTTCCCGGCTGGGCATCGCCCGCTTCACGCTAAGGCAGTGGCCGGGCCGGGGACGCCGGACAGGTGACGTCCGGGAAGCCCAGGGATTCCGTGCGCCCGAGCAGGGCGGCGCCGGAGAGAACCTCCGCCGGCGGGACCCACGCGCCCGAGCCGTGCAGTGCGCCTGCGCGCCCGGTCACGTGGCGCCCACTCAGCGCCCAGCGGGTTAAAAATCACTACCGCGCAGACGGCTCGGGCGCGTGTGCGGCTAGGAGGCTGGCCGGCGGGCCGGCCATGCGCTCTTGGCGCCCTTTCACCGAGTTTGACGGGGTCGGCCCCTCGCTGCGCTAGACCACCTCCCTACCGGTCCTCAGCCCGGCTCGGTTCCGTGAAGCCAGCAGAGCCCCCTAGCGCCCTTCCTTCACAGACCGCACACGCGCTCAGAACCGCGTCTTTCAACTGACAATGAAGCCAATTCCCAGCGAGCTCGGCTGCTCCCGGCGAATGGGCGCGAGGCTGGGAGGAGGGGGGGGAGCCGGTGGACCGTTGGGCCAAGCCCCGCCTCCGTCCGCGCCCCTATTGGTGGGCGCGGAAGCGGTGAACACGCCCCCTAACGGACCTGTCGCTTCGTGACAGGCGGAGGAGCCAGTTCCTGTTGGGCAGGGGGCGGAGTCGGAGGCTGCTCGAGCTCCGCCCGAACTCTGGGGCTCCTCCCCCTGCTCCTCTCGGCGGGGCGGGCGTGAGGGGGGAATGTCATTGCTTCTCGGGGCCGCGGTGCCGCCTCCGTCTGCTGCTGCTGCCGCTGCCGCTGCTGCTCTGGCGCCCTCGTCCCGTCGGCGTTCGCCGCCGCCGCCGCCGCACTGGGGACACGGATGGCTGGAGGGGCGAAGGGGCCATCTGGGTTGACAGAGCGGCAGTCGCAGCCGCTGCTGAGGCGGAGACTTCCCGCTGCCGCCTCCACCCCCCGTGCCCCGGCCTCGCGGCGCTGAGGGCGGGAGCGCGCTGAGCCCTTCCCTCCGCCTCTCTTTTCTTCCTCCTCCTCTCCCTTCCCTTCCTCCTCCTCCTCCTCCTCCTTCTCCTTCTCCGGGTCCCCGCCCAGCACCCCTCGCACCAGGCGGCGGCGGTGGCGGCGGCGGCGGCGGCCGCCGAAGAGAGCGAGACCCGCCGCCGGGGCACAACATGGCGGAGCCCTCGGCCCCGGAGAGCAAGCACAAGTCGTCCCTCAACTCGTCCTCGTGGAGCGGCCCCATGGCCCTGGGGAACAGCCGGCACAGCCACCACGGGCCCGGGGCCCAGAGCGCGCCCAGAGCGGCGGGCGGCGCGGCGGCGGTGCCGAAGCCGGCCCCCGCGGGGCTGTCCGGAGGGCTGTCGCAGCCGGCAGGCTGGCAGTCGCTGCTCTCCTTCACCATCCTCTTCCTGGCCTGGCTGGCCGGCTTCAGCTCGCGCCTCTTCGCCGTCATCCGCTTCGAAAGCATCATCCACGAGTTCGACCCGTGGTGAGTGCCCGCCGCCCCTCCCCCCGCCTCGGCCGGGCCGGGAGCCTCGCGGCGCGGGCGCGCCCCCCTTCCCGTTGCCTGGTTCTCCTTCCCTTCCCTCGTCCCATCCCCGGCCCGAGGGCGAAGTTGGCCCCGAGCGGCCCCGGGCGGGGCGGGGCGCGGAGCGGCGCGTCCCGGAGCGGAGCCGGGAGCCCGGCGCGGAGGGCGGGCCGGCCCCCGCGCGCGGCTCCGGGCGCCCGGTCCCGACCCGCCGCGCACCCCCGCCGACTCCCCGCCCGCCCCACCCCGCCCCGCGCGAGGTTTTTTTTTTTTTTTTTCTTTCTTTGGTGGACCGGTGTGGTGGCGGGATGGGATCCGCGAGGGGCTGCCCGGTGACTGCCGGGGGCGAATCCAGATGTGCTGATCCGGTCTGATTACGGCGCAGTTTTCCGCCTTTTCCCTTTTTCAGTTTGCTTTCATTCCACGGGAAGGGAGAGGAGTGAGATGTGGTAGGAAATCTTATCCCCGCCAGTGATCTAAACGCTTGCCGCTCGTATTCGTTCAGTACTAGGTATTTTTCAAGAGTCTCTCTCTCCCTCTCCCTCTCCCCCTCCCCCTCTCCCTCTCCCTCTCCCTCCCTCCCTCCTCCTCCTCTCCCCCTCTCTTCAACCTCCCACCCCCCCTCCCCCCAGGGCCCTTTGCATTCAGCACCTCACTGTTTCTACCATCATCTTGGGTTGCCTTTGAGAGCAAAATGGTTATTCTGTGAACCCAAGTTGTCACACTCAGTGTTGTGCACCGGATCCAAAAGCGTTGCATTATAGTTCTTTTATTGCTCTCTGCCGGAGAAGAGAACAAACAGTACCATAGTTGATGGGAGCCCCAGATTATATTCTACCAAAGTTGCAGGTTGTCTGCGGGACCTACTTAAATGTTTTAGGAAATTACTCCACTCTCAACATCAGCTGTTTCAGGCATTAGGCTGCTATGTGAGTTATCTTGAACTTTCCCCTTAATCTTTAACTTTTCCCTTAAACTGACCAATCTTGAGATTTTCCCATCTGAGAGTATGCCTTTTAAACTTAATTGATTCATTTTGTTAACCTGACCTGTAAACTTGAGTTGATCTTACTACCTTATACATTTCAGTTGAAGTTTAATGGTATTTGTCTTATCATTTGAAATGTGTATAGACTCTTCTTGAGAGTTACTAAATCTGTAGAATATGAATGTTTGTGGAGTGACCCATATTTTTGAATACGTGACTTAAGTTCAGCTTTTCTGGAGTGAGAAATTTATACTATAACATATATTGAACACCAGATGAGCCCATTCATGACAATTAAGTTTGGATAATTACTTGTGACATTCTTTACTGAGATGTTTCAACCCCATTTTAGAGGTTCTTTTTTCCTCTTAAGTTTTCGTTTTGTGCAGGCTTTGGAGCTTGAACTCAGAGCCTGTTGTTGTTCAAGGTTAGCATTCTACCTACTTGAACCACAGCTTTTTTGGGTGCTAAATTGGATACAGGAGGCTTATGGTCTTTCTTACCCAGGCTGGCTTCAAGCATTGATCCTCACAACTCAGATTCCTGAGTAGCTAGAGTTACAAGTGTAAGCCACTGGCCAGTCCTAAAAGTTTTTTTTGTTGTTGTTGTTGTTGCTGCTGTTGATTGTTTTTTTTAAAAAAAAAGTCTATTGTTGGGACTGATAGTTTGGCCTAGTGGTAGAGTACTCGCCTAGCATGCATGAAGGCACAGATTCGATTACACATACATAGAATAAAGCTGGAGGTGGTGCTGTGGCTCAAGTGGTAGAGTTCTAGCTTTGAGAAAAGTCCAAGGACAGTGCTCAGGCTCTGAGTTCAAGCCCCAGGACAGGCAAAAAAAAAATAATGTATTGTTTTTTGAAATCATAGGAAATTTATTAATGTGATGAACTTAAGCATATCTGTGAAGCCATACTAACTAGCCGGAGTATTTTAAGTAATCTCAGTTTTGAATCACTTAAGCAAATGGGGATTAAAATGAATTGGGGAAATATAGTTCTTTGCTGGAGTTCTTGACTACCATGTGCAAGGTCCTGGGTTTATGCCTAACATCAAAGGAGAGAAAATTGGAACTAGAAAATGAACACTAGAATTTACTCAATAACTTGAACAGTACCCTGTGTCTTTCAGACTGAAATAGCTGAAGTGCATTGTTGACTTCACATTTTGTGTAGCAAAAACAACATATTTCTAGAAAGTAGTTGAACAATCTTTTACCGAGTAACATTTTTATAATTGGAAGGACAGATACAGTTTAAGAGTAGCTCTGAAACTGAAATGAAGGATTGCAAGAAAAATTGCAACTGAATGAAAGGATTTTTGCCGTTTTTTGTGTTTTGATGGAAAATTTGGAAATAAAATCAGGCAAATATCACTGCTAAAATTGAACGTGCAAACATGAGATGGCTTATTAGATTAGCTTATGGTGCAGTTTAATATTCTTAAAATAACTAAAAGTTGATTTCTTTCTCCAGTTTCAAGAGTATTCTTTGAGTCTATAAGGTTTTTTTCCCTTCAACCTAGATCTGTTTAATTTCTTCCTATGTATTAAAACATTTCTGGAGTATTCTTTTAACCAAATATATTACTTTAATTTTAGTTCATATATACTGATGTGTACATCTTTCAAAGAAAACCTTAACTTAGATGTTCTGCTTAATATAGTTTTAATATTTGTTACATTCTTGATAAAACATGCTCATAATGTCAAATGAGTCTGAGTAATAAACAGATAAACTTAATAAATGAATAGTTTTTATTGAGATGGTGAATGGTGACTTGTCAGTATGAATCTCTTATAATTTGGAATTTTACTGAAAGACATCAGGTTCAGATAAAAGAAGCACCTTGTTGCTCATTTTTCCTTTTAGCGCTTCTGAGATCTGAAATAGGCCTATCATTCATTCTTCTACCTCATTCTTTTAAAAGAGTTTTGAGTAGTTGTGTAGCTTATCCATCATTACTTTGCATTTTCAAGCGGTTTCCTTCCAAATAGTACTAACATTTTCAATACTAAATAGGTTAGCAGTCTTAATACTGTTGTTACATACTAGGGTGGAAGTCACATTCCCATCATAACATGTAACAGTGGCTTGAACCTTTAATAATACTTCACTGTTATTCTCAGTCTCTGTTTCTACCTGTTTCTGTGAACTGTTTATTATGGCCTGCCCACCTTCCCTAATCCCCTTTCCCATGTCTAGTTTCACTTCTGAAGTCATTTTACTTTCTCTGACTGTGAAGTTCTTTAAATTTGACTGTAGCTATTAAATATTAACTCAAAAGTAACTTGTCACAAAGCTGTATTAAATTTTTTGCCAGTCCTGGGGCCTGAACTCAGTGCCTGGGCACTGTCCTTCGGCTTTTTCCAGGCCAGCACTCTATCACTTGAGCCACAACACCACTCTGGCTTTTTTTTTTTCCCCTGTATATGTGGTACTGAGAATCAAACCCAGGGCTTGTGCATGCTAGGCAAGCGCTTTACCACTAGGTCATGTTCCTGGCCCTATACTTTTTTTTTTTTTGGTAGGTCATGGGGCTTGAACTTGGCCTGGGTACTGTCCCTGAGCTCTTCAGCTCAAGGCTACTGCCCTACTCTTGAGCCAAGCCCACTTCTGGTTTTCTAGAGGTTAATTAGGGATAAGAGTCTCAAGTCCTTTTGTGCCCAGGCTGGCTTTGAACTTTGATCCTCAGATCTCAGCCTCCTGAGTAGCTAAGATTACAGGCATGAACCACTGCCAGTTTATACTTGTTTTTTTTTAAATCAAGTTATCCTATAAGTGTTACCAAGTGTGTTTTAAGAGATGGTATATGTTAAGTAATACATATTTATGGAGTATATTGAATTTTATTTTTAGAACTTGGTAATTTTTACATTTTTCTTGGTTATGATCACCTCATATTTTCAATTGCATAGTTTCCTTCCTTTGCCATTGATTAGAACATGAAGAAACAGTTGTCTATGTGAGCCAAATGCTTGGCTAATCAACTAGTTCAACAGCCCCTAATTATCTTTTTATCTTGTGTCAGATGTATGTCCTGCATGTTTTTGTTACAGCTTTCCCACCATTCTCCCCCATTACTAGGGATTGGACTCAAGATCTCACACTTAGTATGCAAGCATTTTATTACTTGAGCTACACCTCCAGCCCTTTTGTTACTTACTTTGTTTTTGAGAAAGGGTTTTGCTAACTTTTCTTGTGCTGGCCTACAACATGCCTCTACCTCTTGGGTAGCTGGGATTATAGAAATATTATAAATGATAAATAGAGCCGCTGTAACTGATATACTAGTGCACTGTATTGTCTTTTTCCATAACCATTATTTTGTTAAATTATGATAATTTTGTTCCATAAAACCAAGGTAGAAGTTGATTCTCAGTGTAAACCCTTTTCCCTACTTTGACAAGTTTCTCTCATGAGAATGTTTTAATACTTGGGTTTGGCTGCATTTATCAAAAAGGCAGCAGATGCCTTATCTGCAGGACAGAAAGTTTTAGGAATGGAACTTGGACTGTAATTTTCCATAGAAATTATAGTATAAATAGGTTAATTTGTGCAAATGGGTGAATTCCTTTTCAAAGGAGTGATAATTCTTAGAACTTAAGCTGTTTGTAAGTTGGAGGCTACTTCTTGTACCTTGAAGTCTCCATTGTTTTCTTTGCAGGTGTTAGAAACAGGCTATTGACCTCACTTTTGAAGAAGACAAAAGGGGTAGGTAGTCAATTTTAGGACACAAAGTCACCAAGTTTTACAAAGGGTTCATTAGCAAGAGAAATCCAGCATTCCATAAAAAGAATACTGGCACTGATTTCCTTATAATTTAAGTTTTTCTAGTATTGAGCTTTTGAGACCATTCTAAGTTACAACTTGCAGGTAATGGAATGTATATTAAGTTGCTGAATTAGATGATAGGTTTGAATCTTCTCCCATTTTTAGTAAATGTGATTTTACTTTATTGAGGCATCAAACAGGTCTTGGATAGTTAGGATTTACCATCCTTAGAACCTTATGTAGGGTTTTCATCTTGAAAATTCAGACATGAAATTAAAACCTCATGTTCCTTCTGCCATCATTAAGTTTGAGCAAGCATTGGAAACTCAAAATGAGAATTCATCTTACTTACGTGAGTTATTAGGAAAAAGGTATCTGTCTGTACATCATCCTCTAATTTTTATGTTTCTCAGAATCTTAACAATAGAAAATGTTAAAAATTTCTCTTCATTATAATATCTTTGTATTCATCATTACATATGTGCTGTCAGAAATAAAGAATGGAAAGTTCAATACTATTCTTGAGTGAACAAGTAATATTTTTTCTCTTTTACTTTGAAAACTTCACAATCTTAACTGTATAGTTAATAACTAATAAAGGCCTCCACAGTTGAACTGATCTGTATATTGCTAAATTTTGTTTAGATTTTCAGACATGCAGGAAAGGTAAAAGAATTTTATAATGAGCACTCATAATCCATTACATAGATTTTGCAGTTAATGTTGTACTTTGCTCTATGTTTGTCCATTGCTGTGTATCTAAGAGGTCTGTAGTGCATTGTTTACTGTGATATGAAGAATGCTGTCCTTCCTCAATTCCATGATTTAAAACAAAAAAATAATATAGTTCAGAGTAGTGTTTGGTTTTCTGTAACACTAGAACACGTAGGTGTAGTTTCTGTATTGTCAGTTGGACTATAGATTAGGATCAGATTTCATCCCAGATTTTAGTAATTTTTAAGTAACTTGTATGTAATTTAGCCAAGTCTGTTGAATAACTTCATTTAACTAAGTCTGTTATCTTAGGAAAAATTCTGATGTTTTGAAATGTACTCGTGTTGTTTTAATTAACTTATGTGAGTTATTATGTCTTTATAATGTTATTTCCATGCTTCATCCAAGATGTAATAATTTTAAGTTTTATGACTTTCAAATAATAGGATGTGACCATAGATTTGATGGGCCCAATTAATAACTACTGTTGAAAGGGGAGAAATAAATGGTTAGCCTTCTATTTTATTTTCATCTCTTAGTTGTATCTGATTCTGATAACACCCCTGCTTTTTTTTTTTTTTTAATACCTGTCTTGGAGCTGGAACTCAGGACCTGGGCATCATCCCTGATTCTTTTTTGATCAAGGCTAGTGCTCTGCCACTTGAGCTGCCACTTTAAACCTTTTGGTGCTTAATTTGGAGTCTTACGGATTTTATTGCCTGCACTGACTTCGAACTGCCTCCTAACAGAAGCTAGGAGTACAGGTGTGAGCCACCACTGCTCTAGTTTCGTTTTTTAAACTACCCTTCCTTCTGAAAGGAAGCCTCTGCACTTTTACTCTACCTGTTTCTGACCATGAATAATTTTCAAAGCTTTAGAAATGGACGGAAATCAAAATACATAGAATTTTTCTTAAAGAAGGGTCATTCTTAGACTACTAGCTCTGGGACTTAGAGTTTATTGGATTTTCTTTGTCTTACGTGTTCCTTGTATATTAAAGGAAATGATATATAGAAAGTAAAATTTTTATAAAAAGGAGTGGCCTAGTAGTAGAGTGCTTGCCTAACCTTCACAAAGCCCTGGGTTCGATTCCTTGGTAACACATATACAGGAAATAAAAAAGCTGGAAGTGATGTGGCTCAAGTGGTAGAGTGCTAGCCTTGAGAAAGCCCAAGGGCAGTGCCCACGTCCGGAGTTCAAGCCCCAGGACTGGCCAAAACAAAAAATAAAAGGAGGATCATGTGTTATACAGGAGATGAGTGTTAGGTAAAGATAGGAGCAGATGCTTATTTTTTAGGTTAACTGGTATTTGTAGGTTTGCCAGGAAATCTAACCACAATTTAACATTTATTGTGAAAATGCTTTCTTAATTTCAAATTAAAAACATCTAAACATCTTGGGATATGTTTGCATATATTCTGATCAGGGCCTTTTAAGTTATTCAAATTTATACTACTTGTATAAGAATTATAATTATTACACTAATTAAGTCAACTGTATCATCTCGAACCATTTTCTTTCTGACAAGAAATTAACTTAGTATTTCAGGATAGTGGTTAAGAGATGTTTTAAATGGTAGTAGATAAGTAGTTTTTACAGTGTCAAAACAGTCTGATGATTGAGGAAATGAGGTGACATCTTTTAATTTTCCATAGACAAACTTTTTCAATTCAGTATTCTGCAGATTTGCCTGACTCTTAACATCTGTCTGGTAGGTGTTGTTGTTGTTGCTGCTGTTGCTGCTCCTCTGCCTTCAAAGCAGGCTTAAATGAGTGTCCTCCATTTAATTTATGTCTTTTAATCATTGTCTGTGATTTAAGTCTTAACATATTGGCCTATCAAAACATTGATCCATCAAAATGCCAAGTCACAGTCCTTCTAAGCTCACAAGTTAGATGGGCTAATTATTCTGATCATTTTAAGTTGTAGAGAGAAAATTGGTAGTTTTTAAAAGAAGGTTAACTAGTTTTCAGAAATGGGGCTTTTAAGGTAGTACCTGCATGAGAGGCAGTGATGACTGAACTTAGTTTAAATTTGTTTTGTCTGTAAAAAGTGAGCTTAAAATTATTAAGCCATTCCACGTAAGAAATGATGGGGTAGATAGCTGTACATCGAGAGTACAATAAGAATTCCAAAGCTAAAAATATTTAAGAATATAAATTAGTCACTTATTTTCTTGTTATCAGGACACAGGGATTGAATACCAAACTGTCTGCATTAGAGAGAAAGTCCTATTTTGAGAGGTCGTCTGAAAATTGCTACTTCAGAAGATTAGCAGTTATTTTGGTTTTTCTTCTCTCTCCTCTTCCGTGTGCATGTGCGTGCGTGTGCATATTTAGATGAGATGTCACTGTATGTATACATAGGCTTGTCTTAAAGATCCTTCCTGAGTCTTAAGTGTAAGCATTGTGACACCATGTCTGACCCTAGTCAGTTTGAATTGACAGTATTGAAAATGTTGACAATTCAAATTTTGACACAACAAATAGTTTTTGTGGTGAAGCTTAATTTGGATGGTTATATAAAACTTATGTGCGTGCATTGTTTAAGTTTTTAACTTAATTTTGTTGTAACGTGACATATAGAGGGATTATAGTTACACAAGTAAGGTAATGAGTACATTTCTTTTTTTTTTTTGCCAGTCCTGGGTTTGAGCTCAGGGCCTGAGCACTGTCCTTGGACTTTCACAAGGCTAGAGCTCTACCATTTGAGCCTCAGCACCACTTCTGGCTTTTTTTTCTATGTATGTGGTACTGAGGAGTTGAACCCGGGTCTTCGTGCATGCTAGGCAAGCACTCTACCAGTAGGCCAAACTCCCAGCCCCATGAGTACATTTCTTATCAAGCATTGTTACCCCTGTTTCATCCCCAAGTTGTAAAGTTCATTTTCAACATAGTATATCGTATCCTTGTTGCACCATTTTGTTAATCCTCTTCCCTTCCCCAAATCAGAAAAATATACAAGACACAGATTGGTACCAGAATCAAGAATAGTGACCACAAGGGATAAACCAAAGGGAAAAAACAAAAAATGAAAGAAATGACTTCACACGGTACATTGAAAACACCACCACTAAAAAATCAAGAATAATAAAACCCTGCTTGTTTCCATATCTTGTTCATTTTGATTAACATTATTTTTATATAGTCATATTTACATAGCTATTGAGCTATTGTGATCTTCTGTACTATTTTAGACATATACTAATTATTACAAATGAAGGAAACCTTGGAGTCTTTGTTTCTTTGGTTCTGGCTTACTTACTATAATTTGTTTCCAAGTCACCATTTCCTTACGAATGGATTCATGTCATTCTTTCTGATGGAAGCATAGAATTTCACTATATATAATATATAGTTTCTTGGTTTAGGTTGGTTGCATAGCTTAGCTATGATAAATAATGCTGCAGTGAACATGGTTGTGCTGGTAGCTTTAGTGTGGCCTTGTTTTGTGACTGTTTTGGAAAAGGCCAGGAGTGGGATTGCTGGATCTAAAGGGGGAGCTCTCTTTTTAGTCCATACTACTTTCCAGAGTAGTTGAATCAGTTGACATTCCCACCAGTCATATAGTAGCATTCCCTTTTGGCCACATCACTACCAGTATCTACTATATGTTTTCTTGATAATTGCCATCCTAACTAGGGTAAGGTAGAATCTCAATGTGGTTTTGATCCACATTTCTTTTATGGCCAGAGATGTTGAACATTGTTGGCTATTTTTTTTTTTCTTTTGTCGGTTGTAGGACTTGAACTCTGGATCTGGATGCTGTCCCTGAGTTCTTTAGCTCAAGGCTACCACTCTACCCCTTGAACCACAGCACCATTTTTGGTTTTCTGGTGGTTAATTGGAGATAAGAGTCTCATGGACTTGGGACATTCGTGCACTGGCTTGCTTTGAACTGTGATCCTCAGATCTCAGCCTCCTGAGTAGCTGGGATTACAGGTGTGAGCCACTGCGCCTGGCTGTTTATTGGCCGCTCTTATTTCCTTTTCAGACAAGTGTCTTTTTAGTTCTTTAGCCCACTTATTAATGAGGTGGTTTTTTTTTTTTGAGGATTTGATATTGGGGAGTTCGGTGGTAGGGTACTTTCCTACTATGTACAAAGCCCTGGATATTGCCTGGAAACTCAGTTATTAAAAGTAAATGTACAAAGTGTAGTCCAAGCAAAACTAATGGAGTATAGAATTATTAGAAAGCAACACTCTTGTAATGTTTAAGATAACTCTTTGAAACAAGTCTTTGTTATTGTACACGTGATGTTCAGGGGGTTCAGTAACATAAGTCAGATAAGTGCATTTTTTTAAGCAGTGTCACCTCTTTCCTTGTTTTCTCTCAGTTCTTCCTTTCACCCCTTCCCACCCCCCAGCAAATCGTATAGTTCATTTTCAACAGTGTCTAGTGAGTATCACTGTTGCATTTGTTCACCATTTCTGTTTCTCCTTCTCTCCCAAACAGGTAAGTTTACATACCAGAAAAAGGAACAAATAAAAAATGGCAGCAAAGGAGCAAAAAAAAAAAAAACAAAACCAAAAAACCCTGAAAAACAAAATAACAAACACCCCTTGTTTCCATTTCTTGGCATTCATTTCAAAAACATCATTTTATATGATCATATGAATATAGCTATTGAGCCTCTGTTATTCTCTCCTTTGGTCTCACTGTGTGAATGTCTAGAGTTGTGTATAATGTATCATGTCCAAGTGCATTTTTTTGTCTTTTACCATCCAGTATATATTTACTTACAGATTTATAGGCACATTCCAGCTACATCAAATGAGGGAAGAGTGCTTGTCTAGCATGCACAAAGACTGGGATTCAATTCCTTGGCACCACATACATTTAAAAAAAGCCAGAAGTGGGCCAGGAGTTTGGCCTAGTGGTAGAGTGCTTGCCTAGCATTCACTAAGACCCAGGTTTGATTCCTCGGTACTACATACATAGAAAAAAGCTGGCAGTGGTGCTGTGGCTCAGTTGGTAGAGCTCTAGCCTTGAGAAAGCCTAAGGACAGTGCTCAGGCCCTGATTTCAAGGCCGTGGACTGACAAAGAAAAAAAAAAAAAACTCAAACCAACAACAACAAAAAGAAGTGCTGTGGCTCATGTGGTAGAGCACTAGCCTTGAGAATCCCAAGGACAGTGATCAGGCCCTGAGTTGAAGCCCCAGGATTGGGGGGGGGGGGGAGGAGTGGAAATGATGCCTATGTTTTGAGTCTGACTCATTTTACTCAAGACAATAAAATTGTTTCCAAGTCTTTCCATGTCCTTACCAATGGTATAGTATCATTCTTACTCCTGGAAGTGTAGAATCCCATTGTGTATATGTACCCTATTTTCTTGATCTATTCATCTGCTGAAGGGCATCTGGGTTGATTCCACATTTTGGCTATGGTAAACAATACTACAGTGAACATGGTTGTGCTTTGTAGCTTTAGTGTGCCTTTGCTTGAGGTCTGTTGGATAAATGGCCAGGAGTAGAATTGCTGGGTTGTAAGGAAGCTCAATGTTTAGACTTTTGAAGAATTTCCATATTACTTTCCAGAGTGGTTGAACAAGCTTATGTTCCCACCAGCAGTGTAGTAGTATTTCCCTTTGCCTCCATCCCTGCCAGCCTCAGTATTATAATGGCCATTCTAACTGGAGTTTGGTGGAATCTCAATGTTTTGATTTGCATGAAGTAAGTCTTAAATGTTAATATAAACTTGAGCAGAGAAAAATATTCTGCAAAAGCTTCATTTATAAGTGATGGTCTTTTGATTTTCAACATATTTTAAATGTTGAAAAATAACCTGAAAAGTAAAGACCTCTAGAAGCCCTTAGAATAAGCTGTCTTAATGACTCACTCATCTCCCAATTTTCATGGTCGTTAACTAATCGCATCTTTTTTCCTCATAGATGATGAAACTTTTTGCTTTGTTCAATGATATACTTATGCAATAACAATTTAGTTGTGGCTTTTGTTCTTTTTGCTCAGTGTTAAATTTTTAAGATTCACTGATCAAGATTATCAAGAGTATTAGGGTAGTAAGGTTCAGCAGTAATTTAACTAGGTAGGCTTTATATCCACTGAGGGAGATCTGCCTGTTCTTCTCTAGGAAAAAGTTCCTTGCCTGTAAGAAAGACAGTTTTCTCTTCACCTAAGATCAGAAATTATCTCAAACTGAGTTCTTGAGATAGTCAATCTTGTGTGTCTCTAGATGACCTTGACAACTATTTTTAAACTATTTTTAAAGCTAAAAAGATTGAATCTTTCAACAGACATTGAGAATATGAAAGGAAGTGGGGATGGAGAAGAGACCTCATTGTCTTTAAAGAGACATGATAATCAGATAAGGGCCAAGTTACTAAAAGCTGGTGTTAGCCAGGCCTAGTGTTGGTACACAAGGAGGTGAAAAAGAGATCACTTCAGGTCAAGACCAGCATGGGTAGCATGAGATCCTATTTCAAAAGCAACCAAGCAACAACAAACTTGTCATCTATTTATACAAATTAACTGAAGGAAGAAAATAGTTGGTTGGTAATTCTTGAAAGAAGGAAAGAGTACTGAAAGGAGATAAGGCTGAAGGATCAGTTAAAGGCATTTAGGACAACTAAAAACTATTTGATGTCTTAGTATTGTAGAGGATGTTCATAACAGATAATGTGTATGTGTAGATTTTTCTGTTGTTTGTATAGCTAGTGAATCAAGAAGAGCATATTCTCTGTGTTGGTTTTTTCTGGTAGTTAATGGGTATTGATTTTATTATTTGCCATTTCCTTTATTGATTTAATACCTGACTTTCTCTTCTGAAAGGATGGAAAGGGTAGGATATTAGAAAGATACCTTCAAAAACTGATCAGAATGAATACTTTGATTCAGAGAATGATAAAGAAAAAGTCGTTGGTCTTTGTAAGTACTTAAGTTTTTAGAAAATTTGTTTCTATGTTAGCAAATATTTTGTTAGGACGTTGGTCTGATTATGTCATTTTCTTTCTTTTTTTTTTTTTTTTGCCAGTCCTGGGCTTGAGCTCAGGGCCTGAGCACTGTCCTTGGACTTTCTCAAGGCTAGAGCTCTACCACTTGAGCCTCAGCACCACTTCTGGCTTTTTTTCTATGTGTGTGGTACCAAGGAATTGAACCTGGGTCTTCGTGCATGCTAGGCAAGCACTCTACCTCTAGGCCAAACTCCCGGCCAGTCATTTTCTTTTAATTAAAAACTTCTTAAGTGAAACAATATAAAATCTCTGTTTAGAATGATTTTGATCAAATTTGGTGGTATTTTTCTGCTTTGCATTAGTATAGAACTCATGTTATTTGTGTACATAGTAATTTCTTTTGTGAATAAATAATGGGCTATTGAAAATTTTCAATTTGAGACTGTCTTTGTTCAGATTCTTAGTTTACCTATCCAGTATTTCTATAGAATTCAAACTTAAAAATTTAAGCCAAATATTGGGAGAAAGAACATCTGTCAACAAAAAAACTCCACTCCATGTGATACAGACCTCAACAGGATATAAATGCTTTGGATTTGATTGTACTCAGATAATGGTTCAACTTAATGAGTTAAACTATTTTATAGTACTTGTAGTGTTTCTCTTATATGAATATCTCAAGTGAAGTTACTTGCTGAAATAATATTAACTGTTAAAAAAATAAGGCTAGGCTTGAGCTGAAATGCTCAGAGACAGCGCCCAGGCCAAGTTTAAGCCACCTGACCCACCTCCACCCCACCCCCCCCCCCACAAAAAAAAAGAGAAAGAAAGAAAAAAGGCTGGGCTTGGTACATTCCCATAGTCTAAGCACTAAGGAATCTGAAAAGGGAGAATCACCCAGATCAAAACCAGCCCGAGCTATGTAGAAAATAAGTCACACCAGCCCGAGCTATGTAGAAAATAAGTCACGACAACAAAAAGAAACATGCCAAGTATACTTTTAAGAAATAACAATTTAATAACAGCCTTCCTTAAGAGGTTAATAGCTTTATTGCTGCCAGTCTAAAATACTACTACTTTTTTGCTGAGGACTATTCATTTGACTGAGTTAGCTTGAGCTGTTTTGAAGATGTCAATACCTTTGAAATAAAAATACCCAAGTCATTTATTCTTTTCCCAGATTGGTAAAATACATTTTGGTTACTTGAATTTTCATGCTCGTTTTCCTTTTTGACAAATGAAAACAATTTACCATTGCTACTATAAGGAGACAGACATGCAAGAGCCTTTAAATTAAAAATATGATTTCTAGTCTTCTGTAATATATGCAGTATTAGGAATGTAGTCCTCAGTGAATATTAAGATAGAAGTTCTATCTTTAATGATTATACTTTCTATTCTGGCAATTTGAAATGGTATAGTAAGTTTCTGTGTAATATTTTGGTGCATCTTGAATTTGACTAATATGCATATGTAATCAACCTTCTAGCTTTAATCTTGTTGAAGGAGAGTTGATGAAGAAAGTAGACTGTAATGCTTGTCTGTGAAGTGGAACACATCTTAGACCATACAGGGAAATGATTTATGTGAGCATCATGATTGCCATCATTAGTTGAGAGATGGCTACTTCAAGAAGAACTTAGAGGAAGTTTTAAATTTTAGTTCCATGAGTAATTCTTACAAGTACAAATAACACTCAAAAGAGTTATGTTTAACTCGTTAGTTTAGAAACAAGGAATCAGACAAGACTCAAATGCATCCAGAACTTTTATTGTTAATATTTTTGTCAGTCCTGAGGCTTGTCAACTCAAGGCTACCGCCCTGCCCATTGAACTACAGGCCACTAGTGGTTTTCTAGTGATTAATTGGAGATAAGAGTCTCACAGTCTTTAGTGTCTTTAATGCCCGGGCTGGCTTTGAACTGAGATCCTCAGATCTCAGCCTCCTGAGTAGTTAAGATTACAGGTGTGAGTCACCTCACCTGGCAAATTGTTGATTTTTTTTAGATAAACAGAAAAAGGAAATTTTTTAGATAAATGGAAAATGGAAGCAATAAGTAAAATTTACAAGCTAGCATTTTAAGAATTTAAGCTATATTGTATTATGTTGATATTAAGAATGCACTAATTATACATTGTTTGCAGTACACTAAATTCCTGCAAATGATGAATTTAGGGTGGGATTGGAGCCATTTGGTTTCATGGCTTTGTGTGTGTGTGTGTGTGTGTGTGTGTGTGTGTGTGTGCGCGCGCGCGCGCGTGCGTGCGTGTGTGCTACTACTGAGCTACATCTCAGCTCCTAGTTTCATGACTTTTTAACTTGATAACAATAGGTAATTTAAAATACAACTCCAGCAACATGTTAGGAATCCATCACAGCTAAGCCTATTTCAACTTTAACATAGAGGTTAAAGGATACTAAATAAAAATGATCAACAGAAATGAATTAATTTACTTTCCATTAAAACATCTTTGCAGTGGAAATAGCTTTGTCTATGTCTAAATACTGGGAGGATTGAATGCAGCAGGTATTCAGTGTAAGATAAACCAAAATAAGAGGTCTTTGTCTTTTCTTTTTTTGCCAGTCCTGGGGCTTGAACTCAGGCCCAGGCACTGTCCTTGAACACTTTTTTGCTCAAGGCTAGCACCCTGCCACTTGAGCCACAGCACCGCTTCTGGCTTTTTCTGAGTGTGTGGTACCTAGGAATCAAACCCAGAGCTTGGTGCATGCTAGGCGAGCACTCTACCACTAGACTATGCTCCTGGTCCTCTTTAATATTTTTTTGATTTGCTAGTTGATGAGTATTTGAATTTCTAATATTTTTCTTATCGTGAACAATGTTGGGAATATTAAAACTTTTTGATGCACGCAGATGTGTGCATGTTTGTGCTGGAATTGTATTATAATCTGTTGCAGTTGTATAGGAAGATAAGAGTATTCTAAAAGTGATGAAATGGCACTTTATTATTTCACAATTATGTGGGTTAAAGTGGGAAATTATTCTAGTTCATATGTCAGTTGGGATGTTGAGATTATAGTCATCTGGAAGCTCAGAAGGCTAGTCAACTGGGGCTAGATGCCTCCACAGATGAGAGTTACATGGAATTTTGGGAAACTTCTTTTGGGGCTTTTGGCCTCATTTACTTGAGTTGCTCGAGGGAAGCCTTTCATGAGAAGGGAGGGTTGGGTTTGGTAAGGATGGAGCATCATATACACTGTATTTTACTCTTCAAGATAAACACAGGTTACTTCAGAATCCAAAAAAGAATATTCATATGTAAGAAGAGAATTGTCTAGGGACATTTTGGAAATAGTGCCATAATATATTTCTCATTCCATATTGTTTCATTTTTTTTTTTTTTTGCCAGAGTTTTGACTTTCTTTGCTTTTTGAGACTATTACTCTTCCTGCTGTCTTTCAAGTGCTGGGATTACAGGTATGTGTCACCATACCTGGTCCTAGGCAGCTTTTTAATTGGATTGCTTTGTCTTTTTCTTAATTATTTATTAAAAGTTTATATCTATACCTATATTTAGCTATAGTTTACATTTTATAAATTATGTATCATTCATTGTACATATATAATGTTCAAATTTATTTCTGTTTTATTGGTCTTTACACCAATCCTATAAATATCCTAGTAGATATTTTTATTCCTCTCATTTTATATATGTACTGTTCAATATGTAAAATAATGGGGCTTTGCTGATGTCGATAGCTCAAGTTTGTAATACTAGCTGTTCAAGAGGCTGAAATCTGAAGCTTGCAGTTTGAAAGCAGCTTGGGTAGGAAAGTCCATAAGACTTATCTCCAGTTAGTCAGCAAAAAGTCAGAAATGGAAGCATGACTCAGGGGGTAGAGTGCCATCCTTGAGCAAAAATGCTAATGGACACTGTCAGGCTCTGAGTTGTGAGCACTGGCCAAAAAAAAAGAATGCTAATAAAAAGAAATGATAGTCTTGATGTCAGATACCTCCAAAGGTCACATTTTGTTATGAAGAACAGTATTTATGAAGGTCTACAATTATAAATCTATATACTACTTCTGTCAACCTGCTTAATTTATCCTTTTTCTGTAAGTCTGAGGCATGAAAATTTTACAAGTTATATTTTATTTATGGTCTAAAAGTACAACTTTGGTTATGTAGAGACTGAGGACTGATAGTGACTAGTCCAGAGTGATGGTACTATCAATAGCAATTCACTCCCTTTTTCTACTCTTAAAGTTTTCCTCTGAATTATTCATTTGGATCATTCATCTAGTATCAGCAAATACATTTCATACCCTTGTTGATAGCTGGGCTAATTGTCATCAGTGCTTTTTGTAAGGGTATTCTTGAGTTCTCAGAAGAATAAAAAAGCATTTGCTAATATTTGAGATTTTCCTACTTCCAAACATTATTATGGAAATTAAGATTCTTGTTTTCTGGCCAAAATATTTTTCCAAAATTATACTGGAATCAGGAAATATGCAAATGTTTGCCTTCTGCACTTTAAGACTGGGCATTTATGAAGTACAACTAAATTGCTTTAAAACTGGAAATGCCAGAGATAAATTTTGAATTTGAAAATGCAAAGCTTTGCACAACTTGTTCTAATACCTAAACAAATGCAAACAGATATAAACAAAATCATAGACACTTGAGAAAAGTATCTAGGATTAGGAAGATTTGTTCATTGTATAATTTCCCTATATGTTTGAGGTACTTCAGTGTAGCTCTCATGTGTAAAAGTAGTGCTTTAAAGTGGCATCGCGTATTTTCAGGTCATTTCAGCTTTCTTAGATCCAGGATTCAGAGACATAACTGAATTGCAATGATACTGCTCATTGGAAGTATCTTTTTACATGTAGGTGAACATAGGACATCTTAAACTTTGACCAAAGAGTAAGGTTTAGGGTATATGTCTGCAATTCCAGCACCCAGAAGACTTCACAAACTTCAGGTTCCTGAATTTCAGGCCACCATTGGCCACCATTGTGTGACCCTGTCTCAAAAACCAAGTAAATACAAAAAAAGCTTTGGATTCATAAATGTTTACTGCCTGTGATTCTGTTGCTTGACCAAAGAATTTGCTGTCTTTAGTCAAGAAGTAAATGAAGTATAATATGTTTTTCTGTCATGTTACCATAAAAGTGCCCTTGTCAAGTAACAAAAGCCAAAATGCAACAGGATAAAATGTAGTATAGGCAGTTTATAATATTAGAGGGGAAAAAAATGAAGGCTTTTAAAAACTCAGTAGCTGGAGCCAGGAGTTTGGCCCAAGACCAGGGTTCAATTCCCCAATACCACATACTCAGAAAAAGCCAGGAAAAAAAAAAATTCAGTAGCTGAAGACTAAAGGTATAGCTCAGTGATATGCTTTCTTGCTTAGTGAGGTCCAGAGGTCAATCACCAGTACTAAATATAAATATACGTGTAAGTCTCAAAATGTATAGGTTTTAAAATAGAGTATATCAAAAATGTCGATCTCTTGGGAGTTTAATACATGTACTGTTTTGTAGAAGTTAATAGCTTTTAACGCTTTGTGTAGTTTCTCCTTCATTTCTTTCCCCTTTTTCCTTTTTGTTTCTGAGATTAAACTCAGGAGCATGTTCTTATCAGGCAACAAACACTCTGCTGCTTGAACCACACTCCTAAACTGTTTGCTTCTGGTTTATCAGAAAGAATCTTACACTTTTGCCTATGCTGGCCTTGGACTACAGTCTTCCACTCACAATCTAGGATTAAGATGTGTACTGCCATGCTAGGCTTAGGCTTAACCGTGTGTGTGTGTGTGTGTGTGTGTGTGTGTGTGTGTGTGTGTGTGTGTGTGTGTGTGTGTGTGTGTGTGTGTGTGTGTGTGTGTGTGTGTGTGTGTGTGTGTGTGTGTGTGTGTCCATTCATCCTGGGGGGTGACCACAGGGCCTGGGTGTTGTCACTGAGCTTTTTAAAAAAAAAACTAATGTTAGTGCCCTACCATTTGAGTCTTTGCTCCACTTACAGTTTTTTGGCTGTTAATTAGAAGTAGGAGTCTCACAGACTTTCCTGCGTAGGGTGGCTTCAAACCACAGTCTTCAGATCTCAGCCTTCGGAGTAACTAGGATTGCAGGTGTAAAACCTTCGGCACCTACCTGTAGTAATTATTTTTTAATTGGTATTTGTATTAGTCTGTTTTGTGCTACTACAATAGAATATTTTGATGGGATGATTTATAAAGAATAGACTTAATGTAGTGTTTGATTCTAGAGATAGGAGGGCCAAGGTTGAAGGATTCATCTGGTGCCAGCCTTCTTGCTACATTATCCCATTTTAGAATAATGTCAGGGCAGAGAAAATGCACAGGTCATACACATATGCACACATGTGTGGAAGGTGAAGTACATTATATTTATTTATTTAGTTATTTTGGCCAGTCCTGGGGCTTGAAGTCAGGCTCTGGGTGCTGTCCCTGAGCCTCTGTGCTCTAAACTCCCACTCTACTGCTTGAGCTACAGTACCACTTCTGCCTTCTCTGAGTTGTTTATTGGCAATAAGAGTTTCACAAACTTTCCTGCATGGAGTGGTTTAAAAACATGATCCTCAAATCTCAGGCCTCCTGCGTAGCTAAGATTACAGGCATGAGCCAGCTGTGAACTTGGTTTTATAACAAACATACTCTACTAATAGTAACATTACTTTATTGATGAGGATAGATCCCTGATGACTTAAACACCAACATAATTGGTTGCTCTGAGGATTAAATTTTAGGGCCCATACATTTCAGTGTTCATGCAACTCCTTGAGAAAGACTAATCTAAATGCTTTATGGTAAGTGAGCCTAAAGCCTAATGGTGTTTGTCACTCTATGAAAGCCATAGGGCTACAACCATTATTTACTACTTTGCAAGGTTTAAGTTTTCTTTTTGTGCCAGTACTGGGGCTTGAACTCAGGGTCTTGTGTTCTCACTTGGCATTATTGCTCAATGCCAACAGTGCCATTTGAGCCAGGCCTGCACTTTTGGCTGTTTGCTGGTTAATGGAGATGAGTCTCACAATTTTTCTGCCTGAGTTGATTCCAGACTTCAGTCCTCGTATCTCAGCATCTTGAGTAGCTAGTGATTATAGGCATGAGCCATCAGCACCTGGCTAAGTATTTTAATCCTTTTTTATGTACATTAATATATCTATATTGTAAGTGCATTTTTTTTCAAGTGTGTTTATTTTGCTACAAATTTTTTGTCTTGGTGACTAAGTTGAATTGTAAGAATGTACTGTTAGGTCTGCCTGGGAGATTGCAACCTTGGCAACTGGCATGCCTAGAGACAGTGGGAAGTCCCCCAGTCTGAAGTATTTCTTCATCCTCTGAGGTCACATCTGCTTCTGCTGTGGCCACACCCCTCCCCCTATATAATCTCTCACTTCTTCTGCCTGACTCCATCTTGTGTGGATGGAGATCTGTTTTCTCTCTCCCTCTCCTTCTCCCTCTCTCTCTTCCTCTCAATAAACCCTTGCCTCTTGAACTGCGTGGAGTTTCCTTTCAGCAAATCTTACATATACATTCCCTTAAGTCTTAAGTAAAGATGTCTAGAAAAGACCCATATACATTGTATGAATTAAATGATAGCAAGAAAAGAGCACATTTTGTTTTGGACATTGTCACCCTCTCCTCACTCTCCCACTTTTTCTCTCTTGTCCCCACCCACAAGTTGTTTTTTAACATATCTAGTGAGTACCACTACTTCATTTGTTCACCTTTGTCCCTGCATTTCTGTGCCCCTTTTACTCCTTCCCAAACAGATAAATGAAGAAATGACAAAAATAAAAATAAGCCAGTATCAATAGCTCACACGTGTATGTAATCCTAGCTACTCAGGAGGCTGAGATCTGAGGATCGTAATGCAGTTCAAAGCCAGCCCAGGCATAGTGGGAGTGATGCTTTCATTTTTTTCAAGTGGTAGAGCACTCACCTTTAACACAAAGCGGCTCATTGACAGCACCTGGGCCGTGGAGTCCAAGCCCCACAAGTGACCAAAAACAGGAAGAGAAAGAGAAAACAAAACAACAAAGAAAAGCTCTTGTGTCCATTTCCTGGGGTCCATTTTAATAAATATTCTTTTTATATGATCAGAGGCACGGAGGCATTGTTTTGAACCATGTGTGCGTGCGTGTGTGTGTTACTATGGTTTGAACTTAGACTTCATGCTTGCTAGGCTGGTATTCTACCACTTGAAACACACTTAGCCCTGTTTGTTTTGGAGATGGAGTCCAGCAAACTTTACTCAAACCGTGAACTCTTTTAGTTTTAAGATGGAAGGAACTGTTTTTGGGTTAATATATATTAGAAGTTATACTGTGTATATTGTAATAGCATTTTTAATTTATATACCTTTCTTTTTTTTTTTTTAATGTGTGCTGGTTCTGATGCTAGAACTCTCAGGGCCTGGGAGCACTGTCTCCTGAGCCCTAACACTTGCACCACAACCCCACTTGTGTCTTTTTCGTGGTTAATTGGAGATAAAATTCACAGTTTCTGCTCAGACAAGCTTACAATTACTTATCATAAGATCTCAACCTCCTGAGTAGCTAGGATTAACAGGTATGACCCTCTACCACCTAGCTTACATCTACTTTTAAATGTGAAGATTTGAAATAGCTTCAGAAGATATCAAGATGTTTTCACACTTTAAATAACCCTTCATTTTCTCTTATTTTGCTGAGGAGAGACACCAAGTGCTCTGTCTAAAGCACAGTGTGCTTTCTGCTTAATAAGGTGAATTAAAATGATCCTATTGATTGTAAGAGTAATGGTTAAGGAGAATCATCTTAAGATCCAATTGCAACTTTTGTGTGTAAATGAATAGTACTCTGCGTATTTGTAGACTTTTTAAAAAAATGTTCTTAAACACTAAGTTGAAATATATATTAATGGTGTTTTGGGGCATAAATTCATATATGTATGTTCTAAGTTTTAACATTAGCTGTATGTTTAATGTTATTACCAAGACAGTGTTCATTCACATTTCTTGGTAAGAGTGGATATAATAAAGTAGATTTTTACCCTGCTCTATATATTTAATAATATAGCTTTCAGTCTGGCATGCTGTTTTTGATCCTTTACTACATGACAGGAATAATAAAAAATACACTGAAATTTTATTTTTAGCGTGTGGCCTTAGATATATTGTATTTTACCTTGCATGAAGGTAGATATAAAATTCTACTCATAAAGTTTCCCAACTAATGGGACTTAGGTAAGAAGGCTTGAGAAAGATCATGATATATAAGAAGGAGCAGAAAATCTTTAGGATTTAATCTTTGGGCTAATAATTGATATCTAATACTTTGGTTTTCACATTTTTATGCAACTATTAATCTTTAGTTATTTCCTTTAATTCTGTTCTGTTTACATTGACATCAGTAGTTGCTCATTTCCTTTAGTAACACTGGTTGTTGTATGTGTGCATTCTGTTTAAAAAAAAGCTTAACTTGGGTAGTTTAAATAATTGTATGTATAAAAACCTTGAACTATACTTTTCAAACACATTCTTAAGAACATTTGTGTAAAGCTTTTTACAAAATTGATTCTTTTTAAGAGTTCCTACAGAATGTTAATGACAAGTTGTTACTTACTAGTCATGCAGAACTTAATACACATTTCTAGCTATGACTATAACTGTGCCAGGATTGGGAATCTCAGATGTCACAATAAAACATGTATTGTCCTTCTGTGTCCATTTGTTTCCAGAGCAGTTTAAGAAATTGCATAAGCCTCAAGGTTCAGAGTTACATTCTAATACATTTTAAGAGAACTTTGTTAATAGTTTTTGTTTACATATACTTTAAGCATGTGTTCCAGTGTTTTTTAAAATACTTGTTTTACTTTGTTTAGTATTTATTTTTGCCAGTCCTGAGGCTTGACCTCAGCCTGGGCAATGTCCTTGGACACTTTTTGTTCAAGGTTAGTGCCTGGCCTGCCACTAGAGCCACAGCACCATTTCCAGCTTTTTCTGAGTACATTGTACCCAGACTTTATGCATGCAAGGCAAACACTCTACCACTAGGCCACACTCCTGGCCCTCATAATCATCTATGTTTTATCTACTGCAAAAATTTATGCATAATGATTAAATGATGATTATACTAAGGTACAAATGTTAAGTAACTTGTCTAAAAAGTCAGTCACAAAGCAGCCTACCAGGGATTTGAACTAGGCAACTCTAACTCCACTGCCTACATACATACATAAGCAATCACAATGTAATTCCAAACAGAATTACACCAATCAATGCATGCTAGATGAGCAGTCTACTAGTAGGCTATGCTCCTGGCCCCACTTGTTTTACTTTTAAATCTTTCATCAAATGAGAGTTTATATACAAGCCCAGTATATAAAGATACAAATAGTACTACATAAAACTTTGACATTTTTGCTCAAAAGTTGTCGCAATGGATCTTTTTGGAGTTTCTGCAGTATTGGGGACAGTTTGGGTTTTAAGGTTCACAGTACTCAGAAGGTAGTACAAATAATTACATGCCCCAGAGTTCAAGCCCCATGAACAGCAAAAAATAAAAATGAAAAATTTGTAACCATTCAAAATGCAACTTAATACCCACTCTCAGATATCTGTTCCTTAAATAGATTCTTGTATTCAGGGCACTTACTATCTTCTTTGCCTACAACAGCTCTTACCCCCAATTCTTTGGTTGGCTATTTCCATTCTTCTTTTTTTTGGCGGGAGGGGTTATATGTTGAACTAAAGGCTATTATCTGAACCACACCTACACTTCAGATTTTTGCTGGTTAACTGTAGATAAGATCTCTTGGGCTTGTCTTGTGTAGGTTGGCTTTGTGTAGTTAGGGTTACAAGCATGGACCACCAGCACCCAGCCCTACTTCCATTCTTAAATGTCTCACAGATGAGATAACATTATAATTGCCAATCCCATTCCTCTTTTCCTTCTTTCATTTCATTAGACTTTTTTTTAGTTTCAAACATTCTTGTTTCAATCTGTAACTCTATGTATGTGAGTGAATCAGTCTTGAGACTTGAAGAACTTAAGGCTTGAGCACTTTTAGTTTTGTTGCTTAAGGTTAGCATTCTACCATTGAGCCACAGCTCCACTTCTTTCACTAGTTCTGGTGGTTAATAGGAGCTGGGTGCATCATGGTATTTCCTATCTAGGCTGGCTTCAAACCATGGTCTTCATAGCTTAACCTTTTGAGTAGCTAGGATTACAGAAGTGAACCACCAGCATTTTGTGGGATTCTGGGATTTGAACTAAGGTCTGGTTGCCGTCAGCTTTTTTTCATTAAGACTGATCCTCTACCATGTGAGCCACAGCTCCACTTCTGGCTTACTAGTTACTGGAGAGTGTCTGACTTTACTGCCTGGGATGGCTTAGAACCATAATCCACAGATCTCAGCCTCCTGAGGAGCTGCGTACGATTGCAGGCTTTAAGCCACAGTTAATGTAACAGTACAAGGATTCTGTTTATGTGTACTGCATTTGAGCTCCAAGAGAACAGTACTTTTTTTCAGTGCTCTATTCCCAGTAACAAAAACTTGGTATATAGTAGTTTCTCAAGGAATTTTTTAAAGATTATTTGTAAAAAGTGGAAATAACCAATGTCTCTCTCATGAAGTAGTAGTATTTTGTAGAAAGTTCATGCTATTCTTAATATCTTGTCAGATAAGACATCAACCCTGAGTCATAGCTTAGAATCTGTGTATTTTCTCTCTTCCTTTCCTTTCCTTTTTCTAATCTTAAAGTCACTACTTTTCTTTTTAACATACAGAGATGTTTACTATCTTCAGTTTTAAATTTTAGAAGAATCTAGTGATAAATTACAAGAAGAAATAAATGTAAGATCTTGTTAGTTGGTATAAATACCAACAGTTTATTGTAAGTGTGATTAAAACAATTCTTGAACTACAATTTCTTTATTTTTTTTTTTTTTCGCCAGTCCTGGGCTTGAGCTCGGGGCCTGAGCACTGTCCTTGGACTTTCTCAAGGCTAGGGCTCTACCACTTGAGCCTCAGCACCACTTCTGGCTTTTTTTCTATATGTGGTACTGAGGAATCGAACCCAGGTCTTCATGCATGCTAGGCAAGCACTTTAACCACTAGGCCAAACTCCCGGCCCTTGAAGTACAATTTCTTTATTATTAAGGTGTTATATAGAGGGACTACCATTTCTTTTTTTCTTCTTCTTTTTTGTTTTTGTGGGTCATGGGGCTTGAACTCTGGGCCTGGGTGTTGTCCCTGAGCTCTGCAGCTCAAGGCTACCACCTTACCTTTTGAGCCACAGCCCCACTTCCCATTTTCTAGTGATTAATTGGAGATAAGAGTCTCTAGTGGTCTTTAGTGCCCAGGCTGGCTTTGAATCCTAACTACTCAGGAGGCAGAAATCTGAGTAGTTAGGATTACAGGCATGAGCCACTGCGCCCAGCTTTGGGGCTACCATTTCATAAGTAAGATGATGAGTACAATTTTGGGAGGTGGGGGGTAATGTCATCCTTTCCCTTGGTTTCTTCCAGTTTCCTGTTCCCATTCCTGCTCACAAGTTGCAGACTTCCTTTTCCACATATTATCTAATGAATACCATGCCTGCATTTGTCATTCAAAATGGTACTAAACTACATAAGGATGTACAAGGCCTCTAAGGTGAAATTATACATCTCTAAAGAGACATTAAAGAAAACTTGAATGAAGGAGCCAAACTATTCATGGGTTGAATGCCAATTCAGTGTAAAAAACATTGATTTTCTACAAAATGATTTGTAGAGTAAATGCAGTTTTAGTTAAATTCTGCCAGGTGTTTTGAGAGAAGTTGACCAGCTTATTTTAAAGTTAATATGAAAATGTAAAAGGACAAAAGCAGAAGGCACTATTAAAAAATATTCTCCCAGATATCAAGCTTTGCTTTAAAGCTAAAGGGATGAAGATAATATAATCAGTGCACAAATAGGCATAAGTACTACTTAAATATAGTACAAAAAGCAAAACCAGATTCAGACATTAATTAGTCCTGTAGTTACATTATAGAGAGATTGAGAAAAGACATTTCAATGGAACAATAATAATGAGGGAAAAATTAAAATTTGATCCCCATTTCTCAACATATGTAATAATTCTAGGTATATTAAAGATCTAAGTAGGTAAATTATAAGTTGTCATGAAGAACAGAAGATTCCTACTGTCTAGAGTAGCAAAAGAGCTTTTTCCAATCTTTTTCCTTTCCTAATGCTTTTTACTTCCTTCCTCTCCTTCCCTCTTTTTTTCTTTAAAAGTGCTTACTTTCTAGCAAAAGTGATAAATCTTAACTCAGTGGAACTTCAACATATAACATAACTTTTCAGAGAGCTATCTAATGTCAATATTCAATGGATTCCCTAAAGTTGAAGAGACTAATTTCACTTTTTGGGAAGTAAAGGTACTGTCTTAAGTGTTGATGACTCAGTTATCTTTTTGGGAATGTTAATCAAGTAAATGGTAAATTACATCTCCTAAGTATTAGGAGGGAGGTACACTGGGATTTGGATACAGCATCCCTTAGAAATGTATTGAAGTTTGAAGAAAGAATAGCCTGAGTTAAATGCTGGGTTAACAACAAGTGATTCTGGCTAAGGGGATGATAGCAGTCAAGATTCTATGATAGGTTCTATGATAGAAGGGAATTATATCAATCTGAAAGAATGAGATGTATGTTTATGGAAAGTAGGCATTATATAGGACTATAAAGTTATGTTAGAGCTAAGCCATGTTAAGTAGATGTTTGTCATCTTTAATGTGGAGAGTTGAAGCCTTTGAATAGTTGAATATAGATTTGCATTTAGAACTTTTTCTACTTGTGATATGGTGTACAGATTGTGGAAAGATTGGCAGTAGTTTTGCTAGATGATAGCTTGAATTAGAATAGTGGTAACTGTAAGGTTTGCTGAAAGGAAACTCCACGCAGTTCAGAAGAGGGTTTATTGCGTGAGGAAAGAGCAGACTCCTGCCGCCCAAGATGGAGTCGAGAGAGCAAGAGACCTTAGGGCGGGAAGTGAGAGATTATATAGGGGGAAGGGTATAGACACAGCAGAAGTGGATAGGCCCTCAGAGGATGGGGAAATACCTCAGTGGGGACCTCCCACTGCCCCCAGGCATGCCCGTTGCCAGAGTTACAGGTGTTGGGCAGGGATTTTCAGGGTGCAGGAAGAGAGAGCCAAGGGAAGAAGTCATTTCTTCCAGGCAGACTTAAAAGTAACATAGCAGAAAAATGGACATATTTTACAGACATTTAGGAGTTAAAATGGCAGGTATAGGATGATTTGTATAGAGGATATGAAAACGAACTCAATCTTTAGTTGTACAATTACAACTAAAGGAGTTACAATTTAATGTGTCCATTTGTGTACTGTGTCTTGATTAGAGTCACATCTCCCATCATTTTTCCTCCATACCCCTTCTACCCTTTCTTCCAACTGTGTCAAACTCTAATTCTATTTTTACTTGTGTGCATTGAGTACTATGAATATATTCATTACACATTCCTTCCTCCAACAGTATCATCATTTCCTACTTCCTTTTTTGTGTTATTATTCAGTATTATGACTGTATTTGTGCAGCGTTCTTTTTTTCCATTTGTCTCTTTTCCTTTAGTTAACACAAACCAGGCTTGACTAAGCTTCCTTGAAATCAATTTAACTGTTAATAGTTCAAAGGATCCTGTATGTATTTACATCTGTGTTTGTGTTTTAGGTCTAACATCCACATATGAGAGAAAACAATGCCCTTTTGCACTTCTGAGTTTGATTTATTTACTCATGATTTTTTTCTTCTAGATCCAGTCATAACCCTCAGATTATGAGCTACTCAGCCTCTTGAGTAGCTAGGATTGCAGGCATGATCCACAGGCCGCCAGCACTATAATGTTTAGGTGTAGATTTACTGTATTTGAGATGGAGGGCAGAGGGGTCTTATCAACTTTTTTGCCCTTGGTTGTCCTTGAATCATAATCCTCCCAGTCTTTTATCTTCCAAAGTAGTTGAGTATTGATGTTCATATTTCTTGCAGTGCTACTTAATCCTTTGAATATAATGATGGATTCTATGGACTCTCACCACTTTTTTTCTATTGAAATTATAGCCCTCTGCTCTCTACCCTAATTGTTAATTTAAACACTAATTAGGTGTGGACATAGGAGGGAAAAGGATTGAGCTATTTTAGAGATATAAACTGATTCTGTTGATATTTTCAATTATTTTTTTGCTACTTAAGTGAAAGAAAAATACATGAAACATGATTTGTACAGAATGTCATATAAAAAAAGATAGAGGGATTTCTGTTGAGCAACTTTGTAACATTTCTTTTTCCCCCCCTAGGTTTAACTATAGATCAACACATCACCTTGCATCTCATGGGTTTTATGAATTTTTAAATTGGTTTGATGAAAGAGCATGGTATCCACTAGGAAGAATAGTAGGTGGTACTGTAAGTATATTAACAGTCTATATTAATTGTAAAATTTTGTAGTAATTTGATTAAATGATTAATTGCTAAGGGGAAATGGCTTCTTTACAACTGTAACTGATTGTTCAATCAGTATCTTCTTGAGCTCTTCCTCCACAATCTGCTTTATGGTTATGTCACACTTGCCACTATTTTTGACATGTGGTAGAGGCTGGATGGCTAGCTATTTAAATGCAAGTTGTATGTTTTTACTTTATTCTGTAGCACATTAGTCCAGAAAAAAATGCTTTTTAAAAGGTGATAAAAATTTAGAATAATCAGATCATTTAAAATTTTCAGGCTCTAAATCTAAATTTTAGGAAATTATGAGTGATTATAGTTCATTGAGAATTGTGTTATCAAATGATGACATAAGGGAAAATATTTTAGGTTTTGGATGTAATGAGGATTTTGTAAAGAAGGTAAACTTATATATGGAAACTCAATTCCATTGAGGATTTTTTTGCCTGAGTAAACTTTTGTCTGTTTACTATTTGTTTTGTTTATTTTCTTTTCCTTTGTTTTTGCATTAATTTTGTTGTCTCTCTGATGTCCTAAGATGATTTGCTCAGTAGTTTCCAGCTTGTACTTGTTATTAATTAATGCTTTTTATTGGAGTGAGTGGGGTATCTTGGGATTTGAATTCAGGACTTGGATTTTACTAGATAGGCACTGTTCTACTTGTGCCTCACCTCCGGCCCTTTTGCTATTGTTTGATTTTTTGTTTGCTGGTTTTGCCAATACTTGGGTCTTAAATCCAGGGACTTGCCCTTGCTGGGTTTGCTTGCTCAGGGCACTTGAGCCACACCTCCAGTCTATTTTTGCCTTGTTATTTTTGAGGTTAGGTCTCACTTGCTGTTCAGGTCAGCCTAGGCTGTGATCACCCTATTTGTATTTCTCTGTGTTGGTGGGGATGACAGGTTTGTGCCATTGGTTGAGATGGGCTTGAGCTTTTTCCTTGGGCTGTCCTCAATTTGTTACCCCTAAATTCTAGCCTCCCAAGTAGCTAGGATTATAGGCTTGAGCCAGTCTCTAGTTACCACTTATTGTCTTAAATCATCCTCATCCTCAGTAGAGACCAGTTTTATCTGAGACAAATACAGGATATTAGGGATAATATTTGTAGTAGTCGTTTTCATTTTCCTTTGGGACCGTTAGATGTTCCACTGGTAGTTTTTGGAGACAAATCTTTTTTTTTTTTTTTTTTTTTTTTTGTTCAATCATGAGGCTTTTGAACTCTGTCATGGTGCTGCCCCTGAGCTCTTCAGCTCAAGGCTAATGCCCTACCCCTTGAGGCACAGAGCCACTTCCACAAGTCATTTCTTGACTTGTGGTTTCTTACACCTAATACTATAAATTTTAAACCTATGTTTACACATCTCACTGAGTTTATTTCTTTTCCACAGAAGTGTTCCTTCTCAAAACTCAAAGGAAAGAAAAGTTTCTAAGTGCCTTCCTTGATAGATGAATTAAGTTTCTTTTAGTTTTACAAACATGAGTTGACTTTGTTCTGGGGATTATGATCTCTGACTTCTGGAGAAATCCTTTTCAGTTTAAATACACTTTTTTTTGTTCAGGAGCATTTGGCTTTGATCTTTCATCTGATACTTCTGTATATTTTGGCTGCTTTTTATGTGTCAGCACAATCTGCTATATTACATGGATGTATTGACTTACCTTGAAATGTATTTTCTGGTTCATTTCCACTTTCTCTTATTAGTACTGATAAAATTATGCTGTAGGACCTTGTATTGAATTAAAATGGAACAAAATTATTACTCTTACTATCATTCAATAGCAGTGGGATAGGAACTCAAGGCCTTGTGCTTGTTAAGCAAGCACTGTGTCACTTGGCTACTCTGTGAGCACTCTTTTGCATTTTTATTTTTAGATGGTATACTACTTTATGCCTGGGCCTTGCTATGCTGTATTCCTTCTCTTTGTGTTTCCCTTTTTTGCTGGGATGGCAGGTACATACTACCACTCCCAGACATTGGTTGACACGAATCTTGCCAAACTTTATATCATGTCTGGCCTCAAACCATGATTCCTCACTCTTTGCTATTGAAGTACCTAGGATTATAGGTTGGAGTCTCCATTCTTAGCAACATTTTTATATTTTTAAGAATGATGCTGAATGATTTTACAAGTTCTTGTACATTAAGTGTTGAATACCCACTTTGTATGTGTTAGTACTCTGAATGTTGAGAAACAAATTCTTGGTATTCTGAAACCTGTATTTTTAGGAGTGTTAATTAGTAAGGATAAATAGTATTCAAATGGTGAGGCAAGTTTTGGAGAAAAAGCAAGGAATTTGAAAAAGCTAGAAGATAGCGGGTGTGCAGTTTTAAATAGTATAGCCAGAAGATGAAATTTTTTAAAGTCTAATTGAGGATACAGAGGTAAATGCATATATTAATCACTTTATAATAGCTTATAAGTTATATAATACCACATGAATTATGTTGTTTGATGTCCTCTTTCAGAATAAGGGTGTAAGTGGAACTGTTGCCTAGCCTCTTCTTAGTATTTCCTTTCTACCTTTAAATACTAAATAAGTGACAAAATGAAAACTTTTAAACTTTCTATAAACCTCAAAACATTTTTGAATTTACCAACTTACTGGTTCTTCTTAGCTGCCATTGTTCTATTTTCTTTTTTCTTTCCTTCTTTTTCCAGTCAGTCCTGGGGCTTGAACTTAAAGCCTAAGCACTGTCCTTGGGTTTTCTCCAGGCTAATGCTCTAGCACCATGTCTGGATTTTTTGATGTATGTGGTATCAAGGAATCAAACCCATGGCTTCATGCATGCTAGGCAAGCACTCTACCACTAGGCCATGCTCCTGACCCCAGTTCTGTTTTCTAAATGTTGGACTTGAAAAGTGGGAAGACAAAAAATTTGGTTTATATTTTGCATATAACTTAGGTTTTCCTCTCCCTTCTTTTAATAAGAATAAAATTAATCCATTAAAATCCCTATATTGAAAGTTGATTAAGACACTGTTTTAGAGTGAAAAAAATTACTGGTATCAATAAAAAGCATTTACATTTTCAATTTTAATTCTTTTCATGTTTTCTTTTATTTAAAAAATTTTATTGAGCCAGTTCTTAGTATTTGATCAAAACATGTTTTACTTTTTAGCATGTATGTAAAAGAGCCAAACTTCTGAAATCTTAACCTTGAAATGACTATAAATAGTATGAATTAAGGAAGAGGAAGATATCTCATTTTAAATGTTATTCAATACTCCATGTTTTTTTCCCTTAGGTTTACCCAGGGTTAATGATAACTGCCGGCCTTATCCATTGGATTTTAAATACATTGAACATAACAGTTCACATAAGAGATGTATGTGTATTCCTTGCACCAACTTTTAGCGGCCTTACATCTATATCTACTTTCCTGCTAACAAGAGAGCTTTGGAACCAAGGAGCAGGACTTTTAGCTGCTTGTTTTATTGCTATTGTACCAGGTTACATATCTCGATCAGTAGCTGGATCCTTTGATAATGAAGGCATTGCAATTTTTGCACTTCAGTTCACATACTACTTATGGGTAAGTAATACTCAGTGTGTTGATGTCATTCATTTCCATGACCTTTTTGCTGAAATTCTTGTAAAATTGTACACATTATTCATAATGTTGCTCTTCATAATAAATTTAATACTAGATAATATTCCCTAGGCACTGTTTCTCTCTGAATATGAATATATTTAAATATATATGTATGCAGCAATCATTGTGCCCACTTTACAGTTAATGGTATTTTATAAATAAATCATATCTCTCAAAAAGAGAGTGGTGGAGGCATGTCTCAAGTGGTAAGAGTACCTGACAAGCAAGGGTGAAGCCCTGAGTTCAAACTCCATTACTGTCAAAAAAGAGGGAGAAAGTGATTATCCATCTTCAGCCTGTCAGCTAGGTATACTGTAATTCCAGGAACTAGGAAGCTACTAGGAAAGGTAAAACATGACAGCTTGAAAGTTAAAACCTTATTTTACAAACTAGCAATTATTTTATATTGGCAAATGAATTAAATTTAATTTTTTCCTGCATAGACTATAATACTGCTTGTTATTGGGCTAACTCGAGCTTGCATTTATTTAGTTCTAGCTTGTACTTTATTTCAGTAGTAGAAATTGTTCCAAAATATTTGTGGGTCAGTATTTTTTTAAGAAGTATTTTTTTAGGTAGCTGAGTGAGTAGCAGAATGATTTTTTTCCCCTCTCCCTTTAATAGTTGCCTAACCTCATTTTAAAGCCACTTAGTGGATATTTTTGCTTTGGTCTAGAATTTTAGGATGGCTGTTACAATGTGATCAATAGACAGTCTCTTGTTCTTCAGTTTAAAAAAGAAGAAAAGCACCCGTGGAGATGAAGATTTTGGCAATTAGTTTGATATTGGCAGTGCTTCTACATTGATAGTCTGTAAATAGTTTTCATTTGTATAGTACCTGAGAATAAAAACTTAAAATATTTGCAATCTCTTTTTAGTGTGTGTGTGCATGTGTGTTTGTTATTGGGGTTTGAATTCTGGGCCTATACTCTTCACTTAGCTTTTTCATTCAAGGCTAGTGCTTTTCCATTTGAGCAATACCTCCAACTTTGGCTTTTTGAAAATAAGAGTCTTAGGGACATCATTGCCCAGACTGGTTTCAAACTGTATTCTTCAGATATTAGGCTCTTAGTTGCTAGGATTATAGATATTAACCAGTAGTACCCACTAGTTGTTTAATGCCTTTTAATAAGAATAATTTTTAGGGGGCCGGGAGTTTGGCCTAGTGGTTAAAGTGCTTGCCTAGCATGCATGAAGACTCGGGTTCGATTCCTTGGTACCCCACATACATAGCAAAAAGCCAGAAGTGGTGCTGAGGCTCAAGTGGTAGAGCTCTAGCCTTGAGAAAGTCCAAGGACAGTGCTCAAGCCCTGAGCTCAAGCCCAGGACTGGCAAAAAAAAAAGAATAATTTTTAATCATAAAAAGAGTACATTTAAGTATAGAGAGGTCTTTATAATGTAGTGCCAATTAAAAATTAATTGGTAGTTGAATAGATACAATGTGGTAGATTGTATATGAATTGTAAACACGCAAACCATGATTTATTTTTTATATCTATTGTGAAACTACAAAAATATGGTATACTTTTATATGCTAGCTTCATAATAGTGCTCTTTATTTAGTGCTTGATACTGTGGTATCTATGTCAGATTAAAAACATTTGCCTGTATGGTACTGGGGTTTCAGCTCCTGGCCCTGTGCTTACTAGCACTTGAACCATACCTTCTGTCCTGTCTTATTTTCTAATTAGAATCTTTTCCTTTTAGACCATAATCATTCTACTGTTGCTCCCACAAAGCTAGGATTATGGGTATTTTACACTATATTCAGCTTGGCTTGAGTTAGGGTCTTCAGTTTATACTGGGCCTCAACTCTTGATCCTCTGCCTCATATATACTGGGATTATAGACATACACTATTATATCCCGGCCTTTAGTTTTGATAATAGCCATTTGTGGAACCTTCAGTGTCATTTTGATTTGTCGCATTGCTGGGGAAAAGGTGTTGTTTATGTTTTTCGTATATGTATTCATGTCTTGTATTTCCTTTGACAACTTTTCAGTTCATTTGCCCATTTATCAATTAGATTTGTTGTTTTGAATTCTTACTTATTCTGGATGATAATCCCCTGTCAGATTAGCTGGCAAAGATTTTTTAATATTCTGTAGGCTGTCTTTCTATTTTGGTAATTCTTTCTTTTGCACAAAATCACTATATTTTATGTTTTCCCTGTATGTGGATATAGTAGTTTCAGGGTTTCAAGTCTTGGTTCTATTTTGAATTGACTTTTGTATTGAGTTAGGGATAGGAATCTAGTTTCAGTCTTGTACATGTACCTATCTATTTTTCCTAGGATCACTTGTTAAAGAGACTTTTTTCTCCATGATACCTGTGTCAGGAATTACTGTTTGTGTGTGATTGGTTCCAGATCTTCTCTGTTTCATTGATCTTCATTGTGATGGTAGCACAATGTTACTATATCTCTAATATAATTGGAAATAAGATATTGAGATCTGTCATAGTTCAGGGTTGCTTTGGCTATTTGTAGTCTTTTATACTTGCATATAAATTTTAGGGTTGCATTGGTCCTCAGACCTATTCGTGTGCCAGTACCTAGACCCAGAAATCGACCCACAAACCTATGGCTTTATCTTTGATAAAGGAGCCAAAAAAGTAAAATGGAAGAAAGTCAGTCTCTTTAACAAATGACGCTGGCAGAATTTCTTAAGCACCTGTAGAAAACTAAAGCTAGATCCTCCTTATATGTCACCCTGTACCAGAATTAATTCAAAGTGGATCAAGACAGTGAGGTGAAAGCAGATACTCTCAAAACTTAACAGGAGGAATAGGAGATAACACTAGGACTCATTGGCACAGGTCAAAGCTTTCTTAGTGATGGTCCAGAAACACAAGTTAAAGAAAGTTTGGATAACTGGGAATGCATTAAACTGCAGAGCTTCTGTATGGCAAAGGACAAAGATACCAAGTTAAATAGAAAGCCCACAGAATGAGAGATCTTCACTAGCTATACAACAGACAAAGGCCTCATATCTAGAATATACCTACAGCTCAAAAAATTTAATCTCTCAAAAACAAATATTCAAAGAAACAACCACCCCGTTAAAAGGTAGGCTAAAGACTTAAGAGATTTTCTGAAGAGGAAATAAAAATGGTCTGTAGACACATAAAGAAATGCTTGACAACCCTGGCCATACAAGAAATACAAATCAAAACAACTTTTTGAGATTTCACCTCATTCCAGTTAGAATGTCCATTATCAAGAAATCTAGTAACAACAGATGCTGGCAGGGATGTATGTGGCCAGGA
Organism: Megascapheus bottae; assembly: GCF_031878675.1. Taxonomy (NCBI): domain Eukaryota; kingdom Metazoa; phylum Chordata; class Mammalia; order Rodentia; family Geomyidae; genus Megascapheus; species Megascapheus bottae. The sequence continues at coordinate 6,023,335 of NC_143526.1, forward strand.
GGGATCACTACTACACTGTTGGTGGGAGTGTAAACTCAATTCAACTACTCTGGAAAGCAGTATGGTGATTCCTCAAACGACTAAGCACAGAGCTCCCCTATGACCCAGCATTTCAACTCCTTGGCATTTACCCAAATGTCCAAAAACAAGGGCATACTAAAGCTACTAGCACAATGATGTTCACTGCAACATTATTTACTATAGCTAAGATATGGAACCAACCCAGATGCCTGCCCCCCCTGACTAGATAGATAGATCAGGAAGATGTGGTACTTATATACAATGGAATTGTATGCTGCCATCAGAAAAAAAAAACGACATGGTAAGGAAATGGAAAGACTTGGAAAAAATCATATTAAATGAAGTAAGCCAGACCCATGGTGTTCCTTATTTGTATTATTACACATCTAGGATTCTCCTAGCAGAGGATCACAATATCTCAAAAGCTATGTACATATAGTCATACAGAATGAGCTTAACGAAATGAACTCTAGATTATGGAAACAAAGAGGTTTATTTTTACAATTGTTCTTAATGTACCATGTGAAGTTCTTTCTTTTTTTTTCCCAACACTTACAGTTAATCTCACGTGGTTACTGTATCTGACTTTGTTAGCTGGTATAACGTACATACGCATATTTTATTGGAAATAGGGAAGGGAAGGGGAGAAACAAGCTGATTGGGAGGGGAGGAAGAAAATGGGGACAAAAACATGAGAAGGGGTATCAAGGTCTGAGAAGTAATGCACCCACTACCTGATGAATGTAACTGTAACCTCTCTATACATTATCCTGGCAATAAAATGCAATTAAAATTTTTTTAGGGTTGCTTTTTCTATTTCTGTGAATAATGTCATTGATGGGGATTGCATTGAATCTGTAGTTTTGATAATAGCCATTTCCTATTTTGATAATAGTCACTTCATCAGTATTAATTCTGATAGTCTATGGACATAGAAGGTCTTTCCATCTTCTAGAATCTTTTTTCAGTTTTTCATAGTTTTTATTACAGAGGTCTACTTTCTTGATTAGATTTGTTTCTTAGGGTTTGTTGTTGCTTGCTATAATGAATGAAATTGTTTTCCTGATTTCTCTGTTTTCATGTATAGAAAAGCTACTGGTTTCCTTTATGCAAGTTTTCAAAAGCAAGATATTAAAAATGTATAAATTAGGCTTGGGGCTGGGAGTTTGGCCTAGTGGTAGAGTGCTTGCCTAGCATGCATGAAGACCAGGGTTCGGTTCTTCGGTACCACATACACAGAAAAAAAGCCGGAAGTGGTGCTGAGGCTCAAGTGGTAGAGTTCTAGCCTTGAGAAAGTCCAAGGACAGTACTCAGGCCCTGAGCTCAAGCCCAGGACTGGAAGGGGGTGGGGGGGAACTAGGCTTAACTTTTAAGTAAGACCTCAAACACGATTCTTCTAATTTGAAACATTACAAGAATTGTGTTTGAGGTCTTACTTAAAAGTTACTTTTTCCACTCTTGGCAAGTTGTTTTTACCTTGTGAATCCCATTCAGCTTTCTCCTAGGTAAAAATATGAAATGTTTTTGGTTATTAAAACAATTATTTGAAGTTTAATTATTGCCCATTGAAAGTGAAATAAACAGTTCTAAATACTTGTGTAAAATGGTTTATAGCCCAAATGTGATTGTAAAGAAGAACCATTTTTTAAATTTTGATAGTAGTGTGTTTTCGACCTCATAACTTCATACTTGCTAGGCTGGTGCTGTCATTTGAACCAGTCCACCAGCTCTTAAAGGTGAAAACATTTTATAATTTCTGAAGTGTTTTTGTATGTATGTATATATTTTCTACTATGGTCATAGCATCAGTGTTTTGCACAACTGCTATATTAAAGGTGTTATAAGCCAGACACCAGTGACTCACCCCTGTAACTGTAATCCTAGCTACTCAGGAGCCTGATATCTGAGGATCGTGATTTGAAGCCTGCCAGGCAGAAAAATTCCCATGAGACTCTTATCTCCAATTAACCACTCAAAAACTGAAAGGGGAACTGTGGCTCAAATGGTAGAGCATTAGCCTTGAGCACAGAGACCCAGGAACAGCGCCCAGGCCTTGAGTTGAAGCCCCACAAATTACCCCCAAAAAAGTGTTATGGACCAAGTGCATATTTTTTACTTAGATTTATTTTCTATGGAGCTAATATTCATCTGGAGATGCTGATGTTGATTTTTAGCATCAGCTGATTTGAGAGTAACTCTGCAGCCAGACTGCCCATGATTTGGCTTACTGTGATTTCTAGCTATATTACAGAGAGTTTGAAATCCTACTCTGGGCCTATTTCACTTATGCTAAAATAAGAGTAATAACAGTAGCTAAGCAACAATAGTAAGGGGGTACATATTTGCAGAATTTCCTTTGTCCTTTGTCAATAGGTTGTTTATATTTCTGTGGTTCTATTTTTAAGATTTTGTGTATGTGTGTGTCCTGTCTGTCAGTGTATCTGTGGGTTACTGGGGTCTGAACTTATGGCCTCATGTGTCTGCTAGACAGATACTCCATCACTGAGCCTTGTCTCCATTTCTCAAGCATTTTACTGTTCTGTTGATTTTGGTGGTGGTGGTGTTCATTCACAGTATGATACTGTCTCTTTCTATAGTTTAGAAGTCTTAAAGTCCTGTTGTATCAGTTCTGTGAGTTTTTCATTTTTAATGTTGTTGGCTATTCTGGTTCTTTTAAGTTAATTTTTGAATTTTTTAAAACAAATAATATTGCAGACAGTTGTTAATTTCTGTCATTAACACATAACCCTTCCATGTCCCTCCCCCTAATCCCCCATGGTACTGGGTTTAAAATCAAGGCCATCACTACTTTGACCCATTCTCCTAGCCCTTTTGCTATGTTTATTAGATGAGTTCTCATATAGGCTTGAAATAGGATCCCCTTACTTAGGCTGGATTTATAGAAATGATCCCTCATGCCCATTTTTATTGGTGAGTTGGTGTCCCAGTCAGTAACTTTATGCTTAGACTGGCTTTAAATTGCAGTCCTTCTAACCTTTCCCTCTTCAGTAACTGGGATCTTTAATATGTATCCAGCCTCTTTACAAGGTCTGTGATTTCTTTCATAAAAATTGAATTTTCTGTGTGTCTATGCTAATTGATGCTGTGATTTTTTTTTTAATACTAAATTCCAGGCCATTGCTGGCATATGTAACAGCAAAATTTGTTTTTGGTAGTGTTGCCTATATTCATTTAATAGTTAGAGTAGTTCTTTTTTGGGGGGAGAAGATTCTCTAAATGGATAATCATGTCATCTGTTAAGTTTATTTCTTCCTTACCCATTGTTAGGTTTATTTCTTCCTTGCCCATCTGTAGGCCTGTTGTTTCCTTTGGTTTAGTATATTCACTAAAACTCCAGTGCAGTGTTAATCAGAGTGAGGAAAGAGGACCTTGTTTTTAATGTCCTCATGATCTCAGGAACCATAATTGTGGATTTATTTCTGGATTCTGTTCTTTTCTATTTATCTTAGTAATTACATTTCCTGCCTTTACTTAATATTAGTCTTCATTACTGTAGTTTCATAATACTTGTCTTTTTTTTTTATTATTAATTTTGCCAACCTAGGGACTTGAACTCAGAGCTGCAGCACTCTCTCTCTTTTTTTTTTTTTTTTGCCAGTCCTGGGCCATGAACTCAGGGCCTGAGCACTGTCCTTGGACTTTCTCAAGGCTAGAGCTCTACTACTTGAGCCTCAGCACCATTTCTGGCTTTTTTCTATGTATGTGGTACCAAGGAATTGAACCTGGGTCCTCGTGCATGCTAGGCAAGCACTCTACCGCTAGGCTAAACTCCAGGCCCGCACTGTCTCTTTTTTACACAAGGCTATATAGTACTCTACTACTGAACCAAAGCTCCACTTGGATGGTTAATTGGAGATAACAGCTTCACAGGCTGGGCTGGTTTGGAATCATAATCCTCAGATTACAGTCTCTGAGAAGCTAGTATTACAGATGTGAACAGCTGGTACCCAGCTCGTAATACATTTCTAAGTGAAGAAATACATACATTTAAAAATGTTTATATATCTTTTGAATATAAACTCACATCTTAGTTTGTTGGCACAAGTTATTTGCAACAACTTTTGATCATTTTAATTTCTGTAGTATATATAGTAGTGTGTCTTACCTAATAATGGTGTCTCTTATTCCTGTCTTCTCTCTTCTGGATTAGCGTAGCTAACATTTATCTAACTTTGGACTTGATTGATTTTTCCCCCCCTTCTTTATTGCATTGATTCTTGCTTTTCACTGCAGGCAGAACTGAGTGATTGTGAAAGATACAACCCTAACCGTTACAGTTTTGAAATGTTCAGAGAAAGATTGCTAAACAGGAGTCTGGTTTTCTTTTAATCTATCATAGAGAATGATCCAAGTGTTCTTATAAAGAATGTGTATTTTGCTATTCAGAGGTTGAATATTCTAAATTAATCCTCAAGTCAAGTTGGATGATACTATTGTCTGTCTTCAGTATATAATGCTTGTTTTTCTTTTTTTTTGCCAGTCCTGGGCTTGAGCTCAAGGCCTGAGCACTGTCCTTGGACTTTCTCAAGGCTAGAGCTCTACCACTTGAGCCTCAGCACCATTTCCGGCTTTTTTTTTTTTTTTTTATGTATGTGGTACCAAAGAATTGAACCTGGGTCTTCGTTCATGCTAGGCAAGCACTTTAACCACTAGGCCAAACTCCCAGCCCTTGTTTTTCTTTTTATTTCTGAGATTATGATGTTGAAATCGCTAACCATAAATATAAATATTTTTGTCTACTTCTCAGTAGTTACCTTCTTCTACTTTCCTTTTTTTCAAGGATCTGTATTAAGTGGCTAGATTAAAAATGTTTTGTTTCCTACTATGTTGATCTTTTTATTCAGTGAAATAGTCCTCTTCATCTCTAGAAACATTCTTTTGTTAAAAATCTCTTGAGTGGACCGGGAGTTTGGCCTAGTGATAGAGTGCTTGCCTAGCATGTACGAAGACTGGGGTTCGATTCCTCAGTACCACATACATAGAAAAAAATGCCAGAAGTGGTACTGTGTCCCAAGTGGTATTGAGAGCTCTAGCCTTGAGAAAACCTAAGGACAAAGCTCAGGCCCAAAGCTCAGGCTCTGAGCCCAAGCCCAGGGGTGGTCCCCCACCCCCCAAAAATTCTCTTGAGTGTCATAATTTGAAATTGTCATATGATTTGTCATGTGTCTTATTTTTATTTATTTTTTTTTGGTGGGTCATGGGGCTTGAACTCAGCCTGGGTGCTGTCTCTGAGCTCTTCAGCTCAAAGCTACTGCCCTTTCCTTTAGCCAAGCCTGCTTCTCAGTTTTCTGAAGGTTAATTAGAGATAGGAGTCTCAGGTCGTTTTGTACCCAGGCTGGCTTTTGGACCTTGATCCTCAGATCTCAGCCTCCTGAGTAGGTGGGATTGCAGTGTGAGCCACCATGCCTGGCTACTTTTCCATTCTTTAAATGAAACTTTTTATTTCTTAATTAGGAGGTTTTATAGACTATATGGTTGGATCTTACATATTAGTTGCTCTAATTTTTAGCTTGTTATTTATAGTGGCTGATGTAGAGAATTGTGTTTATCTTCAACTAATTCTAGTCTTTTTCAGATTAATACTACTACTACTAACATGTACTAATTTTGCTCTAAAGCAACTCCATTGCTTTTTTCTCTTCTGCTATTATATATATATATATATATATCATTGTGTTGTCATCAGTTCATCAATCCAGATGATATTTTTATATTTGTATTTTTGTAATTTATGTTGAGTACAGGAGCGTTTTTTTGTTGTTGCTATTGTTTCCTGTGGTACTGTGATTGAAGGTCTCAGGCATCCTGGACAAGCACTCCACCACTAGGCTATATCCTCAGCCCTACATAACTATGAAAATTGACAAGAGACAGTATGCTAGATGTAATTCTCTTTCTCTTTATTATATACAGGACCTTTATAAACTTTCATTATAAGATATGCTTATTTGTTTTCTAGGTAAAATCTGTGAAAACTGGATCTGTTTTTTGGACAATGTGCTGCTGCTTGTCATATTTCTATATGGTAAGATTTCATATTTGAAACTAGGTGAGCTCTAAGAGTTCTTTTGGACAGTTAGAACCATTCTTATTATTAGTACTAGTTTTCTGTTTCTGGAGGTCTTTAGTACTTGGATTTTGGTTGACATGTTTCATTACTAAGATTCTCTTGTCCTTATTCTGAGATCCAGTGTAGACTTAGTTTTGGGGATATACTTTGTTCCCTTAAATATATTACTTATAGGAAGTGACACAAAAGCTGGATGCCAGTGACTCTACTGGCTCCCGCCTGTAACCCTAGCTAGTCAGGAGGCTGAGATCTGAGGATTGTGGTTCAAAGCCAGCCTGGGCATGGAAATAAAACCCTGAAACTCCTATCTCCAATTAACTACCAGAAAACTGGAAGTGGCACTGTGGCTCAGTGTAATAGAGCAGAGGCCTTGTGCTGAAGAGCTCAGGGACAGCACCCAGGCCACGAGTTCAATCCCCAGGACTAACACAAAAACCAAAAAGTGAAAAAAATATTTCTTCAAATATTTTTTCAAGTGTGTAACTTTTTTAAGATTCCAACTTGGTAATGTTTTAATTTTAAATTGTTCCTAGCTTTAATTTTTAATTGCATTGACAAGTGAAATGTTTTCTAATTTAGATCACAAATTACAAGGCAACAAGAAATATTCCCTATCAAATAATTGAACATGGAACTGTTTAGATGAAATAATTATCCAACACAAATAATTTTAAATATTGTACTAAAATTTTTTTTCTATATTGAAACTAATAGTTGCTTAAAGGTAAGATAATCTTAAGTTTAAAACAGTCAGTCTGTACCCACTTACTTTAGTAAATTGACCTAAAGCAGAGAAATACGAGCACTAAGAAACATGGTGAACAAGTAAAGATTAACTCCCTGAGCTGGATGCAGTATATATCTGTAATCCTGGATTTTCAGGAGATGAAAGATCATGGTTCAAGTTCATCCTGAGCAAAAGTGAAAGACACTGTCAGGAAAATAAATTGAAAGAAAAGGATGTAGACCCTCTGAATTTAAACCTCATAGTAGACTCTGTTCCCCTAAGAAACATTAACTGATAGTGAACAGAGAATACTAAGGAATTTATTTTGACCTAATGTAATGCCTTTTTATTTCAAAAGTAAATAGTGGAGGGGCTGGGAATTTGGCCTACTGGTAAGAGTGCTTACCTAACTTGCACAAAGACCCGGGTTTGATTCCTTGGTACCACATACATAGGAAAAAGTAGTGCTGTGGCTCAAGTGATAGAGCTTTAGCCTTGAGAAGAAAAAAAAAAGCCCAAGGACAGTGCTCAGGCCCTGAGTTCAAGCCCCAGGACTGGTAAAAAAAAAAAAAGTAAATAGTGATGGTCTGGGAGCATGGCCTAGTGACAGAGTGCTTGGTTAGCATGCATAAAACTCTAGGTTCAGTTCCCTGGTACCACATACACAGAAAAAAAGTAAATAGTGGAAAATAAAGATGAATTTGTGGGCCGGAAGTATGTCCTAATGCTAGAGTGCTTTCCTAGCATGCATGAAGTCGTTGGCACCACATACACAGAAAAACACCTGGAAGTAGTACTGTGGCTCAAGTGGTAGAGCGCTAGCCTTGAGAAGGCCCAAGGACTGGTAATGTAATAACAACAAAAAGATGAATTTGTATGAGCCAGAAAATAAAGGAAATTCTGTAGTAAAAGATCATTCATAAAATATGACAGTACTTTCCAAGACATTAAATTCATGTTGAAATTGCTTTTTTATATTTATGTATGGAAGACATAGATGAGGAAGTATTTTGATTTTTTTAAATTTCATTTTCAAAATTCTGATGCTACTTCTTTCTAAAATATGTGGATCCAATTTATAGGTCTTCTGAAGTGGAGAAAGCATGAAGTTCTTACGCAGTTGTACTTACTAAATAATAAATGTATTCTTCAAGTTTAGAATTAAATTTGGTACACAAGCAGATGTATTTCAGTTAGTAATAGTGTTTAATCGGGATTTAATCGGGAGATTTTTTTGGGTAAAAATAGCATGTGACTAAAGTAATAAAATATTTTTTATATACATTATAAACTGATAATCAGGTTTTTTTCCAAGGTGTTCTATTTTAGATAAGGACCACATTGTTGGGATATAACACTAGTATTTTATGTTTAGATTGTCATCACATGTACTTGTTATAAAAAAGTGAAAAATATAAATCATCTTGAATATAGCAATATTTAACATGTCCTCTTAAGGTGACTATTGATACCAGTTTTTTTCAGGGTTTTAATTATTTGAGCATAATCTTAAGAACTTTAATCTTGACAAGAGCTTATTGCCATCTCCTGAAATAATACTATTTTTAGTTGAAAATGAATGTTCTTTTTTTAGAATATTAATTTAGAGCACAGTATCTTGTTTTGATGAAATAATATAGTCAAACATTAAAATGAGATTATTTTATTTATTTATTTTTTGCTGGTCCTGGGGCTTGAAGTCCTTGGGTTTTTCCTCAAATCTAGTGCTCTGCCACTTGAGCTACAGCACCATTTCTGACTTTCTGTGTATGTGGACTGAGGAACCGAACCCTGGTCTTCATGCATGCTAAGCAAGCACTTTACCACTAGGCCAAACTCTGAGCCCCTAGATCTTCCTTTGTATTCCATCTGTAGGGGAAAGACTGTATCCAATTAGCACTTTTAGCAATCTCAAAATACAGAGCACCTGATTATTCCTTTTAGTTGTTATTCTTGTTTTCTGTGAACTTTCTTGCATATTGTGTGTGTGTGTGTGTGTGTGTGTGTGTGTGTGTGTGTGTGTATGATGCTATAATATATATGATGATATATACATTTATATCATTAGAAGCAGATGAGGTAAACAGCTATTTATTTATTTATTTATTTATTTATTTATTTATTTAGTCAGTCAGCCTGGGCCCTGTCCTTGTGCTCTTCAGCTCAAGGCTACCGCCCTGTCCTTGAGCCACCGCCCCCTTCCTGTTTTCTAAGGGATAATTGGATATGAGCGTCAGGTTCTTCTGTACCCTGGAACAGCTTATATTTTCAACTGTAAAAATTCCTTGTCTTCATGAAAATCTGTGTACTGCCAGTTCACAAATGTGATTTGATTCGATCATTTCAGCAGTGAATTTGGAAAGGTCTATTTGATTTATGAGATTGTGTTATTTTAATTATTCATAAAAATATGGCTTGATGACTTTACCCGTAAGTTATATAAATCCATATCTCAGTATCTCAATTGCTAAAATTCCTAAGGTTTTGTGCTTGGTCAGAGTATGTTTAGAAGACATAAAAATGTACCTGTTAGCCAGGTGTTGGTGCCTCACATTTCTATTCCTGTTACCCATGAGGCTGAAATCTGAGGCTAGCCATTACAGCCAATGTAGGCAGGGAATTCCGTGAGGCTTTTACCTCTAAATAACCAGCAAAAAGGCAAAAGGAACTGTGATTCAAGTGGTAGTACAAGCCTTAGAGCAAGAGCTTGAGGCCCTGAGTTTTAAACCCAAGTACTGGCACAAAAAGAGAGAGAGGGGGTGGGAGGGAAAGGGAGAGAGGCTCACACCTGTAATCCTACTCTGGAGACTAATACCTGAGTTTTACAGTTCAAAGCCAGCCACAGGGCAAGAAAGTCTATAAGACTTATCTCCAATTAATCACCAGAAAATTGGAAATGGAGCTGTGACTCAAAGCGGGAGTATATTAGCCTTGAGCAAAAAGAGCTCAGGGACAGAGCACTGGCACTGAGTTCAAGCCCTATGGCTTGACAGAATGGGGGAGGGAGGAAGAAATGTTCCTGTTTTTAAAAGGGAAAAATATAAATAATTTATCTTAGCATTCTTTTCTTATAGGTTTCTGCCTGGGGTGGTTATGTGTTTATCATCAACCTTATTCCTCTGCATGTATTTGTGCTACTGTTGATGCAGAGATACAGCAAACGAGTCTACATAGGTAAGTGATTTAATTTTAGAAATTTGTATAATAAGACTCAAATTCTTTGAATGGGTTTGGGTTTGGTCAGTATTATCTATAAAAATTTAAACTAAGTGTATGTTCACTTTGCTTTGTGTTTTGATAGGAAGGTCAAGCGTGTTTACACAAGTGCTTTAATGCCAACTTTAACTAGATGGGTTTTGATTTGTATTAATTTGATAATTTCAAAAAATTATTTTGTAATTTGTAGGAGTAGACATTTCGTCATCAGAATTACATTTTTTCCTAGCATACTTACTCGAATTTAGTGCACTTGCTTTAAGAGGCTGATATCTTTTAAATAAATTACTTATTTTTTCTTAAATAGTTTAGTTTATTTGAGTCCCTTTTGTATTATATACCAACAGACTTGAGTTTCTGTTTTCTCTAAAATGTATGTGTTTTTATTATTGGCTTAAAAAAATCTTTTACTAAAATGTTTATTGAGAGATGAAGTCTTATGAGAAAAAGAACTTTGTAAGATTGAAGGAATTAAAGAGCAACTGAATTTGAAACCAATGTCTTGGGAAAATAATACAATTATAGTAATGTGGTAAAATAATAAAAATGGCCAAATAGTTCCTCAAAAATTAACCCAGTTCCACTGTTAGAAAATATGTATCTCATAAAACTTGGACATGAATAAAACTTCATGAATGTTCATAGCAGCATTTATTATTAATAGTAGTCCAGAAGTAAAGACAATTTGTCTATTAAGTAATAGATAAATAAAATAATAGATAATAAAAATAATAGTAGATAAATAAAATGTGATTTATACAAGCATTGTACCTGGGGGCAGGGGGAAGCCACATATAAAAGGCTACAAGTAAATTCAATAGATATAGCAAAGTAGATTAGTGGTAGCCAGGGGAGAGTGATATTAATGGATTTCTTTTGGGGGTGAGAAAATACTCAGGAATTGAATAGTTGCTATGATCAAAGTACTCTGCATACACTTCTAAGTTACTTCTTGTTAGGTTTTTAGAAGATGAATTTTTTCAGTATATAAATTATATCACAGTAGAAATAAAAATAATAGTATATTAATGACATTTCACTGTAGTTTATAACAGTCTGGCACAGAGATTATAATACGCACCAACTTTTTTGTGTGTGTGGGTCATCAGGCTTGCCTCAAGGGTAGGGTGGTAGCCTTGAGCCTGAGAGCTCAGGGACAGCACCCAGCTTGAGTTCATTTTCTAGAGGTTAATTGGAGATAAGAGTCTCATGTCCTTTTTTGCCCGGGCTGGCTTTGAACCTTGATCCTCAGATCTCAGCTTCCTGAGTAGCTAAGATTACAGGCATGAGCCACCAACATCCAGCTTGCACCAATTTTTATATACTATATTTATAATCTTCTAAATTTTTTATTCACTATTTTATTAGTATATATCAAGATAACAGGAGGATTTTATTTTGATGATCCCATAGATACAGGAAATATACTTTGTGTAGTGTACTACACTATTTTCTTCCTTTAACTCCCTTTCTTCCTCTACTACATTTACAAATAATATTTGATGGGAGATATATATTTTATATATAAATATTGTATTATATAACATAAATATGTGTGTATTTCCTCCTCTTTTCCATCCTGCTGATGCTCCCCATGTCAGTAGCCCCTCTCTCACACACACACACACCCTTTTTTTTGGTCAGTTGTGGAACTGGAACTTTAGGCCTGGTTGTTCCTGAGCTCTTTTGCTCAAGGTTAGTGCCCTACCACAGTGTTTCTTCAGTTTTCTGGTGGTTCATTGGAGGTAAGAGTGTCACTGACGCCTGGCCTTGCTTTAAACCACGATCCTTAAGCCTCAGCTTCCTGAGTAGCTAGAGTTGCAGGCAGGAGCCATCTGCACCCAGACTTATTTATTTATTTACACTTTTGATTAACCTCTATAATGATTTCCATAGTTATTACCCTAGTTTATGTTCCCATCAGTAGTATATAGGGTTTCTTCCTGTGCCCATATCCTCAGACATTTACTATCTTAATGATTTCCATTCTTAGTGGAATGAGATGAAATCAGGGTAGTTTTAGTTTGCACTTAACTATATGGCTCAAGATTTTGAATATTTCATGTATTAGCCATGTATGCTTCTTCAAGGTCGGTTCATTTGCCTATTTATTACATAGGTTACTTTTTTTCTTGCTGTCTAATTTCTTGAGCTCTTTGTATGTTCCAGATATTTATCCGTTTAATGATTGATGAATTTTTTCTGGTTCTACAAGTTGTTTCTTGCTTGCTTCTTATTTGTAATTGGTAGTTTTGATTTGCAAAACTTTTTAATATAATCCTGTTATTAGTCCTTGTTTTTATTTCCTGTATAATTGGAGTCCTATCAGAAAATAATTAACTATTTCTGTATTTTGCAGTGATTTTCCTGTTGTGAAATTTGAAACTGTGAAATTACATTTAAATCTTTAACTTATTTTGAATTGATTTTATACAGAGTGACACAAGAAGGTTTATTTCAGTCTTGGCCTGTATATAATGTTTTTCTTACTATGGCTATGGATATAATTTAAATCTCATATTGGATAATTCCAGCCTTGCTTTTTTTGTTTAAGATCACTCTTACTATTTTGAATATTTTGTTTTCATATTAATTTTAGTACTTTTCTGTTTGGGCAAAGAGAAGATTGGTACTGTTCTTTTTATAGATGAGAAGATACAAGAGTGAGCATAATAATTTACTACATTTCATGTACCTAGTTAGTGGAGTTAAGGTCTGAATCAGAGCCCAAGTACTAAAAGAAACCACCATCAATACATGCCTCTTGTGTAATTACATAACTTTACTGTTGAAATATGTCAGCCTATGGTATTTGTTTATTCTGAAAACATGAACAGTCCAGAAAGAATCGTAAAGTATAATCCTCCAATTTTTGTTTTGGAAATCTGGAAGGAAAAACTTTTAAAGTTAAATGATTACAAAAGAATAAATAAGAATTTTGTTGTTTGTGTTAAATAATTGGGGTGCTTAATAATTTAACAAGAATGCAACAGAGAGAAGATTGTGACACTTTTGTGAAATGCCTGGAAATCGTGCTGAGGATTCAAAGAGATGTCAGAGGTAGTCATAAAAATGCATTGTTAAGGAGTTGAAGGAAAAGTATTTTCTACATTAAAGTTTAAAACACAAAGCAGCATTAACTCTCCTTACATTCAGCACCAAGATGAAATGAGAACTGGATAAAAGGCTGAGAAAAACCACCTTATATTTGGTGGTTTATAGAGTGATTTCTCTAATCACTCTAGAAAAAATTATGTAATTAATACACTTCAGGATATTTCTTCTTTGCATAGGAAAGAAAGACTAAAATGCTTTATGGCTATGTGCATATAAAACTAGATTAGTATTTATCTCAGGTAGTCTTAATTGTGTTAAAGTTCCTCGCTGTTACTTTTCTCTAATTGATACCTAGTATGATTTAATAGAGTTTAAAATGGAAAGTGGAGCTATAGAACAAGTATTTTTCTTCATCTAAAATGTATCAGCATTTAATTTTTTGTCCTAATTTTAACAATTCTTTAAAAAAGTACTCGAGTCATGATAATGTGTTTGTATATAATGTTGTCCTTCGAATTTAGCATATAACATCTTTTCTATACTTTCCTTTCTCTGAAGAAAAATATTTGAATAAATAAAAGTGGGTAAATGGAGAACGCAGTTTTTCTAACCAAATTTGTGGTTGTGATTTATGTACCAAACTAAATTTCAGTGAATTTCAGTGAGTTATTTTCATTTTATTTTCCTTATGAATGTAATTTTTGTAAATGTCCATAGGATCAGTTGTTAACATAGCTTTTTGAATATGGTTACATTTCAAGGAGGCCTATTGAATCACCTATGAGTGTATGATGGAGAGGGAGGAACAGCATAGGAGTTGGGACAGGAAAGTAAAAGCTGAGTCCAAGTCCATGAGTGCATATCTATACTACTAATGGAGGGAGGCAGAGGCAAGAGAATCTAGACTCCTGATCTGGGAATTTTACAGCATGATCCTGCCTCAAAACAAGAACAAACAAACAGAAAACCTTACTAATTAGTAGTTTTTCATTTATTTTAAAACAACTTTGAGTACCGAAAAAAACTACAGATTCAACAAAGATAATTTCCAAAAATCCACATATCAAACAAAATACTTCGTGTTCTCTTTTGGTAAATAGTGGCATGAGTGTTTAATTTTAGTGGTTCTTTTAATTAATTAATTAATTAATTTTGCCAGTCCTGTGCCTGCGCTCAGGGCCTAAGCACTGTCCTTGGCCTTTCTCAAGGCTAGAGCTCTACCACTTGAGCCTCAGCACCACTTCCGGCTTTTTTCTGTGTATGTGGTACTGAGGAGTCAAACCCGAGTCTTCGTGCATGCTAGGCAAGCACTCTACCACTAGGCCAAACTCCCAGCCCTCTTTGAATTTTATCTTATAATGTCTTTATGGTCCTAGGTTTTATAAAAAACAAAATTGTTCTGATGCTCATACTTTTTGTTGTTGCTATTGTTGCTATGGGGCTTGAACTCAGGGTATGGGCACTGTACGAGCTCTCCAGTTTTCAGTTCAAGGCTACTGTGCTCTGCCACTTTGAGCAGTAGTGCCACTTCTGGTTTTTGAGTGGTTAATTGGAGATAAGAGTCTCGTGGGAACTTTTTCTGCCTGGGCTGGTTTCGAACCTTGGTCTTTAGAGCTCAGCCTTCTTAGTGGCTGGGGTTATAGGGGTGAGCCACTAGTGATTTACCAGCAACCAGCTGAAGCTCATACTCTTGTTTTTGCATTATATTCAGAATAGCCAAATTTTTTACAAGATACTGTGGAGTATTATTCCAAGAAGAAACTTTTAAGATTCCATATTTGTGATGCCTTTTTAAAAAACACTCATATCCTATAGAGCAAATATATTATTTGCAAGTAATGAATGTGTTTATATGCAGTTTGTGGGTGTATGTTTCACTTCATTTTTCATCCATGTAAATGTAATACCTTCTTTATCCTTACATATTTACCAACATTATAGGTAAACAGAAGTGATCACAAAGTGTCAGTGTATTTATTTATCAAAATTTCAACATTCTTGTAAACCTTTGTATTTGTTAGTGATACAGCAAAATTGGATGGATCTTAAGTTGTTCCTCACTGTGTTTCTTTTGGCTAATGCTATTGTGATAGACAGATTGGACAGAAAAGAATATTTTGTTGGCTATTTTCATTAAAAATAGAGAAAAGCAATACAGGAATGCTAATATGATTTAATGGTTGGTAAAAATTATGCAAGAGTACTGTCAACATAAATTGTATGTGTTCCCAGAGAGGAAGTACTTAAATATGGAGAACAGTAAGAGCTTCCTAATACTTAAAATTTCAGTGGAATGTGAATCAGATTTTCTAGTGTCTTGACAATTAATTTGAACCCTTTAAAGGCAATTACACATTTCTACTCTGTTCAGTCTTATCCTATATCCTTGGATTTAAAGCACTTCAAAAACACATTTAGGCTCTGTTTAGATTACTATTTATTCCAGGTCAGAGATTTTCTTTGTCTAAAACTAAATAGAATGTGTATGTATGCTTGTGCAAATGTAATAAAATAATTTTTCTGGCACATTAGAAGGATAATCTGTGGTAATGAACACCAGTAACTGTGCTTCCACAGGATGGCAGTGTGGTAACATTTTCATGATGTAATAAATGGTTTACAGTATTATCTGTGTGCTTTTTCTTAGCACTTACCACTTTGATGTTAGAATGCTTTAATATTCTGGTTTAGAGAATATTAAAAAGTTGTTTTGGAATGACAGGGTGCATTTAGTCAGTATACATTGTAGGCATCTATAGAAATGTATAGTGAATTTGCTTCTGTACTACTAAGGTATGCAAATAAAAATCCTTAAAAATACTATTTGACAGGTGTGAAAAAAGAAAGGAATACATGGAGGGGTAAAAGGTTGTAATAAATGGGGAAACTAGTTCGATTAGGATTCATAGGAAGAGGAATTTATAGGTAATATTAACTACAATGTGTACATTGTTAGGGTTTTCCAAAAGCATTATATTATAATGCTTTGGAAAAGCATTTTCCAAAGTGTTGTCTACTATTTCTCAATGCTCATGACATGAAAAGATCCTTACCCCATTTAAATGAATGATTGGCTTCTTACCATGATTCTCCTACCTTCCAAGTTGCTGGAGTTACAGGTGTGGACTATCACACCTGCTTGATTCATTATGGCTATTTGTGCCTCTGGTTTGCTAACTTGCATAACTTTTAAAAGATAGCATTATAATAGCATTTTCTGTTCTCAAAATATCTTGACTATTGGATGTAAAGCTAATACTCGATTAATTAGATTTAAGGTACAAGTTTTGTTTTATTTTTCTTGTCCTGGGGCTTGAACTCAAGGTCTGGGCACTGTTCTTGCATACTTTTTTTTGTTCAAGGCTATTGCTCTGCCCTTTAAGCCACAGTTCCACTGAGGATGTGGTACCTAGGAATCGAACTCAGGGCTTCATGCATGCTAGGTGAGCACTCTGTCATTAGGCTATGCTCCCGGCCCACGATATGAATTTTTATAAACATATTATTAAATATCAGATACCATCAAGACCAAAGGAGCAAAAGGCGCTGTCCTCAATATGTGGCTATTAGATCCAAGGACTCAAAAGTTGCATACCCAGTGCTGTGGACATGGTACAGGAAATATAAACACAACTACATAGATATAAAAACTTGGACCGGGAGTTTGGCCTAGTGGTTAAAGTGCTTGCCTTGCATGCATGAAGACCCGGGTTCGATTCCTCGGTACCACATAGATAGAAAAAAGCCGGAAGTGGTGCTGAGGCTCAAGTGGTAGAGCTCTAGCCTTGAGAAAGTCCAAGGACAGTGCTCAGGCCCTGAGCTCAAGCCCAGGACTGGCAAAAAAAAAAAAAAAAATTCAACATAGATATAAAAACTTATGACTCTATAGACATAATGTTTTATTACATAGATTGATATGTATCTATAACATACAAACCCTCAGCCTAATTTTGATTGTGTTCTAAAATCTTAAGTGCCAGTGATTGTATATAGAGATTCCCTTCTTTAATACTTGTTTGTTAAACATGTCATTTAAACTATGATGTAAAAATCAATGCTAATAAATTCTTTAATTAAAAAAAAGGAAAAAAAAATACCAGATACCATAGGATAGAGTATGAGGAAAAACAAATGCTTTTATTTTGCAGAAAAAGTTACATTTATTTTGAAGAATTCGGTTATTTCACCATTTACTGAAGTAAATCCAGTTTCATATATATATATATATATATATATATATATATATATAAATGCACATTTGGGGGTGCAGTCCTGGGCTTGAGCTCAGGGCCTGAGTATTGTCCTTGGACTGTCTTTAAGGCTAGAGCTCTACCACTTTGAGCCTCAGCACCACTTCCAGATTTTTTTTTCCCTATGTATGTGGTACCAAGGAATCGAACCCTGGTCTTTGTGCATGCTAGGCAAGCCCAAGGACAGTGCTCAGGTACTGAGTTCATGCTCTAGGACTGACAAAAAAAAAACAAACAAACCGGTTTTTGTATATATTTGTTTTGAATGCTTTATGGTGGTAGTAACCTACTCTTGTCTCCTGTTTTGTCTTCATAGCATATAGCACTTTCTACATTGTGGGTTTAATATTATCCATGCAGATACCTTTTGTGGGATTCCAGCCAATCAGGACAAGTGAACATATGGCAGCTGCAGGTATGAGACACTTTTTTTCCTTTCAAAAGAATATGTCTTTCATAGGACAGTCTTACAAAAGCATTAAATTTTTTTGTTACTTTCATTTTTCTTTTCTTTTTTTCTTTTATTCTGTCTGTCATGAGGTTTGAACTCTGGGCCTGGTTGCTGCCTCTGAGCTCTTCAGCTCAAGGCTAGCACCCTACCCCCTGAAGCTACTTTCGGTTTTGTGGTAGTTAATTGGAGATAAGAGTCTCATGGTCTTTAGTGCCTGGACTGTCTTTGAACCATGATCCTCAGATCTCAGCCTCCTGAGTAGCTAGGATTACAGGTATGAGCCACCATGTCTGGCTTTATTTTGATTGTTTTTGTTTGTAGATTTTGTTTTCCTAAAAACTTACCCAACCACCACCAAAATAATACTAGTCCCAATTGCGGGATAATGTAAACACAGCCCTGTCAGAGATTCTCCTTTTATAGTCAGTGATCCATAGAAAGTCCATGGCTAGTTATTACAACATCTTATAAATACCGTGCGGGCTCAGTATTCCTTATCTGGTATGCTTGGGACTATCAGTGATTCAGGTTTTCTAGTATTTGCATACATGTTATCTCTTGAGAATCCTTTATCCTAAAAAAAAAAAAATGAAGTTGCAGATTTTCAGATGCCTAACCTGTACTCAACATATAACCTTCTGAGGGGCATTATGTAACATTCTCAGTGGGGTTTGAAATGTTGTCCCTCACCACTCAAAAAGTTAAAAGTAGTAATGGGAGATAAAGAGAAATGTATGTTCAGTTTTGAGTACACAGTAATAATATGTACTTATGCTGTATATGTAGCCACCTGTTGTAGGTAGAGGTTAAACGCATTATTACATTTCTGTTTTTTTCTTCTTTTTTTCTTTTTTGCCAGTCCTGGGCCTAAACTTGGGACCGGGGGCACTGTCCTTGAGCTGGGAGTTTTTTTTTATTTGTTTTATTTTCTGATTGTTTTGTTTTTTGTTCAAGGCTAGCACTCTACCACTTGAGCCACAGAACCATTTCTAGCTTTTTTGTGTATGTGGTACTGAGGAATCTAACCCAGGGCTTTGTGCATGCTAGGCCCATAGTCCAGGCCCTATACTGTTGCATTGCTTAATGATTAGACTTTAAAATTTTTAAGTAGTTGTACAAATGTTCTACTCTTTATCCTAAAGTGGACTTTGGAAAATAACTCGTATAATTTAATTTTTTTAAATTTGGTTTAAAAAATATTATGTTTTAGTGATACTGTCTATTTTGTAATTGTTACAAAGTTCACGGCTGACAACTTGTAGTAAGACACATTGTGACAAGAGTGGCCAATAATGATGTAGAAGTATAACTGGACAAAGATTATCTAATATTAATTATGTAATAGATTATCTAAGACAATGAAAAATTCTAGTACTAATTATAAATTAGTACATTTAACAAGTTCTATTTTTTCAGGTTTGGTATCTTTGTGTCTTCATTCTTTTTCCTCGGGGTTTCAAGAGGTCCCATTTGCAATCAAGATAATAGTATCTGCTTTGAGGCATCTTATAGAATTCTTTTACACCCTGTTTTGGAGTAGAACAGAGAGAGACAATTTCTGCTTCTGCTGTTTTCTAAAATGCTAACATTTTTTATTTTGGGATAGCTAGTCCCAAATCCCAGAAACTAGACTAAATGTGTAATCGAAGTTATACTCTTTATCACTTTCACCTACCAAAGAAAACTGAGGCCAAACTCAGTATCTCTAACATCTAATCATAGCCCCTTGGTCTGGGAAGTGGTATCTATAAACTCAGGACTTGCCTGATCTAAGTTCTTTCTACCCTCTGCAAAGCAAATCTTAACGAATTTTTTTAATGTATTTGCGTACTCCATTCCACCACACATGTCACTAAAATAAAGAGAAAAGGGAAGAACATTAATATGTTACTACGTAGGCTTTATTTGTTCATAGAATTTGACTTTAGCCTGGTACATACAAAGAGAGTCTGAAAACATAATTGTATATAATAGGATTTTTTTGTTTTGGATCTGTGATCTGATAGGAAAAGTTTGACTAGATGAGATATCTAAATGAAATCTAGATGTATCTCATCTAGATGTATCTCATCTAGAGTTCTTTCAAGGGGAAAGTTTCAAGTGGCCTTGTAAAGT
Organism: Megascapheus bottae; assembly: GCF_031878675.1. Lineage (NCBI taxonomy): Eukaryota > Metazoa > Chordata > Mammalia > Rodentia > Geomyidae > Megascapheus > Megascapheus bottae. The sequence goes on from NC_143526.1 coordinate 6,043,263, forward strand.
GCTTTGTTGATTATATGGCCTTTTGTTTTTAATTAGGTGTCTTCGCATTGCTGCAAGCTTATGCTTTCTTACAGTATCTAAGAGACCGATTAACAAAACAAGAATTCCAGACCCTTTTCTTTTTGGGTGTATCGCTAGCTGCAGGTGCTGTGTTCCTTAGTGTCATCTATTTGACTTATACAGGTAGGTGCTATCACCTGTGTGATGTAAGTCTTGTTCCTATTTTTCAAACAGGCATTTTTTTTCCTCTTAATTTTGCTGCTTTAGGCTCTCCAGTCATCAAATCAGTGTGCTTTCAGTGTGCCTCTGGATTACTGTATTAATCCTGTCTTCACCAGTCCTGAAAATGAAGTCTAATTCTTAAGAACTATTTTATCTATTTGATTATTAAAGTTTACAAAATTATGAGGGTTGAAAGGAATAGAAACAGATGTGTTTTAAAACAGCTTTGTAATTTATCTGATGGAATAAGGTGTACTGGGTTAGATCATTTAACCATTTTACCCTCTTTTAAAAGATTATTCAATGTTGTTTAGTGTCCTAACCCTTTAGTAATTAATTAGAAGACCGTTATTTGACTATTACCTTATTTTATCTGGTTACCAGCCATATAAAATCTTTTACCTACCTGAGAAAGCTGAGCCTAGTCTCATACATTTAATTATAGTTCCTTGGGTTGAAGTGAAAAGCGGGAAGTCAAAATTTGAATCCACACAAGCCAGAGGTTTTTATTAATCAATTAAAACTGGGCATGGTGTTACATACTTGTCATTCTAGCTATAGCTACATGGGAAGGGTACATAAGATTGCAGCCCAGGCATGAATACAAGACTTAACCTAAAAACAAAAAAGCACAAGCACAGGGGACTAGAGGCATGGCCTAGCTTGTAGCAAGTGTGTCAAATCATGTTACTACTAAATAGAAAAAATAAAAATTTTCTTTTGAAAATAATATCAATTCAAACTTAATAGTAAACAAAACTTAGTTCATGGGATAAGGATGTGGTTTCAGTGGTAATCCTCTGCCTGTTAAGTGCCAGGTTCAAGCCCTAATACCTCAAAATAAAACAAACTACCTTAACGTTTTACAAAGTAATTTTTTCAAAGATGAGGCTGGGAGTTTGGCCTACAGGTAGAGTGCTTGCTTAGCATTCATAAAGACTGGGGTTCGATTCCTCGGTACCACATGCATAGGGAAAAAAAAGCCGGAAGTATTGCTCAAGTGGTAGAGCTCTACCCTTGAGAAAGTCAAAGGATAGTGCTCAGGCCCTGAGCTCAAGCCCAGGACTGGCAAAAAAAAAAAAGATAATTTCTTCTATGTTTTTTCTCCCAAGGTTACATTGCACCATGGAGTGGTAGATTTTACTCATTATGGGACACTGGGTAAGTTCAGATGGATTATTTAGTCTGTCAAATTGCCCTTTCCTCTGTTCTTCTGTTAATAGCATTTCAGTCAGTACTTAACCAACATTAACTAACTAGAATATGCTAATTCAGTAAATATTTTCTTACCTAGTTTAATGTACTTAGTATAATATATATATATGTATATCACATTTTTCTGTTCTTCATGACAAGCTTTAGGAATAATAAAATGCTTATTGAAGATTATTTTCCTCTCCTTTCCTTCTGTTTTGTCTTTGTTACTTTCTAGGTGACCCAATAAAAAACATGCCACAGTTTATTACACGTGCCTTAAGAGTTCAGCCTTAAACTAGAGGGTTTGAGGGACACAGATGATTATAACCATTAGGATTAACCTAATAGGTAATTTAGCTTAACTATTGCTAGTTATATTTGTCTTGCTTTTATAGGTTTTTTAAGCTTTAATTTACTACTTTGAAATCTTGTCAAGGAAGGCATTGGGGAAGTGAAATATTTTACTGGGTACATTATTTCTGCCAATAAAGTCCAAAAAATGGTTTTAAAAAAACTTGATGGAAATGTAGGAGGTGAAAATGAACTGTGAATTTCTTTATCAGCATAGATGCTTAAAATTCAGAACCAAAAAAATCTTGGGACTAGCCCTGGGTTTAGTTTTGTCCATAACAGCTAGTGATTTTCAAATATATAGTTAGACAAAAACAGATAACGAGATGTTTACAATAAAAGAAAATGTTTTCCTCTAAAAAGAACTCCTATCTTGTCATTTAAATAATATTGACTTTTTTATATCAGGTATGCAAAAATACACATTCCAATTATTGCATCAGTGTCTGAGCATCAACCTACAACTTGGGTATCTTTCTTCTTTGACCTACATATTCTTGTATGTACCTTCCCAGCGGGCTTATGGTTCTGCATCAAAAATATCAATGATGAAAGAGTATTTGGTAAGAGATTTTCAATGACCACTTTTCCATTTTGAGACTATTACTTTAGTACTTTTTCTTTGTTTGACTATATATATTCAAGGTAAATTTTCTTAACTATTTTAAATAGTTGCAATTAAGACAAAATAATTGAATTTTGACTATTAGCTATCATAGAACTAACATAAAATTTATATTGACTGTGATTTTAAGTTTATTTTGTAAGTTTTTATTCACAAACTACATTTTAAAATAATTTTTTCCTTTCATTGAATAACTTCTTGATAGTATAAACTAACAGTACTTAAAGTACAAATATGTAAAAGCCAAATGTTGATGATGTAATACTTAAAGGGGCTTCTACAAGAGTTAATCATAAAAAGTGCCATGAGGCTCAATGTAGTGATTTGTACCTGTAATCCTAGCCACTCATAAAACAGTGATCAGAAAAATCTTGGTTAAAGACTAGCCCGGATAAAACATTGACCCCATCTTAACAAACTGGGGGTGGTGCTCATTTTTATGCAGCAGGCAGAGGCAGGGTATTCAAAACGTCTGAGGCCAGCCCCAGGAAAAACCATGAAGATGACTGAAATGGAAGAATGTTAAAGATACAGCTCTAGGATTAGAGTTCTGTGAGTCTAAATTCCAATATTAACACTTTCTTCAAAAAACAAACAACAAAGAAGGTATGCTCCTGTGGCTGGCATGTAATAAAAACCTAACACAAGTGCTTGGTAACATGCACAGTGTCACATAAGCCAGTAACACCAGGAATTGAGTTTGCAGCACCTCAAGATACCATTTTAAAGCACTCGAATGAGAGTGCTTAATCAAAGTATAGCTACTAACTTAGGAACATTCCTAAGGTCATCAACAACACAGAAGGAAACTTATCTTTCAGTGAAGTACAGCACAGCATACAGATAAGATAGGTACCAAACTTATTATCAGGAGGCTGAGATTTTAGGTTTATGCTCTAAAGCTATCCTGGGCACACAAATTTTCAAGAGTCAGTTAACCAGCAAAAAGTGTGATGATGTGGCTCAAGTAGAAGAGCATTAGTTGTGAGCTTTGAAAATGAAAACAAGTATAAATGAATAAAAGGTACTACTTTGATGTGATTAATTTCTGTGAATTTTAAGAATGAAGCGAAGGAAATGGGTGTTTTAGAAATTCAAATAGTGTACCTTTTTTTATGTGAAGGGAGCAGCTACTGACTAGAGTAAGCATGTAATGGTATTAAAATGTTCTAATAATATAGGGCATGCATATAAACACATTCAGTGAGGCATAATTATTTTGACCAAGAAAAAATTTTAAATAGCTTAAATGTTAAAAGGAAGGAGCTCAGTGATTTTTGTGAAGTTTCCAACCAGAAATATTACGACCTTTTATTATTAGCACATTGCCTTGAAGATGGTGACTATTGGGAATATGTTTCTGGGTTTTTTTTTTATGTTCTTTAAAAAGTGACATTACAAGTTATTCTTTTGGCTAATGATATCTTAATGCTCTTTTCATCCATTTTTGCTTTTATGCAGGTTTTGTGCCACTGGCCTTTCATTTCAGAGTTAGTTTGCATAAATTTAATTTGTTTAATGATACAACACACAAATACATCTTCATGTCTCAGTTCTGAATTTTATAATTTATGCTAATGACAGTTATTTCTTCATAACTGTAATTAAATTTGAATACATTTCTCTAAATTGGTGTTGATCTAGTCAACACGAGTTTTAAATTCTAAATGTTTTAGTCTTTTGGTCATTATTAACTATTTGGAAACAGTTCCTTTGGGAGACATTTGTCTACTTTTAGATTTTTTTTGGTATACTTCAGTATTAAACATCTAGCTTAGTTTTCTGTGAACATTTTTCCCTCAAAGTGTTGTAAGAGAAATATGTCTTTGCAGTTGCTCTGTATGCGATCAGTGCTGTCTATTTTGCTGGAGTGATGGTCCGGCTGATGTTGACTTTGACTCCAGTCGTGTGTATGCTGTCTGCAATTGCATTTTCAAATGTTTTTGAGCACTATTTGGGAGATGACATGAAAAGGGAAAATCCACCTGTGGAGGACAGCAGTGATGATGATGACAAAAGAAACCCAGGAAATTTGTATGATAAGGTGGGAAACTAAAGTAAGGCCTTTAAATTTTTATGTGCTGTCTTCATTGTTCTACCACAGTAAGAATTGTATATTAAGATATGTGAATAAGTAAGGATTTGCATACGCTGTGATTGCCTCAAATTTTGAATTTTTTTTCTTTTTGAGGGGGGCCCAGCTGCTAATCTAAATACTTTGTTTGTCAGTATCCTGCCTTCTTTTTTTTTCTTTTTGTGTGAATGTATTTGTGTGTGTGCCAATCCTGGGGCTTGAACTTAGAGTTGGCACTGTTCCTGTTTATGCTCAAGGTTACCACTCTTACCACATGAGCTACAATACTACTTCCAGCTTTTCTCGTATCCTTTCCTTTTTGGGCTGGCTTCAAATATGATCCTCAAACCTCAGCCTTCTGATTAGCTAGGATTACAGGTATGAGCCACTGGCACCCAGCTAATACTCTCCAATTTTTAAAATCACGGCTTTGGTCTTAGACCAAAGCTAAATTGTGTAAGACTAGAAATCAGATGGATAAGCTGGGAATGTGTGGCTCATACTTATAATCCTAGCTACTTAGGAGACTGAGATCTGAGTAGTGCAGTTGAAGCTAGCTCAGGCAAATATGAGAGATTCCTAACTCCCATTAATCAGACATAGCTCAAGTGGACATAACTCAAATGGAGACTCTTATCTCCAATTCACCACCAGCTAGAAAAGGAAAAAGCCAAGCAAGAATGTGAGACTCTGAGGTAAACACCAGTACCAGCACACAGAGGAGAAGAGAGGGAAGGGGGGAGGCATGTAGACAGTTGCTTATCCTTAAGGTCATTAGGTGCTGCAAGCTTCAGAAACACTCTACCAGTAAGCCACACCTCCACACCTTTTTAAGTATATTAAAATTCTTTAAAACTATTCTCTCTCTCCCTCCCTCCTTCCCTTCCTCCCTCTCTCTCCTCCTCTCCCTCTCTCCCTGTTCCTCCCTCCCTCGCTACCTCCTACTTTGTTAGTAAGAGGTATCTGTCAGTCCAGTGTTTCGTTTTAAAATTTTCTCAATAAAGCAAGGTTATATTTGGTGCAAATTGTTTTAATATTGATCAGGTTTTTAAGTACTTTTAAACAGTGAAACTTCCTAGTAGAGTAAGATTAGCTGAAATTCTTTCTTTAATATAATAATAGTATAACTCATAAAGATGTATGTTAATGTATTATATTTTGTGGATTCCTAATTAGCCTTATAATTTAGAACTTGTTTTCCCCTTTTTGTGCAGTTATTTCTTTGCATTTATGTTTGTGTTTAAGGTTATCTTAATTTTAACAAGTCTTTATATTTTAAGATTTGGAAATTGGAAGGCTGGTTTTGTAAAGGCATTTTGTTCTGCATTCTAAAGCCCTACATAGTCTGAGTTATAGCTGGATGTTGACATTTCAGTGTCTGTAAGAATTTACAATGATGTAGGTTGTGTATGTGTATGGTTTAAAGCCAGCCCAGGCAAGAAAGTCTTTGAGACTCTGTCTCCAGTTCACCATCAAAAAGCTGCAGTAGAACTGTGGCTCAAATAATAAGACTTCTTGCCTTGACCACAAAAGCTCAGGGACAGTGCCCAGGCCCTGAGTTCAAGGCCCAAGGCCAGCACCAAAAGTAAAAATAGCACAACATAAGGGTTTGAAAGTGACTTCTTAGTTTGGAGATATTTTACTCTGAAACTTAACTTCTGGAGCTACTTCGTTGAGTTTTTGAAAGCTCCCTGTCACCTACATGAGAATATAGCTAGATTTTATTTTATTTTTTTTTTGCCAGTCTTGGGCCTTGAACTCAGGGCCGGATCACTGCCTTTGGGCTTTGTCAAGGCAAGAGCTCTACCACTTGAGCCATACTTCCAGCTTTTTTTTTCCCTGTGTATATGGTGCCGAGGAATCCAACCCTGGTCGTCGTACATGCTAGGCAAGCACTTTACCACTAGGCAAAACTCCCAGCCCCTAGATATATTTTTGAAGTCATCTAACTGCTTAAAACATTTTTCTTATTGTCTTAGTGAAACAAATCAAGTATCTTAACTTTTTTTGTTTTATATCTGCAGGCAGGTAAAGTGAGAAAACATGTAACTGAACAGGAAAAAACAGAGGAGGGTTTAGGACCTAACATAAAAAGCATTGTTACCATGTTGATGCTGATGCTGTTAATGATGTTTGCTGTTCACTGTACCTGGGTCACAAGCAATGCCTACTCTAGTCCAAGTGTTGTCCTGGCCTCTTATAATCATGATGGGTAAGAACATAGCTTAGTTACCAAAATCAAATGTTTGTGAAACTGGATTCAATTATGTTTCATGTTTTCAAGTATTTCTATATACATAATCATATATACCAATGTTTTTCCCACTCTTGTACTGTACTGTGAAATTAGTTAGAAATGCAAAGTTATGACCTTAACCTAAGCATATACTGGAATTAAAATTCCAGTTATGAAGTAGCTTAACTTGAGTGACTGAGCAGCTAAATTTTCACACCTGATTTATACACTGCCTTGCCTTTTACCCTTCTGCTTTACAAGGACTGAGGAAATGTCAGGCCTCATGCTAGTAAATCTACTTTAACAAGATGGATAGTTGTGCATATTTGGAAAGTAACAATCTAGCTTTTCTTTTTTTCTTATTTTTAATGGCTTTTAACTACCATATTTAAAATATAAAATTAATTTCTAAGTACAAAATTTTTAAGTTAACTTCTTCACATTTTAAGATCTCATTTGAAAGATTATTGTGATTCTTTGTAGCACCAGGAATATCCTAGATGATTTTAGAGAAGCTTACTTCTGGCTGAGGCAAAATACAGATGAACATGCCCGAGTGATGTCTTGGTGGGATTATGGATATCAGATAGCTGGAATGGCCAATAGAACTACTTTGGTTGATAATAACACCTGGAATAACAGCCACATAGCATTGGTAGGTATTTTAATTTTTTTAAGAAATCAAAAATAGATCATTACTACTTAACTACTATTACTACATTAACTACTTTACAACCATACTTCAAATTTTGATGAAAATATGGGTGACATTACTCTGCTCAATTCTCAAAATACTGCTTTACAGATTTAATCAATAAAGTGATTTCATAATATGCTTATTTTATTTAAGAATGACACTTATGTATATTTTTTGAAATACTGATCTGATAGATTCTAGCTTACCTGAAAATTAAGTAAAATAATGAAATTTTTGGAAAGTGTTTGTTTTCCATGTTATAAACCTAAGAAAAATTATTTACAGATATGTAAAGCAAGCACATTATATTTTATGGTGTGCTGTTTGCAATCAAATGGCTAATCCATGTAATCACCTCTGTATGTTAAAGATTTTCAATAGGGAAAATGACTTATCTAAATGAGTTCTATTTGTATTAGTGTTATATAACTTATCAGGTATCTGCTGGAGTATGAGAAAAAATATATATATGCTGGCCAATCCTGGCCTGAGGTTGTGAGAAGTTTTCTATTAATGATTGCCAATTCTTAATTTTTTAAATGTTATTCTCATAGAACCTAATTGACAAAATTCAATAGACAATAAAAACGTACACATTTTTATTTCATTCTATAGGTGGGAAAAGCTATGTCTTCTAATGAAACAGCAGCCTATAAAATCATGAGGACTCTAGATGTAGATTATGTTTTGGTTATTTTTGGAGGGGTTATTGGCTATTCTGGTGATGATATCAACAAATTTCTCTGGATGGTTAGGATAGCTGAAGGGGAGCATCCAAAAGACATTCGGGTAAGAAACTAGATATTTGGGTAAGAATCATAGGTATGTGAAAGACAACTTACATGTCTCTATAATTATTCTATTTTGCTAATTGTTTTCATGTTAGTGCTATTAGCCCCTGACTACTATGAAAGATATTAGAAGTATTTCTTATGTTTAAATTTTTTGAAAATCATACTTCAATCTGCCATATTTAGGTCAACAATAAGCTACATATATGACAGTATACCATATGGCCTAGGAATATACTAGAATATATCATCTAGCTTCGTGTGTAAGTACACTCTTGTCATATTCTGTGATGAAGAAATTGCCTAACAATGAATATCCCTGAATCTACCCTCATGACTGCATTTCTTTTTAACTCTGTGAAGCAATGTCTTACCAAAACTTTTACTTCTTTATAGCCTTTCACTTTAGCCCTGTGCCTATTTCTGTTGCTTTAATACTGGCCCTTGTGTTTGTAAACCTGAGAAGTCTGGTAACCTTGAAATTGTTCTCTTCAACAATATGGGAATCTATCAGCCTTGAAACCAGACAGATGAGAGCCAAATAAAATTCTTTCAGCTTGGTGTTATGAGCAAGTTATTTTGGGCCAGCCAACATAAATACTAGGTCTTGTTTTAGGGTCTGAAATTGTAAAGATCACTACAAAGCAAGACTTAGGTCATCACTATTAAAAAAAAACTCATCTGTAATACTGTTATGAAAGTTTGTAGTAATGTCAAGGAAGCTTTATCCTAGCAGCTATTACAAAATACTCTCTTAGTTAAGCATTGGATTAAAGTCCAGACTCCTTAGACTAGAGTTCTCTTGGTTCTCTATCAAGTTTCTCTCAATTTACTACTCTATTCTGTACCCTGAAACTTGCTTTTGATTTCTTTCTTTGACTCCCCTGACAGATGCTTATAATGGACCCTTTTTGGAATACTTTCACCTACTACATGTACACACACCACTTGTCAGAAGTCTTTTTCTGGTGCACCTGCTTTCTTTGTCAGCAAATAACACATGTGAATTGGATAGCTAGATTTTATCCTATTTTTCCCAATCACTTGAGCTCTTAGAGAATGAGCATCAGAATTGTGTTCTGTTCAAGAAAGGCGCAGACAATGAAAAAAAGGTTTATTACTGACAGAACAGAAGAATCTTTGGAGAAATGCATTGTATGTCTTGATCAACTGTAAATTTGTTATTCTTAGGAAATATTTCCCTAGTATGTGCTTTTAGGTGATATAATGATCAGTGATTACAAATACTTTTAAAATATTTATATATATAAAAACCCTTAGTTTTGGACTGGGAGTTTGGCCTAGTGATAGAGTGCTTGCCTAACATGCATGAAGACCTGGGTTCGATTCCTTGGTATCACATACATAGAAAAAAAGCCGGAAGTGGTGCTGAGGCTCAAGTGGTAGAGTGCTAGCCTTGAGAAAGTCCAAGGACAGTGCTCAGGCCCTGAGCTCAAGCCCAGGACTGGCAAAAAAAACCCAAAAAACCCCTTAGTTTGTATTTTTAAAGCTCATCATTTTAAAACTTTGTCAATAGGTAATACAAACACATGATTAAAATTAAAGTACAAAAGATTAAAAGGTAGCAAATGCCTATAATCCTAGAATTTATTAGGCAAATGAGAGAGAATAACAAATTTAAAGGTTAGTTTTGGGGTACATAGTACAGAAAAAAGGATTTATTGTAAATTTTTCAGAGAAAATATCACTAGTTATTAACAGATATTATATACTTGCAAATTGATGAGAATTTTTAGGTGATCTCACTAAAAGAAAGCAAATATGGAAATAACACATTGTCAGCTCAGTTTAACCATTCCACAGTGTTTATGTGTAAAATTTTATTTTGACAGTTAAAAGACCAGTGTCCCCAGCAATCACATTATATGTTTATTTGTGATTCTTATTGAAGCAGGTAACTAAAACTGAAATGTGTGCTATGTTCATATTATATCTTTAGAATTTTCTGTATTAGGCTATGGAGAACTTGCTCACATTTGCACTATGTATTCACCTAATTTATTTAACTTTCTACATTTTCTGCATTCATTTTTTTCACCATCTGCAAGTATCTATAGAATGAATTTATAGAAAAGGAATTTCTGGGTCAAAATTACTTTTTATATTGAGAAATTAAATTTTCTGACTAGAGTAGCAAATTGTTCTCTGTAGTGACTAACCTATAAATTGACCTAATGAATATTACTCTTAGTATAAAACAGGCGCTCAATGCTATTACTAGGCATTAAAAAATATTTTTTTTTTTAACATTCCCTTCTCTAGCTAAAGGAGGATTGTTAAGAGTTCATATAGGAAAAGTTAAGAAAAGTATGAAAGGACTAATGAGAATGATAAAGGGCTATCCCTGTTTTAGAATTAAATAGTATTAGCTCCATTCTTTTAAAACTTACGAAGATTTTATTATGCTGACTAAAATAATGAGATTAATTTGGGGTGTGAGATAAAATGAAAATGGTTTATGAAGTTATTCAAAAGAAACCAAAGAGCCGTGTAGCTTCATATGTGCTAAATTCAATTGACAGATTTCTGGTTTCATTCTCCTAGGAAGGTGATTATTTCACCCAACAGGGAGAATTCCGTGTCGACAAAGCAGGATCCCCAACTTTGTTGAATTGCCTTATGTATAAAATGTCATACTACAGATTTGGAGAAATGCAGGTTGGTTAAATTAGTTTTCTGTTAGCCTGTACTTAAAAAAAAAGTTGTCTGTAGAAAACAGGATGTCTTCATTTCATCTGCCATACAGAGAAATGTACTTTCTAAAGATTCTTTCATTTAATTAAATTTAGATTTCACAAATTTCTACATTAGAAAAAAATACAGATCAAAGACTTCTTTCCAAAGTATTTAACACTAACTCAAATCTAACCTTTGTTTTACTTCCTGCCTTTTTGATTGCAAGCTTTTGAAAAGCTTTATTTCCAGGAGAGAAATCTCCCAGCTTGAAAACAGTGGGATTCTTTTCCTGCTTGGTTGGTGGAGAAAAGCCAAAGCCTGATTGATAGTATAATTCCTTTAGACATTCCTTCTATCCTCCTTCATTACTACAGATAGTTAGAATGATCTAGGACAATTTCAGTAAATGAGAATGATAAAGAAAAAGTATAAGGCTCTGTAAAAGAAATGGATGTGCATAGACATTGTAGCAGAACAAAGGAACAACTGGCATAGTCAAGATTTGTCAGGTCACATGGCCAAGTTTTATCCTCTGAACTCGGCTTGTTTGTAAATAATGAGGTTGGATTGATGCTGGATTTTAAAGTAGACTATATGGAACCCAAAGATATGCCTGTCACATAAATAGAATAAAATTCTTCTTTGAAAGACTGCTCTGGACCGGAGCACTTATCATCCAAAGAGGGCACTAGAGGAATCGGATAAGATTTTTTTTTTTTCCTGATCCTCTCTTGGGTTTTGAACTCAGAACCTGGGCCAAGGGGTTAAGAATTAAGGAGAAAATTGTATTTCCCCAGTTATTTCCAAGTATTTTTATAGCTTCAATGACTATAATACCAAGTTACTGTTTTGTGCTAAGTAAAGGTCCTAGTGAAAATTTAACCATATTGCTTTCTAGTCAGATTTATACTTGTAAAGGAGAAAAATAATTGTCTAATTTTTTAAATTTTTTATTGTAATGTATAAAGGGGTTACAGTTATATTTGTCAGATAGTAGGTACATTACTTCTCATACATTGTACTTGTCTAATTTTCTACTATTGCCAGGATTGTCCAACTTGGAGGGATTTGTTTATGCCTCAATTTGTGAGACACATTTTATCCTCTTACAGAATACAGTTATGACTAACATGAACCAAAGACTTCATTTTTAGAATTGTCTGCTTTACTTATGAATGTTACATGGCTACCGTATAAAATGCATTCTTTTTACTGTTGTATAGATAAGCAAAAGCATATTATTCACTCTGAAACAGTCCTTTTAATTTTTAGAGTAGAATTTACCTGAACTTTTGTGTCTATGTAATTGAGGCTAGAATTTCTTTTCTTTTTCTTTTCTTTTCTTTTTTTTTTTTTGCCAGTCCTGGGGTTGAGCTCAAGGCCTGACCACTGTCCTTGGGTTTTCTCAAGGCTAGAGCTCTACCACATGAGCCTCAGTACCATTTCCAGCTTTTTTCTATGTATGTCTTCATGCATGCTAGGCAAGCACTCTACCACTTGGCCAAACTCTCTGCCCTAGAAATTTCTTTTCTGTTTTTTGTTTTGACAGGACTGAGGTTTAAATTCAGAACCTTGTTTTTACTAGGCAGGTGCTCCACTTTGAGCCACACCCATGTCTGTATTGTCTTTTAGTTCTTTTTTTTTTTCTTCATTAAATTTGGTAATGTAGAGGGTTACAGTTACATTCACCAGATAGTAGATGGATTACTTCTCACACATTGATACCCCTTCTCATGTTTTTTTTTCAATATATTTTATTGTAATTAATAGAAGGGTTACATTATATTCACCAGATAGAAGATGCATTACTTCACGTACATTGCTACCCCTTCTCATGATTTTGTCCCCATTTCCCTCCCCCTCCCTCCCCTCATCTTGTTTTTCCCCCTTCCCTATCTTTTTTCAATAAAACAAACATATGTACAGTATGTCAGATAACAAGGTAAGATACTATAACAATATGAGATAACCAAGGGACACAAAAGAGATGAGAAATAACAGTACATTAAGAACAACAATCACATTATATGGCTCTTGTTTCTATATATGTCTTGGAGGTCCTTTTATTGAGCCTCATCCTATATGCCCTTATATATCTAGGTTTTGCCCTATTGTAAACCTCTGCTAGGAGAGTCCCCAAGGTTGGCTTACTTTACTTAATTTATTTTTTCCAAGTCTTTCCATTTCCTTACAAATCGGGCGATGGCATTCTTTCTGACAGCAGCATAGAATTCCATTGTGTAGGATCTTGTCTGGCTTTTTTGCCCTGTAATCTCCACCTGTCAGTCTCCACCTCTCAGTTAACTGTTGCGACAGGTGTGAACCACCATTCCCAGACTAGAGACAATATTTCTCTGAATAGATTGGATTTAGGCTGATTCCAAAGGTCTCAAAGGAGCCAGCAGTACCAAACAGTTCAGCAAAGAATACACAATTGGGAGTGCCTGAGAGAAAGCAAGCATCTTCTGTTTTCTCTTAAGTATCTTGTGTTCTCTGTCCTGCGTGTATATGTACACACACACGCTGTCACTTACATGCCAATACTGGAGCATGAGCTCAAGATCAAGGCATTATCCCTGCGCATTTTCACTCAGGATTGGCACTCTGTCCCTTAAATCACATCTCCACTATCAGCTTTTTTCCCTGTATCTATTTTTTCAAAAAGGACTTTTGATGGATTTCTTTGTAATTTGGTTTTGTATGGGGGTTTTTTTGTTGTTGATTTGGGTTGATTAATTGGATTTTTCCCTTTATTAATTTTTCTAATGCCTATAGATTGCTGATCTATTAAGGAGTTTATAAAATTCTTATGTTGTGTTTAATTTCTCTTCCTCGTGGCAACTCTTTATATTACTCGTTGTTTTCTTAAAAAGTGTGAAATTATTAAGTAATGATAACATTTACTATCTTTTAATACTGAATCTTTTCCAATGCAATTAACATCTAGTACTAATTACTCTTGCAGCTTGATTTTCGTACACCCCCAGGTTTTGACCGAACACGTAATGCTGAGATTGGAAATAAGGACATTAAATTCAAGCATTTGGAGGAAGCCTTTACATCAGAACACTGGCTTGTTAGAATATATAAAGTGAAAGCACCTGATAACAGGGAGACACTAAATCACAAACTTCGTGTCACCAACATTTCTCCCAAACAGAAATATTTGTCAAAGAAGGTGGGTGCCAAGTATAGTCATTGTTATAGAAGAATAACTCGGTGCTTGTTGGTTTATATGAAAAAGAATTGCTAAAAATTGCCAGAAAATTTCCACTTCCCAGATTTACAACTCTAGTTCATATATACATCCTAGGCATATGTATTTTATTCTTTTCTGAGTACTTAAGTTCTCTTTTAAAGCAGCCTTTTCTACATAGCATGATTGTTGGCAATGAGCAAGTTGGGATGCTTCTGTAGACATGTAGCTTTAATTTGTGTTAGAATATTTGTAATGTGAAACATCTGTGGCGATTGCTTTTCAAAATGTAGGGAAAAAAAATCCTAGATGCTTAATAGAATTGTGATTAATTCCTCATCTTTTGGTCAGAACAACTTTCTGTCCCATCGTCATGTTCTAGTCTTAGTAAAATTTTTTACTGTATTTCTCACAGACTAAAAATAGGCATTTGCCAGACTAAGAAAGGCAAACATTGAATGTTTCTCTTATACAGAATCTTGACTTTAAATTGAGCATTATGGTAGACAGTGGGAACCAGTAAGAGGGTGAAAATAAATTATGACACCCATTTAGTTAAATACTAAAGTGTTCGATCATGGAAAATGAGATATTGCATAGAGAGGTAAAACATTAATGTTATATCTTAAAGTACTGATTACTGGTCATTATTAATAGACTGCTTTCAGTCCTAGTATTCGAATGGATGCTTGGGTTTGCGTAGTTCAGTTCATAGATGAGTTATTTTAGATTATTGAAGCAGCTATCTTTTCCTTTGATTACTTAATCTATGCTAAATATGTTCAGAATGCACTATTGTACTATAAAAGTTCTGAGTATTATGGACACTTTATATTAATATCTTCTTGATAACAAATTACCATATCTGCCCTGACATAAAACATTAACTCTCATTGTAACAGTCATAGGATATTCCAGTTTTCAGGTAAGATGATAAAGAAATTGCTTAATGTGATTTCACCCAGGTATGAGGCAGGAAAAGCAGACATCACACCTGTACAGAAGTAAAAGCAAAGTCTAGAAGCAACTTATTACTAAGGCATCCAAGCATAAAGAAGACCTTTTTGTTACTTTTTTTTTAATTTAATTTTTTTTTGCATTTTTTTATTGTAATTAGTAAAAGGGTTACATGATATTTGCCACTTTTTTTAAAACTTGTTGATTTTTTAAAATTTTCTTTTTCTTCTTCTTCCTTCTTCTCCTTCTTCCTTCTTCTTCCTTCTTCTTCCTTCTTCCTCCTTCTTCCTCTTCTTCTTCCTCTTCTTCCTCTTCCTCCTCCTCCTCCTCCTCCTCCTCCTCCTCCTCCTCCTTCTTCTTCTTCTTCTTCATCTTCATGTTCTTCTTCTTGTTCTTCTTCTTTTTTGGGGGGGGGAGGGTGAGTTATGGGCCTTGAACCCTGCCTGAGCACTGTCTCTAAGCTCTTCAGCTCAAGGCTACCGCCTACCCTTAAGCCAAGCCCTGCTTCCCGTTTTCTAGAGGTTAATTGGAGATAATAGTCTCAGGTCCTTTTGTGCCTGGGCTGGCTTTGAACCTTGATCCTCAGATCTCAGCCTCCTGAGTAACTATGATTACAGGTGTGAGCCACTGCATCTGGCCTGGGATCTATTCTTGAGACTTTTTTTTTTTGGTCAGTCCTGGCTTGAACTCAGGGCCTGAGCACTGTCCTTGGGTTTTCTCAAGGCTAGAGCTCTACCACTTGAGCCACAGCACCACTTCCAGCTTTTTTTGTATATGTGGTATTGAGGAATCGAACCCAGGTCTTCATGCATGCTAGGGAAACACTCTACAACTAGGCAAAATTCCCAGCCTCCTTTTTCCCTACTTTTGTCTCCCTAACTTGGTTTGACTTAATGGGAGAAGGTTATATATAGAATAGTCATTCTCGCAGTTCTCCTGTCACTGCAGATGTGGCGTATATAGCGCATTAGAGATTGTAATCAGGAGCTGCAAAATATCTTTCTGGAATGGTCAGCCTCCATAGGAGAAATTATTCTAAGGCTCAGTTTTATACTTACACAGTTGTGATGCTGCAAAGTTAGGAAATTGCATAGAAAAGGATGTTTCTAGTTAGAAGTTTATACATCATGATAATTAAGGAAACAACCTTTTTGTTTTTTAAAATAACATCCATAAAGTTTTTTTACTTTTTGCCTTAATAAAAGCAAAAAGTAGGGCAAGGAGTGTGGCTTAGTAGTAGAGTGCTTATCCGAGCAAGCATGAAGCTTTGGGTTGGATTCCCTGGTACTACATACACAGAAAAAGCCAGAAGCGGTGCTGTGGCTCAAGTGGTGAAGTTATTAGCCTTTAGAAAGCCCAAGGATAGTGCCCAGGCCCTGAGTTCAAGCCCAGGACTGGCCAAAAAAAAAAAAAAAAAAAAAAAAAAGGCTAACGTTGGTGGCTCATACCTATAATTCTAGTTATTCATTAGGCTGAATAAATAAGGATCATAGTTCGAAGTCAGCCTAGGCAGAAAAGTTAGTGAAACTCTTGATTACAATAAACTACTCAGAAAAGGTCAGTTGTGGTACTGTGGGTCAAGTGGTAGATTGCTGGTTTTGAGCAAAAGAAAGAAGCCGAGTGATAGCACAATTAACTTTCATTTCTAACGTACAGTGACTCCCAAACCATCAATGGCATTACCATTTTCTGATTTCCTTAATCTTGTTTCTGTTCTATCATTCCTGGAAATTTGAGTAATTACAACCACTAGCATTTAGAAGTCAGGAGTAAAGTTGAGATTCATTCTTTAAGGAATGGTGGGAAATGCTGTGATAGTAGTCTCTCCTTTCATCTTAAACCTCAGAGCTCTTAGGTTTGTCTCAGATTTCTCAGTATATTCAGCCTGAAACAGGTAATTCAGAGTCTAGTCCCAGGCAGAGCTAAAACACTATAACACAGTAAACTAAAGATAAGAAACTGAACTAACACCATGTGTTGTGTTTTCTTTTTAGACCACCAAAAGGAAGCGTGGCTACATTAAAAATAAGCTAGTTTTTAGGAAAGGCAAGAAAATATCTAAGAAGACTGTTTAAACACACTGTTTTGGCTCCGGACTTGAAGCAGTGTCCTTGTGAGAACCGGTCTTTGCCTTTAGCTCACGTCGTGTTTCACAACAACTGAGGGTACAGAGCTATATATCATTGGTCCAGGTTAATGTGCAAAAATTTTCTGGCATTGCCTCACTTAAAAAAATAAAATTGGCTTATTGAGAACAACTGTTTTTTCAATTTGTAATGTGAAGCAGGACAGAGCACTGCTATAAATGTCCAACAGCAGATTTTTTTTTTTATTGGTACATATTATCCTTGAAATCTGAGAATTTGGACAAATTGCACCAAAGAACCTTCTAATTTGGTCCCTGGCACATGCATACTTGTTAATGTTTTTATTCTTTTACTGAAGACCTGCATTTTGTTTGAACTACCCAAATAGCAATATGTAAAATACAAAAGACAAAATGTAATGAGAGCTGCGTGAACCAATAAACTAGTACAGGTCTGAGAAAGAGGTATTAGAAAAGTTATACTATATTTATTTTCATGTTTCTCCAGTGCAAAGAATGTTTCATCAAATGTACATTGTCTGTTGTTTACTACTACTAAAGGAAGCTGCCTTTTGAAGATGGACCTCTTGAGTAGCTAATTGACTGAAATAGATTTTTTGTTGATACATGATTACTGCTGTTAGCAGTTGTTTTTCACCAGGTACTTAGAGATTTCATGCATTGTTCATTCAAGGGCTAAATTTCTATCCTTTGGAAATCATGGCAACCGCAGAGAATGTTGCTCACCAGGAAGGGGTTCAGTACTGTAGTACTGGGATTAGTACTGTCTACACAAAAGATTAAGGAAAACACTCAAAATGGATAGGTATCCAAAGTTCATTTTCTGTCTGTCTTCAAAGTGACAAAGGATTTGTAAACTTTGCCTACATTTTTCTCATTTTTATAACAGTTCCATTCGTCATAGTGATTTTCGTTCTGTGCTCCATATTCTTAAGACCTTAAAACATTTGATGAAACTCTTTAGTACTGTATACATTTTCTTACTTTTATTAAAAATGTGACAATTGTCAAAAATGCACTAAAATATAAATGGAGATTGAACATGTTCATTTTCCAGCTTATAGACAACTTTATACAGACTTGAAAATTTTTCTCCAGTTGTTTAGTAAAAGTGAAAGAGAAAGGGTTTTTTCCTGCCACAGGATGTAAACTTTTTTTATATATATATAACAAGCATAACACACCACTGCTTTGGGTGGAGAAGTACAGAACAGAATAGTACGTACCTTTTATGAAGAAAAGTGTAATTACATGTTCAGTGAGAATGTTACTGCTGATTTTCTTTTTCAAGGTGTAGAATATTCTTTGATTTATAGAATTCATTTTTGACCCAGATGATGGTTCTTTTACAGACCAATAAAATGGCTGAACATTTTCACAAATAAAGTGTAACTAAATCTGGATTTCTGATAATTTGTCATTTGGGGAATTTTATTTTACTTTGCTTTAATTCAATGCAGAGAAGTTATTAGCTTAGGGGAAATAAAATTAATTCAAATTTTGTGTTAAGTGTTGTCTTTTGGGAAGCAGAGACAGTAGGTCGGGGTTCAAGGCCAGCCTGGGCTCAAGGAAGACTTTGAAAAGCAAGCTCACTTGGTTTTCTGGGTTCTGTTACCTCAGCTCCTCAGGAGGTAGAGGTGGGGGGACTGGGTGACTGCCTGGACCGCTTGATACCTTGTCTGTAAAAGGGTTATAGCTTCGGGGTTGTCTTTTACATACAGTAACTGATGCAGTACCAATCACATATTCTTCCTTGGTCAGTTTTACAGAGTTTTAGTTCACCTTAAAGTAGTTATGTTCTTTAGCCTTTTTACCCTAGAATGGGAAATCTGATTTTGATATTTGACATGGTGTTGAAAAAAACAGGAGAAATGTAGCCAAAGAGGAATTTTCTCTGTTTAAGGATCTGTTATTTAAATCCTTAATTTTATAAAGTTCTGATAATTCATCAATAAACTCTTCAATTACAGGATTTTCTCATGGGGGAAAAACTCTACACTTTATTTTAGAGAATTGGATTTGGGATTAATGTAGCTTTTCAGTAAGTGCTCTTTTTTAACTTTAAGAACTTGGGGTTTTATTCTAGAAAAAAAATGAGAATATGGTTTGACCACATTAGAATGTAGGATAATTGGCTTAAAATAATCTTCCCTGTGTTTTCTTAATATTGTACAGCACAGTGGAATTTAAACAATGTAACCAAGTCATAAATGGCAAAATAGCTTTTACAGTTGTAGTGTTTTGTATTATTTGTAAATAAATCATTGAGAAAGCAGATCCAAAGACAGATTCAGTTTTCATTGCATTGTTAAACTTACCTGAGTTTACACTTAATGTTCTTAAATTCCTAAGCCATGACCAAGAGGCCAAAGGACTAGATATTATACAGACTTCCTCTTAGACTAATGCTGTTTCCATAGCCAAAATGCCTTAAGATACTAAAATTTGAATCTGCTTTTTTTCCCCCCTGTCAATTGCTTCAGGGCTGGGCGTGTAGTTTGGTCATAGAGCTGTTGCCTATGTATCCTATAGTACACAGAAAAAACGTTTTAAATGTGCATAGCAATATTTACCAATATAGCCATTTTGAAATGCAACTCAGACATGTTAAGTTCATCTACATTGTTGTGTAGCTCATTTCTAGAACTCATTTTGTTGGAACCACAGATACTTAATGGGATTTTGCCAAAACATCGTCTTCATTCAAACTTAATATTCAAACTGGGGAGGCAGAGAAGCAGGTAAACTTGGTGGAGCTCGACAGAAGTTTGCAATTGCAATGGCAAAATCTTGGGCAAACAGCAAACTAAGGAAATGTCAGTGGTATCTAGACTGGTATCTGGTGAAATATAGCACGAAGAATCAAAAATATACAGCCTATTTAATTACCACAAAGTACAAAGTAGACACTTTGTAGTCACAAAGTGTGCTAGATTAGGAGATTGCAGCAATGCTAGCATCACAGAAGCTTTCTTGTGATCCCATACAGTCACAGTCCGTCTTGTTATTTCTTTCCAGAAGGCAATCACTCCTAGCTTTTATGGAAATGACTTTGATTTATGATTTTACATGTAAGTATCTAAATATATTACTGCACTTATTCTTTGAAATATATAAGTAGGAATCAGGATATACATTTTTATTTACTGCTTTTTAATTAACTTTTCAATCTTAAAATTTGGATCTATGCCATAAATTCATTTACACTCATTTTTCTTTGATGTTTCATTATATCTTTACTCTTACATGTTTCCATTCTGTTCTGATCTATGTTTGCATTATCTAGTTTGGGAACATTGTAAGTAAGACTAAAAATATTTTTACATCTTCTTGGTATTTATATGCATGCTATCTTTGTAATTATCTAAAATTAGAATTGCCAGATAGATATATTGTACATTCTCTTTAGCCTTTTCATTTTCTGTTTATTTTTAAGACAAGGTCTCACAAGGTAGCTTAAACTGACCTTGAACTTGCAATTCTGATTCAGCTTCCTGAGTACAGGGATTTATAGCTGTGCACCTCCATTCTGTTTTTTGTCTTTCTGGGTAGTGAATAATTCATGATTTTGTTTAGTTTGCCCTTTACAGGTTATTAATGGAATAGGCAATTTGAAAACCCCCCTTTTCCAAGGTATTGATTATAGTGTATGGCTTTAAAAGAAAAGTTTTTATTGTTTTTAGCCAGGCGCCAGTGGCTCATACCTGTAATAGTAGGATTACAGGAGGCTGAGATCTGAGGATTGCGCTTCAGTGCCAGCTCCTGCACAAAAGTCTGTGAGACTCTTATCTCCAATTAACTAGAAAACTGGACTTGGCCCTGTGGCTTAAGGAGTAGGACAGTAGTAGCCTTGAACTGAAGAGCTCAGGGACAGCGCCCAGGCCCAGAGTTCAAAACAAACAAACAAAAAATTGCTTTTATAATTTGTGGGAGTTTGGCATTTGTGTTGTAAATTGCCTAGGAATTACCCTATTACAGTCTCTTAATATGCGGTATTCTATGCCTTGTTTAAAAAGAAATCTTAATTGAAATCCATGCAGCCAATCTGTTTTCCAAAAAATACGTTGTTTTACTCTTAACATTTCATTTTACACTCCACCTAGAATTTGTTGAGTGTAGTTTAAATTGCTTTTAGTTTTGGGTTTGTTGTGGTTGACATATGTTTGCTTATTCCAGCACCATTTATTGAAAAAGACCATTGTTTTTAAAGCTCTGGAGTACTATTTTAGCAACAAATCTGATTTTATAAACTTTGTTAGATGCCAGAGGTCTTAGAAGATTGGCATAGTATAACATTGTTGTAGAGTTCTCATCTTTTCTTGGCTATTTATAGTACCTTATTTTTTTTTAATATAAGTTCTATTTATAAAACCCTTTAAAATACTGAATTCTGAGAATTCGGTCTACGAGCATGGTATATCCTTACATTCATTTTTATTTTTATTTTTATTTTTTACAAATTTTAATTACTTTTTATTGAAAACTGCACTGAACGCTAAATGTCCACCTTTACAATAAACAAATACAGTAACGGTAACTCACACTAAAACAAAACATACTTCTGATAGCCATTATTTTTTCTGTTTGGGACAGTTTTAAAGTTTTTCTTTTGTCACAAAAACAGGAATGTACCTATACAAAGGCTCAAAATAGGCCATCTTTTTTAAACAAAAAGGCAATGATTCACAAAAGACTATGAATAGAACACTTACATTCATTTTTAAAAGTTATCTGTTTCATAATTTTTTAAGAGCCTACACATTTTCATAACTTCTGTTACCTAATACTAGTTTTGGATACTCTTTGAAAATTTTTATTGTTTTTTTAATATATTGAAATATATTTTGTGAAACTCAGTCTAACAGTTTATAAGATAATTTGTTGTGAATATATAGTCATGAGCTTTATTTTTCTCTTTAATTGGCTTATAAATTTTCTTGCTCTTTTGCACTAACACATAGATATGCAGTCTGTTGCTATATAGAAAAGGCACTCTGCACTATTCTTGTCTCACAAGGAAAGTTTTGCTTCGCTGTTCATTGTGTTTGCTGTACCTTTTCTGAAATAGCTTTGATCAATTTAAAGCATTGTGTTTCTGCTTTGTCATTTTTAATCATGAATAGGTTTTCTCAAGGTTTTTTCTTCCTTGATGTCTATTTTTCTCCTTAATTTATTAACATAAACTCTGTTTGCAGTGTTAAACTAAATGTGTATTCCTAGAATAACGATAGGTAGAAATTACTATTGAAACCATTTAGACTTTCAATTTACATGCATGTAGATCAGTGCTTTGAGTGTATTTTGGCAGTGTTATGTTTCAGGGACATAGGATATACCTTAAAATATATATTAAGGTAGAGAGATTGCCCTGGCAAATTTTAGTTCAAGCCTTGAGTTCAATTAGGGAAAACTAGAAGAAGACAGAAAGGGGAAAAGGAGGAGAAAGATGATTGTCATAAACTCTAACATTATTAATTAAAAAGTACCTAGTATGCCTTTTGAAAGCAGTGTGTGTTCTTCCGGCCACTGGGGATGTTTCAGTCTTTATAACCATTTTTTTTTTTAACTAAGGATTTGTTAAAAGTTGTATACTTTTATAGATTTCTAGGTTTCTCCATGAATTGTGAATTTTTTTCTTCCATGTTTTAATTCTGTATTATTGAATGTCCATTTGGAAATTCTTATTGGTATGTCAGTTTTATAGACTTATCAGGCATTGTTAAAATAAGTTTACACAGCTTTCATGTGGTGTTTGCCTTTTTCATCCATTCCATAACCTACTTTGAATTTTTGATCAGCCTTGTGACATGGTTTTCATCAGCCTTTTTTAAAGTTCAATAACTCTCCTCTGATACTAATTAAACATAGGCTTTGCTTTTTATATTGCCTTTCTTGGATCTGTATTACGTTGAATACTAGAATTGAAAACATTTCAGTGAGTCTTGTTCCTGTTGCAGTTTTCTTTCTGGTCTCAGTTGTGGTCTTACCTCATGGGGGAAGAGTTTTGTGCACTAAATTATGTTTTTTTACTTTAGATTCTCTTTTATATATGTCAGATATCTCTTTTGTATATGTCAGATGCCCAAGGAAACAAACAAACCAGAATTATCTTAATGTACTTTAAAGAGTAGATGTTGTAAACAGAGCTAGTGTTCCATTCTTTTTCCCAGGCTGAAATTATCCCAGGAGCTCATGCAAAAGCAGATCTTACTCCTATAAAGTTATTACTATTTAGCTGCTGTCTCCTTCCCAAAGGAAAATTACCTTAAGTGCTAGACATCAGAATTTCCATCCCTTTATTTTGGTTTGGTGATTGTTTTCATGCTGTCATGCATTATTAACACTAGAAACAATCTTTCATATACTAGGACATACATGGCAGTTAATCTCCAGTATGCTGCTATTTATTAGACATTGCCAATCCTAATTCTAAAGTTAGAAAATTGGGCGTTTTCCTGGTTTAGGGAATTGTATTTCTCAATCTTAGAACTACCTTTGCAGGTTATTTTGATTTAAATATCACGTGTTGGCCTTCCTGAAATAAGCTGTGGTAAACTTGAATCTAAAACTGAAAACACAAGGTCATATGCAGAAGTGTTCTCTTGTAATTTCATTGCATTGTGCTGTTAATCTAGGTGAATCATGTATTCCTCCTTTGACAAAGTAAGATTAATAGCGACCAGAGGATCAGGCCTATTTCCTGATTAAGGAGAAATTTAAAGTTATAACCATATATATATATTTATTTATATTTTTATGAATCATGGGGCTTGAGCTCGGTCTGGGTGCTTTTCAGCTCAAGGCTATGGCCCTACCTTTGAGCCAAGCCCCACTTCCTGTTTTTTGGAGGTTAGATGGAGATAAGAGTCTCAGGTCCTTTTGTGCCTGGGCTAGCTTTGGTACTCAGATCTCAGCCTCCTGAGTAACTAGGATTACAACTGTAAGCCACTGTGCCTGGCTACCCCTTTATAGGTTTTTTTTAAACTATATTAGCTAACATAAAGGTGGGTACTAATCAGGCTTTACTTCCCTTTCTTCATGGAAAATTAAAGCTATGGTTATCGAGAACCTGTCAGTGGGGAAAACTCTCCTCTCACACGTGTGTATTGTATTGAATTTTGTTAGAGTGTGCAGTGCTCTCCTTCCTCAGTCGATCCAATACCATTTGCTTAAAAACTATACCATCCCATAGTTCACTGTACATATGTAGAAAACTGATCAAAACTGGGTGGTTTATTTCTGTTTTCTCTTCTACTAATCTGTATGTGGCCTTAAATTAATATAGCGCACCATCCCGTGACTCTTGAACCTCAGTGTATCTAGGAAAAAGGAGAATATATTGTCATCTAACCTGTCACTGGCAACTAATATCCACAATATATAAGGAACTCTTAGGATGACACAAAAATGATTATTATAGCACTTCATAGAACAAAATGCCAAGCAAATTTATAAGCATGAACATACTACCCATTGAGTCAATTAAAATACTAGAGAGAGGGGAAGCTAATACATTTTTGATCCTGTAAACTGTTCAAAAATATCATCTGAATAGCAGGCATTTGTGCATCTGAAGGTGCAATCCTAGCACCTTATCCTAGCAATCCTACCACAGAGAAAGATGTTCCTTTAAAAGGAACATCAAGGCCAACTTAAGAACAGTGTGAGCTATTGAACCAGATAAAAGGGATTTAGTATTACTTAGTCTAAAAACAGACAAAACTAGAATGTGCTTCTGGTTGTATGCATAGGACCTAAGGAAGAAGGTGTCTGCAGGACTGGAATAGTGCTCCGCTGAGGGAAGGCAGGAAATGAGGGCTCTATTTGAGAATGGGAAGTTAGGGTAGTGTTGCACATTTTGCATTGGATCATTGGTTACATGTTTATGCTTTCAAATCATTTTACTTTTTTGGCACTGTTACTGGATTATACCGTGTACTAAGAAAAAAGAAGGAATGAGTAAGATGGAGACTGCCTAGGAACCTGGGATAAACTATTACAGAGAGATGTCTGGCATAGCGGTAAGTAGTGCTTAGGAAAACTTCAGGTATCATTCGAGAGACCCAGAGCCATGTCAGACAAATTGTGGGTAAAAGAGTATAATAGAGTTGCACAGTAAAGGTCTTGAGAATGATGTGGAGCTATACCATGGGGAAAAAAACATTCAAAAGCATCTTTGTGGGCCGGGAGTTTGGCCTAGTGGTTAAAGTGCTTGCCTAGCATGCATGAAGACCTGGGTTCGATTCCTCTGGTACCACATACATAGAAAAAAGCCAGAAGTGGTGCTGAGGCTCAAGTGGTAGAGCTCTAGCCTTGAGAAAGTCCAAGGACAGTGCTCAGACCCTGAGCTCAAGCCCAGGACTGGCAAAAAAAAAAAAAAAAAGCATCTTTGTGCAAAGGGAGATCCTAAACAGCTCAAAGTCCCAGGGGTGACAAACCAGGCAATGCCCTTCAGGGATTAGAGGACAGTCTCCTCATTAGTGAAGGGCTTCCCTGGCATGGAGCCACCATACAATGTGAGGAGAGTGGCTGTTTTTTCACAGACCTGCTTTTATTTTTGAGAGGTCAAATAGGGAATCTTTAGGAAGCTGGCAACTTCACAACTTTTCAAGATCCCCCCAAAATACAGCCCATTCAGATGAAGAAAATGTCCCTTGAAATGAGCTTCAGATGTATCAGGTCTAATTACTAGAACTTTATGCTCAGAAGAACTAAAGGAAAACAGGTTACCAAGGAGAAAAAGAAATTTAAAGTGAAATTTCAAAACTCGTGTTCAACAGCAGACACAAAATAGGAAGAAAGAATGGGTTGAGGCTGGGAGGGTGGCCTAATGGTAGAGTGCCTAGCATGCATGAAACCCCTGGGTTTTGTTTCTTGGTACCACATACACAGGAAAAGCCACAGTGGTGCTGTGGCTCAAATGATGGAGTGCTGGCCTTGAGAAAGTCCAAGCACAGTGCCTAGGCCCTGAGTTCAAGCCCCAGGACTAGCCAAAATAATAATTTGGACTCCTTAGTAGTCTTGCAGGTTTTAAAAGAGAAAGGCATGAAAGTATAAACCTCATAGTTACAGCCATAGAGAACAAGCTTTTGTATACAATTTAAACTGGCAAGTTTAAAATACAGCTACAGAAAAATAGGTTTGCCATATAGAAATGTTTGCACTGATCAACTATGTGGCAAATCTAACAGAAAAGACAGTAGGGGGGGGAAATAACACCTTATATAAGCGATAAGAAAAAGGGAAAATCAAGTCTTTATGAGTAATTTCTTTATAAATGGATAGGATTCCCTAAAACAAAAAAATTTAAGATACAAATACTTGCTGTCTGCAAGATAGATTACTTGTAAAAGAAATTGAAAAGAAGCATACATGTCCATTCTGATACCCCCATTGGGAATGCCTATAATCTTGTCCATATAGATCCACAGTTGCTTAACTTACAAGTTAGGTACAGCAAGACATTCTCAAAAACAGGAATTATAGCATAATGTACCAACATATGGAGACAGCCTATAAAAATTGAGACCTGTCTGCAGGGAAAGTAGGAGATGCCCAAATGAAGTAAGGTGTCTTATGTTGTAACATCAGGCTATTGAATAAAGGTTAAATAAAAGCACTGATGGTTTGCATCTCTGATGGTATAGCCTAATATTTCACCATACTACTCAGTATACAACTTGAAGCTGCAAACATTTCTAGGCTTTACCACTAAATTTCGTACTGATTGCTGTTGGTAACAAGCCATGTAAAACTGCCAATAAGTGTCAGGACACAAGCAAACTGTCAGAATTAAAGGGGAAAATTAGCACTGGATTGTTTTAAAAAACCTACTTTTAATAGCGACTCAATCAGACATGATCAGTAAGGAAACCACTCAGCAAGCAAACACAGATCTCGATCTCACATGTACGTGGAATTCTCTAGATAAGTAGGATATGCACAAATTAGGAAATTTGTAAAATCATATAAATGACATATTTTAAAAATGAGAGCAAGCAACTGCATTTTTAATTACCTCAAATCACAACCTAATTACAACTTTAAGGGATGGGGGGGGCGAAGTAAACGGCAAGAGGGAAATACAAAGCAGAAATTAAGAAATTGTAAAATCTGAAATAGAATATTGCCAGTTCTACAAAAGTAAACAGGATTATTATGAGTACTGTTTAGGATCAGTATGAACGAGAGAATCCCCGTACACCTCTGAAGCTGAACAGATTCCTAGAAATATAACCAAGAGTGAATCTCAGAAAAATAGGCAAAACAAAATACTGCAGTGAGAAAAGAGATGAGCATCTGGTGTCAATATTGGCTCACAAATTCTTAAAACACTAGGAAAGCAGATTCCACAGCCTATTACAAGAAATTTAGACCTTCAAGTGGGAATTCAACAACGTAATATTCAAATCATGACACAGAGAGGTAAACTCAAGCCACCTGATCAGCTGCATGAAAAGAATACCTTTCCAGGAAAGACTAAAATCCATGAGAAACCTTCAGCAACAAAGGCCAAAACTAAGTTTAGGAACAAGAAGACAAAAGTACTTGGTTCTGCTTCCCTCAACATTCAATGCAGGGCATTTAGTCCAGAACTAGAAATAAAAGGTGTCTAAGCTATAAGTAAAACTCCAGACAAATGACATGGCCTTATCTAGAAAACCCATAATCCCAACATTACAGGATATATAGTCAACCCATACAAAGCCCAACAATAATCCCACACTGAATTTTTTTTTTTTTTCCTGGTGGATCATGAGGTTTGAACTCAGCCTGGGCACGGTCCCTGAGTTCTTCAGCTCAAGGCTATCACCCTACCCCTGGGGCCTGGGTGTTGTCCCTGAGCTCTTCAGCTCAAGGTTACTACCCTTGAGTCCCACTTCTCATTTTTTAGAGGTTAATTGGAGATAAGAGTCTCAGGCCCTTTTGTGCCCAGGCTGGCTTTGAACCTTGATCCCCCGGTCTCAACCTCCTGAGTAGCTAGGATTGCAGGTATTTCAGTATTTCAAAGTGTCAAAAAGTAAAACACCTAAGAATAAACAAGGTAAAGATGGTCTATATTCAGAAAACTACAAAACATTGCCAAAAGACATTTAAGACAGAATAAGGAAAAACTTTTGTGTTCAATACAACACAATATACAATATAACCAATATACAGGTTAGAATCCCTGTCGATAAACCCATACACATAAAATTCCATCCTAGAATTTACACAAGACTAAATTAAGCAAACCAATCTAAGAAAAGGATCTCTCATGATGCTGATCTCATATTAGAATCTGCAGTTATCAAAACAGCAATGGTGGCATAAATACAGACCATGGAATAGAGAGCCCTGAAGTAAACAAGTAGATAGCCGCATGAGGTCCAGCAAGGTGATGCCAAGGTCACCAGTGGGGACAGTCTTAATAAATGCTACTGGGAAGACTGCATGTCTCCACACAAATGAAGGCACACAAAAAATAAAAATGGTGCAGAGGCATGACACTAGAATTGGTGATGTGATTTCTTAGATATGACATTTAAACCACAGGTTGTAAAAAATTACTTTCCTGTATGAAATAAAGTTATAATGCTATAGTGTAATGATAAAGTACTTGTGGAGAATGTAGGAGGCCCTTGGGCCAGCAACACCACCAAAAAGAACATCTGCCCTGAAAAAGAAAATACTCAACAAGCCATATGTTTCATAAAAGATTAAGATTTATAGCTGTGAGAGGCATGGCTCAGGAGGTAGAGTGCCAGCTAATGAGCAAAAGCCTTGATAACCAAGGCGTTGGGGTCTCAATTTCAGGAAGAAAAAAAAAATCCAGAAAAAAGACATTTTGCCAGGGAAGATAGACAAATATGCTTCACTGGTACACATGCAAATCCAGACTACAATGAAATTGCATTTTAAAATTTTGAAAGTATTGAGTGCGTGGAGAAACGGGACTCTGCCTTCCTGGTTGCAAAATTATGTAACCAGCTATTGTGCGAAACAATGGCAGTTCTTTAAAACTTCTAGAACTTTCACATGACTCAGCAATTCTCCTTCTGGGTATGTAACAGGGAAGAAGGGACGTGCAAATACTTGTATCCCCGTGGGTTAGTAAATGAGCCATTAAAAAAGGAAGGAGAATGATACAGGCACCCACATGGAAGAATCTAGTGTAGAAAGTCTAAGGTACCAGGAACAGTCAAAATCCTCAGCAGGGAGTGCAGAATTATTCTTTAATATGCACGGAGTTTTAGTTTGAGAAGATGCATATATTCTGGAGGTAGGTGGATGGTTGCATAAGAATGCAAATATGCATTAATGCTATTGAACTGCACATTTTAAGAAGTGAAACTGGTTATTTTGTTATATATATATATAAAACAATAAAAATTTAAACAAGGAGAACTTAAGAAAAATGATTAAAACAACTCATGACATGGGAAAAATACTGGCTTAAATGAGAAAACTATGACTATTTGTACAATGTGTCCAAACAGCTCAAACCCCGGATTCTACTTACAAACATACACAGTCTATCCAGTAAAACTCAGGCAGATGATAATTGGTCAGTGACTGCATGGGAGCATGGAGAAATTTACAAGTGTGTGTGGGTGGTGGTTTTAAGGCACTGTAAACTTAGATTCCATTATTTCAGCAGTGAATACAAGGCTGCGCAATTATCTTTTGAGCTCTATATGTTTTATACAAATCAAGTATTTTTAAAAATTTCAAGAAGGCAAAATATAGCCACCATACTTGAAAAGCAAAGCTTGTTTATTTCCCAGGTGGTTTATTTTTGTAGCAAGATGGGGAAAATCTAAAAGCACCATCGTGATTACTTTGTCTTCTGGAAGATTCCTCTGGCCCCTCAAAGTATCATTTGTCCAGAGAAAGGAAGTATTTTCAAACACTTTCTTCCCATCAGTTTCAAGACTGGTTCTAAAGGAGCTTATAGTGTAACTTCCTGCAATTCGGCCCCTCACAAAAAGTTCACTGAACTTCAAATGAACTTGTCAAAAATTATCCTTCATAAGTTTTTGTCCTGTAGGTTTTTTTAAACTGTGTTGAAAAGAGTTTGATGCAGATGGGACAGTTACATGATAGCAGCATCTAACCCAGAGACGAGCTCATCCCCCATCAACCCATCAGAACTTCTGAATCCCTAAAGAAAAACAAAACACATACACAGAAGAGTATAATATTTAATCGAAATATATTTGTCTAATATCTACAAAGAGTGAACAATTGGTCTTAAGAAAGCAGACAAAAGGCACAAAATTAGTATAACTACAGAGAAGCATTCATGCTACTGGATTTTTGTTAAGTATCATTGGAGTGGCACAGTAAAAAATAAGCATTGAGCAAAAGCCATTTTTTTCCTTTTTGTTGGGTCATGTCTGACCTCATTTGTGATGGCCGAGGACTGAAGCCAGGGGACAGACGCTAATGCAGGTTTTATGGGGGCTTTAACCCCAGTGGCTTTCTTGCAGAGTTTGAATCAAATCAGAGAGATACATTTAAAAAACAAAAAATGCAATCCACAGGAAATCATTTTCTTTCCCCAAACAAGACACAAGAATGAAGTGGCGGTGTGTGCATGTTTGTGTGTGCATGCGTGAATTTAACTTCTAAAGCCCTTTTTGGTTTTTCATCGTAAAAGTAGTGAAGTCTCCATAGGCTCTGTTTTCTGCAGTCAAAGAAGCAGCTTGTAAAGAATGTAAGATTCACGCTGCACGAGCAGGACTGTCACAGGATGGGAAAGAAAACTTGGAGCTGCTCCATCCGGGGAGGCTCCAGCAGCCACCTTCAACTGCTTCCTCTCCACCTTATCCACGCTACGGGCTGCTTCTCTTTCCTGGGGTGGACCAACAACAGAGGTGGACGGGGGATAATCACAACAGTTAAAGAGATGACAGCCTCCAACTCTGACCAGGATCAACTGGGCCATGCTCTTCATGGTGACGGGAATTGACTAAGTGAGAACCTCTTTGTAAGTGTAAAATGTTTTGTTAGTGTTTTTGTTGTTGTTTGGCAAGTGAAAAATAGAAAAAAGTCACCCTTCATTGATTAAAAAAAGGAGCTCACGGATTACCCATTAAACCTTGACAAGCACAGTATTCACGTGTGTGACAACACTGACACGTGCGTCCATTGTGTCGCGTGTGAACACTGGACACGTCCCGGGGAGCGCTCGCATACATTCAGTCCTCCAGCAGAGTCTGCAGGTGCGTTTTTCACAGTATACCATTTTGCTGTTCCCGTTTCTCCCAGCACTCACAAGAGGTCCCAGTGAAGGCCAACAGAACCGCAGGACCGTACCACTTTAATTTCTACAAAAACAGGGTTGTGCAGGAAAGCCACGCACTGCCTCTTCATCAGTGTGCCTTCCAGAGGGGGTTGAGGTAAACCCAGCCATCGCCCTGAAAAGACATGTGAAGAATTACCTGGAGACCTCACAGCAAAGAAACAGGGAGGATTTGGCTCCAACCCCACCTCTAATAAGCAGAGGCTACAGCGCAAGCCCTGGAATCTACCTGCCATGTTCACAGCCAAACCGCACTGGTGGCCTCACTGCCCAGCCTCAGCCTGACTGACTGCAGAACATCTTCTAGCTTATTCTTTCAAGAGAAAAATAATAAAAGGGGACTTGGTGATTTTCATCAACCCCTGGAGACAGTAGTTGGATGAGAGAGGAAGTGGTGGCTGGATAAATGGACAGGTAAAAGAAAAGGCAAGGAAGGGTATGTCTCCTGTGTGGAATGGGGGGCGCTTACTCCAGCAGGAAACAGAACACTGTCAGGCGACTCAAAATGGCCTGTAGACCTGGCGCTAAAGCAGAGATACTAGTGTTCAAGTATTAGGTAATAGCTTCTTCCTGCCCACAGCAGTTCTGTAACGAACAAACAATTTTCCATAGAGGCTTAGGAAAATAGCTGTCCTGGAGAGACAAGTGCTGCCTCATGGAAGGATTCTTGAGGATTGCCCCCTGCAATCCCCACGCAGTGACCCTTAATTAAAGGCGGCTTTGCTGTCTGAACCAGGGACCAGATCTGAAAAGATCTGCTATGCCTCAGGTCCTGACTCCGCGGGACACTGGGCTTCTAGCTCACCCCCCTCCCCCCCCCGGGGTACTCTGCTGCGAGCTTCACAGCTAGAGTAGCAGATCTGAGCTGAAGACCCACAGAAACCGTCTGACCAGCTATTAATTAGTATTCATCCCTTGACATCATGCATATATCAGATTGCTCAGGGGGGAAAAAAAATCCAGATTCCTGGCTCTTTATGAAAGCTCACTAGCTTGGCAATGAATGGCATTATTTCCCTCCTCCCTCCCTCCCCCCCAGACACAGGCTCTCAGGCCCCGCTCCCACCCTCCTGGGAACTGCACTAGGCTCTGCTGCAGAAAGAGCTGCTATGTTTCTTCCTGCTCTACCCCGGGAATGCCTCCCAGTGCCTTCCTGGACGTAAAGGGCCACAGTGGGCCCCTGCTCGGTGCCCGCCCCGTTGTCCAATAGAAGAGCCGCGGGGAGGTTTCTTCTGCTCTGCTATCACTTGCTCAGGGGCAACAGCACTTGGGACGGAGGAGTCTGAGCAGCCCCGATATGGCTGCCCAGGAGGCCCCAAAAGGCCCAACTCCCCGAGAGCCCCCTGGCATGGAGATGGGCTGTGGAGGCCTTGCCTTTATGCCGTGTTCTGCTCTGATTTGGAAATGGACTCATGGGAGCGGGCGGTGTCTATCTGGAGAGGTGCTCGGGTCTGCAGCCCCCTCGTGCCCTCTCGGGCAGGCTGGCCGGCTGTGGCAGAGCTCCCACACCGTGAACATGGCTCCAGAAAGGCTGATGCCACATGGCCTCTGCTCCAACCCAGGACCTCCCTGCCCTCTTTCCCCATCTGTCCAACTGCCTGGCTAGTGGGGGAAGCCCGGGGCCCTCCCCGGGGCCAGGTGGGTGGCAGCACCTCCTGGGTGAAGTATCTGGGCTGCCAGGGCACCCGCAGGCTCTCCCGCTTCCGCTCCTCCGCACGTTGCTTCTCCTCCAGGCGCCGCTTCTGCTCCGTGGCAGCCTCTATGTCCCCTAGTCGTAGGTTTCGGGTCACCTCCTGCCAGAGGTTCCTGGGGATACAGAGGGGAAGGGAAACCATCAGCGGAGCCACCAGTGGGGATGTAGCTGCCAGAGCAGAGCAGAGCATGAGATCAAGACCCTGTGGCAGCCTTCCTCAGGGCTGAGGGCTGGGAGGGAGGCCAGCTGCCTGGACCACCTGCTTCCCCATCAGCTCCTCCAACCCCACACCCCGCAGCGCCATGCCCCACGGTTGTCTGCATCTGACAGAAATGAGTCACAGGAGCAGGCGGAACTGACTTGCCCAAAGTCTAGCATGTAGAGAAGAACAATGCCAGGGATCCCCAGAACTGAAGAAGAGACAAAGATGGCTGGACTATGCGCCTGTGTGTGTGTGTGTGCGTGCACGTCTGTGTGTCTATGGATCTGTGTATGGCCTGCACATCTGAATGTGTGTCTATGTATGCGTCGGTCTATCTATGTATATCTCTGCATGTGTAGTTGGGTATATGTATGTCCCTGTGTGTCTGTGTATCTGTGTGAGTGCCTGTCTGTATTGGTGTGTGTGAGCACGTGCACATACATGCATAAGAGGGTTTAGGACACAAGCTATCACCTCACACACAGCAGAGCTGGCCTCCGCTGGCCTCTCCCGTGCAGCATCCTCATCTAACAGTCTTAGGTGCCATCCATGGTTCTAGGAAACACCGACCAAAGGGTCAGGGCAGAGCAGCAGCCATGGTAAAGCAGGGTGGCCACGCAAGTTCTTCCAACCTCCATAGCAACAGAAGCTGTGACTCCACAGCTCCCTGCCTGCTCTCCTGGCTCTGTCATTAGATCCGGGCCCATAATGCTGGCACGGGGCAGCTGGAAGCTTTGACTGTGACCTCCTCGGGCCAAGGAAGGGCAGTGGGGTTGCAATACCAGGGTCACACTCCAGGCCCACTGAGTCCCTCCCTCCTCAACAGATAACAGGGAGTGTGATACTCTGACCCTATATTACAGCAACAAGAGCTCTGGGATGGAAACCCAGATGTGACAGGGCTGGACACATGGCTCAAGTGATAAGGCACTTTGCCTAGTAAATGTGAGGCTTTGAGTTTAGACCCTAGTATAAACCACAGTATCACACACCCCCCAAAAAGAAAGCAACAAAAACAAAAAGGTAGCCAAGTCTGACTCCTACACAGCCTTTGGCTGTTTCTACTATGCTAATAGCTAATTTAAGAGGAAAGCGTCCAGCAACAGATGAGTATAAAAAAAAATGTGATCTACCCAAGGAAATAACCTTCAGCCATCAATAAGGGATGGAATCCTGTCATTTGTAGCCATATAGGTAGAGATGGAAGATATTCTACTAACAAACAAACATAGAAACACAAATACTATGTGCTCATATATGTGGAAGATTAAAAAAAAAAAAAAAAAGGTGTCCTTGGAGCTTGTGGCTCAAGTGCTAGAGACGTGGCTCACGCAGCAGAGGCTAGAGCTGGAGACCTGCCTAGTAATTAATAAAAAATAAAAACAGGGGCCGGGAGTTTGGCCTAGTGGTAGAGTGCCTGCCTAGCATGCACGAAGACCCGGGTTCGATTCCTCGGTACCATATACACAGGAAAAAGCCGGAAGTGGTGCTGAGGCTCAAGTGGTAGAGCTCCAGCCTTGAGAAATCCGAAGGACAGAGCTCAGTCCCTGAGCTCAAGCCCAGGACTGGCAAAAAAAAAAATAAATAAATAAATAAAAAATTAAAAATAAAAACAAAAAAATGTAAAAAAAATCAAAATTCAAGGCCCCGTGCTTACAATAACTGTAGAAATGATCCACTGGACAGCTACGTTATCAGACGAGAAACTGAGGCACTGCCAGATTCAAAGAATATGGGTCCTGGTCCACTTGTATCAGCTGTGCTATTGAAGCTTTCCCTCAGCCAGCTGCTAGTAGAGCCGAGCCATGGACCCCCCTCCCCACCCCAGAGCCAGTTCCCACCTGGACTCCATGGGTCCCTGCTTCTCGAGGGGCCTTATCTTCTTTGGGTACACAGGCAGGGCCGTTGTGTCAATGACTTTGGTCTCCCCATTGCTGTAGGTGAACTCCAAGGTGCCGTTCCATTCCCCGTGGGCCTTACACACGATGGTGTTGGTGGGGCAGTGCTTTACCTCTGCCGTGACCCTGAAGAAATCCAAGCCAAAGGGAAAGACTCACAAAAAGGGCCTTCGGAGTTGGAGGGTTTTCAGGGGGTTTGGAGAGGAGAGATCCAAACACTAGTTTTACTGACCCAGAAAAAAAATATGGGAAAAAGAGTTTCAAGCTGAATAGTGTGCAGATTCATTTAAACACAGGAAAGCAACCGAGTTTATCTTAGCTTTGAGAGGCAAGCACTCAGTAGATACATGATATACATCACTGGGTAGAGAATCAATCACGCATCTCAAAATGTCATATTTAACCACCAAAAGATGTCAGTTGGGTGTGGGTGGCCTACCTGTACTCCTAGTTCCTCAGGAGGTTGAGATCTAAGGATCCTACATAGTTCAAAGCCAGCCTCAGCAGGAAAGTTTGTGACAATTTTTTTTTTCCAGTCCTGGGCTTGAGCTCAGGGCCTGAGCACTGTCCTTGGACTTTCTCAAGGCTAGAGCTCTACCACTTGAGCTTCAGCACCACTTCTGGCTTTTTCTATGTATGTGGCAACCAAAGAATTAAACCCAGGCCTTCGTGCATGCTAGGCAAGACTCTACTCTACCCCCAGCCCTTGTGACACTCCAATTAATCACCCAAAAGCTGGAAGTAGAGCTGTAGCTCAAGTGGTTGAGCCCCAGCCTCGAGCTAAAATAGCTAAGGAAGAGCTCAAGGTCCTGAGGTCAAGCCCCAGTATCAGCACAAAGAAGAAGAAAATAAAAAAGTCATGTGGCGAGCGGTCCAGAGAGAATGTGGATCCTTAAGCAAGATCAATTTCAAAAGTGGGCCTAGGATGGGGAGAGATGGGCCATGTTCCCGGCATCCCACAGTCCTGAACAAGGGTGAGTTCCTCAAACCCAGTCCTTGCCACCAACTCAAGGGCTCTGGCTAGAGGGTAGATTCCAGAGTCTCATTAAAGAGCCCTAATAACTGAAATGCAGGAGATTCCAGGGAGACCTCAAGCACGGCAATTCCTTAGAAAGGCAAAACCAAAGTTTAGCAAAATACAACAAGGAAAGGAAACAAGGGGTGAGATGGGTCAAAGGGCGTGGGGGTACTGAGTAAAGAGGAGGAGGAGGAGAAATTGCAGTCATGATCCCAATGTATAGTCTACGAAGTCAAGAAGGGTAAGGGAAGGGATTGGGGGGAGGGATGGGTGAGAATGTTGAAAAGACCTACTGTGTTCATACATGGCTTTGTTAAATGGCAACTTCTTTGTACAGCTACTTAAGTAATAAAAAATTTAAAAATGTAAGTAAAAAATAAAACTTCAGCTTGCCAGTGGCACAGAGGTGTGCCAGACCCACGGTCAGGGAGCCACGCTCAGGGACTCTGACAATGCTGTGTTCAGCTCAAAGCACAGCAGAGCCGGAAGTGGAAGTGGCTGTGCCAGCAGAAGGCCAGGAGTAGAGTGGGGTGGTGAGTGTAACAAGTTTGGGGTGTGTTTTCCAAATGCATGGCCAGAGATTCCCCCACAATCCTGCCCTAGGATTAGGGAAAGAGGTTATCTAGAATTTCTGAACAAGACCTGCCACTTTGTCTTAACTTATAACTTACTCTTCTACTGGAAATCAGTCTCTTTTGTGTTGTGGTCTGCCATGGACCTGAGCTCAGGACTTGGGTTTGAACTCGGGTCTTGGGTGCTGTTCCTGAGCTTTTCTGCTGAAGGCTCACACTATACCACTCTACCACAGCTCCACTTCTGGTTTTCTGGTCATGAGTCAGAAATAAGAGTGGGCTTTTCTACCCTGGCTTTGAACTGCAATCCTTAGCTCTCAGTCCCCCAAGTAGACAGGATTACAAGTGTGAGCCATGGGCGCCTGGCTGGAACTCAAGGAGAATGCAGAGGCATGGTAACAGCACAAGATCAAAGCCCCGCTCCCCCGCCGCCCCCCCCCCCCGCCTCCTACCTGTGGACCTTCCCCCCATAGAAGGGCTTCGTGTGGAAAGTCACGGTGGCCGAGTAGCCAGTCTTGGCACAGCTGATGGTGACCTTCCCTCCGAGCTCCACCCAAGGAATGGTGAGGATGGATCGGGCGTAGGCACTGGGCAGCGTGAAGACATAATCCTCTCCATATTCCAGAAGACTCAGCACACCTCCAGGAAGACAGACAGAGTCAGGCCGATGGGTGAGAGGATGTGTAAGACCCAAGAGGCTCCTGCGACAAATGCCTGCTGCCACATCCACCAAGCACCTCACTGGGTGCCAGGTACTGGGCAGGGGGGCTGAGGGCACATGGTGGGCGTCAGACATCGATGACTCATCAGACAAACATGGACTCCTAACTCGCAGACACCACAGCAGCCTCCCTCCCTCCTCCAGCCAGAAACATAACTGAATACACGGAGGCAGGGAGCATCACAGGGTCCCTGGTGGGCGGGGGAAGGTGGTCATTCTCCATGGTGAGCAGAGCCTCTGATAAGACCAAACCCAGCCACAGTATGCCCCTGGCTTTCACATGCTCCAAATTGCCGAGCACAAGTTGAAAGACCACCAAATGCTGCTGAGAAAAGATGCTAGTGGACTGGGAGTTTGGCCTAGTGGTAGAGTGCTTGCCTAGCATGCACAAAGATCCAGGTTCGATTCCTTGGTACCACATACATAGAAAAAGCCAAAAGTGGTGCTGGGGCTCAAGTGGTAGAGCTCTACAGCCTTGAGAAAGCCCAAGGACAGTGCTCAGGCCCTCCCAGTTTCTCATATCTCTAACCACCAAAAAGCCACGAGTGGAAGCTG